>NC_135953.1:55075406-55784517 GCF_053455715.1 Rhinoraja longicauda | reverse complement strand
GTTACCCTTCAGGTTCCTATTAAATCTTCCCCCTCTGTAAGGGGTTTCTGCGCCGAGCTTTCGCCCGACCTAAGGTCCCCGTGCCTTGCTCTGATCCCTTGACCAGGCCGTGCACACTGGTTCCCCGTGAGTGGTTCGACCCACTCACCCCTTACGGTTCTAGACACTGGACTTAGATGCAGGAGCTCTTATAGTGCAGAAAAATTCAACCAGACCAGATTTCAAAACCAGGGTTTAAATGAAAAAGGCTTTTATTCAGCGCTTGGGACTATTGTCCATGAATACTTATACAGTTCTATAAGACATGTCTATAAAACACATACCGAATCACATGAATACTTATAACTATGAATCATAAAACACACACAGTTCTATAAGACATATACACGACTGTAAAATGGGGAACGTACGACACATCGCAAAATTGACCAACACATATTCCTTTACACACCCAACGTTTATTCAAACCACCCTCCCCTCTACACTAAACTATGTCCAGGATATGCAAGATCTGGGTGCATGCTCACCATGGGGCTATTACTGGGGTTACTGGCTGTTCGTTTTGCAGTATTTCTCCTCGAGTTGCGTGCCTGTTCCTCTCTCTTGCATCCGTTCTTCTTGCCTGTCTTTTCTTCCTCCTGCATTCGTTTTCTTGCCTGCTTGCGTTCCTTGCAGGTTTTCTTCTAGAGTTGACTTAAACTCTTCTTCCAGTATTTCTTCTTGACTTCAGTTGACTTCGAACCCGGTTTTCTCTGCGCTTCTTGCCTCTTGTCCGTCTTAACTTTTTCACCCAAAGTAGTGGCCAGTTATACTGTTTCTGACCCGTCCTATCTCCCGCCAGATCTTGGAATCTCTTTGTTCAAAAGATATGTATGAGGTTTTTCTTCTGATCTGCCTTATGTTCGGGGATACCGGGGATGGCCAGATGGTGTAAATTGGGATTTCATTGTGAGGTGATGGGTGTTAACTGGTTTCCCATCACCTACCAGGTAGTTTTCTATGGGCTATTGTGCCCCCTCACTGAGATGAACTGTTTAGGTCGGCTTGGGGCATTGTGAGTATGCTGATGTCAGCGCCCCAGTGTCTGGACTCCGACCTGGTTTCGTGGGTTTCTGCATGGCCAATACCCATCCTTTGTTCTGGCCATGGCTTTGCAGAAAACCTAGAGACTGGGATGTAAGGTTTTTACCTTTTGTGGCTGGTCACGAGGTCCTGCAGCCATTTTAGGACCCACAGATTGTGACATCCTTTGTTAATCTGACCGCAGCCTTTCTCCGCTATCAGCCCCAGTCTCTTGTTTAAACTGTCCAAACTGCAGCTCTTTGGTATTGCGTTGCTTTTCAATTGAGGGAAAACTTCTCAAATCTTACACTCCTCACCTTAAACCTACGCCATCTAGATCTTGAGTATTACACTAGTATTGCTTGAGCAGGTTTGACTTGGAAGCTTTATTCCTTTTTTTATCATTTTTGAAAGTGAGGATTATGCACTGAAAAGGAAAGGTAGGTAGCATTTGAGGAAATCATGTTTTACGTTAAAGATAATACAACTGCAGGATGTCCATAAGCACTTTACAAACATTGTTGTGCTTTCAAAATGTCATCTGGGTACATGGCAGCCAGTTTCTGCACAACAAGATCCCATAAATCTGTTTTAATTGCCAAAGGCTAGTATTTGAATGGTGGTGAACATCACACTAACTAACTGGATGCATCTTAAAATTCAACCATTGTTGAATGTGCCAATCATTGAGTATAACTTCTTTCAAACAGTAGATGGTGTTCCTACATTGCACACTTTGCAGTTTTATAAACTAATATTCGCAACCTGCAACCTGCATCCAACTCTGCATTGGAGTTTCTGATTAATGGTGATGATCCCCTCACCCCATAGTCCACCCATTCCCCATGATATTAATGTTGAGGGATATGGTCAAATCATTGAATTTCAAGGGCAGGTGATTTAATTTTTTCTTGTTGGAAATAGTCACCATCTGTACTATCTGGGGATGTGGCACAGTGGTGCAACACCACTGCATTACAACGCCAGAGGCCTGGGTTCGATCCTGACTACTGGTGCTGTCTATATGGAATTTGTACATTCTTCCTCTGACCACATGGGTTTTCTCCGGGTACTCCAGTTTCCATCCACACCCCAATGACGTACAGGGTTGTAGGTTAATTTGCTTCGGTGAGTTGTAGAAAATGTCCCTAGTGTGTGTAGGTTAGTGCACAGGGTGATCACTGGTCAGCAGGGACTTGGTGGGTTGAAGGGCCTGTTTCTGCGCTGTATCTCTAAAGTCTCATGATCAAAATCTGCACTTTTGAAAAGCTTTTGTTGCATACTGACCAGACAGCGGAAAGACAATCCATGATTACAATTGAGCCACTCACAGTGTACAGATATATGATAAGGGAATAACGTTTAGTGTAAGATAAAGCCTGTAAAGTTCGATTAAAGATAGTCCAAGGGTCTCCAATGAGTTAGATAATAGTTCAGGACTGCTCTCTAGTTGTGGTAAGATGGTTCAGTTGCCCGATAACAGCTGGGAAGAAACTATCCTTGGATCTGGAGGTGTGCGTTTTCACACTTCTATACCTTTTGCCTGATGGGAGAGGGAGAAGAAGGTACGACTCGTCCTTGATTATGCTACTGGCCTTGCTGGGGCAGCATGAGGTATAAATGGAGTCAATGGAAGGGGGGTTGGTTTGTGTGATGGTCTGGGCTGCGTCCACAATTCGCTGCAATTTCCTGCGGTCCTGGTTGGATTGTCTAAGTGGTTGGCTAAATGCATGAACTACTTTTAGAGTACAGGTCATTAGTAAAACAGTAAAAATTTGTTTGGGCTCAAAGCGTTTGCTGGATCCATTAATAACAGCCATTTTGTTGATTCTGCACTCTGTATCTTTCCTTTCGGTCTACCTATTGCACTTAAGTTCAGCTTGATTGTATTACTGTATAGTATTATCATTTTGTTTAGAGATACAGCGCTGACACTGGCCCTTCGGCTCACCGAGTCTAAGCCGACCAGCGATCCCCGCACATTAATACTATCCCACACATACTAGGAACAATCTACACTTATTCCAAATATACAAGCCCAAACCAATTATCCTACAAACCTGTACATCTTTGGAGCGTCTGAGGAAACAGAAGATCTCGGAGAAAATCCACGCGGTCATGGGGAGAATGTACAAACTCCGTACAGGCAGCACCCGTAGTCAGGATCGAACCCCTGTTTCTGGCGCTGCAAGCACTGTAAGGCAACAACTCTACTGCTGCGTCACTGTGCCACTTTTTTTTTCAAGATCATCCTTGGTCCCTTCTTCTAGCGTGTCATCTTCAAGATCGAAAAAATCTGATTTGATTGAATAGCATGCACAACAAAGCTTTTCACTGTACCTCAATATATGTGACAATAATAAACCTAGACCTAAACCTAATCAGTAGTGTGAATCCAATTATCTGAAGACTGACTTCTGCGATACTGGAGATCTCAGAAGGCAAGCAAGATGGATCGTCTCCTGGACAATTTTCCAGTCAATTTCTGCTTTGTATTGCTCAATATTTCTGAGGCGAGTGTTTGGATAATTTAACGTGTCTCCATGTAACCATCACCTGACACCTTTGAAAGTCATGAACATAGAATTTAACAATGGCAGAATGTTAACAACATACTTGTTATAACCACAAGTAAAAAGGCTCAGCTTGGAATCTAATGAACTGTTACCTCTCAGCTGGAATATTGAAAGTGAATCTGGAACAGTATGTATTTTGTCCTTTGATGCCAAGAATACTTAGTTCAAAGTTGCCAGATTTCTCTTAAAATGTTCCCTTCTCACCATCAGAAGCAATGTTATTCTATCCTTAATTATTATAGCACTTGTTGTTGGATCAGCATGCAATGTATATCTGGCGATGTAAAATGAGGTAGATAATACCACTGAAGGTGACCACATTTCTGTTTCTGTAATTCATGCACACGGCGCTGTATAAGGTGTTGAGTGAGTATTAACATCAATGTTTTGGCACAAACCTTTGCCATCTTCTCCCATTTTTCCAGCCATTATAAAATTGTTTTGTATGTAGCAAGCAAAGAATTTTGGATTGGGAGGCTATGATTAATGGAGATTGGTTCAGAGGTCCCAGTCTTTCAAAGACAACGGATGGGAGGATCAAGTGTAATATATTCAGGTTTGCTGATAAATCAAAATGACATGCCATTATGAGTTGTGAGAAGGTTTGACTGCATTGTTAACTCTGTTTCACTTTCCATGGACACAAACTGGCCTGCTAAATATTTTCTGGAGACACAACAGACTGCAGATGCTGGAAGCCAGAGCAAAAGACAAATCGCTGGAGCAACTCAGCTGGGCAATCAACATCTGTGGGGGGCAAAGAGATGGTTGATGTTTCGGGTCATCAGGACATTTATTTAAGATTTCCAGAATCTTCAGTTTTGTTCTGATTGTCATCATACTTGGAATATTGTACATAGGTCCTGCTTTTTTATTTGCCAATGAAACTAAATACTTGTAATAAAGGAAGATCCATGGAATTGAAATTTGCGAATAAGGCATTGTTCTTTGAGAAGGAATTAAATATAATGAACCAATACTCTTCAGATTTTAGCAGAATAAGGGTGTAATCTTGTTATAACCACTAGAGAAAAAGGCTCAGCTTGGAATCTAATGAACTGTTACCTCTCAGCTGGAATATTGAGAGTGAATCTGGAACAGTATTTATTTTGTCCTTTGATACCAAGAATACTTAGTTCAAAGTTGCCAGATTTCTCTTAAAATGTTCCCTTCTCACCATCAGAAGCAATGTTATTCTATCCTTAATTATTATAGCACTTGTTGTTGGATCAGCATGCAATGTATATCTGGCGATGTAAAATGAGGTAGATAATACCACTGAAGGTGACCACATTTCTGTTTCTGTAATTCATGCACACGGCGCTGTATAAGGTGTTGAGTGAGTATTAACATCAATGTTTTGGCACAAACCTTTGCCTTCTTCTCCTATTTTTCCAGCCATTATAAAATTGTTTTGTATGTAGCAAGCAAAGAATTGAATGCTGTATAATTTAGTTTGAAGGCCTTGTTAAGGTTGACCAAGCAGCAATTTTATAATAGAGATGAAATTGATTCATTCAACCCAAAAGAAAAAGATTATCGAAACTGGAAATACACGGAACATAGAACTGTACAGCACAGGAAGAGATCCTTTGGCCCACAATGTCCATGCCAAACTTAATGCTAGGTTGAACTAATCTCCTCTGAAATAAACCACTGTAATGCAGTGATTGTGGGGAACAGAACCAATTGGGCAAACTAGTCTTGTAGTTATAGTGTAATGGATGAATTCATAGAGATTATAACAGGCAATTTCTAATATTTCAAAAAGGAAGCAGTGAGAAAACAGACCAGGTAACCAGGTGTTAGTAATAGGGACAACTTTAGAATCAATTGCTAAGAAAGTACTAATTGAAAGAACTAATTGAAAGTACTAATTGAAAATTATATTAGGATTGGGTGAGAAGGGATGGGTGACGTTTCGGGCAAGACCCTTCTTCAGTCTGAAGAAAGGTCTCGACCCGAAACGTCACCCATCCCTTCTCTCCCGAGATGCTGCCTGACCTGCTGAGTTACTCCAGCATTTTGTGAATAAATACCTTCGATTTGTACCAGCATCTGCAGTTATTTTCTTATATTAGGATTGGGTAGTCAGTTTGGACTTATGAAAGAAAAATCACTTTTAACAAATCTGTTGAATTTTAGATCATTGCTAGCAGATTCAGCAACCAGTAATATATTTCGATCTTCAGAAGGTCTTTGATAGGGTGCCACTCAAGACTTTGCAGTCATAGGCACGGAGTCATACAGCACGGAAACAGGCCCTTCAGCACAACTCCTCCATGCAGACCAAGATGCCTCATCTGCCCGCATTTGGCGCATATCCCTCTAAACCTTTCCTATCCATATACTTGATCAAGTGTCTTTTAAATGCTGTTATCGTATCTGGCTCAACTATCTCCTCTGGAAGCTTGTTCTGAGTGAAAAATGTTGCCCCTCAGGTTTCTATTATACCTGTATCTTTCCCCACTCAGCTTAAACCTATATCCCCTGGTTCTTGATTCCCCTACCCTACAAAAGAGACTATGGATTCATCCTATCTACTCACCTCATGATTTCATAAACTTCTATAAGACCACTGTTTAGATTACTGCACTTCAAGCCTGCCCAATCTTTGCCTATACCATAGGCCCTCGTGCCCTAACAACATCCTCGTAGTTCTCCTTTATCATTTCAGCTTAATTACATCCTTCCTAAAGCAAGCTAGCCAAAACTACCATGGTACTCCAAATGTAGCTCACCAACGTCTTGTACAAATGTAACATAACGTCTGACCTTTATGCTCAATACCCTGAATGATAAAGGCCAATGTAGCAAAAAATCTTTATAGCACACTATCTACTTGTGACACCACTTTCAGGAACTATTCACCTGTCCTCCCACACTCCTCTTCAATCATTCAATGTGACGGTCCTGCCCTGGTTGGACTTCCCAAAATGCAATACCATGCATTGATCTGCATCAAACTGCATTTGTCATTCCTCAGCCCACCTGCCCAGCTGATCACTTTCTACGAGACTACTTACTTTAGTGTCATCTGAAAACTTACTGCTCTGTACATTCTCATCCAGATCATTGTAAAAAATTACAAACAGCAATGAGCCCAGCACTGGTCCATGAGGCGCACCACTTGTCACAGGCCTCCAGTCCAAAAAAACAGCCTTCCACCACCGCCACCATCTGCTTCATTCTATAAAGCCAATTCTGCATGCAGTTAGCTAGCTCTCCCTGATCCCATGCAATCTACATTTCCAGAGCAGCCTTCCACGAGGGACCTTATCAAATGTCTTGCTGAAGTCCATATAAACAACTCCTACGCACTTGTCTTTGTCAACCTTCTTGGTGACCTTTTCAAAAAACTCATTCAAATTCATAAGATATGACAAAGGGCACACTCAGAATGGAGTTGAGGAGGAATTTATTTAGCCAGAGGGTGGTGAATCTGTGGAATTCATTGCCACACATGGCTGTGGAGGCCAAGACATTGGGTATCTTTAAAGTGGAGATTGATAGGTTATTGATTACTAAGAGTGTTACAGATTACGGGATTGATATGGGATTAATTACTACATTGATGTGGATTGGGGATTTGATAAAATATAGGAAACAGAGAGAGAAAAATTACAGAGAACATAGAACGCTCAACATGGGGACTGATCCTTCAGTCCACAATGTGCCACACATGATGCCAAGATAAACTAATCTCCTCTGCCTGTACATGATCTATATACTTCCATTCACTGCATATCATGTGTGCCTCTCTAAAAGCCTGTGAAATGTCACAATTATGTTTACCTTCACTATCATCCCTAGCAGTGCATTCCAGACGCCTACCATTCTCTGTATAAAAAAGCTTGTATCAGATCTCTCAACCTTTGACATTCTAGAGAAAGCAATAAGAATATCCAAGAATAAGTGGGTCATTTTTAGATTGGGAGGCTATGATTAATGGAGATTGGTTCAGAGGCCCCGGTCTTTCAAAGACAACGGATGAGAGGATCAAGTGTAATATATTCAGGTTTGCTGATAAATCAAAACGACATGCCATTATGAGTTGTGAGAAGTTTTGACTGCATTGTTAACTCTGTTTCACTTTCCATGGACACAAACTGGCCTGCTAAATATTTTCTGGAGACACAACAGACTCCAGATGCTGGAAGCCAGAGCAAAAGACAAATCGCTGGAGTAACTCAGCTGGGCAATCAACATCTGTGGGGGCAAAGAGATGGTTAATGTTTCGGGTCATCAGGACATTTATTTTAGATTTCCAGAATCTTCAGTTTTGTTCAGATTGTCATCATACTTGGAATATTGTACATAGGTCCTGCTTTTTTTTTGTCAATGAAACTTAATACTTGTAATAAAGGAAGATCCATGGAATTGAAATTTGCGGATAAGGCATTTTTCTTTGAGAAGGAATTAAATATAATGAACCAATACTCTTCGGATTTTAGCAGAATAAGGGTGTAATCTAATTGAAATATATGGCATTCATGCAGGATTTAAGCAGATATAATAGTTCCTATCAAACCATGGGTCATTGATTCAAAATGAGGTGTTAGCTATTCAGTGTGAAGTGGATATTAAACTGCAATTCTCTACCAAAGGGTGCTGTAAGATTTAGTATCTGAGTATTTTCAAGCTGGTGATCATTAGATTCTCGCATTTAAAGGAATGGAGGAAGGTAGGATTAATGCAGAAAAGTAGTGCTGATGTAATAGATTAACCTGATCTTAGTGAATAGTGGACCATCTGCAAAGGAACCACATTACTACTCCTGTCTATGTTTCTTATTCAACAACATTTTAAATTTTTCCTGGTGTCAGTACTTGAGGGCAGGAACTACATTATTATCTGCAGAGAATTGAAGACTGTGCAATCATCAGTGAATTTCTCGGAGATCTTCAGTTTCCTCCCACACTCCAAAGACATACAGGTTTGTAGGTTGATTGGCTTGGTATAAATGTAAATTGTCCCTACTGTGTGTAAGGTAGTGTTAATGTGTGGGGGTCGCTGGTCGGTGCGGTCTCGGCGGACGGAAAGGCCTGTTTCCGCGTTGTATCTCCAAACTAAACTAAACTAGACTAAACTAAACATGACCGCTCCCAGTGGGCCTGCCTTCCATTTATAGATGACATGAAGTAGCCACTCTAGGACACTAAAAACTGTATTTTAAAACTAAGCTGCTCCCCCGCAAGTAAAATTGATCTGGCAAGCTTATTTTACAATGGTTAAGACTTTAGCCAGTGCAGCACAAAGTATTGTTTTGACCTTATAATGTATATGTTCCAAAGGTATGCACAAGTTTATAACCACTTTGGTGCATATTGATGGTTGTGTTTTTGTTTAAGAAATATTCTACGTGATTGCTTATTACATTTAAGAATTGAACTGTATTGAAACAGCTGCCCATCTGAGAAAGGCATACGGGGAAAAAACCAGTCTCTTTCTAAGTTATTTTGTTCATAGAGCAAATTGTTATTTTAAGTTATTGGCTATCCTCCAGTGTCTTGGAGATAAATATTGATATGAGGTGTCAGAAGTGTAGATTAATGAAATTATGAAACTTAGACTCTTTGCCTGAAAATAAGGTAACACGTGCATCTGCAGTGGGAGGACTGCTAGATTCAAGTAAGATCCAACATGATAAATAAATAAAGACACACAAGTGGTGAGTAACCTGTCTATAGAAAGGAGACAGTAGAGAAAAGACTTCACACTATATACTGAATTGATTGTGCGATAATCCAGGAAAAATGAAATTCAGGTGCTATTCAATCTCATTGGCCATGCAAGTAGAAAATTGCGACTAATGATAAAAATCTCAAATGAACCCCTGGTGTTTGTGTTGGATCTGTTGCAAGAAGACTGCAACTTGCCTGGAGAATGAAATGGTCAACTAGTACCAGTTCTCTTCAGAAGCAGCAAGAATTATTTGTTATTTGTTATTGAAACTAAGATTGTTAGCACATAACTGCAATGCTCACATATTTGGAGGATTTATTCATCAGAGATCAGGTTAAGTGTGCAAGCGATAAGTGCAGCCGAAGGGAAGAGTTACGAAGTGCAACAACATTGATATCTTAGAGAAGTGCAGATAGGCATCCTGTGAAGCTGGCCAAAGCCACGTTACAAATTTTGGATGGCCAACAGAAGGAAGTAAATGTTGTGAAGTGTGCCACTGTGGGTGGAATAGGGAAAACGTGAACAAAGCAGCTTAGATCTTCTAAATAATGAAAATAAATAACCTGTGTATTGGGAAATGTGTGTGGAATGTGGATTACAGAGCCATCCCAGTAGTGCAGGTAAGGCACAGGGATTGATTTAGGGTATCAGCAGGATACAACATACCTGACAGGTCAATATTCACTGTGTGAAAATAGATAGTCATAAGGTACAATTCTTAAAGAGATGCTCATACAATATTACAGATGACACTTACAGTATGTGCCTTCTTTAATAGTGAAAATCATTTTCATTGTTTTTTCTTCTACAAAAATGATTTTCACTATTAAAGGAGGCTCATACTGTAAGTGTCATCTGTAATATTGTATGAGCATCTCTTTAAGAATTGTACCTTATAATAATAATAATAATAATTCATTTATTTTATATAGCGCCTTATCGCATGCTCAAAGCGCTTTACAAAAACAATTAACATAGAAACAAACAGACAAACTATCCTGACGGAAAAGCGGCGAATACTCAACGCCAGCGTCCTCTCACGTCAGGGTCCGGCAGTAGACATTAAAAAGCACAAGACACACAGATATAATATTTTACACAAACAGCCATCACAGTGATTGCTCTAGGCATACCCTCACTGTGATGGAAGGCAAAGTCTTATCTCCTCCTCGTTCTTCTCCCGTGGTGCCACGAGGTGATCGAGGCTCCCAACTTTTTGAAGCCCCCACCGGGCGATGGAAAGTCCCAGGGCCGAGCCGAGCAGGCCGATGAAAGTCCTGAGCCCCCACCGGGCGATGGAAAGTCCCAGGGCCGAGCCGAGCAGGCCGATGAAAGTCCTGAGCCCCACCGGGCGATGGAAAGTGCTGCGGCCGAGCCACGCAGGGCGATGAAGGGCCTGCGGGCGGGTCGATCGTACCTTGCGCTTCGGGGCGGTCGAAGCTGCTACGGCTGGAGCTCCCAAAAGCCTGTCGCCAGCCAGGGACCTGCGAACTCCCGATGTTGCGGTCTGCAGGGCCCACGGCCGAAGCCTCCGAGATGGTAAGTCCAGGCCATGCGACCGGAGTCTTCAAGGTCGATCCCAGCTGGAGGCCGCCGACTCCACGATGTTAGGCCGTAGCGCGAACGGAGATATGACACGGTAAAGGTCGCATCTCCGTTGAGGAGGAGATTTGAAAAAAGGTTTCCCCCAACCCCCCCACCACCCCCCCACATACACAGAGTTAAAAATAAAACAAAACGTACATTTAACGACGACAATGACAAAAAAACAACAAAAAAAACAGAGAGACTGCCGGTGAGCCGCAGCTGCAGAACACAGCCACGCCCCTTATGACAATCTATTTTCACACAGTGAATATTGACCTGTCTAAAGCATCATATAGAAATTAAATTACTTGTCTCACTTTGCAAGTTCTTTTGTTAAGGAAGCACTTTGTTAGTTTATTTTACTGGGTATCCACAAATAGAGAGCTACCTTTTTTCATCACTGACAACAAAATGTAACCTATTATACCTTTTCAAGAGCATTTTTTAGATCATTCTTTTTAAAAACAAGTCTCCATAGACCTTGTTTTCCACTGACCTCTTCTCAGTCTGCCTAAACCTACATGATCTCCCAGTTGCTAAACACTTTAACTCCCCCTTTCATTCCCATACTGTCCTGGGTCTCCTCCATTGTCAGAGTTAGGCCCAGCGCAAATTGGAGGAACAGCACCTCATATTTTGCTTGGGTAGCTTACACACCAATGATATCAATATTGACTTCTTTAACTTCAAGTACCCTTGCTTTTCCTCTCTCTCCATCCCTCCCCCTTCCTGGTTCTCCGACCAGTCTGACTATCCCCCTGAATAAATCTTATGCTTCGTTGCCACCTTCTCCTAGCTAACAATGATCTATTCTACATTTTCCTTGATCATCCCCTTTGATGTCTCATTTTCAGAGCTTAGCCTTCCTTATTTTTGTGTCTCCCTCTCCCCTGACAGTCTGAAGAAGGGTCTCAACCTGAAATGTCACATATTCCTTCTGTACAGAGATGCTGTCTTTCTGAGTTACTCCAGCATTTTGTGTCTATCCGTCTATCTCCATGAATTTTGTTCCCATTGCTTCTACTAAATGGACACCTATAATAATGTGTTTACATTGGACATGCACGTTCAATGCAAGCCTTGAGTGTTTTCCTTCAGTGGCCCGTAGACTGTCTACCTGTGAAAGCTATTATTTGAAAATATGTCGCTGTGGCTGTTATCTGGACTATTCTTGTTCTTTTTTTCAGTGAACTGTCTATTTAACATAATATACTGTACCATCTAGCCAGAAATGTTTAAATTATGCACATTGACATTGCCTGAAGTCAATTAGATGTTTGATGAATCTATCTCTTGGAATGATGAAAGTATTTTATCTCTTGGCAGGTCTAGATATTTTCTATTTTTGTGGTTCATTTGATCAGCCTTTACTCATTGGTTTACTTTGATCTTGACTCACTTGCCTGTTTTAGTCTTCCACTGTCGTCAGTGTGAATGATCTCAGCACTGAAGCACAGAGGTTTGGATTACTCTTTCTTTTAATAACACAGTGGAATGGGGTTAAGCATTCAATTTTATTCAGTTATAAAACAAATGAGATTAACTCTTAATGAGAGAATTATATCTATTGAAATAAAATACTGGAACAAGATAACTAATAGCCTCATTAACAAACTATTGGTCATCAACATTTTCAGCGTGGTTGTTTGCTACCTCAGATTTTTGTTTGTTTATTCCACTGATTAAAATGATAATCCAGTTCCCTAATGCATGCTAAGTCCTCTGTCAAGAGGGCGTGTGATGTAGTAACGAATTGGAACAGCTGTGTACTTTTTCATAGATCTGAAAATTAAGGCAGCTAACATTTTCGAAGCGCATCACCCTCAGCTCCCCAATGTCCAAAATTGATGCCTATGGTTGTTGTTGGAAGGCCTGACATGTTATTTTACTATTGCATTTTTCCCTGATTGTTTGTAAAATGAATGTTTATTGACACATCTCAGAGGGTAACATAGCGTATAGCATGGCATAATAATTATGGCAGCGGGAGTACCTCATTTTGTTTGGATGTTTGTAGCAAGAAGTCATGGTATTGTTGAATTGAATTGAATTGAATACTTTATTGTTACATGTGACCAGTCACAGTGAAATTCTTTGCTTGCATACCCAAGGTATGCAATAGTCGCCAAATAAAGGCCGCTGACAAAGTTACAAAGTATCCCGCGCCAGGCCCACCCTTGTTCCACCAGGTCCACCACAGTGGTTCCCCCACGCCGGGCCCAACTATCTCACGAGATAAAGACCACAAGGAGGAAGACTGCGATCAGCAGGAATCTAACAGCTAATTTTATGACCCACTGTTGGCCTTCCTAATTAATGCCCACTCTCCCCTGACTGGTATTAGCTCCCTTCAAATGATATCAAATGTAACTTGGCTTTCTAAAAGAATTGCCCAATGTTTGGTTGTCAATTCTGAAATTAGTTCTGCAATTCAACAAGAGTGTCCTCATAAGGCCCAGCATAGGACTTTGGTTATCATTTGGTTACCATGGAATGGACATCGGGAGAGTGGGCTCTTATAAGTACCTGGGTGTTTACCTTAACAATAAACTTGACTGGACCGAAAATATCAATGCTCTGTACAAAAAGGGCCAGTGCAGATTTTACCTGCTGAGGAGACTCACGTCCTTTGGAGTGCAGGGGACACTACTAAGTATCTTCTACAACACAGTGGTTGCATCAGCCATCTTCTATGGAGTGGTCTGCTGGAGCAGCAGCATCTCAGCAGTGGAGGGGAAGAGACTTGACAAGCTGATCAGGAAGGCCAGCTCTGTCCTGGGTTGCCCCCTCGACTCAGTACAGGCAGTGGGAGAGAGGAGGATGATGCCAAAGATAACATCGCTGCTGGACAATAACTCCCACCCCATGCAGGACACTGTCACTACACTGACTAGCTCCTTCAGTGACAGACTCCTTCACTCCAAGTGTGTGAAGGAGAGATATTGGAGGTCCTTCCTTCCTGCTGCTGTGAGACTGCACAATCAGCGCTACTCCCAGCAGACCAGTCAACAGACCAGTTAACAGTAACAGTTAAAAAAAACACAGTAAATGATGAGAATTATCCTTATCTTTATTTTTATTTATAATGAATGTCTCTTGCTATCCACTTTGCCGCTGTAACACTGCAAATTTCCCCGGTGTGGGACAAATAAAGGATGATTATTATTATTATTATTATTATTATTATTATTATTATTATTATTATTATTATTATTATTATTATTATTATTATTATTATTATTATTATTATTATTATTATTATTATTATTATTATTATTATTATTATTATTATTATTATTATTATTATTATTATTATTATTATTATTATTATTATTATTATTATTATTATTATTATTATTATTTTATCCAGTGCTTGCACTTGCCTAAGGAATTCTGGCGTGAAGATTTCCCCAAATTACTCTTAGTTTCTTGTAACTTTTTTCCATTTGATTTTGGTTGCTGTGACAATTTGTATAATTTATTTTAATTGAATTTCTTGTATATTATGAAAGGTCTATTTGCTTGTCCCTAACACATCCTTATTTCATCCTCATTGAACTTAAAACTTTTGCTGCTTTTAATCAGTCTTGATTTGATTGTGGCTTTGGTAACAATACCTTCAATACTCTTTTCTCTTGCATATTTTACAAGCATTATTATGTTCCAATTAACCTTTGAGCTTATTTGCATTATTTGCATTACATCAAGGTCTGTTCAGTTGAAGCACATTTTTGTTCATATTGCCAGGTTTTACAAACTGGTCTATTAATATTTTAGCTGCTATGTTATTATAATTGTATTATAATTGTTGAATTTGGATGTTCTTCTGTTATGAATCTGTGCTTAACCTAACTATAAAATGGATGAAATAACAGTAAAATGAATGAAATAACAGTAAATAAATATGGAATTAAAAAGCTAGTATTGTCACCATGAAACCATTGATTTTCATAGGAAATCCCCATGAATGTTTCTCAATGTATGAAATTTGCCATCATCACTTGATTTGACCTACAGGTGATCTCTGATAGATAACAATGGACTTGAATTTTAACTGCCCTCTGAAATGCCATAAAGCCTTTCTTTTTAAGGGATAATTATAAATGGACAATAAACACATGCTTTGCAATTGATGTCCATGATGTGTGAATGAATAAAAAAAACTTGATTGTATTTATCATTTAGGTACAGTAAACTATACTTAGTGATAAATACTAGCAAAGTTGCTTTGTTCAGATTTTCTTTCATTGTTCCAGTATCTGAAGTGCTCATGATTATGCCATTAACATATATTATCATTGACATCAGGAAATTAAACCACAAATACTTCTAAAAGCCAGTGCAGTATTCATGTGGCTTGCTGCATGCATTTGCTTCAAGCAATTATATTAATGTAATGGTTGTTAATACTGAAAATCAATCTATCCTCTGAGATAATTTGCACCAAAATTGTTCCATTTGCACAAACAGAGTTGTAAATCACAAAACGTGGTGTTTAAACTGCGCAAACATTCTAAAATAAGAAATGAACAAAAGGGGATTCAAATAAACTCCACAGAATGTGCTTTTTCAAAATAATACTCTTGTCAATCATTTGTTTGGTGCTTGTAATGGAAGACCACTGTCTCAAAACTATGGTAGAACAGGTGTGCATAATAGACAGCAGATGCCTTAAATGTTCAAGTTTTTACTGATGTATTGATTTAAATGTGAATGGGGGATGAATATTGAAAAGTCAGCAATCTAGACTAAGAAGTAACTTCTGCCGGCTGCTTTCACAACAGACAAAGAGTTTAAGGATAGATTTCCACTGTTTCTATGACACCTATCTTCCCTCACCCCATCACTTGTCTAAAATAAACCAAATGATTTAGATAAACATCTGGCTGATTGGTTGACTAACCAGAACTCCCAACAAGTGGCTAAATCCCTCTGAGGACTGGTGGGCAAGAGGCCCAGGCTGGGTAGATTCTTGGGTAGGTGGGAGAAGGGGAAATCTGGGGCGAGGATCACAGCCTTTACTTTAGACTTTAAACTTTAGAGATACAACTTGGAAATAGGCCCTTTGGCCCACTGTGTCCGCGCCGACCAGCAATCACATCATTCACCAACACTACCTAACACACTGGGAACAATTTACTATTTACAGAAGCCATTAACCTACAAACCCATACGTCTTTGGAGTGTGGGAGGAAAGCGGAGCACTCGGAGTAAACACACGCGGTCACAGGGAGAACAAACCAACTCTGTAAGACAGCACCCATAGTCAAGATTGAACACAGGTCTCTGGCGTGTAAGGCAACAACTCTCCCACTAGGCCACAGTTTGCCCAATAGTGGTTAAAATTAATTCCTGGTGGTCTATTCCATTTTTGAAGTTTTACTATGTTTAGTTTTACTATCTTTATAGGGCTGTTGTCTGTCCCCAGGTACAAAGAAGATAGAACAGTAGAACACAGGAATGGGCCAATTGACCCACAATGTCTGTGATGAACATTATGCCAGGTTAATCTAATCTCAGCCTGCAAATGATCCATAATCTTCCTCAGCATATCCATATGCCTACTTAAAATCATTTAAAATGCCACCATTATATTTACCTCCACCACTATTCCTGGTAATGCATTCTAGGAACCAACAACTCTGAGTGTAAAAAATAATCCCATGTATCACCTGTAAACTTTGCCCCCTCATCCTAAAACTATGCCCACTAATCTTTGACATTTCCACCCTTGGAAATAGGTTCCTTATCTATGCCTCTCATAATTTTATATACTTATATCAGGTCTCCCCGCAATCTCAAACATTCCTGTGAAGGTCTGTCGAACCTCTCCTTATATAGGTTAATCAGTAGCATATGGAAAATGTGGAGTTAGAAGGACTATGATGGAATGTTAATTCTAACTATATTCGTGCCCCTGTTTCTATCAAGGAGAAACATGTCTCCCATCTTCTCTCTCCTCTTGTTACCAAAACTTTCAAGTGTAATTATTACTCCACAGTAGTTCAGTTTACTTAATTTACTTTCATGTGTGCCGAGGTACCGTGAAAAGCATTTTGTTGCATGCATATTGTGGAATATTCTGAAATAGTCCCTGAGCACCACTCACACTGTCTCACAGACACAGAGATAAAAATCTTTCTTTGACAAGGGCAAGCCCATTGATGTAGTCGATATCGAGTTTAGCAAGACTTTTGATAAGATTCTGCATGGCAGGCTGCTCTGCAAGGTTAGATCGCATTGGATCCAGGGGGAACTAGTTAACTGGTTAACTATTGGTTTCATGGTGGGATGCAGAGAGTGGCAGTAAAATATTTTTTTTCAGACTGGAGGCCTGTGACAAATTGTGTGCCTCAGGGATCAGTGCTGGGTCCATTGTTGTTTATCACCTCTATCAACAGTTTGGATGAGAATATATAAGGCATGATCAGTAAGTTCGCCGATGAGATTAAAGTACATGGTACACTTGACAGTGAAGATGGTTATCGAGAATTACAGCAGAACCTTCATTAGTTGGATAAATGGGTTATGGAAGTTTAATACGCATTAAGGATGAAGTGTTGCACTTTGGGAGGTCAAACCATGGCAGGACCTTCATAGTAAATGGCAGGGCCCTGGGGAATGTTGTAGAATAGAGGGATCGAGAACAGGTACATAGTTCCATGAAAATGGCATTACAAGTAGAGTGGCTTTTGGCTCATCAGTAAGTGAATTGAGAAAATAAGTTGGGTTGTTACAGTTGTACAAGACATGTGAGGCTGTACTTGGACACCTTGCCCATACTAGTACCATCATACCCTCTGGAGAAAAGATGCAATTAAGCAAGAAAGGATGCAGAAATGATTTACGGGGATGTTGCCAGGATTTGAGGGCCTGAGCTACATGAAGAGATTGAGCTGGCTTGGACTTAATTCCTTTGAGCACAGAAGACTTGGGGGAGTCTTACAGGGGTATATAAAATCATGAGGGGAATAGATAGGGTGACTGTGTAGTCTCTTTCACGGGATAGAAAAATCAAGAACAAGAGGGTTTGGGTTTAAGTTGAAAGAGGAAAGACTTAATAGGAACTCTAGGGGCAAATATTTTCTGTAAATGGGTATATGGAACAAGCTGCCAGAGGAAGTAGTTGAAGCAGGTACAATAACAACATTTAAAAGACATTTGGACAGGTACATTAATAGGAAAGGTTTGGAAGAACATGGGTCAAATGCAAGCAAATTGGACCATTTTGGTTGGTATGGACAAGTTGGGCTGAATGGCCTGTTTCCATGCTGTATGACTCTATGACTTCAATTGAACTACAAGCATGGTACCTACTGTATTACAAGGACAAAAAATAGATGACAGTGTCTTATAGTAGAAACAACTCTTGAATCTTTAGGGAACAACTTTCTTACCAGTTAACAGGCATTCACTGTCAAAGAGAGTGGAAATCAAAATTTAGTTATTCAACATTGCATTGCAATGAGATCGGTTTTGTGTTAGGCTGTGAGATTTGAATAAATAAGCAAAGAAGATCAAGTTGTATAATGAAGACAAGGAAATCTTTGATATGGAAGAGCATGGATCAACATGAAGCCTCTGAATTGAAAATACACCAGTATGGAAATGATCAATTTGGGGGAAGATGAAGAGTTTAACAGGAACTTGTTTGCAATGAAAGTAACTTTGATGCAGAATGTATGATTTCTTTAGGATTTCACAATCCCGTCAACTGCCCTTGAGATTTAAATATTGGTGCAAAATGATTGCGAGGGTGGGTAAGAGAACAATTAGATGGTAGAGCAGCTGCTTTGGAGAGCTAGTGTCAGGCTCAATCCTGACCTCGGGTGCTGTCTATGTGGAATGTGCAGATTCTGTCTTGGGGTTTCCTCAGGGATGCATGGAAATGTCTGTTTGGATGCTTCGGTTTTCTTCCACATTCAAATACTACAGGGCATAGCTTTAAGGTGAGAGGAGCAACGTTTAAATGAGATGTGGGCGGCAATATTTTATATGGAGGGTGGTGAGTGCCTTGGAAACACTGTGGGGGGGGGGGGGGTGGTGATAGAGATAGGGAGCAGCATCTATGAGGCTTTTGTATAGGCACATGGATATGCAGGGAATGGAGCGATGTGGATTATGTGCAGGCAGATACGAGTTAATCTTGCTATCGTGTTTGGCACAGACATTGTGGGCCGAAGGGCCTATTTGTCTGCTGTATGGTTCTGTGTATTCCAAAGATATGTTGGATAGAAGCACTATAAATTACCCCTGGTGTGTATGTGAGTAGTTGAATCAGGGTCGAGTTGAAAGGAATGTGGGGAGAGCATGCCTTTTTCCATGCTGTATGAGTTTGTGTCTATAAACTAGCACTATTTAATTGATTTAAAAGCCAGCTAAATTGATGACCATTGAAATGGCAAATTTAAACATTATGCTGCTTGTCATGTAATGCATACTTTCAAGATAGTTGGGAGAATTAACAAAAGCCAAGTCATTTTAGCATATCTGGGAGGAATCAAATAAAGATTCCAATCTCTCTTTAGTGAGTTGTTTAAAATAAATCTTCAAGAAGCTAATTATATACAAAGGATTTATTTGACAAGTTAGTTTGAGGTTTTAAAACTGGTGTCACAGACCAAAAGAGAAAAGTATAGGAAAATGTAGATACACTTCAATTAAGTTCCAATAATGAAGGGATATAATATAGAATAGCACAGCACAGGAATAGGCCATTAAGCTGAACATGATACCGTTAATTTAATCTTCTCTGCATGCATGTGATCCATATCCCTCCATTCCCTGCATATTCATGTGCATATCGAAAAGCCTCTTAAGCACCACTATCACATCTGCTTCCACCACCACCCTTAGCAGCGTACTCCAGGCACCCACCACTGACAGTGTAAAAAGGAATTGTCCCTCACATCTCCTTTAAACTTTGCCTCTCTCACCTTAGATTTATGCCCTCAAGTCCTTGACATTTCCACCCTGGGACAATGGTCATTACTCTAATCTATCTATGCCTTTATGCTGTATGGGCAGTAAGGTGGCAGAGCGGTAGAGTTACTGACTTACAGCGCTTGCAGTGCCAGAGACCCGGGTTCAATCCTGACTATGGGTGCTGTTTGTACGGAGTTTGTACATTCTCCTCCTGACCGTGTGGGTTTTCTGGGTGATCTTCGGTTTCCTCCCACACTCCAAAGACAAACAGGTTTGTAGATTTATTGGCTTGGTTAAAGTGTAAATTATCCCTAGTGTGTGTAGGATACTGTCAATGTATGAGGGTCGCTGGTTGGAACGGACTCAGTGGACGGATGGGCCTGTTTCCGCGCTGTATCTCAAAACTAAACAAAACTAAACAGATGATACAGTTTAATTTAGAGATACAGCGCGGAAACAGGTCCTTTGGCCCTCCGGATCCGCGCCGACCAGCGATCCCCGCACACATTAACACTATCCTACACACACTCAGGACAATTTCACACATACACCAAGCCAATTAACCTATATACCTGTATGTCTTTGGAGTGTGCTCATTAAACAAACTGGGGTGGAATTGGACCATCTCAGTCTCCTTGACAGAGTTGCCTGCCCACACTTCCCTTGAACCTTTATTTAACTGTTGGGTATGAGGCCCTGAGCATCCATGACTCTAGTGATGTGGCCAAAGGACCTGTTGACATCAATGGATTGAAGAGGCTTTGCCCTCAAAACGTTGATATCCAACAACACTTTGTCCCTACATTTGCCTGGTCTAGGAGTGACAGTTCAAAATGAATCTGATATTTGTTTGTTGATGGATCAGGACCATCCTCTGGTTAAATTAGCCAGTGATTTATAATGGGAAACAAGGAAATGGCAGAACAGTTAAACGAGTACTTTGGTTCTATCTTCACTAAGGAAGACACAAACAATCTCATGGAAATACTAGCTCACCGAGGATCTAGTGGGAGGGAGGAACTGAAGGGAATGGTGTTAGGTAAACTGTTGGGACTGAAGGCAGATAAATCCCCAGGGCCTGATGGTCTGCATCCCAAGAGTACTCAAGGAGGCGGCCCTAGGAATCGCGGATGCATTGGTGATCATTTTCCAATCTTCTCTCGACTCTGGATCAGTTCCTGTGGACTGAAGGGTAGCCAATGTAACTCCACTTTTTAAGAAAGGAGGGAAAGAGAAAATGGGGCATATCGGTAGTGGGGAAGATGCTGGAGTCAATTATTAAAGATGTTGTAGCAAAGCATTTGGAAAGTAGTGACAGGATCGGTCAAAGTCAGAATGAATTTATGAAGGAGCAAACATGCTTGACTAATCTTTTGTAATGTTTTGAGGCTGTAACAAGTAGAATGGATAAGGGAGAGCCAGTGGAAGTGGTGTATCTGGTCTTTCAAAAAGCCTTTGACAAGGTCCCACACAAGAGATCAGTGCGCAAAATTAGAGCACATGGTATTGGAGGTAGGGTATTGACATGGATGGAGAACTGGTTGGCAGAGATGAAGCAAAGAGTCGGAATTAATGTGTCCTTTTAGAATGGCAGGCAGTGACTGGGGGGGGGGGGGGGGCACAAGGCTTGGTGCTGAGACCCCAGTTGTTTAAAATATATATTAACGATTTAGAGGAGGGAATTAAATGTGACATCTCCAAGTTTGAGGATGACACAAAGCTGGGTGGCAGTGTGAGCTGTGAGGAGGATGCTATGAGGCTGCAGAGTGACTTGGATAGGTTGGGTGAGTGGGCAGAAGCATGGCAGATGCAGTATAAGTGGATACATGTGAGGTTATCCACTTTGGGGGCAAGAACAGGAAGGCACATTATTATCTGAATGGTGTCAGATTAGGACAAGGGGAGGTGCATGGAGACCTGGGTGTGTTTGTACATCAACCATTGAAAGTAAGCATTCAGTTACAGCAGGCAGTGAAAAAAGCCAATGGCATGTTGGGCTTCAGTGTGAGAGGATTTGAATTTAGGAGCAAGGAGGCCCTACTGCAGTTGTACAGGGCCCTGGTGAGACTGCACCTGGAGTATTGTGTGCAATATTGGTCTCCTAATTTCAGGAAGGACATTATTGCTATTGAGACAGTGCAGCTTAGGTTCACTAGGTTAATTCCTGGGATGGCGGGACTGACGTATGATGAAAGAATGGGTCGACTGGGCTTGTTTTCGCTGGAATTTAGAAGGATGAAAGGGGAGCTTATAGAAAGATTTAAAATTCTCAGAGGATTGGACAGGGTAGATGCAGGAAACATGTTCCGATGTTGGTGTGTCCAGAACCAGGGGTCACAGTTTAAGAATAAAAACCTTTAAGAAAAACCTTTTCACCTAGAGAGTTGTGAATCTGTGGAATTCTCTGCTACAGAAGGCAGTGGATGCCAATTTATTGGATGTTTTCAAGAGAGAGTTAGATTTAGCTCTTAGGGCTTAGGGAATCAAGGGATATGGGGGAAAAAGCTTGAATGGGGTATTGATTTTGGATGATTAGCCACGATAATATTGAATGGCGATGCTGGCTTGAAGGGCCAAATGGCCAACTCCAGCACCTAATTTCTATATTTCTATGTTTCTTTGATGACTAAGATGTCATTTTTTGGTAATGTTCATATATCAAATAGGAAAGAACTAGGAAGTACTGTCAGGAGAGAAATAAAATATTCAGTACACCATGTTAAGTGCTTCTTGCACCGTGAAATAATCAAATGAATATTACAGATTGTATTTGTTCTTATTGTGAATTGAGACAAATGTAACTGAGCACCTTCTAAGATGGACAGGCGATGAGAAATCTGATGATTAATAAAAAGAAAAGTAACATTTTGATATATTTGCAAACATCTAGAGTCACCTTTGACAAGAAATTGCAGATTTGAATGAAACATTTCATGTGGAAAATAATGTCCTTTGAATGTTGTCAAAATCTGGGCAGTCTAATGTATAGGGTGGTCCATGGGAAAGGGATTAGATGGAGATGCTCAGGTGGATAGGTGTGTGTTTGTGGTGGGGTGAAAATAGTGTCCAACCCCTTTACCTGCAGGTTTTCTTGATTAATTTGGGGTCTGGACAATACTTGTCTATCCCTAAATGCTCCTAAGAAGGACATAGAGGCACAGATAAGGTAGACCACAGATAAGGTAAAGGAGAACCTTTATCCCATGGTGGAAATGTCATGGGCTGGAGGGTGTAGCTTTACGGCTAGAGTGGCAACGTTTTTAAGATGTCTGGGCACGTTTTGTTACAAAGAGGACGATGGGTCCTGGAACACACTTCCAGGGGTGATGGTGGAGGCAGAAACAATTGTGGTGTTTAAGAAGCTTTTGGACAGGCACACATTGTGCAGGGAATGGAGGGATTTGGATCATGTGCCGGCTGATGAAAATAATTTATCTTGGCATCATGTTTAGCATAGACATTGTGGGCTGAAGGGCCTGTTCTTGTGAAATATTTTTCTATGTTCTTTGTAAGGTGGTGGAGAGCTGCCTTCTTGAACCACTATTGGTGATGTTACACCCCACAGTACTGTTCGATAAGTATTTAGACCTAATGAAAATTAAGCAATGGTGATATATTTCCATAGGGAGTGTGACTTGGAAGTGGTGATATTCTCATTAACCTGCTGCTCTTGTCCTTATTGATGGTAGAACTCACCAGTTTGGGAGATTCTTTAGGAGTAGACTGCTAGAGTAATTGCAATCTGTTTTGTAGACGATACACACTTGAGTGAACGAATGATGTCAGGGTTATGGGGAGAAGGCAGGAGAATGGGGTTGGGAGGGAAAGATAGATCAGCCATGATTGAAGGGCGGAATAGACTTGATGGGCTGAATGCCTTAATTCTTCTCCTAGAACTTATGAACTCATTTTTAGGGTGGTGAAAGCATGCGTGTTGAGTGGTCTGCCATGTCCTGAATGTCGTTGAGCTTCTTGATTGTTAGAGCTACAGGCATGCAGGCAGGTGAACAATATTCAGTGATGCTGACGATGTGCCTTATAAATGGTGGTAAGAAAGGCTTTGAGCTGTCAAGAAGTTAGTCGTTCACTAATAAATACACAGCCTCTGACTTCTTAGAGTCGTAAAGTCATACAGCATGGAAACATACTCTTCTGCTCCACTCATACACGCCGACCAAGATGCCCCATCGAAGCTTGTCCCATTTCCCCACGTTTGGCCCATATCCCTCCAACCCTTTCCTACCCATATCGCTCTCAACCTTTACTATCCACATGCTTGTAAGTAGCTGTTTCATTTGAGTTTCATGACAACCAATACCTTAGGATTGTGTTGGATTTGACCATTATAATCCCCACTGAATTTCAAGGGATGGTAGTTAGACTCTCTCTTGTTAGAAATGTCATTGCTTGACACTTTTGTGGTAAGTGTGTTATCTGCTATTTTTCAACCCATGTTTGGTTGTTGTCCAAATGGAGCTGTAAATGGAATTGAACAATATGTAATCATCAACAAACAATCCCACTTCTGACTTTTGCCACCGTCTACATGATGACTTTTTTCATAATTTCAATTTATTCTATATCTTGATATTGTGACCCTTGTTTTTAGTCCCTTTCAGCCAGGGGAAGCACCCTTTTGGACCCTGACCACAGGATATGCATCTCCTGTTCTTGCACCTCTTCTCTTTCCTCTATCCAGGGTCCCAAACGGTCTGAAGCAACGATCCACTTGCACTTCTTCCAATCGAGCCCACTGCATCCAGCGTTCACATTGCTCTCCCTCTACACTGGAGAAACAAAATGCAGGTTGGGCAATTGCTTTGTGGAGCACCTGTGTTCAGTCCACAGCTGTAATCCTGAGCTTCCTGTTTCCTGCCACTTAAGTTCCCCATCCCACTCCAACTCTGCCCTATCCTGTAACCTTCTGCAATATTAGGATGAAGTTCAACGCATGATTGAGCAACACCAACTCATCTTCTGTCGAGGCATGTTTCAGCCTTTTGGGCTACATATCTAACTTCTCTCGTGGATATAATATTGGTTATTTCTGCATATCATCATGTTTCTTTTTATATCAGTGGGGTCTGGCCAACTTGGTATGTCCCCTAATCTTGCTATTACCAACGTATAACACAGACAAAGAAACATCTGATTCGAACTGCAATTTTAACCCACCCATTTAGATTCACCCTATCATATTTCTATTGTTCTAACTATGCCTCCCTTATCTTTTTACAACTGGAACTAACCCGTTTCTTCAGTTCTGGCAGGGTCTCAACGTCACCTATTTCTCCCTCCATAAATGTTGTCTGACATGCTGAGTGTATCCAAACTTTTATTTGTATATCAAGCATTCTTGTTTGTTTGTTTCTGATTACTAACCTGTCGGAATTATGTGTGTTTCAATGAAATCTTTCTCATTCTTCTAAACTCTGGCGAATGCAAACTTAGGCATCCCAATCTCACCTTGAAGAAGGGTCCTGACTTAAAAAAAATCACCTGTCCATTTCCCTCCACAGATGCTGCCTGACCCACTGTTCCTACAGTACCTTACCCAAGATTCCAGCATCCCACCATATTATCATATCATATCATATATATACAGCCGGAAACAGGCCTTTTCGGCCCTCCAAGTCCGTGCCGCCCAGTGATCCCCGTACATTAACACTATCCTACACCCACTAGGGACAATTTTTACATTTACCCAGCCAATTAACCTACATACCTGTACGTCTTTGGAGCGTGGGAGGAAACCGAAGATCTCGGAGAAAACCCACGCAGGTCATGGGGAGAACGTACAAACTCCTTACAGTGCAGCACCCGTAGTCAGGATCGAACCTGAGTCTCCGGCGCTGCATTCGCTGTAAAGCAGCAACTCTACCGCTGCGCTACCGTGCCGCCCATGGACAAATGCATTTGCCAAGGGTAGGTTGGTGAGAATGAGGCCAAATAAGTTTTTATCCCTTGTGTTGTTGTTTCACTCATAAATACCCGCAAAAACAGTCTGGTAGTTGTGGATTTTGTAGCTAAGTCTGTGGTGGTGCTATCAAGCCATTCTTGGTGATGGACATTGATGGACATTGAGGTTGCCCACTCAGGGCATATTCAGTGCTCTTGCTATGTCCTGTGTTCTGAGCATTGAAAGGTATCCCTACCATTTCAGTGCCTGCTGAGAAGAGGCAGCAGGAAGCAACGAGGCAGCAGGAAGCAACACTGAGAATCTCTTGAATTCTATCAATTAATAGAGATGTGACTAACGGGAGTATTAATTTCCAGAGATTAATTCTGAAGCCACTATGAATCTTATTGTCAGAACTAATTGGGTTTTGCTCTCGGGGATAATTTCATACAGGGAATCACAATTTCTTGGAATCAATTGTAATTCCAACAATTGCCATTGTTATGAAACAATGGGTATAGTTGTGACATGCAGGGAGTTGAATCACTGCTGTACTTGAACACAATTTCTAAAACATGTAAATCAGTTAAGTGCAATACCTTTAACAGCAACTGTTCATTTTCCTCTTCAAATGATCACACTTACCAGTTCTAACCATCTGCTTCTGAAACAGTTGAAATAATTACAACTTCCAGAACAGCTGTTATTTCCAAGATTTAAGCTTTTATTCTTAATGAAGTGGAGTTTATTACCAGTAAAAACAAGTTTTGTTTTAAAGCAGGCATGACCACCCACAGTGTTAATGCGAGAGGAAGATATTCTGGAGTTTGAATTGTTCATATATTAAACACAGAGATGTATGAAACAGTTGCAAGAATAGGCCATTCAGTTCCTTATGTCTGATTTCTGCCATAATAACAATATGGATAATGATTTTAGCTCGACCACCCTTTCCTACGCTAACCTTACAGTTCTTATTTTCCCTAATGGCTAGACATCGATCAGGTTATTGAATGTGATTGAGCCTTCATAGTCATATTGGTTAGAGAATTTGTTCAGATACATGGATAGGCAAGGTTTAGAGGGATATGGGCTAAACAAGAGCAGATGGGACTAGCGTGGATGGGGCATTTTGGTTGACATGGCCAATCTGGGCCAAAAGGCTTGTTTCCATACTGTTTGACTCTCATTTCAAACATTCTTCACCATATGGGTGAATTAATTTCATCTTGTCTTTGCCCTGCATAGCTAACCCTTTGTTTTGAGCCTGTGACCCTTAATTTGAGACATTTTAGCCGAGAAAACAACAACTCTGCATCTACAAGACTGTGGTCATCATTCATTCTTCTAACTGCAAGAGAGTAAGAGCCAACTCTGTTTAATCTCCTCTGACAAACAGCCATCCCCAGCATTAAAGTAGAAGAACCTTTGCTTCACTGTCTGATGAATATCATTCCTTAAGTAGAGATATCAGATCAGTACACAATATTCCAGCTCCACACTCCTTGGGACCCTGCATAATTAGAATAAGGCTTCTCCCTTGGTCTGTAATCCACAGGCATTAAAGACTAACATATCAGTTGCCTTCCTAATTGATTGTACAACCTGTTAGCGATTATATACAAAAATACCCAGGTCCCTCTGTACCCCAGAATCTATCATACTCTCAACATTTAAACAAATATTCTCACTTCTATTTTTTTCTACCAAGTGGAGTACCAGGCATTGTTCCACATTACATTCCATCTATGTGTCCTTGTCCCAGTCTCATTGCATCCAGCGCACATAGCTACCTAGCCTTGCATCCTCAACAAATGTGGACATTTTACACGTAATGACCTTATTAGTTAAGATTATGAACAGCTCGAACTTCAGCGCCGATACCTGTAGCATTCCATTGATTACTGCCTCTCAATCATAAACATTTTCTGTCCATTGACCATTCCTCAATATATTTGACCTCCAATCCCTTGTTCTTTAACTGTTTAATGACCTATTGTGCAGTTTCGATAGCCGATGACAATCCAAATGAACCACATCAACTGATTTCCCTTATCAGTTCTGCAAGTTGAAATGTTAAAAAACATTAATGGATTGATCATATTAGATTTTTCTGTTGGCTTTTTCCAACAGTATTAAATATCTTGTTATGACTTCCTATCGGGCAACTAAACCATCCTATCAACAACTGGAGAGCATCCTGATCTACCACCTTCCTCATTGCAGACCGTCAGATTATCTTTAATTGGACTTTACAGGACTTTATCTTGCTCCAAATGTTATTCCCTTTACCCTGTATCTGTACACTGTGGAAGGCTCGATGGTAATCATGTATAGGCTTACCGCTGACTGGCTTTCACTGTAGCTCGGTACACGTGACAATAAACTAAACTAAATCATTGATTCAACAATTCCCCCACTATTGAGGTCAGGCAAATTGGCTCGCAATGTTCTCTCGCATGTCTTAAACTCTGATCTTCTATTCATTGTAGTGGCATATGCATGTTTGATAATGGTGTGAATTTGTATTAACTAGCATCATTCATTCATTCATTCATTCATTCATTCATTCATTCATTCATTCATTCATTCATTCATTCATTCATTCATTCATTCATTCATTTTAATTAAATAAAACCAATGTTTAACATTGAACTTGAATAAGCATTTGGAAATAATCTGGAGAATAACTATTCACCAGTTGGAGAAAAGAACAGCTGGCACAGATCTGTTGAAAACAAAACATGTTATTACCTTGTGTTTTTCGTTCAATCACATAGGGTCAATGACTGTATTACATTGAAAGTAATAGTCAAATTGTACCGTAAAATATTATTGGCTGTGTTAGCTTTACAAATTATGACACAGTGTTCAGCAAGAACCTCATGCTGAATCTAGACTTTTTACTTATTGACCCCAGCTGGGACACTGACAAAATCTGTGCAGCCACTATATTTTAAGGAAGTTTATGGTCTTGAGCTTCTTATCTGCTGATGTCGCTCATTGAGTATTGAAGAGATTTACTAGGTTTTCACAGATGGTTGGTTAGAAATAATGCAAAAGGTGGTGGAACAGAATAGGCTGAGAGAAGGTTTGAGAGAGGAACGCAAAACCACTAAGGGGCAATATAAAATAAAGGTGAGCTACTTCCAACAACAGTAAATAGAGAGTACAGAATTAGTGAAAGCACAATAACTGATGTGAGGGAAATCCTTCCTCTCCAAAGCATACTATTCAATTAGTAGTTGTAGTTTCACTTGTAGCCTTCAAAATAGAATTGGTTAAATACTTGCAGGAGGATAAATAAATGAAGGATCTGGGCAAAGAGCAGGGTAATGCATAAACACAGTTGTTTTCAAAAGAGCTGGTAAATTAGTGTGCCAAGTGATCTTTCTGTGCTGTCTGTTTCTATGATTTTAACCTTTTGAGTTACACAGTAGTCTGAATAGTATTTTGCTCAGTTTTGGCACAAAATTAATTATCAGTGTCTTTGAAGGTATGTTATGCAGTGATTCTGCAACAGGTGAAAAAAAAAATGTTGTTCATTGTGGAATCTGTCTTAGCACTCAAAGTGAAGGATGCAAAGGAATGAAATAGTCGCTGATTCGTAAACCGGCAATATCAAGCACTTAAAATTCAAGCTCCAATCTTCCATGAATAAGAAACACGAGAGGTGAATTACTGGAACGATCCCTCACTGTTGACATGGATAAACAATGATGTGGCCTCACATCTAAGGTAGTGGAATGAGGGGGATGTTATGGTAATTAACTCCCACATTTTAAATCTTCCAATCTACTGCTCACCTCTGCATTGAAGAGATCACTAAGCAGCTGGATTTGTGAAGCAATGATTTTAAGTGCTTTGATTTCAGCAAGGGCCTGTGGCAACTCAGACACTGGGATTTTATAGTGTAGTCGACTTTGCAATATTTAGGCAGTCATTGACAGGAAAAAGTAGGAGAAAATGTAGGCCAATGCAATCAGGTTACCTACCACTCAATCAATCTGTCCTCAGTTGTCAGTAACGTGACAGTGGATGTCATTGGTAATGCTATCCAGCAGCACTTACTCATCAATAACCTGACAGTGCTCAGTTCTGGTTTCATCAAGACCACTTGTTTCCAAATTTTAATCTCACTTATTTTTTTTTCAAATACGGATTGTAAAGCTGAATTTCAAAGATGAGGTAAGAATGACTGCCCTTGTCATCAAGGTGGTATTAAATGTTGTTCATTTGATTTGAAGCTGTTCACGGCTCCTCACCAAATGAGGCAGCCAGTTCTCCACAACATTCATGCATGTGTCGAGAACCATTCGCACCACAAAAGTGACAGATAATGACCATCTCCATCAAGAGTATTTATTTCACAAAATGCTGGAGTAACTCAGCGGGTCAGGCAGCATCTCAGGAGAGAAGGAATAGGTGACATTTTGGGTCGAGACCCTTCCTCAGTCTGGGGAAAGGTCTCAACCCAAAACGTCACCCATTCCTTCTCTCTTGAGATGCTGCCTGACCTGCTGAGTTACTCCAGCATTTTGTGAAATAAATACCTTTGATTTGTACCAGCATCTGCAGTTATTTTCTTACATCTCCATCAAGAGAATGCCTAATCACCCACCTGTGACCTGCATTACAATTGCTGAGTTCCCCACCGTCTATATTCTGGGATTGCCATCGGCCACATTTTAAATTAAACCAGCCATATAAACCCTGATTATAAAAGCAGGACTGAGACAATATATCCTGTAATGGATGTCTCCTCTCATGGCACAGCCAAGCCCCCTCACTATCAATAAGGCACGAGTCAAGAAGGTGACTTGCACAGATGAGCTTCAACAGCAGATCAGAAGCTCAAGACCATCAAAACGGCAATGTTATGAAAACAGCAAAGTGACAAGTGACACAGCGAGTAGAGCTGCTGCCTCACAGCACCAGGTTTGATCCTGACATTCGGTGTTGTCCATGTGGAATTTGCGCATTCTTCCTGAGTGGGTTCTCCCATGTGTTTCCTCTGCGGAGCTTTGGTTTCCTCCCACATCCCAAGACGTTCAGGTTGGTAAGTTAATTAATCTCTATAAATTGCCACTCGTGTGCAGGGAGTGGATGCGCATGTGGAATAACATAGAATTAATGTGAATGGGTGATTGATGGCCGGCGTAGGCTTTGTGGGCTGAAGGATCTGTTTCCATGCTGGATCTTTCAATCAATCAAGGGAAAATCCAATTGCTCGTTTGGTATTCCCATCCACCATTTTAAACATTCATTCTGTGCAGTATGTGCCGTTTACAACATAAACTGCAGTGACTCACCCAGGACAATCTAAGAATTCACCTTAAATACTGCATGTAACGTCTATTAATCTGAAGGAGATGAGCAAGATAAGAACACAACCACCTACAAATTCCTCTGGCTTGCAATTACATTATGATTCCTTCATCATCATTGTGTCTAAATCCTTGCATTTCCTCCCCAGTAGCATTGTGGAGCGATCTCACCAAAAGAATTGCAACTGTTCAAGAAGGTAGCTCTATGCCACTGTCTAAAGGGCATTTAGTGATGGACAATAAATGCTGGCCTGCCAGCAACACACACATTTCTAACAATTTTTTAAAAAGAGTATCCATTATTCAACTCGCAGAAGAATTTCTGCACAATGAATCTCATATTCCTGGAAGCATGAAGGGATCACATTTCTGAACAAAGCCCTGAAAGATAGATTAGGGGCGGATGAAGTCTACGCCCTGCTTTTGCAACTATTCACACCAGTGCACTCTCCAGCCTCAGCAGAAGACCACAGACAAAAGGAGAGATGTCTGAGGACCAGTTAGTGATGAGAAACACATCTGGTCTCCTCAAGATGAGACTTTGTAACCTATTTCAGTCTGAGAATGTCCTGATGCACACAGCAGGCAGGTTGGAGATTTTGCTGGATCGTCTGCGAATATAGCTGCAGGTGCCAGAAGAAGAGTATCACCAAGTCAGAGGAGTGGTTTGTGGCCCCATGGGATGGTACAGCAGGAGGGAGGAGACCAAGGAGGTGGTGGATCTCAGAGGATGTCGCTGTCCAATGTGATCTCCCACTGAGTACAGGAGGGTAGCTGTCTGCACAAACTCTAAGGGATCTCTGATAGAGAATTGTTTCTCGGAAGCAACTTGCAAGATTAGAATCTGCAGCATCAATAATTGAGCTCAAACCTCACTCTTTTGTAGGTCTACTTGCATTAATTATAATAGATGAATGAATCAATAATTGAATTAATAATTGATCTTTGGGCCAATTAGTTAGGTAACCTCTTACAACATCCATGGCAAGATTTCCTGATGAAAATCACCTCACTTCATGAACTCACAACTTCACATAAGATAGATTTTTCTCCTAGAATCTTGTCTCCATAGATGTGACCAATGACATGAAAAGATGACATTTCTTTTTGCACTGCTCCATTGTACAGTGATTCTCATTTCCGAGGAGAATATTGTCGCTAATTCCCACTAAAGTCTTATGATTGGCCTGGTGAGTCTCCTGATGTGCAAAACCTTCACGGTGGTGGCAGTGGCAGACAGAGGAAATGCTCTAACAGTTCTGGTCAGCTACGGGAAGCACCTTGGCACAGGGAAGCAGAGTGGTGGCTGTGGAAGCAGGAAGACGATGTGTTCATGGGCAAGAGGTGTCGATGGAGTAGGCTGCTGGAGGCCTGAAAGAAGTCAAGGAATCTCAGGAATTAAATGTTCCTCCACAGATGTCGGACGCGCGCACAATACTGGAGCAGCCCGCAGCTACGTGAAGTGGTGGTGGAAGGTACCAACAGCATTGTCAGGCCAGGCCACCCGTTACATCACTGATCCAGTGCTGCCACTGGGACAATTGACAATAGACAATAGGTGCAGGAGTCGGCCATTCAGCCCTTCGAGCCAGCACCACCATTCACCATGATCACAGCTCATCATCCATAATCAGCACCCCACTCCTGCCTTCTCCCCATATCCCCTGACTCCGCTATCCTTACGACCTCTATCTAACTCTCTCTTGAAAGCATCCATAGAGTTGGCCTCCACTGCCTTCTGAGGCCGAGAATTCCACAGCTTCACAACTCTCTGAGTGAAAAAGGTTTTCCTCATCTCCGTTCTAAATGGCCTACCCCTTATACTTAAACTGTGGCCCCTGGTTCGGGACTCCCCCATCGGGAACATGTTTCCTGCCTCTAGCGTGTCCAATCCCTTAATAATCATATATCTTTCAATAAGATCCCCTCTCATCCTTCTAAATTCCAGAGTATACAAGCCCAGTCGCTCCAGTCTTTCAATGTATGACAGACCTGCCATTCCGGGAATTAATCTCGTGAACCTACGCTGCAGTCCCTCAATAGCAACAACAGGCCTTTGAGGCCAAAGTAAGATTTAATATTTTTAAGAACTTGACACTTTATGGTACAAGCTGGAACCGGAAATATGGCAACTCTTTGCGTATGGCCTCGGAAGAAACATATTTCTACACTACAATAATTGCGCTATTGAACTTATGTCTGATCGTGCTTATATTTTGCACTCTTTTACTAGATTGTATGCAAAACAAATAATTTCACTGTATCTCGGTACTTGTGACAATAAAGTAGTATTGAACTATTTTCTTTCACCAGGATACCATGCTCCTTTGTGTAATTGCGGGAGTTCATTCTCTTTCCCCAGTCATAATGTGTGTTCCATTTTCTGGCATCCAAGGAGCACCTCTTTAACAGCTGACATTCTCCCTGAATACTGTGCAATATTTGGGGAAGTTGGCTTATGGAGGAAGATCCCATGGGAAATTCCTCTAGATATCATTGGGAATATCTCCTGGTACTGTACTGGGTAGCTTTTCACTTTGCAATTTGGCCAATTGGTTCTTTATTTTTGTGAGGTATGGAATTTGGCATTAATGGATGACGCAGTCAACCTAGGCCTGCACTTCATCCTCCAGCACGCAAGGGGACCTATGCCAGGATTCTGTTTGTGAACTTTAGCTCTTCATTTAACACCATTGTGCCAGAACTACTAAACTCCAAACTCTCCCAGTTGACTGTGTCTGAACCCCTCTGTCAGCGGATCATCAACTTCCTGAAGGACAGGAAGCAGCATGTGAGGCTGGGAAAGCACATCTCGGACCCGCAGATCCTCAGCAAAGGAGCACCGCAAGGCTGCGTACTCTCCCCTCTCTTTTACTCTCTCTACACTAGCGACTGCACCTCCACAGAGGTCAAGCTCCTCAAGTTTGCGGATGACACAACCCTGATTGGACTGATCCAGGATGGGGAGGAATCTGCCTACAGAGGGGAAGTGACACAGCTGGCATTCTGGTGCCATCACAACAACCTGGAGCTCAATGCTCTTAAGACAGTGGAACTGATTATAGACTTTCAAAGAGCCCCCCCTCCCCTTCCCCCACTCACCATCAACAACACCACAGTCACATCTGTGGAATCATTTAAGTTCCTTGGAACCATCATCTCCAGGGACCTTAAATGGGGGGCCACCATCGACTCCAGTCAAAAAGGCCCAACAGAGGATGTACTTCCTGCGGCAACTGAGGAAACACAATCTGCCACAGGCAATGATGGTCCAATTCTATACTGCTATCATTGAGTCTGTCCTCACCTTCTCCATCATGATCTGGTTTGGCTCAGCCACCAAGCACGACATCCGGAGGCTGCAACGGATCGTTCGCACAGCTGAGAAGGTTGTTGGCTGCAACCTTCCCCCCATTGATGAACTGTACACTGCAAGGGCCAGGAAGTGAGCGGGCAAGATCATCTCTGACCCCTCTCACCCTGGCCACAAACTCTTTGAAGCACTTCCCTCTGGAAGACGACTCTGGACTGTCAAAGCAGCCACAGCCAGATATAAAAACAACTTTTTTCCACTAGTAGTTCTACTCAATAACTAAAGTCTGTAGTCTCTTTTTTGCTCTGGTTTATTTTCACCCACACGTTTGGACCGTAATTGTTGTGTCCTTATTGTTTTGATGTGTTTGTGCTTTATTCTTAATTGTTAACTGTATGTTTGCATTGTCATTTGTGAATGGAGCACCAAGGCACATTCCTTGTATATGTACATACTTGGCCAATAAACATTCATTCATTCATTCAACCATTCAATCATTCAATAATTAATTAATTCATTCATTCAATCAAAGCTAAAGGAAAATATGCTTTTTAAACACACCAAAGGCTGCTGCAATCAAACTTCTAGGTGCCTGGATTTTGTCATTCCCCCAATTTCTCAGGTATACAGTAGGTGGAGTTAGGTCAGGATGAGCCATTAACCTTTCCCAATGCTGTTACGTAAATAATTAACCTTTCCCAATGCTGTTACGTAAATAATTAAGTGGTGGATTTATATCTTCAAATTTAAGACTTATTGATCTACCTCATGCATTTTTCCTGTTTAACATTTTACTTGGAGAATCAATTGAGATCAGAAATCCATCAAATGGGCAATTTCAGTTTGTTTTTTTAGATTTAGAGATACAGCGCGGAAACAGGCCCTACGGCCCACCGAGTCTGCGCCGCCCAGCGATCCCCACACATTAACACTATCCTACACACACTAGGGACAATTTTTACATTTACCCAGTCAATTAACGTATATACCTGTACGTCTTTGGAGTGTGGGAGGAAACCGAAGATCTCGGAGAAAACCCACGCAGTTCACGGGGAGAACGTACAAACTCCGTACAGACGGCGCCTGTAATCAGGATCGAACCTGAGTCTCCGGCGCTGCATTCGCTGTAAGGCAGCAACTCTACCGCTGCGCCACCGTGCCGCCCTTTGTAAATTTTCCTTGGAAATTTTTAACTCTTATTAATTGATCTACAATTGCTATAAAACTACAGTAGTAAAACAATACAAACCTGCTCAAATATTACACAGCCTATATGCTGGGAAGTATTTTAATTTAAACTGATCTAAGTAAGTAAGATCAGTTCAATGATTTAAAGAGATTGTAATTCTGAGATGTGTTTTGATAATAAAATTAGTGATTTATTATACATAGGTGTATAACATAGCAAAGAGAAGTGGGAAACCAGAGGATTGGGCAACTTTCAAAGGACAACAGAAGGTAACAAAAAGGGCAATATGGGGTGAAAAGATGAAGTAGGTGGGTAAGCTAGCCAAAAATACAAAGAAGGATAGTAAAAACCTCTTTAGGTATGTTAAGAGAAAAAGATTAGTAAAGATAAATGTGGGTCTCTTGAAGGCAGAACAGGTGAAATTATTATGGGGAACAAGAAAATAGCAGAAGAGGTACTTTGTTTGTGTCTTCCTTGGTGAAGCCAAAACAAATCTCCCAGGTGTACTAAAGGATCTAGGGAGACCGGGGAACTGAAAGAAATTTGCATTAGGCGAGAAATAGTATTGGGTAGACTGATGGGACTGAAGACTAATAAATCCCCAGGGTCTGACGGTCTGCATCGCAGGGTACTCAAGGAGGTGGCTCTCGATCATTTTCCAATATTCTATAGATTCAGGATCAGTTCCTGTGGATTGGAGGTTACTAATGTTATCACACTTTTCAAGAAAGGAGTGAGAGAAAAAACGGGGAGTTAGCCAGACATCGGTGGTGGGGAAGATGCTGGAGTCAATTATTAAAGAAGTAATAAAATCGCATATGAATAGCAGTAAAATGATTGGTCCAAGTCAGCATGGATTTATGAAGGGGAAATCCTGCTTAACTAATCTTCTGGAAATTTTGAGGATGTGACAAGTAAAATGGATGAAGGAGAGCCAGTGGATGTAGTCTATCTGGACTTTCAGAAAGTCTTTGATAAGGTCCCACACAGGAGATTAGTGGGCAAAATTAGAGCACGTGGTATTGGGAGTAGGGTATTGACATGGATAGAGAATTGGTTGGCAGACAGGAAACAAAGAGTAGGAATAAAAGCTCAATGCTGGGACCGCAACTATTTACAATATATTAATGATTTAGATGATCAGATTAAAAGTAACACAAGCAAATGTGCAGATGACACAAAACTGGGTGGCAGTGTGAACTGGGAAGAGGGTGCTAGGAGATTGCAGGGTGACTTGGACAGGTTGAGTGAGTGGGCAGATGCATGGCAGATGCAATATAATGGAGATAAATGTAAGGTTATCCATTTTGGTGGCAAGAACAAGGAGGCAGATTATTATCTCAATGGTGTAAGATTAGGAAAAAGGGAAGTGTAACGAGACCTGGGTGTCCTTGTGCACCAGTCATTGAAAGTAAACATGCAGGTACAGCAGGCAGTGAAGAACGCTAATGGCATGTTGGCCTTCATAATGAGAGGAATTGTGTATTGGAGTAAAGAGGTCCTTCTGCTGTTGTACAGGGCCCTAGTGAGACCACATATGGACAATTGTGTGCAGTTTTGGACTCCTAATTTGAGGAAGGACATCCTTGTTATTGAGGCAGTGCAGCTTAGATTCGTGAGGTTAATCCCCAGGATGGCGGGACTGTCATATGAGGAAAGATTGGAAAGACTGGGATTGTATTCACTGAAATTTAGAAGGATGAGAGGAGATCTTAGAAACATCTAAAATTATAAAAAAGACTGGACAAGCTAGATGCAGGAAATATGTTCCCAATGTTGGGGGAGTCCAGAACCAAGGCCACAGTCTACAAATAAAGGGGAAGCCATTTAAAACTGAGATGAGAAAAAACGTATTCACCCAGAGAGTTGTGAATTTGTGGAATTCTCTGCCACAGAAGGCAGTGGAGGCCAATTCACTGGATGAATTTAAAAGCTTGTGGAATCAAGGGGTATGGGGAGAAGGGAGGCACTGGTTACTGATTGTGGATGATCAGCCATGATCACAATGAATGGCGGTGCTGGCTCGAAGGGCCGAATTGCCTCCTCCTGCACCTATTTTCTATGTTTACATTAGTTTGTAATTGGAAAAGATTCATTAATAAGCAATTACCTTTCTTGACACCCTTTTGACATCATTGATTGTTTTCTCAAGGTCGAACCGAATAAGTGTGAGACTTTATCTTGAGCCTTTCAATTGTTATGTAATTCTAGTCATGGCTTTCAACGAAAGGTTAATCCCAATTTAGTCCATCTATCTAATTACTCCATCTCAGTGAAATTTCCTTTCCCACATCTTAAATTCAATTATGATAGAATTTAATTATTGCATCATTGCCAATGAGTCAAGTCAATGGTCAAGAGTCAAGAGTCATTTGCCCTAGATAGAACATTGAAATTCTTACTTGCTTTAGCACAACAGAATATGTAAACATTGTACACTGTAAACAATATGATAAACGAGAGAGAAAAAAAAGTTTAGTGTGTATATATACACATACTACCAAATACACACACATATATATGTATGTCTATATGTGTAAAATATATATACACATACTCAAAAAACAAACAATAGTCGTGCAATAATAATAATAATAATAATAATAATAATAATAGTCTATTGTAGTTTAGAGCTTATTTGAGTTTGTAGTGTTTAATAGCCTGATGGCTGTAGGGAGGAAGCTGTTCCTGAACCTGAAAGTTATAATTTTCAGGCTCCTGTATCTTCTTCCCGATAGCAGGGATGAAATGAGTGTGTGGCCAGGATGGTGTGGGTCTCTGATGATGCTCGCTGCCTTTTTGAGGCAGCGACTCCGATAAATCCCTTCAATGGTGGGGAGGTCAGAGCCGGTGATGGACTGGGCAGCGTTCACAACTTTTTGCTGTCGTATCCGCTCCTGGACATTCAAGTTGCCCAACCAGGCCATGATGCAACCAGTCAATAAGCTCTCTACTGTACGCCTGTAGATGTTCAAGAGAATCCTCTCTGACATACTGAATCTCCGTAATCTTCTCAGGAAGTAGAGGCGTTGATGTGCTTTATTTATTATTGCATCAGTGTGCTGGGTCCACGAAAGATCTTTGGAATTTAAAGGAATTTAAAGTTTTTGGCTCTTTCCACCATGATATAAGCAGGGTTGTGGGTCCTCATCCTTCCTCTTCCAAAGTCCACAAACAGTTCATTGGTTTTACTGATATTGAGAGCCAGGTTGTTGTGCTGGCACCATTTGGTCACTCGGTCAATCTCACTTCTATACTCTGACTCATCATCATCTGTAATTCATCCAACAACGGTGGTGTCAATGGCAAACTTGAAGATGGAGTTTGCACTATGTCCGGCTACACAGTCATGAAAATAAAGTCAATAGAGCAGGGGGCTGAGTACGCAGCCTTGAGGTGCTCCCATACTGATTGTTAATGAATAAGAAGTATTTCTGCCAATTCGAACAGACTGGTACAGATTTCTGTTTGATTCTTTGGTATGAAGTTGACTCTATACTCTGAATATCTTGGTGATGTGGATTGAGGGTTTATTTGGTTAAAGATCAGGTGGGTTTCGTTGAGTGAGGAGATTTCTAGGCTGGTTCTCTCGTGGCCTTCTGAGACTGTGCTCTTGTCATTACAGAGACTGCCTGGCGATTTGTAAATTTCCTGTAAATTGCCTGTAAATTTCTCCTGTGTGGGACAAATAAAGGAATATATTATTTCCTGACTGGCTGTAGCTCTGAAAGTCCCCATTGCCCCCACACATAAAAAGCAGGCCTCCTTCAGATCCTGTTCCGAATGTGTCTTTCCTGATCATTCTGACCCCTCAATGCACTCTACCACTACTTCAACAATCACTGCAACATCCATTCACTGAGTAGTAGTACTCCCTGCAGCTGTAGCAGTCTTGCTTCTTTTGTGATCTGTCCCTTCGAGACTTGGCTTCAAAAACTGTACTGGCTGAGAACGGCAAGAACTTGCAACTTCTTATGGGGAACATCAGTCTCAGCGTGGTGCACAGGGAAATGCGACAATCCTGTTCTGATAAACTTGCAACCAAAGACCTTGCTTTTTATTTGATTTACACATACAGCGTTAAGACAATCTATGGTTCTGTTCAAAACCCACAGACAAGCACAGAGCACAGATATAATGGTGTATGAATTAATAATTGGGTAGGTGAAGTTGTGGTACAGATCAAAGCAGGCATTGAAAGAGGCAGAAGTTTGAAGGATGTGCATGATCTGCAATTGTCCTGTTTCCCATGCCTTGTACAACACCGATAAAGAAATAGGAACATCAATTTTGGATTTTAATCATGATGCCAAGACTGGTTCCAAGATAAGTGTAAGGATTTGCAGGAATTGTACAGATCCAGTCTCTATTGAAAGCAAAATGAAGCAAATTGTCCACAAACACTGATTCCGTTCAACATTTTCATCAGTGATATTTTCGGTGATATCGAAAGACAAAGATCTTTTTGTAGTGACTGCTCTGGATGTTGCTGCATGCATTCCAGAGCTAACCTGTGAAGATGAGTCTGCAAAAGCACAATATCACACATCATTTTTGATACAAATCTACCATCGTGTTTGATTTCAAAGTCAAAATTGCAGGAGACTTGTGTCTACGAAAAATGTCAACAACCAAGTTTTCCTGGAGCCATCTCACCTAAGATACATAAGAAAACAAATCACTGCTTCAATGCTCATCTCACCCCCACAGACATGCCTGGGATAGCCATTGCAAAGAAAATCTTCTTATTTTTAATTTTTGTTTTCTCCAATGGTACAGTACAAGTTATAGTTAACCGGATGTACCAGCAATTATGAATTCTCCTGCAAAAAACAAACTGATGGAGGAACTCAGTAGGTCAGGCAGCATCTCTGGAGGGAATTGGACAAATGACATTGCAGGTCAGGTTCAACCCGAAACATCGTTTGTTCTTTTCCCTCCATAGATGCTGTATGACCCATTGAGCTCCTCCAGCAGTCTACTTTATGCTCAAGATTCCAGCAACTACAGTCACGTGTCTCTAAATATTCATTCTTGTTGTAGGTATTATATCTGAGTGGATTGTCACCTTGCCGAGGTGGAGAAGCTCGTGTGGTCCTGAGATCATGAGAGCGATGCCGTCTCGAGCTAAGCTCCTGGTAGGGTCACCCATGGCGGTAAGGTCGAGGGGGAGGATCCCTGACAAAGAGCAATCCAACCAAGACCTCAACGGTGAAACAAGCAGAGGATGATGGCTGACTTTAGTGGAGCATCACAACGGCTGGGAAGGCGGATGAAGGCTGCAGTGGGCAGGTGCTGTAGACGGGAAGGTAGACGCTCCCGCCCCCACAAGTCTCGGGCAGATGAGGCTCGTCAGCCTGGGAAGGCAGTCCATCTAGGAGAGGGAAAACTCTGATCTAAAACCTCCACTGCCTTGTGGCCATATCCAGTCATGGAAAGGGTTCCAGGAGTAAACCTCAAGAAAAATCTGGAGTCGGAGTCCCTAAGGCAGTTCGTCGTTGTCTACAACCTCGTTCTGGCAGCTCCTGTAACGGCGCTGGTGCCAAACTGTAACGGCTCTGCTGTTCCTTTGGATCGATCAGTGACGTGGAGAGGGGGGGCGTGCTGCATGGGCAACAGCCTGTCCTTCATATGACATCGCCCAGGCTTGCAACTGACCACACATCGACGCTGCTCTAGCCGAGGTTTGGAGCAAACAGCCAACAACCAGGATGCATCACCCATAGTCAGCCATGACCGAGGGGGGCCTTAGTCTTAGACTTGTAGGTATTTGCTTTCAATTGTCAAAGAAAGCATCCAGTTATGTTGCAGATGTTGGATTCTTTAAACTTTGCATTTTACTAAATTTGGGGCTGTGTTTGAATTGTCCTTTACTTATGAAATGTCAGCTTTTATCTAGGTTATCAGCTATTTTGCAGAGCTCTTCATTAGTCTTATAAACAATGCAAATTTATGCATTCAGTCGAGAATGTTGTTATTTTCAGAGTTTGACCACTCACAACCATTTGTCCAAATTGAGTACAATTTTAATACATGAAATTGGAAGTTAAATGTTTAAATTAGAACCCTTGAAATGTTCACTTAATTTTGGTTCACTTTCCAATGTTGTGTTCTATGATACATTAAAATTTCATTTTGAGAAGAGTACTTGCCACAATTATAAACAATTTGAACTGCAATGAGATTCAATCAGTGGTGAAATCAAGTTTGCAAATACTAGCATGTTAACTGCAATATTTATGGCAATGGCATTGTTGGAATGATTCTCAAGCAGTCTTAACAGAAAACCTTTTATATCTTCAGCACTTTTAAAGTTCTCCAATCTGGTCATATCACATTTCTCCATGTGACAGACTGCTTATATCTCTAAACAGTAATGGTAATTTGTGCAGGTAAAGCAAAGTTTCCTGACAACAATTGACCAAGGCTTGAAAATATTTGTATCAGTATCTTCTCTCTGCTATACGAGTACTGCCATGGGTACAGATTTAATGCTTTACAATTGAAAATCCTTTGGTGAGTAAAAATGGCACAAAAATCCAAGGACAGTTGCATTGTATTAACGTTATCCCATCCTTCATTCCACATAATCTTGAACATCTGTGCTGCCCAATTGTTCCACATCTGTTCATCTTTCTGCTCTGTTTACAATGCTTCTCTTTCTCTCCTTATTTGTATGTATGTAGTTCATATGTACTTAAGCAAATAAGTATCTAATTCTTCTTCATGTTTCAATGAAATGCTGCAGATATTTTTTTATATAACTGTCAAAGGCTTTTGGAACTATCAGAGACACTTGCTACCTTTTCAAGTTAAATAAAACAATTAGCAAAGGGTAGATATCTACAGCACCTCATTGCAGCCCTTGCACTTTTTCTTTAGTCTGCACTTTTGTCTTGAGCTGCAATGCCTTATTCTGCACAGTTTGATTGCATTCATGCATGGATGTTTTATTCAAATAGCATGCAAAACAATGTTTTTCGTTATCTCTGTGCATGTGACAATAATAAACCAATGGAAAACCACTGACAACAAAATCAAAGATAAGAATTAGGTATTCCTTAATATGGTAATAAATAATTAAATTATTAAAATAAATAAACTAATTACATTTATTTACATTTCTTCACAGTTGATGTACTAGGTTGCTGATTATACGCTAATTGCTCTTGGTGTAAAACCGAAGGGCCGGCACTGAGTGCACCTGGAGCTTCTTTGCTTCAGCATGTCACTGCTCCTCCCTGGTCTCACTGCTGTGTCATAGAAAACATAGAAAATAGGTGCATGAGGAGGCCATTCAGCCCTTCGAGCCAGCACCGCTGCTGTGATGCAGCAGGTGGTTAGGTGAACTTGCCACAACTCACCTTGGAACGGCACATTTGAACTTGCAAGCACAAAGGTCTGAGACGAATGACCAGCAGAAAATAAATGTTAGATACTGTAGACACAAAAAGCTGGAGTAACTCACCACACAGAAAATAAATGGTTCCCGACAGACTCATCAATTTAAGGTTAGAACAATCCAACTACTCTGAAGTAGAAAAGTGTACACAGACATACGTTTGGCTGGGATAAAAAATGCAACAAGCATAATAACTTAGCTACAAGATTGCCTACACCTAATCTGTGTGGGATTCTTACTGTAGGCATTATGAGCACGAACCTGAAATGAAAATTGGACCCCTTAGTTATGTAAATTAAGGGCTCAAAGCCCATGGAGGACAACTTTGTTCCCAATGAGTGGGTTAGACATTGAACTTCTCCCCTTTGACAAAAGAGAGTTATTTGTTGATTGGACCTTCTCTTTGTGATTTGCTGAAATGATCATAACCTGCATGAAAGGATGGAGAATTGTGAATGCCAATTAGCTTTGTGATTTTTAAAAAAAAGTAATTCCAGAAGCTGGGTCTCCCATACTTTTTAAAATCCTTAGCATGAATTAATTCCATGCTTAATTTTGGAGGATGCAAATTTAAACGTTCTCCTGGACATTAATAAAATACAAAGTTTGATTTAAAAGATTCTATATAAATGTTTAATTTCACAAACTATCCACTGTATATCAAGATAATTATCAATAAGGTTTCTTTGTTGTAAATTTCACTTTTAGTAAATATATAAGAACTGCTTTCTCACCTATGATGGACAGGTACATCAATTAAAGTTCCTTAATATTGTGACAAGCAGTTTAATTAATTAAACTGTACCTGGTTACTATTGTGAAATGTATCAAAGAATATATTTTTTAAGTAAAGTGTATATTTTAAACGTTATTTAATTGCTACTTATTTGTGCTGGTATTGGGCGGATCTTTAAATTTGTTGAAAAGCAAATGAGTTTGAGCAATAGTTCAAACAAAACGAACTTCCTAACGTTGGATGCATTTGCTCCTGGATTGCCTGTTGTGCACAAAATGGAAACCTTTGGATTCATTGAACCCTTGTGCCTGTTGACTGGTGGTAGGTTACTATTTTTATCAAGCTGGAGCACCCTGCTTATTCTCCCAACCCTGCAACCGAGACAATTAGCAGAGTTGGGTTTATGTGGGATTGGCCCCCTTCAATTTCAAGGATGTTTATTGTCCAGTGCACTAAATAGAACCCAGAGCAATGGAATTCTTACTTGCAGCAGGTTTACAAGCACATTTGATGCAGCAGCAACAACAAAAGTAAATATACAATAAATATCCAGTATTCTAATGAAACTGGACCACGGTAGTGTTTTTGGAACCTACCACCAGTACACCACTAGGCTTGTTTACACTGGAATTTAGAAGGTAGGCTTGTATACACTGGAATTTAGAAGGATGAGAGGGGATCTTATTGAAACATATAAGATTATTAAGGGAGTGGACACGCTGGAGGCAGGAAACATGTTCCCAATGTTGGGGGAGTCCAGAACCAGGGGCCACAGTTTAAGAATAAGGGGTAGGCCATTTGGAACGGAGATGAGGAAAAAAAAATTCACTCACAGAGTTGTAAATCTGTGGAATTGTCTGCCTCAGAAGGCAGTGGAGGCCAATTCTCTGGATGCTTTCAAGAAAGCGCTAGATAGATCACTTAATGATAGCGGAGTCAGGGGGTATGGGGAGAAGGCAGGAACGGGGTACTGATTATGAATGATCAGCCATGATCACATTGAATGGCGGTGCTGGCTAGAAGGGCTGAATGGCCTACTCCTGCACCTATCGTGCATTGACTATTGTAGTGCAAAAATAAAATAAATAGGGCAGCCATAGTAGTGCAATGTCATTAGTAGTTTGCTGTTCTGGTAGAGTTGTACTTAGTGTTATTTAGGGTGGTTCAAGAAACTGATGGTTGAAGGGAAGAAGCTGTTCCTGAACCTGGAGGCAACAGTTCGCCGGCCCCTGTACCAAAATTGCAGAGAGAAGTTACCTTTGTAGACTGAGATCTATTTTTCTCATTTTCTTTATATTTAATCTGCCTATTTTACTATGACCATTTTCTTTCCCTTTATCCTTCCATGAAAACCTTCGGAACTCCCATTCTGTAACAACAGTAATTGTTTTATCCAACAACTTCACAAAGCAATGGTTGAATTTTATTTAGGATGTTTCAGAGTTAGCTTTGGAGGTTTTTATCACAGGTAGTTAGGAGACTGGATCTTGGGCTGGTTTATAGCTTGTCTGCCATTATCTCACAGGAGTTCAGCTCCATCCAATGCTAGTGCACCTGTCAGCTGTTTCTGCATGAGTAGCTATAAGGAAAACCACATATTAGGCTTTATAGCTGCAGGGCAGTGTCTGGAAAGAGATTTTTACATAAAAACGTTTTCTTAGTTCATGATATGTGTAGCGTTACCAAAATAGAATCGCTAGTATTTTAATAGTAAAGTGTGTAGTATAATCAATAATAAAGTGTGTGGTTGGAGTCATTTATGAGCCTAGCCAGAATGTTCCCAAGTTTTCTGGAGGGCTGCTTTGCCTTTATTCCATGAGATTCTAAATTCAGAAGATTTAAGGTGTGATTTTTTAAAATAAATGACCTGTGCATTGACAGAGTTCATTCTTGTCTCCTACTCTTCCCATTTTAATGTAATCTGCTTCTGCATATCTTCTGATAAAGTGCAGAAATTAGTTATTATTGTGAATTGCAGAATGCAAGTAAGCAATAGTAGGGAAAAGTCCCTTTTAAGCATTCACTGATGTATCATTATGAAAACGGTCTAGGCGGCATTTGTGGGAAGTGAAATAAAGCTAATGTTTCATGTTGAAGATCCTTTGCCAGAAAATATTCTTTGACCTGATACATTAACCCTGTTTCTGTTCACACAGGTGTAGCCTGATCTGCTGAATATTTCCAGGATTGTTGGTTTTTATTTTAGATTTTCAGCAACTGCAGTTTTTTAATATATTCATGAAAAAAAATCTAGTGTCTTTAGTACACCAAGGGCATTGGGCGTTGGAAGGATAGAAACCTAATTCCATGTATACAAAGTTGGATCCAATGATAAGAACAGTCTTCTGCCTTTTTTTAAATCTAGCATTTGCAGCTGCTGTTTCATTTTGGCCATGTTGGTTCATAGTTTGCAAAGGAAAATCCATTCCGGAATGTGAAACTCGGATGATTTTAGGAGAAGGTGATGGTATCTGCCATGCTCGGTTGGTGGACATCATAACATATTCCCAGGGAATTTGAGATTGAACTAGGTTAGTCAAATGAAATCAACTAGGTTTAAAAGGCCAACTCTGTGGTGCTTAACTAAGCTGAAAAGAATAAGTGTCGCATTTAAATTATTGTGAGAAATGAGGGCATTATGTGACCATTGTGCGAGGAATGAGAACGTAAAACAATTATTTTGTGCTGTGAGTGTATCTCAGAAAACCTCAATAAATGCAGTGCAGCAAATCACAGAGCAACACATCATGACATGCAATACCTGAGAGTCTCATAAACATGATGATGGATTACAACAACACACAAGAGGCTTTGTGGCCTATCAGTGGGATGAATAAGAACCTTGCAGACATCCCTTTTAAAGGCAATGCACATCAATGTATCACAAGAAATGTGTTCCAAGGAGGAGGAAAGGGATGATAATGGTACATCTTTTTTGATGAATCCCTGTGCAAGAGAAAATTAAGTCATGATTGCATGAAGGTCTGCAGAAAATGGAGTATCATGTTGAAACTCTATAACAGATGCGAGAAATATGAGCAACCCGCCAAATTGTAATGAGAAACAAGATTACTGTGGAAAAGCATAATGACTCTCTGTAAGAAATAAGCATCTCAATGAATCACAACTAATCTCTGCAAGAAACTGAAGTTATGAGATAGAGAGAACCATGGAAAGTCATTATAAGAAACTCGTGCCACAGAGCTGACTTCAAGGAGTGAGTGCTGTAGCGATACGTGACTTTGAGAAAATTAAGTTTAAATTGATCTATTAGCAATGCCAGGCAGAATAACATATTACATTTTGCATCTGAATTGTAGGTATAAACATTTAAAAAATAAATTGCCCATTCCTAATTGCCTTTGAGGAAGTAATGATAACATTCCTGGTTGAACTGCTTTAGTCTCTCTGATGAGAGGAATCTCGATGGGCTGTTGAGCAGGGTTTCAAGCTTAGACCTCGGGATAGTGACGCGCTTGCGATATATTTTCAGGTTAGGATGTTGCATGATTTGGAGGGGAACCATTGGGTGGTGGAGTTTCCACATGCTTATTATCCTTATTCTTCTTGGCAGAAGTGACTTTGGGACTTGCTGTCAGAGAAGCCAGGACAAGTTACTACAATGAATTTTGTGGATTTTAGATTGCAGCCACTTTGTGATAATGGTCGGGGGATTGAATAGATAAGATGGTGGATAAGGTGCCACATGAATGTCTTTGTGAAAGATGGTGTTCTTTTGAGTGTTCTTGGCACTGAACTCATCCAGGCAACTGAGAACATTTCATCTTGCTCCTGATTTACGCTGTGTAAATGGTGGAAAGGCCTTGAAGGAGGTGATCAGTCGGCACAGAATATGGACTCCTGTTGTTGTTCCCATGGAATTTATCATGACTTTCCATGGTTCTCTCTATCTCATAACCAGTTTCTTGCAGAGATTAGTTGTACCCATGGGATTTGTACCCAAGGAGATGCAACACCTGTCCCTTTACCTCCCCCCTCGACTCCATCCAAGGACCCAAACAGTCTTTCCAGGTGAGACAGAGGTTCACCTGCACCTCCTCCAACCTCATCTATTGTATCTGCTGTTCTAGATGTCAACTTCTTTACATCGGCGAGACCAAACGCAGGCTCGGCGATCGTTTCGCTCAAAACCTTCGCTCAGTCTGCCTTAACCAACCTGATCTCCCAGTGGCTGAGCACTTCAACTCCCCCTCCCACTCCCAGTCTGACCTTTCTGTCATGGGCCTCCTCCAGTGCCATAGTGAGGCCCACCGGAAATTGGAGGAACAGCACCTCATATTTTGCTTGGGCAGCTTACAGCCCAGTGGTATGAACATTGACTTTTCCAACTTTAGATAGTTCCTCTGTCCCTCTCTTCCCCTCCCACTTCCCAGTTCTCGCACTGTCTTCCTATCTCCACCTATATCCTTTCTTTGTCCCACCCCCCTGACATCAGTCTGAAGAAGGGTCTCGACCCAAAACGTCACCCATTCCCTCTCTCCTAGATGCTGCCTGACCTGCTGAGTTACTCCAGCATTTTGTGATATATTCGATTTGTACCAGCATCTGCAGTTATTTTCCTATATGGGATTTATCTGGTCCACTTGAGTTCTTAGTCAACGGTGATCCTCAGGATATTGTTCGATGACTCGGTGATGGAAATCCTATTAAATACCCAAGATCTAAGATCATAAGACATAGGAGCAGAATTAGAACATTCGGCCCATCGGGTCTGCTCCGCCATTCGATTATGGCTGATCTATTTTTCCTTCTTAACCCCGTACTCCTGCCTTCCCCCCCACAACCTTTGACACCCTTTCTAATCAAGAACCGATCAATCTCCACTTTAAAAATACCCAATCACTTGGCCTTCACAGCCGGCTGTGGCGATGACTTCCACATATTCACTACCCTAACCACCCTAACTAGATTGTTAGATTCTCACTTGTTGGAGATTTCATAGCCTGGCACTTTTGCAGCACAAATGGTACATGTCACTTATCAACCATGCAAGGATGTTATCCAACCTTGCCACCTGCAGATGAATTGCAAATGGAATTAAACATTGTGCAATCATCAGCGAGCATCCCCGCTTTTGACTCTTTGATGGATGAAAGTCATTGATGAAGTAGTTCAAGATGGTTGGGCCCAGGATACTATCCTGAGAAACTCCTACAGTGATGTCCAGGGATGAGATGATTAGCTGCTGACAAGCAGGTCATCTTCCTTTGTAGGAGATATGAATTCAGCTGTTGGATTGTTTACACTTTGACTATTGAGTTTAGTTTGATCAGGACGTCTTGATGCCACACCCGGTCAAATGCTATTTTAGTGTCAAGGCTAGTCATTTTGACTTTACTCACAGTGAAAAACTTTGTTTTGAGTGCTATCCAGTCAAATGGATACACAAATACATTCAAGCCACACGCAAGCACAACAGGCAGTGCACAGAGAAAGATAAACAGAGTGTAGAATGTTATGATTCAGCTTTATGGTGTTACAGCTCCAGAGAAAGTGCAGAAAAAACACGCAGAGGCTGCAATGCGGTAGATTGGAGCTTTAGACTACAACCTTAATTTATAAGTGGTCCATTCAGTCATCTGATAACAGCAGGACACAACCTTTTTCTGAATCTGGTGGGAGACACAAAATGCTGGAGTAACTCAGCTAGACAGGCAGCAAGTCTGGAGAGAAGGAACGGGTGATATTTCAGGTTGAGACCCTTCTTCAGACCATCAGAATATGGTGGTACGTGCTTTCAAGGTTTTATACTTATAGCCCAGGAACGAGAAGAAGAGGGAATGATTGAGGTGTAAGTGGTCCTTGATTATGTTAACTGCTTTTCCAAGGCAGCTTGATGTAGATGGATTTGATGGAGGGGAGGCTGGTTTGTGCGATGGACTGGGCCTCACCCACAATTCTCTGCAATCTCTTCTGCTCCTGGGCAGAGCAGTTGCTGAACCATGTTATGATACATTCTGTTAAGATGCTTTCCACAGTGCATCTATAGAAATTGGTAAGAGTCAATGGAGACATGGCTATTATGAAGTGCTTCATGAGGCTGGTCATGGCGCATATTAAAAGCCATCTCTCAGACAAATTTCCTTTGACTTCTGAGGAAGAAGAGATCTTAGAGTGCTTTTTTAGCTGTAGGGTCTATGTGGTTGAACTAGGTAAAATTATTGGTGATATTTTTGCCCGGGAACTTGAAGCTCTCAGCCATCTCTGCTTCACCATCATTGATGCTGACCGGAGCGTGTGCATCACTGTGTTTCTGGTGTCAATGACTCACCACTTCATCTTGCTGACATTGAGGGAGATGGTGCTGTTTTGACGCCATGCTACTCAGCTCTTAATTTCTTTCCTGTACTCCAGCCCATCATTGTTCAAAAGCAAGTCCACTGCAGTAGTGTCATCTGCAAAGTTGTAAATAGAGTTAGAGCAGAATTTTGCTGCACATTTGTGAGTATATAGGGACTCTAGTAAGGGTCTGAGAACACATCCTCATGGGGCACTGGCATTGAGAATGATAGTGGAGGATGTTTTGTCGACTATCCTCGCTGATTGTGATCTTTGGGTCAGGAAGCAATGAATCCCAAGTGGAGTGGAGTGCTGACTTTAAGTTCTAGGAATTTGGAGATGAATTTGATTTGGATTATTGTGGTGAAAGCAGAGTTATGGTCAATCAACGGGAGTCTAAGGTAGATATACTTGTTTTATGCCAGGAATGCGTGAAGACCAACGGAGAGGGTGTCTGCAGTGGAGCTGTTTGTAGCAGTAAGTAAATTGCACTGGATAGAGGCTGTCTGGGAGATGCCAGTTAATGTGATTGTAATGGATGAAAACTGTCTGAGAGATGGCTTTGAAAATGCACCATGACCATGATCTTGAAGCACTTTATCTTGGTCGATGTGAGAGCCACTGGATGACATTCAATAAGGCAGGTTTCCTGGCTTTTCTTTGGTACTAGGGTGATAATGGTCATCTTATAGCAAGTCAGTCCTCAGAATGGAGCAGGGAGAGGTTAAATTTACCCAGTTGATCCATGTTCCAAAGCTGTCTATTTCCTCCCTAGATGCTGCCTGACCCGCTGAGTTCCTCCAGCACTTTGTGTTTTTCTCTAGATTCCAGCATTTGCAGTTTCTGGTGTCTCAATTGGAGATTGCTTCTTGCAGAGTAAATGTCACTTGAATGCCAACATTGTCCGTGACATCTTTCACCACTTTGCAGATGATTGAGGGTAAACTAATTGGGCAGTAACGAGCTATATTCAATTTAACCTGATTTTTGAGAATATAACATGCCTGAACAATTTTCTAGATTGTCAGATACATGCTGGTGTTGTAATTGCATTAAAACAGCTTGGCTGGAGGAACACGTCTTCAGTAGTACAGCTGGGATGTGGTCAGGTCTTGAAGCCCAGCGTGTCGGCTGTTTCTTGATATCAAGTGAAATTAAACAAATTGGCTGGTGACTGCTTTTCGTGATGGTGAAGATCTTAGGAGGAAGCCGAAATGGATCAATAGTTTTGCAATTCTCAATGTAAATGGCCCAAGTGCCCTGCTTTTCCCTTTGCACCTACATGCTGGACACTAACCTTGATGGGGATGGGGACGTTCTTGAAGTCCCGTCCTCTAGTTAGCAGTCTACGACTAGATGAAGTTGGACTGCAGAGTTTTGATCCGATGTGGCAGGGTCATTGTTGTTTGACCTCATCTTTCAACACTTTCATTCACCTTTAAGAGATATCCTTGCTGCTGTGTACCCTTAACAATAAATAGAGGTTAAAATAATGATGACAATTAGAAAGTCTTGAGTATTGGCAGATTATGTTGCCTGACTGTCATTTATTAGATTTGAAAATAAAAGAAACCTGATAATATATTCCTTTATAATAAAAATGAACAGGAGAAGATTGCTCCTGACAAGATTACACATTTTGTTTATGCATTACATTAATGCAGAGTTTCTGTTTAGTGAGATCAAACCTGGGTACATCTGACACCTCATGGTATATATTTTATTTAAATTATTCTCTGGTGAACATGTGGAGAGACAAATTCCTCCTTTTTCCCAAATCCAATTATGAGTAAACTCAGAGGAAACGGATCCAACAACAAAAGGATCGAATGGAGTTCCAGCAGTGCACCAAAAGAGCTTTGAGGAAATTCTCATGCGATCTGAAGAAAATAAGGTCAAGAAATTCTATACATCCAGTAGGATCAGAGCTTCTATTCATATTGATATTTGGCGATCTCTGGTTAATTGACACTATTACCTGCCCTAGCATGTTATTTGAAGTATATGTACAGTGATTTCAGTTCCACTGCAGTCTAATAACATAGTACCAACAGGAAAGTGGAGTTGACATCAAGGTGAGGTCGGCTGTGATGTTATTGAATGCAAAGCAGGCTCAAAGTACTGTATGGTCTACTCTTGCTTGGGTTCTTTTCTCCTAATTCCATGCTATACTTGTATCAGGAGAGTAGGGGTTTCCCTCTTCCATAATAGATGAGGCCAACACTGGGGTCTCAGTGGTACCCCGCACCTCTGCTCCTGCTCCCCCTCCCTCGGTCACAATAGGGACAGAGTCCCTCTAGCCCTCACCTTCCACCCAATCAGCCTTTGCATACAGCACATAATCCTCCGACATTTTCGCCACCTCCAACAGGATCCCGGCACTAGCCGCATCTTCCCATCTCCACCACTTTCCACTTTCCGCAGAGACGATCCACTCCGCAACTCCCTGGCTAACTCGTCCCTTCCCACCCAAACCATCCCCTCCGCTGGAACCACAGAAGATGCAACACCTGTCCCTATACCTCCTCCCTTGACTCCATCCAAGGACCCCAACAGTCTTTTCAGGTGAGGCACAGGTTCACTTGCACCTCCATCAACCGCATCCACTGTATCCGCTGTTCCAGGTATAAACTTCTATATATCGGCAAGACCAAGTGCAGGCTTGGTGATCGTTTCGCTGAACACCTCTGCTCAGTCTGCCTAAACCTTTGTGATCTGCCGGTTGTTAAACACTAACTCCCCCTCCCATTCCAACACCGACCTTTCTGTCCTGGGCCTCCTCCATTGTCGCTGTGAGGCCCAGCGCAAATTGGAGGAACAGCACTTCATATTTCACTTGAGCAGCTTACACCCCAATGGTATGAATATTGACTTCTTTAACTTCAAGTTACCCTTGCTTTCCCAGTTCTTCGACCAGTCTGACTGTACCCAATTACATTTTATCTGTTTGGTTTTGTTGTCACCTTCTCCTAGCTAACAATGATCTATTCTACATTTTCCTTGATCGCATCTGTTTTGTTGTCTCATTTTCACACCTTACTCTTCCTTATCTCTGTGTCCCCCTCTCCCCGGACACTCAGACAGAAGAAGGGTCTCGACCCAAAATACCTTCTATCCAGAGATGCTGCCTGTCCCACTGAGTTACTCTAGCATTTTGTGTCTATCTTCACTGGAAGATGGAAATTTTCTATTTCTGATTTGATTTCTCACAGCTCATTCTTTCCTATGGTGCCCATGCTTGGAAAATTCTTCAATTGGTCGAAAGCAATTTGGAACATCTTGAGAATGACAAAGGTGCACCAGGAGCAGACATGTTTCTTTAAAGGTGAATATATAACCCTAAGGAAAAATGTACGCGCACGCAAAAGTCAAACTTCTAATTTTCTGACACCTTTTTGAGAGCTTTTTTGCGAGCTATTTTTTAAGTAAAATGTGGTCTTTAGATATTTTCTTTCAGTTGACTAAAATGTAGACATAAATGATACGAACATCTGTGTGAGGAATTTACTTGCCTTGTTTTATCATAGTTACTATATTTCTTGTTTGTCTAAGATACCAGCAGGGGATCAATGGTAACATATCTATTTATGGTTTCAAAATCCTCTTAAAACACATGAACCCAAAATTTAGTCTGGCTTTTCAGTACAGTAATGACAGATCATAAATCATAGAGAGATGCAGCATGGAACCAGGACATTCGGCCCACCAAATCCTTGCTGATCATTACCCACCTATTTAACTAATCCTACTCTACTCTCATCCACCCTGTCCAGATTCTACCAATCGGTTACAAAATATGGGACAGTTTTGCAGCTGCTAATTAACCAACTAACTTGCATGTCTGGAATGCAGAAGGAAACCCATATAGACACAGGAAGAATATACAAACTCCACACAGACAGGATCCAGGGCCAGGATGAAACTTGTATGACAGGCGTTGTGAGGCAGCAGACTTATTAGCAGCGTCACTGTGCCTTCCCACTACATGATGGGAAGGCAGGTAAGCTTTTGGAGAGAGGTCTTATCTACTATTTCAGTTGTGAGTAAAATTGACACAACATTGTTTTGAAATGTAGCAGAGATATCCCCAGAGTTTGGACAATAATTATCCCTTAATCTTGATCAGAAACACGACAATGATAATATCTGGCTATGACTGAATTTAAGCTCTGGCAATTGGGCCTATGTATGATGTTTTCTGTATTCAAATAGGAAATTAATGTTCACTCACTTGGTCCATTGACATCAATCACCTGGCAAAAATCTTCTGGGTTGAAATCCCTGATATGAGTTTTCAATAAGCAAAAAAGTTTTTGGTAGCTGTCTGCAAATCGAAAATGTAGCCTTCAATTTCAAAGTGAATTTGTGAAAAGAAGCATCATAAATCTTTTAGAAATATCCAGAATTGGTACTGTGGGAAAAAAATAACGACATGAGTTAGCGAAGATAAATGAAAGGTAAAGGCCATCCTCAACAAGGATACTCTGACTTTCAGCAACAGCACCATTGATGACTTCCCACAATCCATGAACATTTGTATATCTGTGCTAGGTCCTGGAGTCCTTGTTCCTTGATCTGTAGCATCTGAAGTAACTTGTCAGATTCTCAATTAACAGTGGGCTCTCTATTGTGAAGACCTCTGTCAGTATTGCATCTGCTGTGGAAGCCTCACAAGTTCACAAGTTATAGGAGTAGAATTAGGCCATTCGGCCCATCAAGTCCACTGCCATTCAATCATGGTTGGTCTCTGCATCCAAATCCCATTCTCCTGCCTTCTCCCCATAACCCTTGACACCTGTTCTAATCGAGCTTTTTCACATGATAATCATCATCTTGCCTTTGAACCTTCGCCAGGGCTGGGGATTGAGCAGGAGCACGGTTTGTTGGAAGTTGTGGAGTGCAATCTATTGCTTCATCAACAATTCTAGCTGGTCTATTTAGGACAGAATTGAAATGCTCAGCCCATCTCTCTAAGACCTGTTTCTTTTCGGTGATGAGTATTGATCCATCTGCACTCAGCTGAGACCCATCAGATTTTACAGCAGCATTGCAATGTTTTAGAGGTTTTGAATCAGCATAGATCTGCCTTATTACTGAATCCTGGCTATAACTACATTGTGGCTGCAAAGATAGGATTGGGGACAGAAGCTGGCAAATCAGTCAATTTCTTCCAACATTTAGTATAAGAAAATAACTGCAGATGCTGGTACAAATCGAAGGTATTTATTCACAAAATGCTGGAGTAACTCAGCAGGTCGGGCAGCATCTTGGGAGAGAAGGAATGGGTGACGTTTCGGGTCGAGACCCTTCTTCAATCTTCCAACATTTGATTTGTTTCAAAATTCCAGCGTCTGCATTTTATTTCAATGTTATAGGTGAAAGGTCTCTACTTTTCAATGAAGGGTGTCTCTTAAAACCATCTCCAACTTCTCAGGTTGATGCAATACTCAATACGTACCTGATGGGTACAGCTATAGACAAGAAAACTTGGCACCTATCCATGTTCTCCAGAGATGCTGCCTGACCAGTAAAGTTACTCTTGCACTGATGGCAGTGAGAAGGAAGTATTGTTACCAATTTATACTGATTGAGGTCAGCCGTTGGAAAAGTTGACGGTCTAATTGCATAGGGATGAACGCAGTTCCCCGAGCTTGCTGATAATTCTGCTGGGGATGGTGGTGTTGAACACTGAGCTACAGCCAATGAACAATAACCTAAGAGGCTGCACAAAGTGGTGGACAATGCTTAGTCCATCATGGTAATGACCTTCCCACCATCTAAGGATCTACAGGACGCCCTGGCTTAAGAAGGCAGCTAATGTCATCAAAGATCCACATCCCGGTCATGCTCTCATCTGGCTGCTGCCATTAAAAGTAAACAACAGGAGCCTGAGAACCATTACCTCTAGGTTCAAGAGTAGCTGCTTCCCATCAACCATCTTAAACCATGTGTAACCACAACACTGTCTCAGCAACAATCTACTTTGGGCTTTGTATTAGGACTAAATATTTCGGCTTGCACTATTATGGCCCAGTTACCCAATATAACTGGTAATTAATTTACCATTGTTTATCATATATTCTTTTGTTGTGTTAATGTGTCTGTAAATACTGCAGCAGGTAAGAATTTCATCATTCCATTCCCAGTGTATGTAACAACAAAACACTCTTGACTTGACTCTCGACATAAATCGTCAGAATTTTCAGGGATACAGAGCATCTTTTATTTAGTTTCGGGGGGTTTAAGAAGAGTTTGTGCTCTCGAGCAGCCTGAACTTCCAGTAACTCTTGCAGTAAATACAATACCAGACTATCCAAAGGACATCCGAGGTCTCTGCCATATTTTTGTTATTCCTGTGTACTTTGGGAAATCAAGACATATACAGTTTAATGACATTCTTGGTCAACCATGTATTGATTAATGTCTCGGCAGTGGGTGAAGAAAATGTTGCTAGATCATTCAAACTTTTCTAGTTCAGCTTGTAACTGAAAACTTCATACATGGTGCGTATTAAAATCTGCATTTTAAGCTACTCCTTGACATCCAGGGGAATTTGAGATCAGGAAGGAGATAGTTGGGTCTCTTGAACTATTAAGTTGAATAAATTCCCAGGCCCTCATGAGATCTTTCTCAGGTTGTTGAGAGAGGATGAAAGGAGATTGCTGGGGCCTTGATGAAGATCATTGTAATCCACTACATTACAGGCGATTGAGCATGGTGTCAATGATTGGGTCATTGGGATGGTTGGAGAGGATTCTTCCGGATAGGATTTACTCCCATTTGGAAGAGAATGGGATAATTAGGGGCAGTCAGCCCGATTTTGCACATGGCAGCTCATGTCTTACTATCCAACTAACTGAGATTTTTGAGGAAGTGATTGAAGACGGCAGGACAGTGGATGTTGTATAGGCATTTGTGCACTGCGGCACGGTGGTGCAGTAGTAGAGTTGCTGCCTTACAGCGAATGCAGCGCTGGAGACTCAGGTTCGATCCTGACTACGGGTGCCGTCTGTACGGAGTTTGTACGTTCTCCCCGTGACCTGCGTGGGTTTTCTCCGAGATCTTCGGTTTCCTTCCACACTCCAAAGACGTACAGGTATATAGGTTAATTGACTGGGTGAATGTAAAAATTGTCCCTAGTGTGTGTAGGATAGTGTTAATGTGCGGGGATCGCTGGGCGGTGCGGACTCGGTGGGCCGAAGGGCCTGTTTCCGCGCTGTATCTCTAAATCTAAAGTTCCTATGATAGGCTGATTCAAAAGATTATGATGTATCTGATCCACAGTGACTTTGACGATTGGATTTTAACTCTCTCAGAGGATAGTGGTCGATACGTTTTTCTAGTTGGAGGTCTGTGACCGGTGCTGCTCTGCAGGGATCTGTGCTGGGACCTCTGTTGTTTGTGGGGAAAAAATGGGCATAAATGTAGATGGGTTGGTTACGTTTGCAGATGACACTAAAATTGGTTGAGTTTTGGAGAGTTGGGGAGGTTCCAAAAGAATACAGTGGGATTATAGATCAGTTGCAGATATGGGTGGAAAAATGGCTGATGGTGTTTAATCAAAGCAAGTGTGAGGTGTTGCACTTTGGGAGATTGAATGTAAGGGAAAAGTATACAGTGCGTAGCTTGAAGTATAAAGGCATCTTTGCGTGCAAGTCCATTGCTCCATTAAAGTTGCAACTTTCATGGTAGACAGTAAAGAAACCAAAAGGTATACTTGCCTTCATCGGTCCAGACATTCAGTGTAAAGGGCAGAAGTCATACCAGAATGCTGTCTGGATTAGAGGTTATAAACTGCAAGGAGGGGTTGGACAAACTTGGGTTGTTTTCTCTGGAGTGTCAGAGGTTGAATTATGAGAGGCATAGAGAAGGTCAACACTCAGAACCTTTTCCCCTGGGTGGAAGTGTTGAAGAGGGCATATTATTTATTTTATTTCATATTTCAGATACAGCGCGGAAACAGGCCTTTTCGGCCCACCAAGTCCGCACCGCCCAGCGATCCCCGCACATTAACACTATCCTACACACACTAGGGACAATTTTTACATTTACCCAGTCAATTAACCTACATACCTGTACGTCTTTGGAGTGTGGGAGGAAACCGAAGATCTCGGAGAAAACCCACGCAGGTCACGGGGAGAATGTACAAACTCCTTACAGTACAGCACCCGTAGTCAGGATCGAACCTGAGTCTCCGGCGCTGCATTCGCTGTAAAGCAGCAACTCTACCGCTGCGCTACCATGCCGGTATAGCTTTAAGGCCAGACAGAGAAAGTTTTTAAAGGAGATATGTGGGGCAATGTTTTGTACACAGAGAGTAAGAGGTTCCTGGGATGTGCTGCCAGGGATGGAAATGGATGGAGATACTATAGACAATGAATGGATGCAAATGGATCACAATCAGGCAGAAGACATTCAGGCCTGATCGGCTTATCCATATGCTGTGCTGTTTGATGCACTATGGATTACTGATTTTGATTGATTGATAGATATTTTATTGTCACGTGTACTTGGTACAGCGAGATTCTATGTTTGCATACAGTACAAATATGCAAGAGTCGCCGACAAAGGGCACCGACAGTTACAAAAGTATTCAATATGGTCCTTCATTCCTCCCCCGTCCCTCTTTGTTCTCGGTGGCCCACCCTCACCGTGTCCCTCTTTGTTCTCGGCGCCCACCCCCCCTTCCCCCCCACGCCAGATCCTCTTTGTTCTCGTCGGCCTTTCCTTAGCCAACCGCCGGGACTGGCGCGAGTGACAGCTCTCCAACGTCCCTGCTCGCTCATCAGCGTCCCTGCTCGCTCTGCTAGTGCCCGTGCTCAGTCCTGGTCGGCTCTGCAAACTAGTGGCCAGGAGCTCCCTGTGCCACAGTTCTAAGGTTATGGACAAATATCTTTTGTAGCAATGGAAAACAGGCCAACAATTACCTAGAATGTGATGGATGGATTAATTAATGTAAAGAAGCCATCAGTTTATAATGAAGACTCCGAAGAAATTAATTTTACCTGCTGGTTCATAGACGACAGCAATATGTCTTATGGAATTTTAAGAAGCTTATGAAAAGGCCTCTTATGCTGCCATCCAAAACAAAGCTATTTCACAAAAGCTTTACTGAGTTTGTACTAAATCACAAAAGAGAGCAGTTAGCTAACTTTTCATCATCCAGTGATTACAGCTGAGGGACTCAGTTTTTTTTTTGAAAAATACAATTTCAGCATTGATGGTGTCAGCAAAATACAGCATTATATTAATGCTTGAGTGAACTTTGTCAAAGATGTGAACATTTGTCCATGAATTCAACATGAAGGTTATATATGGCCTTGAGGTAATCTGCAAAAGGACATCAGGCACTTCTTTATACTGAAGCAAACAAAAATACACACTGACCACTTGTACAAGGAGAGACCATGTTTGTTTACCCAGGCTTTCACTTGGGGCAATAAGAAGAGGGAAAACTGCAAATACCAAACCAATCATCTTTCAACTGAATTGTTTCCTTTTGTTGCAGGGCATCCACTAAATTGGCTTAGCCTTTCTTGAAACAAAATGGGCAAACCTTTTACTTGGTGCCAGGTGAGAATCAACAGTTGCATTGGCTTCTGAGTGTAAAGTATGTGGGGTAACATCCATGCAGTTTAGTGCAGTATATTTATGGGGCAGCTAACAGGCCAAATTGAATCCATGAACTTGTTTCAGTTGTCTCTCCAAATGATTCTTTATAAATCACTTTAGTGATCTGGACAGCAATTATTGCCCATCCCTAATAGTCCCAGGGAAGTTGCCAATACATTGCTTTCAGGATTGTTCCAGTCCTTCTGATGAAGGTACTCTCACAATGTTGTTGGGAACGGAGTTCCTGGATTTGGACCAATTGACAGACTCATGAAGTCAAACAGCACAGCTCTTCTACCTACTTATCCATGCTGAACAAGATACCTCATCTAAGCAAGTTTTATTTAAATGCATTTGGCCCATATCCCTTTACACCTTTCCAATCCAAGTACCTTAATTTAGAAATACAATAGACAATAGACAATAGGTGCAGGAGGAGGCCATTCACAATGTAGAAACAGGCCCTTCAGCTAATCGAGTCCATGCCGACCAACAATCACATACACGATGGTTCTATGTTATCCCAGTTTTGCATCCTACACACTAGGGACAATTTACAGAAGCCAATTAACCTACAAACCTGCATGTCTTTGCTGGAGCACCCTGAGAAAACCCATGTGGATCACAGGGATGGCGTACAAACTCCATACAGACAACACCCGCAGTCAGAATGGAACCTGGGTCTCTGGCGTTGTAAGGCAGCAACTCTACCATTGGATTTATTCACAAAATGCTGGAGTAACTCAGCAGGTCAGGCAGCATCTCGGGAGAGAAGGAATGGATGCTGCCTGACCTGCTGAGTTACTCCAGCATTTTGTGAATAAATCGATTTGTACCAGCATCTGCAGTTATTTTCTTATATAACTCTACCACTGTGCCACTGTGGCGCAAAAACTGTCCAAATGTTTTTAAATGTTTTTGCACCTGCCTCAATTACTTCCTCTGGCAAAAAAAAGACACACAATGCTGGAGTGACACAGCAGATCAGGCAGCATCTCTGGAGAACATGGATCAGTGACGTTTTGGGTCACGACCCTTCAGACCCGAAACATCATCTACCCACATTCTTCAATGTCAAAAAATGACCCCTCAGGTTCCTATTAAATCTTTCTTGATGCTTCAACCCACCAGGAAAAAAAACATCTGCATTCACCCTATCTATTCATCTCATGATTTTATACACCTCAAGGGCCTATGATATATTAGCAAGTCAAAATGGTGTTTGACGTGGAAGGGAACCTGCAGGTGGTGGTATTCCAGTGCACCTGCAACCCTTTTCTTTCTTGGTGGAAGTAGTGTTGGGAGGTGTTTCCAAGGTATCCTGGGAATTATCTGTCAGGTATTTGACAGACTGCACACAATGCTGCCATTGACTTCTTCTTTCTTGTGATTCAGCAAGGTCTGTACAGTTTTCTGGTTTGGAAGATTGTAACATGGCTGTTCTGGTATTTATCAAAGGACATGGAAGTGTTTTCATGCTCGATAGTTTTGAAGTCAGCTATTTCTAGGACCCCTTGTTCATTACTGGGCCCATTCTATCACAACCAGTGTTTGCAAAGGAAATACCTCAAAGTCTAAATGTAATTTATGATATAGAGACTGAAAATGTGGTGGCCATTTAGCAAGTCGGGCAAGATCTATAGAGGCAGAAACAAAAGAAGTAGTTCAGGTTGATAAGTTTCTTGAAGAAATTAAGTTTCATAATTCTATCAATTTATCTTTCCCGATTGACTGTGGATGATAAACCTAATGCTTGATGACTCAAAAAACGGCCTCATTTTCCATGTTTGTTTGCACAAAGGCACTTATATCTGTGGCAACACATCTGATTCCTCCTGGTTAAAACCCAATTTGACAGAATTGTGAAGATGAACTTTTGTATTCTGTACTCACACTGAAAATCAAGGTTGAGAGAACTTTTGCTCCTCTTTTCCATGGCAGGTTTCTGTCATACCACAGTGCACAGATTAGGCTCTTCAAAGTGATATCCTTCTTTGGTATACTTCCTGCAACCTGCTATATGTTTAATGGAGCTAGATTTAAACCGATGTTGGGGGAGTCCAGAACCAGGGGCCACAGTTTAAGAATAAGGGGTTGGCCATTTAGAACAGAGATGAGGAAGAACCTTTTCACCCAGAGTTGTGAATCTTTGGAATTCTCTGCCTCAGAAGGCAGTGGAGGCCAATTCTCTGGATACTTTCAAGAGAGAGTTTGATAGAGCTCTTGAAGATAGCAGAATCATGGATATGGGGAGAAATATGTAGGTTAATTGGCTGGGTAAAATGTTTAAAAAAATTGTCCCTAGTGGGTGTAGGATAGTGTTAATGTACGGGGATCGCTGGGCGGCACGGACTTGGTGGGCCGAAAAGGCCTGTTTCCGGCTGTATATATATAATATGATATGATATGATATGATATGATAAAGCAGGAACGGGGTACTGATTGTGGATGATCAGCCATGATCACAGTGAATGGCGGTGCTGACGAGAGGGACCGAATGGCCTACTCTTGCACCTATTGTCTATTGTCTATTGTCTAATCCAGTCGTTCAATAATCAACCAAAGTGCTTATATGACCATATCATTTAAAATCATGTGAAAATTTAGTTTCTCCTAATATTTTACAAAATCTTTGTCCAAAACTGTTTCCTGATTAACTTATCACGATTCAGAGGATAAATTCCTCTTCCTGCTCCATTCTTTAATTCTCGCTTCCTTTATCCTACCCAATTTTCCCTGTTTTGCAAATTCTATTTCTCAGTCCCACAATAAGCAGAACAGGCAGAGGACAAGCCTATTTCAATTGTATAAATAATCACAGAGCAGAAATAATTATAAATATTTCATTTGAACATTGCAACTGAATCTATTACATCGCTGTACACATTCTCATTCACCTGTATGCACAGGAATGACATCAAAGTGCAAACAATAAAAAATGAGCAGACTACAGGAAATGTCTCACCATGAATAATGTAAATGGCAAGGTCTAGTTGATAACCTAGAGATTTTGCTTGATTGCCTTCAAGGTTGAAAGGAGGGGAAAAATCACAATTTATTCTCTTTGGGAGATTCCCTGTGGCTCCACATGTCCCTCTAGAAAATGTATGCATGAGAGTCTAAGAGAGTTGTTAATAATGTGTTGACAGCACCATTAGATGACTCAAGCAAGCTTTCTGCATTTCATACAGGTTATTGGTCTAATAAGGGAACCTTACTTGTTGTCATTGTCCCACATCCATTGTGTATTACATTGAGTCATTGTCATACAGCCATAGTCATACAGCATGGAAATAGGCCAGCCCAACAGGACCATGCTAATCAAGGAGCCTCACTGAATTGGTTCCATTTGCCTGCATCCATCTAAACCTTTCTTATGCCTGAAACTTGTCTTTTAAATGTTGGAATTGTGCTAATCTTTACCGCTTGATCTGGAGGCTTGTTCATATACCCACCACTTTATGTGTGAAAGATTTTCCCCACAGATTCCCGTTAAATTGCTCCTCTCGCTTTTTAAACCTATACCCTCTAGTTTTTGACTCGCCAACTAGAGTCACACAGTATGCTACAGGTCCTTAGGCCCAACTTACCCACACTGAACAATATGCCCCATCTACACTAGTCCCACTTATCTGCATTTGGCCCATATCCCTCTAAATCAATGCTATCCATGTCTAAATGCTTTTAAAATGGTGAGATAGTACTTGCCTCAACTACAGTACCTCCTCTGGCAGATACAAAATACTGGAGAAACTCAGCGGGTCAGGCAGCATCTCTGGAGAGAAGGAATGGGTGACGTTTCGGGTCGAGACCCTTCTTCAGACCTCCTCTGGCAGCTCGTTCCATATACCCACCACCCTTTGTGCAAAAAAACTTTGAATTAAAAAAACCAGTGTGCCTCCACCTTATCTATGTTACCAGCTAAAGACATCACTAACATCAACGACATCACAAACAGAAGATACTTGCTCTGGGCGTCGTTGTGGATGGTTCTAGTGAATAATGAACAAAACCACAATGTGCAAATTATCTTCTTTAATTTTATAAACTTCTATGATTGGATGTTTCTCTACCCTTTCTGTACCCTCTGTTATTTTGATGCAGATGGGCTGCTCAACTCATCTGAGGCACATTTTCTAATGTACAAAAAAAATTACAAGTTGAAGCAAGATGATCTAGTGTGGGGAAACTTTCCTCTTGGATACCTGTTACTCATCAAAAATCATTTCCTATTCTTCACATCCCTGGATATTCTTTGCATTCACTTGTTTTGACAGTTCTTTGCATAGAATGAACAATATTACTGCTGGAAAATGGAGCAGATATCCATCTCAGCGGCAAATGGCAGCATTAATCTTTCCCAGATCAGATTGGAAAGAACCAAGCGAAGAATACAGTTTCCATCACTGACTCAATTAGATGCTTTCACTCCAGCTTTGGAAATGTACCTCTACTGTATTATTGGCATCACTCATGCAGTGAATGCTCCAAGAAAATTTGACAATTCAGCACCTTATTTGTCTTGTAGATTTAAGTCTCTCAGGGCAAGTAAACTTCCTTTCGAAAAATGTACAGCAGATTCATTGAAGCTGTTGTCAGACTCAAATTATACTTCTTCACCTACCACTCAAAGCAATGACATCCTCACTGACTATAGCTGTGAGGCACTATTCTTTCTCACCTTCCTTGATCTGTGCAGAGTCTTTGATATTCATGACCATATCATCCTTCACACCAAGAGTTCAAGAGTTCATGAGTGTTTAATTGTCAAATGCTCTGTCACCAACCATCAAATTCTTACTTCTGCAGATAGACACAAAAAGCTGGAGTAACTCAGTGGGACAGGCAGCATCTCTGGAGAGAAGGAATGGGTGACGTTTCGGGTCGAGACCTTTCAGACTGAAGAAGGGTCTCAAACAGAAACGTTACCCATTCCTTCTCTTCAGAGATGCTGCCTGTCCTGCTGTGTTACTCCAGCCTTTTGTGTCTATCTTTGGTTTAAACCAGCATCTGCAGTTCCTTCTTACACATTTCTTACTTCTGCAGTTTTACAAGCATATTAAATGCAAAAACACAACAAACAAATGTACAGTCAATTATCTGATATTCTGCAGTAGGTAAACCAGGGGATGAGAGAACAAGTCTAAGTACATTCCAAGCTTCACAGTCATTTGGATGCTGTGGTAGGGTTGTGGTTAGGGTTAGTGATGTGCAGGGTGGTTCAAGAGACTGACGGTTGATGGGAAATAGATGTTCTTTAATGTGGAAACAGGCCCTTCAACACACTGAGTCCACACCAACCTGCACACTATGGACCTACAAACCTGCACGTCTTTGGATTGTGAGAGGAAACCAAAGCACCCGAAGAAAACCCATGCAGTCACAGGGAGAATATACAAACTCCATGCAGACAGCACCCGTAAGGCAGCAACTTTACCGTTATGTCACTGTCACTGCCACCCTTGTGGCTACTTAGAAATCTCCAGTGGTGAGGAAGTTAGATTCATGTGATCTTGATGACCATAGGGATTGTGGTCTATGCAAAAGAGCCTAAGCAAAGGACTTCCTGCAGATTGTCATATATCTCCACGATGAAAACATTGTCATCCTGAGCTCATTGTTCATTTGCGAAATCCAGGGAGAAATTCTCAAAGCAGGTATAAAAAGGGCCAAAGACACCTACAGGCAACGGGTGGAAGACCACTTCAATACCACGGACACCAGAAGCATGTGGCAGGGTGTCAGGGACATCACTGACTACAAGAGCAGCCCTGCCTGCCCCCACAGTGGTGTCACACTGACCAACGAGATTAACACCTTCTTTGCTCGCTTCGAAACTGGCAACACCACCATGTGTGGAAGAACCGCAGCCAAGGTGGAGGGACAAGTCTTAACATTGAGCACACAGGAAGTACAACGCGCTCTGTGAAGGGTCAACCCACGAAAGGCTGCAGGCCCGGATGGAGTTCAAGGAAGGGTACATAGGGACTGTGTTGAACAGCTGGCTGAGGTATTCACCAGGATCTTTAACCTGTCATTATCTCTGGCTATGGTCCCCAAGTGCCTGAAGTCAGCTACCATAGTGCCGGTGCCAAAAACAACAAAAATCACCAACCTGAACGACTACCATCCGGTTGCCCTAACTCCTATAAACATGATGTGCTCACACATCAAATCCAGCATCCCTGCCTCACTGGACTCGCATCAATTTGGAAACAGGGCAAACAGATCAACAGAGGACGCCATCTGTCTGGCTCTTCACACTGTCCTGACTCACCTGGAGAGACAGGGCACGTACGTGAGGATGCTATTCATTGACTATAGCTCTGCCTTCAACATGGTCATCCCCATCAAGCTCATCACCAAACTCCTCCAGCTAGGCCTCAGCTCGTCGTTATGCGACTGGATCCTGGACTTCCTGCTGGAGCGACCGCAGACAGTGAGAATGGGCCCGCACCTGTCCTCCACTATCACCCTGAGTACCGGCACACCACAGGGCTGTGTTTTGAGCCCCATGCTCTACTCCCTCTTCACACACGACTGCATTCCTGCATTTGACACCAACACCATTGTCAAGTTTGCAGACGACACAACGGTGATCGGGCTGATCATCAACGGTGATGAAACAAAATACAGAGCGGAGGTGCAGAACCTGGCAGACTGGTGCTCTGATAACAACCTGTCCCTAAACACCTCCAAGACCAAGGAGCTAATCATCAACTTCCGAAGGTCACATAATGGGGAATACACTCTGATCTTTATCAACGGGGACAGTGTGGAGAGAGTGTCCAGCTTCAAGTTTCTGGGCACTCACATTTCGGAGGACCTCATATGGTCCACTAACACCGCTGCGCTGGTCAAGAAGGCGCAGCAATGACTGTTCTACCTGAGAACACTGAAAAAGTCTGGTCTGCCCCAACAGCTGCTGACGACATTCTACCGCTGCACCATAGAGAGCATCCTAACACATGGCATCCCTGTGTGGTATCTCAGCTGCACGGAGGCGGAGAGGAGAGCTCTTCTGCGGGTAGTCTACAGAGCTCAGATTATCGGAACACAGCCACCAGCCTTGGAGAGCATCTACAATACACGATGCCTCAGGAAAGCCACCAGCATTCATAAAGACTCCTTACACCCCTGCAATAGTCTGTTCGAACTACCATCTGGCAGACGCTACAAGGCCTTCTACGCCCGCACCTCCAGACTCAGGAACAGCTTCATCCCCAGGGCCTGCTGAGTCGGATGGTCACATCGCACAGTGACCCGGCACAGACTTATTTGCACTTTATTCTGTTTTAAAACTGTTTCAAATTTTGTTTCTCTGGGATGTCTAAATTTATGTTGATTAGCTAATTAATTTATTGCATCGTATGGAAGTCGCATTCCCAATCTCGTTGTACCCCTGTACAATGACAATAAAGATGTATTGTATTGTATTGTATTGTAGTGTTGAAGACCCAGTTGGCTCTGCACTGATGATCTGCACCACCCACCTCATTCACACACTTCAGCCATGAATATATTGATTTCTCCACTAATGGCCTGCTGCCAAAAGTGTCCCTACTCAGATACACAAAGCGTGAGTACTGCAGCTGTAAAATGCTCTCGAGAGGGCACCCACTACTGGTTTACGCACACCTGTGAAGTTGTGAAGTTTGGAAGCTGTGTAAATAGACTAGTCAACTGTGAAACTATACCATTCAGCCTACAGCACTGACCTGTGTCACTGATGTTTGTATTTAAATAACAGGAAAAGTTATAACCTAGCATAATGCACTTTGATTCCAATTGAGGCTGTTCCTGAAAGATCATAAATTGGAATTCAAGTCTCCATAAGACATTGCTGTCTTATGTGACTAGCGGTGTGTGACTAGCGGCCAGTGCACCTCTCCTGGGAAATGGCCAGACATGGGAAAATCAATCATGCATAGAAGTGTCCAGTTTAGTTTAGTATATGGTACAACTTCACCTAGCAATTATCACTTGTGTGATTAATTCTGTGGAAAATGGAAATCTGTTTTTGTTTAACAAATCGGTATTTTATGATCCACTTTCTAAGCTTTAATATTTTAGCTTGACAACCTGAAATGTTCATTTGGATTCTCTCTCCATAAATTCTGCCTGACCTTCTGAGCATTTCCATCATTTTTCTCTTTTTATTAACAAGGGATCATTTTCATCGGTCTTGAAAGGGAAAGTATAAAGATGACAAACCAACAAAAAAAATGAAAGGAAAGGTTTCACAGAGATTGGTTTCACAGAGAATGTAGATTTTGTTTGTCACACATCATTAAATTTGAAAAACCTGATTCTTGAAGGAACGTGAACCAAACAGGAGAATTGAATAATGTTATTTGGCTTGCTGAAAACAAAACATTGGTGCGCACTATTGGGTCAAATGTATTGTTTCTTTGCTGTAACTTTGCAGAATTTAATGTTCCTTGGAGCAATCAGCAATATTAGAACTGAGGCAGCTGCTCTGAAATGTGCTCCTTGAATCCACCATGCCGCCCTAATATTAAGCCAACGCCTGGTAAAATAATTTATTTTTATTGAACAATTCACTCGGTGCCATTTTTGAGTAAATCTGTTGTTATCGTTATGGTCTTCATAAATATCCCAGAACATTATAGCGTCTGGTGAAAGGAATTGACTTCATAACATGACACCCATTTATGTTGGGTGACATCGGAGTGCAAAAATGTTTACTTAAAATTCTCCATATTTTACAAAATGCCATTCCCGTGACAGCTGTCTGCTCCATCAAACTGGCAGGAGTTGAGAAAGTTGTTATTAATGGCCAACTGCATGCTATTAAACCCCAAGTGTTCAACAAGAGAACTCATTATATTCTTCATCTGCTCTCACACGAAGCATTGAAATATTATCTTGGTGACTGGCATCTCTCAGTCTCCTGCCTGAATGAGAGGAGGCTTGACTTCAGGCCATCTGAGATCAGACAGGAATGCAGCTCTCAAAAAGCCTTTGCCCACAGATCAGAACATTTGTTCAGTTTCGGCTTTGCTGAGCTTTACACCATAGGAGATATAGCATGGTGCTGATCGTTAGAAGTTAATAATCATTAAGCAGATGTGAAAATTGTTACTTCCAATGCAATGCAAACTAGAGTAATACGTAACTTAGTTTATTAATATAAAAGGAAATGACAGAGGAAACAGGTCTGAACTATAATGATCACATGTTGAAGTGAAAATTAAATTCATTCCTTATATGCTTCATTGCATGACACCATTTCATTTGACAATTTAGCAGATTAAGTAGTGATTCTCGAGATCAGGCGCTTTGCAAATACTCTTATTAACTCTTTAAAGGTTGAAAATGCATATTGAAGTACATACCAGTTTTTTTCAGGAGTGCTGTACTCCTACACCTTTGAAACAGAGCACTGACAATTACCATTCATGATACTTCATGGCATACTCTGAGGAGGTTGCAGGTGATTACTGGGCCCATTTCTATTACACCTTAGAGCACATTGTGAACCTCTCCCTTGCATCCTTGGGCATTCCTGTTGGTTTATCACCAAATTGCCCAGAATGGCCTACTTCCAATTCTTTAGAGTCTTAAAGCACAAATCGAAAAATATCACAATTAATACAATGGCATTGATTGCTATTAAAATGTTATGCTTGTGTTCCATCAGGGAATGTTTCTTCTGTCCAAATTTGCCTTGGATTAGACCATCTTCAGTGGAGTGAGCATCCCTGTTATTCCACATCAAACCTACTCCAAATATTTAAACCATTCAAAATATGGATTTGGGAATGGCTTGCCTGCAAGATAAAATAGTAATGGAAATCTAATAAAAAGGAACTGCAGATGCTGGTTTATGCCAAAGATTCAAAATGCTAGAATAACTCAGCAGGTCAGGCAGCATCTCTGCAGAAAATGGAATAGGTGATGTTTCATTTTGGGACCCATCTTCAGACTGATTGTAGTAGGGTGCAGCAAGCTTCCTGTTTCTCCCCTCCCCCTATCAGCCTGAAGAAAGGTGTCGACATGAAATGTCATCTATCCATTTTCTGCAGAGATGCTGCCTGACCTGCTGTGTTTACCATTTTGTGTCTATCTTTGGTAATAAAAGTCTCTTTATTCTCAAAGGGAAGGATCATTCTGCAAGTATAAAATGGTTGCTGCATGATTGGTTGAAAGATTGACTCAGTATATAATAAAAATAGTTCTTAGTGCATAAATAAATTGTAAAACATTACTTGACAACATCATAACAAACTAAACTGTTAATGAAAAACTAAGACATCTCTGTTCATTTAGGTCAGGATTAGCTTGGCGGTTTCAGAGTGGATTTTACATGGCACATTTATCTTTTTAAGCTGCAATGATGTGCTCTGCTGGATGCCACGAAACATCTGTTAGGACATATCAGGGAAAATCTAGAGACTAAGGCTGATAGGTTTTAATGTAATGCATTTAGATGTGTGAGATGATGTGAAGGTGTGGAAAAACATTAATCACAGATTATTTGAATAATGAATTCTACTGCCATATGATGTTTCAAATTATGGACTATTAAATAAAGTAAAAAGCATTGAAGGAATTAATGGATTAAGAAATGCAAACTTTTAAATCTTTAATTTGCTTTGAAGTTAATTAGAAGCAATGATGATTGGAATATTGTCATTATTTATCTATTATTTTGTTGTGGTTGATCAGTGATGAAGGGGAACATGTACGGCATGGTGGCGCAGCATAGAGTTGTTGCCTAAAGACCCGTGTTCGAACCTGACCACGGGTGCTGTCTGTACTCCTTGTGACCTGTGTGGGTTTTCTCTGGGTTCTCTGGTTTCCTCCCACACTCCATAGACATACAGGTTTGTAGGTTAATTGGCTTTGGTAAAATTGTAAATTGTCCCTGATGTGTAGGATAGTGTTAGTGTACACGGATTGCTGGTTGACACGGACTGTTTCCCCGAAGGGCCTGTTTCGGCGCTATATCTCTAAAACTAAAACATTTAGAAATTGGATTTTGTTCCCTCTATGATTCAATTTCAATGAGAAATAATTTGCAATGGGAAATCCTGATTTCTGCACATTTCACGATGACCACCATTTTTGTCTTAAGATTCTCCTGGCCATGCCAAGCAGTTTGTCCCACTTGGACAATCCACTCCTCCCTCTATCCTCACTTACTTTACTCCCTTACTTACCAGCATGCAGTAGCCAACCTGTGGGATAACAACTAATCTGTCAAGTACCGAAATTGAACAGTGTAGAGGTACAGACCAAGAAATCAAAGAGCTGGCAAGGTCCCTTTAGGAACGGTGTGTTAGTGTGTTGGAAGGAGCATCCTTTGAATGTTATTCAGACAGCCAACAACTGGAATGCTGCTTGGGATCAGTGCTGAAGAGAATTAAGTCACACAAAAACAAACATTTTGCCATGGTACCAGTCTTTTTTGTAAGTATCTGTGAAGATATTGGACATTACCTTCCAGTGACCTAGAAAGTCAAAGATGAGAAAATTGCCGAGAGTATCAAAGAGTGTAGGAAGGAACTACTGGTGCTGGTTCACACAAAAGATAGACACAATGCTAGCGTAAATCAGCAGGTCAGGCAGCATCCCTAGAGAAAAGGAATAGGTGACATTTTGGGTTGAGACCCTTCTTACTCTGAAGTTCATAAGTTTGAGGAGAAGAACAAGGCCATCAAGTCTACCCACCATTCAATCATGGCAGATCGATCTTTCCCTGTCAACTTCATTCCACTGCCTATGCCCCATAACCCCTGTCACCCTTACTAATCAAAAATCTGTCAATCTCTGCCTTAGAAATATCCATTGACTTGGCCTCCACAGCTATCTGTGGCAATGAGATTCACAATCCTCTAACTAAAGACATTTCTTCTCATCTCCTTTCTAATGGTATGCCCCTTTATTCTGAGACTGTGGCCTCTGGTACTAGACTCTCCACTAGTGGGAATATCCTCTCCATATTCACTCTATCCAGGCCTCTCACAATGAAGAAGGGTCTCAACCTGAAATGTCACCCATTCCTTTTCTCCAGAGCTGCTGCCTGACCTGCTGAGTTACTCCAGCATTCTGTGTCTATCTAGAGTATAAAATAGTGCATTTTACTCACACCTGAACTGGGCCTTAGTCACATTGCTGTTTTTTTGTAAAGCTGTTGCAAGTAATTCCATGACAACAAGGCTCCAGATGGTAATACACGGACATCTGGTGGCATCAGCAGCAAGAGTGGTTTTAAATTGGTCTCATCTGTCAGCATTAGTACACAGCAAAATTATTGAATGACCTCTTTGACCCTCAGCGGTCGCTCCCCCTGATGCTTGGAAACAGAAACAAGTTGTCTTCCTTTTGTACCTTTGATTGAGTAAAACTGCCCAGGGCACTTCGCAGAAGTGTTTTCAGACAAACATCAGTACTGGAGAAACATAAAGAAACATTAAGACAGATGATCAAAAAGTCAAAACTTTGGGCAAAGAGAGAAAGGTTTTAATGAGCAACTTGAAAGGCGATAGGGGTAAAGGTGTCGAGAGTAAATGGAAAGCATTCCCCACCTTTTTGTCTTTGAGCCCAAGACTTTGGTGAATGTAAGCAAGAACATGCAAGGGACCTTTGGTAAAGTACGAGTCTTTGCCTCAAGAGTCTTCGGCAAGGAGGCCGAGGCAAGGAGGCTACACTTGAATCGGTTGTGTGTTTAATTTAATTTAAATATTTGAGCTTGTGATGGCAGGAATGTTATTGCAGTGCATTTGGTGCAGGATGTGGGAAGTCAGGGGCACTGCTGGTGTAACTGACCACTGCACCTGTGGGAACTGTGTCCAGATGCGGCTTCTCAAGGACTGAGTTAGGGAACTGGAGCAGCAGCTGGATGACCGGTGGTCCATTCAAGAAGACAAAAGCTTCCTGGTCAGGATCTACAGTCAGGTCGTCTCTCCGAGAGTGCAGGACTTGCGACAGATAGACGGAAAGAAAGGGGATGAAGCGAGCGCAGAAGACCTCGGTGGAAGTACCTCTTGCGAAGGTACTTCAGGAGCTGTCAGGGCAGACGATGCTTCCAGTCCGAGTGGCGGACAGGTCTGTGACTCGAATCCTAACGCTGAGACTCGACCAGCGAGACTGACGTCAGGCAGAGCCATAGTGGGGGGTGACTCCATTGTCCGAGGCGAGAGACGAGACTTGAGGAAGGTGTGTTGCCTCCCTGGTGCCAGGGTCTAAGATGTCTCAAACTGAATGCATTCAAGAGAGAGCTGGATAGAGCTCTTAAGGATAGCAGAGTCAGGGGGGTATGGGGAGAAGGCAGGAACGGGGTACTGATTGAGAATGTTCAGCCATGATCACATTGAATGGCGGTGCTGGCTCGAAGGGCCGAATGGCCTACTCCTGCACCTATTGTCTATTGTCTATATAAACTGACTTCAGACCATCCTCAAATGACATGGAAGAAGGGGAAGAGGAAGGAGGTTCTGCAACGTGACTATAGAGAACTAGGTAGGAAGCTGAAAAGCAGGACTTCTAGGGTGGTTATCTCTGGGTTGCTTCCAGTATCTCGTGCTAGTGAGGGTAGCAACAGGGAGATAGGGGATCTAAATGTGTGGCTGAGAAGTTGGTGCAGGGGGCAGGGATTTAGATTTCTAGATCACTGGAATCGCTTCTGGGGCAGGGGTGACCTGTACAAAAGGGACGGGTTGCACCTTAATTGGAAGGGGACCGACATTCTGGCAGGCAGGTTTGCTAGTGCTACACGGGTGGGTTTAAACCAAAAGGTGGGGGGGTGGAGTCAAGCGTATCCATGCAGCTAATGGGAAAGAATGTAGGAAAGGTGGCAGGAGGATGGGACCCAATGCAAGGAGACAGAGGGCCATAAAAGGAGGACAGAAGCAAAAGGTAGAAGGGAGATAAGAAAATAATAACCTGAAGGCTTTGTGCCCTAATGCGAGAAACATTCGAAATAAGGTGGATGAATTGAATGCACAGTTATTAGTTAAAGGATATGATATAGTTGGAATTACAGAGACATGGCTCCAGGGTGACCAAGGCTGGGAGCTAAACATGCAGGGGGATTCAATATTCAGGAAGGATAGACAGAAAGGAAGAGGAGGTGGCATTGCTGGCTGAAGAGGAGATTAATGCAATAGCAAGGAGAGACATTAGCTTGGATTCTGCAGAATCGGTAGGGGTAGACCTGCGAAATAACCAAGGGCAGAAAACGCTTGTTGGAGTTGTATACAGACCACCAAACAGCAGTAGGGAGGTTGGAGATAGCATCAAGCACAATAATAGGGATGCGTGTAGCAAAGGTACAGCAGTTATCAAGGGTGACTGTAATCTACATATAGATTAGGCCAACCAAATTGGTAACAGCGCTGAGCAGGAGGATTTCCTGGAATGTATACGGGATAGGTTTTTAAACCAATATGTAGAGGAACCAACTAGAGCGCAGGTCATCTTTGACTGGGTATTGTGTAATGAGGAAGGATTAGTAAGTCACAAAGTGCTGGAGTAACTCATCAGGTCAGGCAGCATCTCGGGATAGAAGGAATGGGTGACGTTTTGGGTCATAGAAAACAGACATAGAAAACTTAGAAAATAGGTGCAGGAGGAGGCCATTCGGCCCTTCGAGCCAGCACCGCCATTCATTGTGATCATGGCTGATCGTCCCCAATCAATACCCCGTGCCTGCCTTTCCCATATCCCTTGATCCCACTAGCCCCTGGAGCTCTAACTCTCTCTTAAATCCATCCAGTGATTTGGCTTCCACTGCCCTCTGTGGCAGAGAATTCCACAAATTCACAACTCTCTGGGTGAAAAAGTTTTTTTCTCACCTCAGTTTTAAATGGCCTCCCCTTTATTCTAAGACTGTGGCCCTTGGTTCTGGACTCACCCAACATTGGGAACATTTTTCCTGCATCTAGCTTGTCCAGTACTTTTATAATTTTATATGTTTGTATAAGATTCCCCCTCATCCTTCTAAACTCCATTGAATACAAGCCTAGTCTTTTCAATCTTTCCTCATATGTCAGTCCCGCCATCCCAGGGATTAATCTCGTGAACCTACTCTGCACTGCCTCAATTACAAGGATGTCCTTTCTCAAATTAGGAGACCAAAACTGTACACAATACTCCAGATGTGGTCTTACCAGGGCACTATACAACTGCAGAAGAACCTCTTTACTCCTATACTGAAATCCTCTTGTTATGAAGGCCAACATTCCATTAGCTTTCTTCACTGCCTGCTGTACTTGCACGCCAACTTTCAGTGACTGGTGTACAAGGACACCCAGGTCTCGCTGCACTTCCCCTTACCTAACCTAACTCCATTGAGATAATAATCTGCCTCCTTGTTTCTGCCGCCAAAGTGGATAACCTCACATTTATCTATATTATACTGCATCTGCCACGCATCTGCCCACTCACTCAACCTGTCCAGGTCACCCTGCAACCTCCTAACATCCTCTTCACAGTTTGCACTGCCACCCAGCTTTGTGTCATCCACAAACTTGCTAGTGTTGCTTCTAATTCCCTCTTCCAAATCATTAATATATATGGTAAACAGTTGCGGCCCCAACACCGAGCCTTGCGGCACTCCACTCGCCACTGCCTGCCATTCTGAAAAGGACCCGTTTACTCCTACTCTTGGCTTCTTGTCTGCCAACCAATTTTCTATCCATGTCAACACCCTACCCCCAATACCATGTGCTCTAATTTTAGTCACCGATCTCCTGTGCAGGACCTTGTCAAATGGTTTCTGGAAGTCAAGATACACTACATCCACTGGCTCCCCTTCATCCATTTTACTTGTCACGTCCTCAAAAAATTCCAGAAGATTAGTCAAGCATGATTTCCCTTTCATAAATCCATGCTGACTTAGATTTATCCTTTTACTGCTATCCAAATGCACCGTTATTACCTCTTTAATAATTGACTCCAGCATCTTTCCCACCACCAAAGTCAGGCTAACTGGTCTGTAATTCCCCGTTTTCTCTCTCTCGCTCCTTTCTTGTAAAGTGGGATAACATTAGTTATCCTCCAATCCACAGGAACTGATCCTGAATCTATTGAACATTGGAAAATGATCACCAATACGTCCAATATTTCTAGAGCCACCTCCTTGAGAACCCTGGGATGCAGACCATCAGGCCCAGGGGATTTATCATCCTTCAGTCCCATCAGTCTACCCAATACTATTTCTCGCCTAATGAAAATTTCTTTCAGTTCCTCCACCCCCCAAGATCCTCTGTCCTCCAGTACATCTGGGAGATTGTTTGTGTCTTCCTTAGAGAAGACAGATCCGAAGTACCCGTTCAATTCTTCTGCCATTTCCTTGTTACCCATAATAATTTCACCCGTGTCTGCCTTCAAGGAACCCACATTTGACTTTGCTACTCTTTTTCTCTTAACATATCTAAAGAAGCTTTTACTGTCCTTTATATTCTTGGCCAGCTTCCCCTCGTACTTCATCTTTTCAGCCCGTATTGCTCGTTTCGTTACCTTATGTTGTCCTATGAAAGTTTCCCAATCCTCTGGCTTCCGGCTACTCTTTGCTGTGTCATACATCTTTTCTTTTCGTTTTATTCCATCCCTAACTTCCCTTCTCTTTTCCAGTACCTTCTGTGTAACAATCTCACTTTAGGACTTGTCGAGGAACGACTCAGTTTCTCAGACAAACCCGAGGTCATCCACTTGCTTCTCCAGTTCGCCAACACGGTCCTTCAGGAGCTGAACCTGGATACACTTCTCGCACTTGTAGCAGCCAGAGGCACCAGCAGTGTCCTTGACCTCCCACATCCTGCAAGCATCACACTGAATCAGCTTACTTGACATTTCCTTCTTTTATCTCTCCATCGTTTGGTGTGGCGTCCTCCCTCAGCCTCCTGGCCGAAGACTCACAGCCAAAGACTCACACATTACTCACAGGGGCACACCCCTTGAGCAAGCCTTGCTTATATCAGATGCTAAATTGACTAAGTGTCCAATTTACCAATCTTCCAATCTAATTGTTCAGCCAATCCCCACACTCACTCCTGACCCTCCTTTTTCTGATGTGCTTGAAGGTATGTGCTTTGCCTGACCTGCACTTGAAGACTGCTAACCTGCTGTTTGCCCTCTTTTTAAACCTGCTCTCAAGACTCACCAAGTCCAGCCAACGGTCTTTCTCGCTGCTGCTTTGCCCGACCTGCACTCAAAGACTCGAGACCCTTCTTCAGACCACTTGTTAGCTAGGATTAGTTAGCGATCTTGTTCTGCAAGGCCCTTTGGGCAACAGTGACCATAATATGGTGGAATTCTGCATTAGCATGGAGAGTGACACGGTTAATTCAGAGACTAGGGTCCTGAACTTGAATAAAGGAGACTTTGAAGATATGAGACGGGAATTGGCTAGGATAGACTGGCAAATTATACTTAAAGGGTTGACGGTGGAGATGCAATGGCAAAGATTTAAAGAACGCATGGATGAACTGCAGAAATTGTTCATCCCTGTCTGGCGAAAAAATAAAACTGGGAAGGCGACTCAACCGTGGCTGACGAGGAAGTCAAGGATAGAGTTAAATCCAAGGAAAGGCATATAAAATGGTCAGAAGAAGCGGCAAACTAGAGGACTGGGAGAAATTAAGAACTTAACAGAGGAGGACAAAGGGGTTAATTAAGAGGGAGAAAAAAGAGCATGAAAGAAAGCTTGCGGAGATTATAAAAACTGACTGTAAAAGTTTCTTTAGGTATGTAACAAACTGCTGGAATATATCAGTGAGTCAGGCGGCATCTCTGGAAACTATGGATAGGTGGGATTTTGGGTCAGGACCCTTCTTCAGACTGTGTCAGTTCCCTGTTGTCCAGAGATGCTGCCTGACTTGTTGTGTTACTCTAGCACTTTGTATCAATCTTTAACTCTTTATTTTGTTTAGAGATATACCATGGAAACAGGCCCTTTGTCCCACCGAGTCCACACTGACCATTGATCACCTGTTCATGCTAGTTCTATGTATCCCACTTTCTCATCTATTCCCTACACTCTTAGGGCAATTTACAGCAACCAATTAACCTACAAATCCGCATGTCTTTGGGATGTGCAAGGAAACCGACGTAGTCTTGTGAATGAAAGTGCAAACTCCACACAGACAACATCTGAGGTCAGGAATGAACCCAGGTTTTTACTCTACCAGCTGCACACAGTCTCATGATTTATATCTTTTAGTTTCCCCTTTACTGTGAGTGTTTAAAGCACAGTTTCTGACCATCATTCTTTCTATTTATTTAAAATTGGTATTTCCTTTAACTTTATCCCACCTAAGAACTATATCATCCAAATTGGAGGTTACTGTTCCAATGATGGCCATGTTTACTATTTCTGATGGTTCAGATGGAGCCTGATTTATTTTCTGATTTATTGACCTAGTGTTGCATGAAAAAGAGCCCTTGCACTGTTCCATCAGTTACTTCCCAATCTGCATACTTCACTGATGCTTCAGTGGTTAGAAATGTTGTGGAAATCACTTGAAAAATTATTTTGAATTCTGTGTAATTAATTCTTGGAGAAAATGCAACAGCTAACAATGCATGTGGATAAAGGGTGTATATTTTATTTAATCAGAATTTTAATTTCTGTGCATCCGTAGTTCATACTGATTTCAAGCTTCGTGAAACACTCAACTGGAGTCTTGCTCTGGAGCTGTCACAGAAATTCAGTTAATACGATGTGGACCAGACCCTAGAAAGCAAGGATCTCAATAGCAAGACTTCATTGCAGTCATGATACTTCATGAGATAATTAATGCCCTGCAGTTTTGTGAGGGAAATAAATGAAGCAGGCCTCAATGCATCCCAGTGGACAGATGAGTGCAAGTAGAAAGTTGGTGTTAAGTCTCACAGCTGAACCCAAGCTTATCTTTGGTTGTTGCAAAAATGCTTCATGGATAGTCCCACTTGGTCTACAGTATAACTATGGACAACAGGAAAGTATTCAAAAAACAAGGGCAGCTTATTAGTTCCCAAGCTAAGGCAACAGGTTCTTGCCAGGAGAATCGATCACCCAAAGGTCAACAGCCAGCAGTGGTGCCATCTTCCCGCTCTCCAAGGAGCTTTTCATCCGTTCAGATCGATCTTCTGTCTATCATCAGATGAAAGATCTGTCTATCTTCAGATGAAAGATCATCGGCCTGAAACATTAACTCTCCTCCTCCTCCAATGGATGTTCCCTGACCTGCCAAATGTTTTATCCCTGCCGACGTGGTTCTGTGAGCCACTTGCCAGGTGACAAGAACTAACTCAAAGCTTCACCCAAAGACCCGCGAAGGGCTGGAGTGGGACTGCCTGACCTCGCACATCATTCTTACAGGCTTTGTGACCAGCCAGACAATGAATATTTACACACACACCCTACAAACATCCTCACGGTGGCACAATATAGTTGCTGCTTTATAGCGCCAGGAATCCAGGTTCGATCCTGCTATCTGTGTAGAGATTGTATGTTTTTGCTGACTGGTTAGCACACAATAAAAAGCTTTTCATCCTACCTCGGTACACGTGACAATAAACTAAACTGATCTACACTAGAAAAATGTTCTTTGTGACCATGTGGGTTTTCTCCAGGTGCTCTAGTTTCCTTCCACATTCCAAAGAACTGCAGATTTCTAAGTTATTGCCTTCTGTAAATTGTGCCGAGTATGTAGGATGCAAAAGTGGGATAATTTAGAATGTGTATGGGTGATCAATGATCAGCATGGACTCGGTGGGCCGAAAGGCCTGATTCCACACCTATCTCTAAACTTTGAACTCCAAAGTAAACATTTTCAGAAAAGGACTCGTGTCTGAGCATTTCGCTCAATGTAGGGGTTTGCAGAGAATTGCTGGAGCGAGTTTGTTCGAAACTGCTGACTCCTTGAACCTTGAAAAGAACAGCTTGTGAACTCAAGGTTAGAACTGATTAAAAACTAAGGCAGAACTGTGAACAACAAACCCTTAATAGAACAAAGGTAATGAGGTAATGCCAACCGCCCCCCAGGGATCAGAACCAATAAGGAAAGGACACAACCTGGGTGATTGGTTTTGAGCCAGTGAGAAATGATGCAGAGATTGATAGCCTAATTATTTTGTATAGATAAGCAAGCGTGTGTTGCAGTTTTTGGTAGATTTTTCGTTTGTCCTCGTGGATTCAGCTCCTCTTTTCTGGATAAGTAACAACTACAAGCAGTGAATAAAGAAACCTTGAAACTTACCACTGGACTGAACATGATTAAAAGGTATCTTCTTATAGCAGTCAACAGGATCTGACCGGAAGGAAAATCCAGACTTTGAACCCTTATCAACGCCTCCAGAGGTAAGTACTCTTCATTAAACGTCCTTGGTCATGTTGTTGTGTGTATTTTCTCCACACACACCCAAAATTCTCTGGTTTGGTAGTTGGCTCAAGGCTCCCTAAATTTGACCGGTCTGAAGTCATCAGCAGTAATTGTAACAATGAACCAACCTGGCTAATACCTACCTGACTCGGAACCCCTTAGTTATCCATGGCTGACAAACAATTACCAACACCAGTAAAGGGTCCTGCTTGATATTACTGAAGATATAAGATTCTGGTCAAATTAAAAGAATTTACAGACCAACAATTCAAACTAGAAATAAAAGCTTGTCCGGAGTTTGAGGTAAAGTATGATGCCTCTAAAGGACAATGTTTTTCGGAAGATATTAAAATAATCTGGGGAAAGCCAACACATCCAAAAGACAGAGCAAGTCAGCTGGTCCTTTACAATAAGGTGGCAAGTTTGGCAAAGGTACACCATAATGGAAAGTTGTCAACATGATCAGGAAGTGAAATGCGCTAAGGAACACTTGAGCAGTTGCAAAATGAAAAGCTGAAATATGAAACATTAGAAACTGAAATTAAAGAACTAAAACCTGAATTTTTTTTTATTTTTAATGAAAATAAGGGGCTAAATATGGGCTGCCACGTTTGTACCTCGATCTGAAAGCCCTGCATTAAATCAGAAAATAGAGCTTGGATCTGCTGAATCTTCTAGTAGTAACAACTTGGAAGAAGTTGACACACCTTCCCCAGATTAGACCCCTTGAATCAAAAGCAAGTAAAGACTAGTCTGAAAAAACAATCAGGGGAGGCAAGACCAATGTGATATCACAACACAGTTTCCTGTGGTAGTACATACCTGCCGACCCAAAGATGATCAACCAGTGGTCCAAGGAACTGCTGCAAAAGGAGGCCACCAGGTGGGGAACTGCCACCCAGCCTGCCACTATTTCAACATCTCTGAGGGTAGTCTATATAGTTACTGTACAAGGCATCATAACCACACCATTGGGAGACCTATTAATGTCACTTGGTTCTCCTTCTGCATAAAATGATTCACCTGGTACCTATTCCATCTGTGGCCAAAGGGTTTATCCTTGGCTACCCTACTCTTGGACAACCTCCTGCTATTTGGGCAATGTAATGCCCTATCGCATGGCTCTACACTTCTTCCTGGCGGTGCCTTGATCAGGTGGAAAATTGCATTTGGCTTTTCACTGTACCTCAGTACACGTGACATTAGATTAAACTAACTAAACAACTCCAAACACATTTCCAACCTGGTTGATTACATCCACAAGGGACCAGAAAAGCTGAATCAGCCTCCTCCCTCCAACCTATGGAGCTAGGTTACAGGATGGCTGGGTTGCCCATCTTTGGGAACCAGCAAGGCTTGGTTTTGTTTAATTTTATCATTTTTATTTTATATTGTGTTTAGAAACATAGAAACGTAGAAAGCAGGTGTAGGAGTAGGCCATTCGGCACTTCAAGACAGCACCAGCATTCAATAAGATCGTGACTGATCATCTAGAATCACTGGCAAATTTGCAGATGACACAAAGTTGGGTGGCAGTGTGAATTGTGAAGAGGATGTTAGGAGGTTGCAGGGTGAAATGGATAGGTTGAGTGAGTGGGCTGCAGATGAATGTGAGGTTATCCACTTTGACAGCAAAAACAAGGAGGCCGATTATTATCTCAAATGTGTCAGATTAGGTAAAGGGGAGGTGCAACGAGACCTAGGTGTCCTTGTACACCAGTCACTGAAAGTAAATACGCAGCTACAGCAGGCAGTGAAGAAAGCTAATGCCATGTTGGCCTTCATAACGAGAGGATTTGAGTATAGGAGTAAAGAGGTCCTTCTACAGTTGTATAGAGCCCTGGTGAGACTACATCTAGAGTATTGTGTGCAGTTTTGGTCTCCTAATTTGAGGAAGGACATCCTTGCTATTGAGGCAGTGAAGCGTAGGTTCACAAGGTTAATCCCCTGGATGGCGGGACTGTCATGATGAAAGATTGAAAAGACTGGGCTTGTATTCACTGGAATTTAGAAGGAAGAGAGGGGATCTTATAGAAACGTGTAAAATTATTAAAGGACTGGACAAGCTAGATGCAGGAAAAATGTTCCCAATATTGGGGGATTCCAGAACCAGGGGCCACAGTCTAAGAATAAAGGGGAGGCCATTTAAAACTGAGGTGACAAAAAACTTTTTTTACCCAGAAAGTTGTGAATTTGTGGAATTCTCTGCCACAGAAGGCAGTGGAGGCCAATTCACTGGATGAATTTAAAAGAGAGTTAGATACTGCTCTAGAGGCTAGCGGAATCAAGGGATATGGGGAGGGGGAGGCATGGGCTATTGATTGTGGATGATCAGCCATGATCACAATCTATTGCGATGCTGGCTCGAAGGGCCAAATGGCCTCTTCCTGCACTTATTTTCTATGGTTCTATGCTTAATCACTATCCTGTTCCTACTTTTTCCCCATGTCCCTTTATTCCGTAGTCCGAAGAGCTATATCTAACTCTCTCTTGAATAAATCCAGTGAATTGGCCTCCACTGCCTTCTGTGGCAGAGAATTCCACAGATTCACAACTCTCTTGGTAGTCCTAAATGGCCTACCCTTTATTCTTAAACCATGACTCCTGGAACATTGGGAACATTTTTGACTCCTCCAACATCGGGAAAATGTTTCCTGCATTCCCTTCTTGACCATTCCCTTAAAAAAGTATATGTTTCTATAAGATCCCCTCTCATCATTCTAAAATCCAGTGAATATAAGCCCAGTCGATCCATTCTTTCATCATATGTCAGTTCCGCCATCCCGGGAATTAACCTGGTGAACCTAGGCTGCACTCCCTCAATAGCAAGAATGTCCTTCCTCAAATTCGGAGCCAAAAACTGCACACAATACTCCAGGTGTGGTCTCACCAGGCCTCTGTATAACTGCAGTAGGACCTTCTTCCTCCTATATTCAAATCCTCTCGCTATGTAGGCCAACATGCCATTTGCTTTCTTCATTGCCTGCTGGACCTGCATGCTTACTTTCAGTGACTGGTGTGTAAGGACACCCAGGTTTTGTTGCACCTCCCCTTTTCTAATCTGACACCATTCAGATAATAATCTGCCTTCTTGTTCTTGCCACCAAAGTAGATAACCTCACATTTATCCACATTATACTGCATCTGCCATGCATCTGTCCACTCACTCAACCTATCCAAATCGCCCTTCAGCCTCATAGTATCTTTCTCGCAGCTCACACTGCCACCCAGTTTTGTGTCATCTGCAAACTTGGAGATGTTATATTTAATTCCTTCATCTAAATCGTTATTATATATTGTAAATAATGGGTCCCAGCACTGAGCCATGTGGCACCCCACTAGTCTCTGCCTGCCATTCTGAAAAGGACCCATTAATTCCTACTCTTTGCTTCCTGTCTGCCAACCAGTTCTCTATCCATGTCAATACCCTATCCCCAAAACTATATGCTCTAATTTTGCACACTAATCTTGTGTGGGACCTCGTCAAAGGCTTTTTGCAAGTCCATATACACCACATTCACTGGCTCTCCCTTATCCATTCTACTTGTTACATCCTCAAAAATTGTCAGAAGATTAGTCAAGCATGATTTCCCCTTCATACATCCATGCTGACTTTGACCAATCTTGTCACTGCCTTCCAAATGCACTGCTATTACATCTTTAATAATTGACTCAAGCATCTTCCCCACTACCGATGTCAGGCTAACTGATCTATAATGCCCTGTTTTCTCGCTCACTCCTTTCCTTAAAATGTGAGGTTACATTAGTTACCCTCCAGTCCACAGGAACTGATCCAGTTTTTCAACATTGGAAAATGATCATCAATGTGTCCACGATTTCTAGGGCCACAATTTCTTGTGTTTTATGCTTATTAAAGTATTGTTGCATACAAATGGTAGAAGCCCAAGCTAAGTTTAGATCCCTTTTGAGGCTGTCCTCATTAATGTCCTCTGACAAGCATGTCAACATTGAGGAACTCCTTCTGTTGCAGCCATAACTCTGCAGTGTACTTGAGATGCTGTGCAATGGTACAATATGGACACATTACGTAAGTAGTGTTGGTTGATTTCAACAGGGACACTATATTCTGAATGTATTGCGATTGTCAATGCAAACACCATCTTTTATGAGATATTGGAAAGAATAAATTAATAAGAGAACAAAAAAAAAAGCAAGAACAGACTATTTGGTCCTTTAAGTCAGATCAACCATTCATCAAGATCTTGGCTGATATTCTACCAAGTGCCATCCCCAAATCACTTGATTCCCTCAGTGTCCATAAATCTGTCAATATCTGTTTTGAATGAACTCATCTCTCTCCTCAATGACCTAGCCCTTATTTATGTGATTTTAACCCCTTGCCTCTGTTTCAGGAAACATGGATCCTGCATTGAACCTGTCGAGCCCTGAAATAAATGTATATGTTTCAGTGAGTTATGAGTCTCGTAAATCTTTGTTGGTGATGTGACCAAAACAATGCATAATACATTTAGTACAGTCTCAGCAGGGCGCTGGTATTGAAGGAAGACGCCTTTACTCCTCACATCATCACTTAATTTTTTTCTTCACTTAATATTTCTCCTATGTGCGGATGGTGTCTAAACTGCATCTTACTTTAGGTTAGAGAAACAGACCCACCGAGTCCGCACCGACCAGCGATCCCTGCACAATAACACTATCCTACACACAGTGGGGACAATTTACATATACACCAAGCCAATTAACGTACATACTGTACCTGTATGCCTTTGGATTGTGGGAGGAAACTGAAAATCTTGGAGAAAACCCACACAGTAACGGGAAGAACGTACAAATCCGTACATACAGCGCCTGTAGTCAGGATCAAACCCAGGTCTCCGGCACTGCAAGTGTTGTAAGGCAGCAACTCTACCGCTGTGCCTCTAAATTCTCTCATACTGTTGTTTCCAACATGAACCACAACTGGTTACTCCCCCATCCTAATGGACTGTGTTTCATCTTGGCAATATTTGACAAAAGATGGTGTGAGACTCTTATTTCTGGTTGCAAAGTCTGCCATCTACTTCCTCCCATCCCCAAAACATTTGCCATAAAATTCTTGACAAATTCTTGATCAAACTTCCTTGCTTCTTCCGTTTGGGAAGTTTGCATCTCAATCACAGCACAATCAGTCAAATGTAGTGCTCTTTGGTCTTTGTAACATTTAATTTTTTGAAACATTTTTGTTCACTCAGTCCTGGACATTGGGCAGGTAGCATAACAGATCAATTTGCAGGGCTGTCAAATCTAGGGGATAGTGAGGTGGAGGTGAGTGATGTCAGCATAATTGTGGAAGGTGTAGCTGAGCTGAAATAGAAACCTGTCAAAATGACATTTCTCCAAATTTCACCAGCCAATTTTTTTCACACTTCAAAATGCACTGAAATCTGGTTCAGCTTTGACTCTCAATTGCAATCATATACAGTATGATGTTTCTAGTCATCTATTTTCTCTATATGCTACAGTTCAAATCTTAACTAGTTGCGTTAAAAGTCAAATCAATTTGGTTGCTCCTTGCTGAAAAGCGTACTTATTTCGTACACTCACCAGTAAGTTGGCTGTCACCATTTTCAACAGTTTTGAAATGATCTGAGTTAATGTGCAGGAACTTGCCTTGCAGTCCAGAAATTCTTGACAATTGCCATTTAAGTGTGCTTTTACTGTCTGGATGAAGGCTCCATTTATTTGAACTTTCTTGGTCACTCTAACTAATTGCAGCTTCTGTATACTGGTGCCATGTTTTCAGGCAGCAGCCACGTTTGCAAGTGGTCAGGCAATCTGGATATTGAATCTGAGATGGAAACTACCGATAGATTTAAACCACATTATGCCTTTTACAATTATATCATGCCTTTTACAATTAACATCTGTCGACAATATGCAGCTTAACTGTTCATATATAATTTGAGATATGTTATGCAATTTAAATTAAAGAGCGAGGGCACATTTTTTTATTTTTGCAGATGTATAGAATGACATCGCCTTTGGCGACGATAGAATTTGTTGCCTGTCGTTTAGAAGTACTCTGTTTTCTATTGAGAGAAATATCAACCAAGAAATCTGGAAATTATCCATTTCCTTGGTTAAAATCATCAATGAAATGTTTCAAATGTCTCCACAACAGTCTGGCATTTTATTTTATCCTGCTGCATGAGAATATCTAAATCTACTATAAAAAAAGATAGAACTCTGTAAATCAGTTACTTGCAAAAGGCTAATGGAATACCGAACTCATAATTACTCAGGAAATATAGTTTGGAAGAATCAAGAGGCGTTTAGAGTGTGGCAAGGATAGGTTTTGTCCAAATGCTGAAGGCATGCTTAGACAGGCATGTTTGGGAAATTCTGGACTACAAGGTAATATTATGGAGCAAAATCTTGGATCACCTCAAGGGCAGCACAGTGACACAACTGGTAAAGATGCTGCCTCACCAGAGACACAAGTTCGATCCCAACCTCGGGTGCTCTCCGTATGGAGTTTTTGTACATTCTCCCTGTGAACCGGTTTCTCCCTACATCCGAAAGACGTGCAGGCTTGTAGGTTATTTGCCTCTGTAAATTGCCCCCACCCCTGAAGACTAGGTGTGTAAGGAATTGATAAGGAAGTGGAATAACATAGAACTAATGTGGAGGGGCGATCGATGGTCTGCATGAGTTGGTGGGCTGAAGGGTTGTTTCCAAGCTGCATTTCTGAATAAAATATTTGAATGGTGGAAATGACTTGTGTACATTTTCAGTACGTTCAAGTTTCTGAACTAGGCTGTGATGCAACTAGTCAATATGCTCTCCACCATACACATGTAGAAGTTCAAGAGCGTATTCATTAACATACCGAATTCTAGGACATATTACTGCAGAAAATTATCTTAAGCTAATTCTAATGGTTCCATGTCATTCAAATATTTCAGTCTGCATATTGTGATCAAAATGGAAGATAAAAGTCACTCCAAAATCATTATAATTTTGTCTTATGTTTGTGCACTCCTGTATTTACGTTCACTGCTCTTTCATGGTCGTACAAGAACACCCTACAAAACACTATACAACTCTTTGGCACGTCTCCTTCTTCCAAAGCTTTTTTCTGCATTTCCTTTTTGAGTTTTTCACTAACTGCGAATCTCATTTTTGAACTTCAGTGCACTTCCCTCCCGTACATGACTGTCCACTGCAGCTCTGCCCTTTGTCACACTGTCCAGCAGACAAGGTGATCCCAGCATGGAAACTTTAGGCAACACAGCCCTACCAATGTCTCCTTGGTGGCTACCAAAGTTTCCTTATAATTGTACACTGACCAGGACTCAAGGCTGTTAGATTAGATTACTTTATTGTCATGTAGACCAAGGTGCATATTCACTGGAATTTAGAAGGATGAGAGGGGATCTTATCGAAACATATAAAAACATATAGAAAAATTCACTGGATGTTTTCAAGAGAGAGTTAGATTTAGCTCTTATGGCTAATGGAAACAAAGGAAAATGGGGAGAAAGCAGGAACTGGGTACTTTTAGATTTAGATTTAGAGATACAGTGTGGAAACAGGCCCTTCGGCCCACCGAGTCCGCGCCGCCCAGCGATCACCGCACATTAACACTATCCTACACACACTAGGGACAATTTTTTACATTTTACCCAGTCAATTAACCTACATACCTGTACATCTGATTTAAGATGATCAGCCATGATCATATTGAATGGTGGTGCTGGCTCGAAGGGCTGAATGGCCTACTCCTGCACCTATGTTCTATGTTTTATGTAATTAAATTCTAGTTCATCTGAAGCTCTGAGAATAATCAGTATACATATAGAAGTGATAGATAATACAACCATAGATTGGGAAGATTTAATAGGAACCTGAGGGGTCATTTTATTACACAAAGGGTGGTGGGTGTGTGGAACAAGCTACCCGAGGAGGTAGTTGAGGCAGGTACTAATCCAACATTTAAGAAGCATTTAGGCAGGATATGTTTAGAGGGATATGGGGGAAATGCAGGCAGGTGGGCCGGGTATTGATGGGGCTTGTTGGTCAGTGTGGGCAAGTTGGGCCAGAGGGCCTGTTTCCACTCTGTATGACTAGGACAATGACTGACGAATTTAAAACTGCGGAATGGTGCAAGATTGTAGTGCAAAATTTGAGTTGGGCAAAAAGTATTAAAGTACAATGATGAGAGAATTAAGAATATGTGGCAGCATCAATATGTAGCTATCCATGTTGGGCAGCGGTGGAAGAGAAGCTGTTTTATATTTAAACTTCTGAAATGTCAAACTTCTCCCAGGAGATGGCAGAAAAGGGAATGGCCAGGGTGGCAGGTATCCTTGACAATACATCTATGACTATGATTCTAATGAGTGCAAAGCAGCTGAATGGTGCAAGACTGCAGTGCAAAATTCTAGCTGTGCAAAAAGTAGATGGCTGTGGAGATCAAGTCTTTGGGAATTTTAAAGGTGCAGATTGACAGATTCTTGGTTAGTATGGATGTCAGGGGGAGAAGACGGGAGAATGGAATTGTGAGGGGAAAGATGATTGAATGGCAGAGTAAACGATGGGCCGAATGGCCTAATTTTGCTCCAATAACTTATGAACTTCCAACTTTCCTGTTGCAGCGCACCATGAAGATGGAGTGGATGGAAGGGAGTGCACGTCTTTGGAATGTGGGAGGAAACCGGACCACCCAGATCAACTGAATATCCTTACGGTCACAGGGAGAATATACAAACTCCATTCAGACACCATCCAGATGTTCTACCAATTGGTGGTAGCCAGTGTCATTTGCTTCGCTGCCCCATCTTTGCACATCCTAAATCCTTTCCACTCGTCACTTTAATTTCATGTTTCATATATTTTGTGTTTTTATGACTTTTGGCAGATCAATTTCACCCCTGGGGTAAGTAAAGTTCTATCATATCGTATCCGTAGTCAGGATTGAACCTGAGTCCCTGGTGCTGCAAGGCAGCAACTCCACCCCTGTGCCACCCTGTGCAGATGTATCCTGACTAATAGATTAGTCAGTGTAAACTGACAAACCACTTGTTAGGACTAAACGCTTACTCAGTTTGTGTTATCTAAATTTGATCGACCTCCATAGGACACTTACTTTCTATTTATTAGTTCGCTTCCATTGCCCCTGGAAACTCCTGCTGAAAGCATTAAATTTAGAGGTCATTGTGACTCAATTTAAAGAGACCTCATTAATTCCTCCATGGAATGTTAATTACTGCCTCACTGCCTTAATTAATTTGCTGCAAAGAAGGTTATTTGCTTGCATCCAAAAGTTAAATCGGGGAATGAATGAACTGAAGCTGGAAATGATCTAAAGATCTAGTATTCATCGCCCCCAATCCACATAGCCCTGAGGGTTAACCGTCCCCACTCCTCATTCAGTGCATTTTAAACTGTAATACATGATCTGAATTCTGTGCACAAAATTTCACAAACTCTGCAAATACTAAATGGCCAGGAGAAGGGGATGAATGAATAGGACATTCATTAGTGATGAGCATTAAATCAAATAAATCAGAATGCAAACTCCTTTTGAGCAAAAGACGCGTTACGTCTAATCAACCCTCCACCCCCACCGCACCAAGTCCCACAAAAAATCATTTTGGCGGCTCACCTGCTGGGTTCTTGCACAAATTATTTTTTTCTTTAAATTACATTTATAAGGTCATAAATGATTGGAGCAGAATGAGGTCATTTGGCCCATCAAGTCTACTCCGCCATTCAATCATGGCTGATTTATTGCTCCCCCTCATCCCATTCTCCTGCCTTTTCCCCATAACCCCCGACACCCGTACTAATCAAGAATCTATCTATCTCTGCTTTAAAATATCCATTGACTTGGCTTCCACAGTCACAGCTGATTTGTGATATAAGTAACATTGTAACATAAGATATTTGAACTACCAGGGAGCCTGGATTTTTTAGATCAGCTCCTGAATGAATGAATGAATGAATGAATGAATGAATGAATGAATGAATGAATGAATGAATGAATAAGTTTATTGGCCAAGTATGCATATACAAGGAATGTGCCTTGGTGCTCCGCTCACAAATGACAACACAAACATACAGTTAACAATTAAGAATAAAGTATAAACACATCAAAACGATAAGGATACACCATTACGGTCTAAACATGTGGGTGAAAATAAACCAGAGCAAAAAAGAGACAACAGACTTTGGTTATTGAGTAGAACTATCACTCGAGGGAAAAAAAGCTGTGTTGATGTCTGGCTGTGGCTGCTTTGACAGTCCGGAGTCGCCTTCCAGAGGGAAGTGCTTCAAATAGTTTGTGGCCAGGGTGAGAGGGGTCAGAGAAGACCTTGCCCGCTCACTTCCTGGCACTTGCAGTGTACAGTTCACCAATGGGGGGAAGGTTGCAGCCAACAACCTTCTCAGCTGTGCGAACGATCCGTTGCAGCCTCCGGATGTCGTGCTTGGTGGCTGAGCCAACCAGATCATGATGGAGAAGGTGAAGACGGACTCAATGATAGCAGTATAGAATTGGACCATCATTGCCTGTGGCAGATTGTGTTTCTTCAGTTGCCGCAGGAAGTACATCCTCTGTTGGGCCTTTTTGACTGTGGAGTCGATGGTGGCCCCCCCATTTAAGATCCCTGGAGATGATGGTTCCAAGGAACTTAAATGACTCCACAGATGTGACTATGGTGTTGTTGAGTGGGGGGAGGAGAGGGGAGGGGGATCTCTTCGAAAGTCTACAATTAGTTCCACTGTCTTGAGAGCATTGTTCCCCCAATCTAACTTTCATGGCAACCCTGGAGCCCATGGAACACTTTTACTTGAGAGGAATACAAATGAAACCTCAACGAATGAAAGGGAGACATGACAAGGGGCTCCATCAGTTCACATTGCATGATCTTCTTGCACAGAAACAAGATATTCAAATCAGAGAGCAGGATTCAAAATAAATATTTGGACAGGTATATGGATAGGTTTAGAAGGATAAGGGCCAAATGTAGGCAGATGGGACTAATGGTAATGGGGCATATTGCTCAGCAAGGGCAAGTTGGGCAGAAAGATTTGTTTCCACATTGTATGACAATGGGTCTATTAGGAGTATTTTGCACTAATTTTTTCCCACTTTCCTTTCTCTAATCCATCAACATTATGTGTCCAAGATGTCATTGCAGCAGCAATAACATCTACCTATTTAACTTCCCTTTAATTCCATCTATTTACTCGTCTTCTGGTTGAAAGTTCCAGACTCTAACCATTCTCCTCACTTCTTTTCAGGATGTGTTGATATTTTATTTACATTCATGGCCCATTGATCAGGCCATTCCCACACTGACCATAGAATATTGATCGTACATGAGTACAGCACAGAAACAGGCCCTATGGGCCACAATGTGAGGAGCAGGATGCTGTTAATTGAAGCTCATAATTGAATATGAATGCAATCCATATCCCTCATCTCTTGCATATCTATGTACATGTCTCATAGCCTCTTAAATAATAATAATACATTTTATTTATATAGCGCTTTTCATATACTCAAAGACGCTTTACAGAGATTTTGAGAACATAGGGAAATTAATAAATAGATAAATAAGTAAATAAATAAATGAACAGAGAAAGGAGACAGTAGGTGAGGTGACCTTCAGTGGTTGAAGGCAGTACTGAACAGGTGAGACTTCAGCGATGTTTTGAATGTGGTGAGTGTGGGGGAGTCTCTAACGGTTTGGGGTAGTGTGTTCCATAGGGTGGGAGCAGCGATGGAGAAAGCCCTGTCCCCCCAGGATCTGAGTTTAGTCCGGATGTGGGGGGATAGGAGATTGGCAGCGGCAGAGCGGAGGGTGCAGGTCGGAGGGTGCAGGTGGGAGTGTGCCTGTGGAGGAGGTCGGTCAGGTAGGATGGGGCCAGGTTATGGAGGGCTTTGTAGGTTATGAGGAGGATTTTATACTGGATTCTCTGGGGGATGGGGAGCCAGTGAAGTTTATAAAGGACGGGGGTGATATGGTCACGGATCGAGGTGTGTGTGAGTAGACGGGCAGCGGAGTTTTGAATGTATTGAAGTTTATTGATGATTTTTGAGGGTGCGCCATAGAGGAGGCTGTTGCAGTAGTCCAGACGGGAGGTGATGAAGGCGTGGATGAGGGTTTCTGCAGCTGTGGAGGAGAGGGATGGACGGAGATGGGCAATGTTTTTGAGGTGGAAGAAGGCTGTCTTTGTGATATGTTTGATGTGTTTGTCGAAGGAGAGGGTTTGATCAAGGATGATTCCAAGATTCCGGATGTGAGGTGAGGTGGATACTGGGAGACCATCAATGTTGAGGATGAAGTTTTGGGTGGATTTGGTGAGCATTTTTGGACCAATGATGATGATTTCAGATTTGTTGCAATTGAGTTTGAGGAAGTTTGATTGAAGCCAAGATTTTATTTCAGTAATGCAGTTTGTCAGTGTAGAGTGTGTGGTGGAGGAGATTGACTTGGTGGAGATGAGGAGCTGGATATCATCGGCGAAGCAGTGGAAGTTGAGACCATGACGGCGGATTAATTGACCAAGGGGGAACAGGTAGAGGATGAAGAGGAGGGGGCCAAGGACTGAGCCTTGGGGGACACCTTGGGGGAGGGGAGCGGTGGGGGATTTACAGTTGTTAATGGAGATGAACTGGTGTCTGTCAGAGAGGTAAGATTTAAACCAGGATAGGGCTGTGCCGGTGATGTTAAGGGAGGTTTCAAGTCGGGTGAGCAGAATGGAGTGATTTATGGTGTCAAAGGCGGCGCTGAGGTCAAGTAGGATGAGGATGTTGAGGTTGCCAGCGTCGGAGGAGAGGAGAATGTCGTTTGTGATTTTGAGGAGCGCAGTTTCAGTACAGTGGTTTGAGCGGAATCCAGATTGGAAAGTTTCATACAGGTTATTGGTAGAGAGGTGGTATTTTAGTTGGGAAGCTACAGCACGTTCCAAAACTTTGGACAGAAAGGGTAGGTTGGAGATTGGTCTGAAGTTGTTTGGGGTGTCAGGGTTTAAATGCCCCATAATTTAAGAAATGACAACTCACAGCATGCTCCTGGCACCTACCACTCTCTGCATTTAAAAAAAACATGCACCATGTATATCCTTGTAACTCTGCCCCTCTCACCTTAAAGCTATGCCATCTAGTTTTTGACATTTCCACCTTGGGGGAAGAAAGGAAAGGGTTCTGACTGTCTGCCTTATCTATGCCTTTCATAATTTTACATACTTCTATCAAGTCTAGACTCAATTTCTGATGCTCCAAAGAGAGCAATCAAAGTTTGTTAAACCTCTTCTTATATTTGATACCCTCTGATAAGGGCAACATTCTGATAAACCTTTTGTGCATTCTCTCCAAAGCCCCCTAATGGGCGACCAGAACTGCCTAAACAAAGTTTTATAAAGGAGCAAAATGACTTCCTAACTCTTATGCTCAATGTCCCAACTAATGAAGGCAAGCATACCACATATCTTGCTTTGCGCTCTATCTACTTGTGTTGCCATTTTCAGGGAATTATGGACTCGGACCCCATGATCCCTCTGTACATCAGTGATGTTAAGGGTCCTGCCAGTACAGTATATACATTCCCCTTGCATTCAAACCTCTCAAAATGCAACACTTCACACTTGTTTGGTTTAAACTCCAAATGAATCTGTAAAACCTTTCCTGTTTTCACTATCAAACCCTCTCATAATTGTCAAACTTCTATCAACCCACCAATCCCTTTCTTTTTGGATGAAAAAAAATGCCCCAATTTGACTCCTCTTTTGAAAGACATAGCCCGCATGTGTCACTTTATTATTTTTTTTTCTCGCATATTTATCTTTTGGCTCTATATATTTTTTTTCATGCAGTAAACACCGTAATATGCCTCGCTCCCCCTCAAAGCAGCAAACGTCAAGCAAACTCAATTATGCTTGAGTGCTTTGCATTAACATAATATAAGACTATCCCTGCATTACCCAGTGTGGGGGTTGGGGAGAGCATGGGGGAGGGGGAAGGGGGGGGCATGTTATATTTATACAAAATGGTCCATTTCATGATATCATAGATAAATAGATCAGCCACGATCGAATGGCAGAGCAGACTCGATCGGCCGAATGGTCTAATTCTATTCCTATGTCTTATGATCTTATTTATTTACATTTTTCTCATAAATTCTGCAAGGGCAAATTTCTGATTCCCAAGCGGCAAACAGGTCGCCTATATCGAAGGCTTTTTGTGACAAGCCCCATCCAAAATAGTTATAAGTGTGCCATTGCAGGCACCAAAGAATTATTATCCCATTATAGTCATAGAGTGCTACAGTGTGGAAACAGGCCCTTCGGCCCATCTTGCCTACAGCGGCCAACAAGTCCTAGCCACACTAGTCCCACCTGCCAGCATTTGGTCCATATCCCTCCAAACCTGTCCTATCCATGTACCTGTCTAACTGTATCTGAACTGTTGGGACAGTCCCTGCCTAAACTACCTTCTCTGGCACCTTTTCCATACATCCACCATCCTTTGTGTGAAAAAGTTACCCCTAAGATTCCTATTAAATCTTTTCCCCTTCACCTTAAACTTATGTCCTCTGGTCTTCAATTCACCTACTCTGGGCAAAAGGCTGTGCATCAACCCGATCTATTCCTCTCATGATTTTGTATACCTCTATAAGATCACTCCTCATCCTCCTGTGCTCCAAGAAATAGAGTCCCAGCCTACTCAACCTCTGCCTATAGCTCAGCCCCTCTAGTCCTGGCAACATCCTTGTAAATCTGCTCTGTACCATTCCAGCTTGAAAAGATCTTTCCTATAACACGGTGCTCAGAACTGAACACAAGATATTGAACTATATGGAGAATCCAGTACAGAGCAGGATGATGGACTCTCTTTATTCCATCTCTTGCAAACCTACACTGAAACACATATGCTAGTTTCAAGGTTATGAATGTCTCTTTATATTTTGTTGCTAGCTTCTTCTTCGTTAGCTCTCATTCTGTTGTGATGTAATCTGCAATTTGGATATTGCACTTCTCGATCTCGATAAGGCCATCAAAAAGGCTAAAAGGGACTCTCGCTCTAAACTGGAGGATGAGGTGGACATTCGGCAGCTGTGGCAGGACTTGCAGGCCATCACTTCCTGCAAGGCGAAACCAGGGAGCAGCTCAAGCGACAGTGAAAAGTCACTCCCTGATGAGCTCAATGCATTCTACACACTCTTTGATAGGGAGAACACTGATATGCCTTCCCCTGCCCCCCATAGTCCCACGATGGTATTACAATCTCAGTCACAGAGGGTGATATTAGAAGGCCCTTCAGGAGGGTGAACCTTCAGAAAGCATCTAGACCTGATGGCATACCTGGTCATGTTCTTAAAACCAGACCAACTAGCTAAAATCTTTGCGGACATCTTCAATCTCTCATACTGAGGACCAAGGTTCCCACCTGGTTTAACAGGGCAGGGCATCAATAATATCAATGCCCCAGAAGGTGACATGCCTCAATGACTACTGACCGGTAGCACTAACATCTGTGGTGATGAAGTGCTTTGAGACATTTGTTATGGCATATATCATCTCCTACCTCAAAAACCCGCACCAGCTGCAATTTGCCAATCACCACAACAGGTCAACAGAAGATGCAATCTTGCTGGTAGACACAAAATGCTGGAGTAACTCAACGGGTCAGGCAGCATCTCGGGAGAGAAGGAATGGGTGACGTTTCGGGACGAGACCCTTCTTCAGACTGAAGAAGGGTCTCGACCTGAAACGTCACCCATTCCTTCTCTCCCGAGATGCTGCCTGTCCGTTGAGTTACTCCAGCATTTTGTGTCTACCTTCCATTTAAATCAGCATCTGCAGTTTTTTTCCTATGCAATCTTGGTAACTCTCCACTCTGTACTGGACCACTTGGACAATAAAAACACATGTTCATAGATTACCGTTCAGCATTCAACACCATCATCACCTCCAAATTGTTTACCAAGCTCATGGAATTGGGTCTCTGAGCATCCCTCTGCAACTGGATGCTTGACTTACTCAACATTTTGGTAGGACAAATCAAAATAGGACGTACAGGGTAAATGGTAGGGAATTGAGGAATGCAGTGGGACAGAGGGATCTGGGAATAACTGTGCATTGTTCCCTGAAGGTGGAATCTCATGTGGATAGGGTGGTGAAGAAGGCGTTTGGTATGCTTGCCTTTATAAATCAGAACATCGAGTATAGAAGTTGGGATGTAATGTTGAAATTGTACAGGGCATTGGTGAGGCCGAATCTGGAGTATGGTGTGCAGTTCTGGTCGCCAAATTATAGGAAGGATGTCGACAAAATGGAGAGGGTACAGAGGAGATTTACTAGAATGTTGCCTGGGTTTCAGCACTTAGGCTACAGAGAGAGGTTGAACAGGTTGGGTCTTTATTCTTTGGAGCGTAGAAGGTTGAGGGGGGACTTGATAGAGGTTTTTAAAATTTTGAGAGGGACGGACAGAGTTGACGTGGGTAGGCTTTTCCCTTTGAGAGTGGGGAAGATTCCAACAAGGGGACATAGCTTCAGAATTGAGGGACAAAGGTTTAGGGGTAACATGAGGGGGAATTTCTTTACTCAGAGGGTTGTGGCTGTATGGAATGGGCTTCCGGTGGAAGTGGTGGAGGCTGGCTCGATTTTATTATTTAAGAGTAAATTGGATAGGTATATGGATAAGAGGGGATTGGAGGGTTATGGTCTGAGTGCAGGTAGATGAGACTAGGTCAGGGAGAATGGTCGGCGTGGACTGGTAGGGCCGGACAGGCCTGTTTCCATCCTGTAGTTGTTATATGTTATTGTTATATCTGTATGCATTGGCAGCAACACTTCCTCCTCGATAACCTTCAGTGCAGGAGCACCTCAAGGCTGCGTACTTAGCCCCTTGCTCCATTCACTCTGTACCCATGACTGTGTAGCCAGACACAGTTCCAACTTCATCTTCAAGTATGCTGATTACGCCACAATTGTTGGACACATTACAGATATTGATGAGTCAGAGTATAGGAGGGAAATGACCAAAGTTCCTCTTGCTCTCAAAGTCAGTAAAACCAAGGGACTGATTGTTGACTTTGGTAGAGTCAAGTCAAGTCAAGTCAAGTCAATTTTATTTGTATAGCACATTTAAACACAACCCACGCTGTACATCAGTGCAGGTACTAAAACAGAACATACAATAGCACACAAACCTAACACATACATGAACAGATTACAGCGGCCCCTCAGAGGGCCTCAAACGCTAGGGAATAGAAGTATGTTTTGAGCCTGGACTTAAAGAAGTTGATGGAGGGGGCAGTTCTGATGAAGAGTGGGATGCTGTTCCACAGTCTAGAAGCTACAACTGCAAAAGTGCGGTCACCCCTGAGCTTACGCCTAGACCGCGGGACAGTCAGTAGCCCCAAGTCGGCCGACCTGAGGGACCTGGAGATTGAGTGGTGGGTTAGAAGATTTTTGATATGGGGGGGGGGGGGGGGGGGGGGGGGGGCAAACCCGTTTATGGCTTTGTATGCAAATAGGAGGAGCTTGAAATTGATTCTGTACCATACTGGGAGCCAGTGGTGAGAGGCCAGAATCGGGGTGATGTGGTCCCTTTTATGGGTATCCGTCAGGAATCTCGCTGCAGCGTTTTGGACCAATTGCAGGCAGGACAGGGATGATTGGCTGATCCCAGTGTATAGGGAGTTTCAGTAGTCCAGGCGGGAGGAAATAAATGCTTGAATGATTTTTTCTAGATCGTCAAATTGGAGGAATGGTTTGAATTTAGCTATGGCACGAAACTGGAAGAAACTGGCTTTTACCACAGAGTTGACTTGCTTGTCAAACTTAAAAGTGGAGTCAAATATCACACCAAAGTTTTTAACATGAGGTTTGACTAGGGAGGATAGGCTTCCAAGGTTGCCTGTTATCATTTTGATGGAGTCAGGGGGGCCAAATAGGATGACCTCAGACTTGCTCTCGTTTAACTGAAAGAAGTTCTGTGCCATCCAACATTTTATGTCCTCAAGGCAGTGCATGAGGCTGATGAAATCTGACTGGTTGTTGGGTTTCAGGGGGAGATAAAGCTGTGTGTCATCCGCATAGCAGTTGAAAGAAATGCCGTGCCTTTGAATGATTTGGCCGAGGGGAAGCATGTAAAGAAGGAAGAGGTATAGAGGAAAGCTGAGCTTCCACAAACCTGTCTTCATCAATGGGAGGGTGATGGAGAGAGTCAAAAAGTTCAAATCCCTGGGTGTGCATATCTCTGAAGATCTGTCATAAAGAGGCAATAATAAAGAATGCCCATCAACGGCCTCTACTTCCTGAGAAGACTGAGGAGGTTCAGTATGTCTACAAATACTCTCTTGAACTTCTACTGATGCACTGCAGAGCATATTGACTGTTTGCAGCATGGCTAGGTTTGGCTCCCCAGTGCATCATGGGTACTGACCTCCCCATCATCGAAGAGATGTACAGGAGTCGCTGTCTCAAAAAGGCAGCCAGCACCATCAGAGACCCACACCACCCTGTAATCACATTAATCTCATTCCTGCCATTGGGAAGGTACAGGAGCCTGAAAACTGTAACATCCAGGTTCAGGAGCAACTCCTTCCTAACAACCATCAGGTTATTAAACACTACTACCTCCAAATAAGCTCCAAACTACATAGACGGGGGTAATTCTTTGTGTTTGTAGTATCATTGGTATATATATTGTCAACATATACGTGAATGAATGATACCTTATTATCACATGTGACATGTCATAGTGAGATTCTTTGTTTTGCATATACACGGTATGCAAAGAGTCTCCACATATAGGGCACTGACAAAGTTACAATGTATTCTATTTAGTCCTCAATGGTCCCCCTTTGTTCTCGAAAGCTCCCCCCCCCCCCCCCCCCCCCCCCCGCGCAGGATCCCCCTTTGTTCTCTTGGCGGCCCCCACCACACCAGGTCCCTCTTTGTTCTCGGCGGCACGTCCGACCTCCGGCACCCATGCTGGCTCGACCTCGCCCACCCTTGCCCTCGACCACTATCGCCCGACCTCGACTTTCGGCCCGTCCTATATAAAACAAACAATGATAGTGTAAACACAAAACAATACCCCAAGCCTCCTGAAATGAATATGAAATGACTGAAATTCTTACTTACAGCAACAAAAATTATATGTGGACATAGTACTCTATAAAACACCTTAAAAAAACAACTATATATAATATACATATAATATACATATATATACATATATATTCTGAATTTTTTCTTTGTAGTTCATTTAAGAATAAGGGGTAGGCCATTTAGAACGGAGATGAGGAAAACTTTTTCACTCAGACAGTTGTGAATCTGTGGAATTCTGCCTCGGAAGGCAGTGGAGGCCAATTCTCTGGATGCTTTCAAGAGAGAGTTAGATAGAGCTCTTAAAGATATCTGAGTCAAGGGATATGGGGAGAAGGCAGGAACGGGGTACTGATTGTGGATGATCAGCCATGATAGTGAATGGTGGTGCTGGCTCAAAGGGCCAAATGGCCTACTCCTGCACCTATTGTCTATTCTCTTTTGTCTATTATGGTGTTTACAGAATACTATGTCTACGTATCTGTTTTGCTGCTGCAGGTAAGAACTTCACTGTTCTGTTTCGGGACATATGACAATAAAACACTCTTGACTCTTGAATATTAAATCCCTTATGTAAATAATAGATGTTATTATCTCCTGGCACCAGATAATATTAAGGATAATCCCAAGAGATTTTATAAGTACATTAAGGGAAAATGGGTAATCAGAGAGACAATGGGGTCCCTCAGGAATCACAGCGGTTATCTTTGTGTGGAGCCACAGGAGATGGGCATGGTCCTCAATGAGCATTTCTCCTCTTTATTTACCGTGGAGAAAGACATGAGGACCGGAGAACTTGGGGCAGTCAATGGAATTGTCTTGAGTGCACAGTATTCCGATCAAAGAGGTGTTGAAGGTACTAAAGCCTATGAAGGTAAACAAATCTCCTGGTCCTGACCAGATATATTCAAGGACATTGTGAAAAGCAAGAGCAGAAATTGCAGGTGCCCTGGCTGAGAATTATGAGATCATCAAATATGTGTGAGTGCCTGGAAGACTGGAGGATGGCAAATGTTATGCCACTATTTAAGAGGGGCTGCAGGGAAAAGCCTGGGAACTATATGCCAATGAGTCTAACATCTGTGGTCGTAAAGTTATTAGAGAGTTCTCTGAGGGATAAGATACACATGCATTTAGATGGACAGCAAATGTTCTTCCTTTGTCATGAGTTTACCGCGTGGTATCTTAAGCAATAGCTCTTTGGAAATCAAATTCCACTATGCCAACTGCATTACTCGTATCTAATCGTCCTATTTGGTCAAGTTTGCCCTTTCATTTTGCATCTCTGCTGACTGTTCTTCATTACGCTTTCAGCGTATGTTTTTCGATTACATCTTTGGGTAAGAATTCCATTTTCATTTCTATCATTGACATTACGCTAATAGGTTTGAGATCCTGGACTTGTTCTATCTTCATTTTTTATATATCTGACTCACATTAGCTGTCTGCCAGTCTTCTGACACTATTGCCTTTTCTAATAATATTTTTATAAATATGTAATAGGACCTCTGCTATCTCTCCTGTGGCGTTTTTAAAAATAATGCACTCTGTGAAAGTGGTGTGTGGAAATTACTGGCAAGGTCAGCATTGATCTCCCATTTCTAGCTGCCCTGAAGATAGTACTTTATAAATCACATTTTTGATTGGCTGCTTATGATTAGTTTCCGAGTTAATTTCCCCCATTTTTACATTGAATGTTCTCCAACTTTTTGATCTCTTCTTGCAATGTCATGTCCACTATATTAACCTCTTTGATATGTACAGAAGCATATTAACTATACGGTATTTCTGTCCGCCTGCTGTCAATTTTGTGCATATCCTTTATTGCTTGTAGCCCTGCCTTTGAATTTATGTTTGATATTTTTGTGTCGGCACAATATTTTCTTATTTTAATATTCCTTGATAATTCAAATTCATAAGTTTACTTTGCCTTACTGTCTACATTTTTAAAATATTTCTTTCATAATCTTTATAGTCCAATTTGGTTATTTCCAGTCATCCAGCATAACATTTTGCTCAGTCTGAAAAGAGGTCTCGACCCGATACGTCACCTATTCCTTTTCTTCAGAAATTCTGCCTGACCCGTTGAGTTATTCCAGCATTTTGTGTCTATTTTTGGTGTAAACCAGCATCTGCAGTTCCTTCCTACACGTAACATTTTTACATGCTGTGCAAACAGATCATGAAGTTTCTACTATACAGCTAACACATCAGCATAATGAGGAGAAAAGAGTTGCCCAGGACATTTGTCCATGTGCAATGTTTCGGGATGCACTCCATTATACCTCTGGGACCTTCATCCAGTATGGACGGTCACCCAAATCTCATTACGCAATCAACATCTGAGGAAGGGTCCTGACTTGAAACGTCACCAATGCATGTTCTCCAGAGATGCTACCTGATCCGCTGAGTTATTCCAGCACTTTGTGTCTTTTTTTGTAAACCAGCATCTTCAGTCCAATATTACTTCCCAGGATCTGAATACGTCACGGCCTGCGAGGATGGGGGTTCCTGAATCTTTCAGACTGGCATTTTAACTGTACCTCCTCCCATGAATGCTCCTCTCCCATGCTTCCTTTACATTCCACCCATGAAATAGCCCCACAAATCATCTGTTTTCTCATTGCAATTTCGCTGAGATTTGCAATGGCAGATCAGGCAAAGGAATGAGCTTTCACAGAATGATATCTTCTATCTTCTGTGTTATAGAATTTTGTAATGGTGGCCCCTCAAAATAATTGTTGTTCTGTCATGGACAGCTGATATAATGCATCCTTCCAGGCACCAAAGAATTTCCAGGCCTATGTTTTTGCTGTCGTGTTCAGTTTTATTGTTGATTTTATTACTCACTTCATCATGTATTGGTACTGACTGATTTGTTGTTGCTTTTTAGTTGGATATATTTCTCCCGGTCTCTATTGATCACACTTTTGTATGTTTCAGGCTGCTATTCTATTAATTTACTTGTAAGTATTTGTATCCCAGTTTGATTTCTCTTGTTTTCTGTTAAATCCCTTAAAATCAACTTTTTTTCCAATATACTACGCTGGCTGTTGTTTTATATTTATTCCACACTTCCTATTAAATGTTTTCATGTCTTGATCATTGTTGCCTCGATGTTCTACTTTCACTTTAGACTAGATTTGAAGCTTGAGAGATAGAGCGTGGAAACAGGCCCTTCGGCCCACCAAGTCCGTGCTGACCTGCGATCAACCCATACATTTACGCATTCCAACATATTAGGGACAATTTTACAACTTACCAAAGCCAATTGGCCTGCAAACCTGTACATCTTTGGAACGCGGGAGGAAACCAAAGCACCCGGAGAAAACCCACGTGGTCACAGGGAGAACGTACAAACTCTGTACAGACAGCACTCAGAGTCAGGATCAAACACGGGTCTCTGGCGCTCTAAAGCAGCAACTCTACCACTGTGCCATTATGCCGTTCTTTTACTTGTTTTGTTTATTTTCTATTATTCCACATGATCATCTCTACCATCCAGCATCAATGGGGAATTAGGGGGGGCCTTGGGTGGGAGGATGCTGGTTGAATGAGAATTGCTCTTGTACATCACATACTATTGTTCTTTGCATAAACCTTTAAATAAATTGCCCACCTATAATCATCTCCTGATCCTCATAAATAATAATATTTTATGCTGCAATTCTATATTGAGGCTAAACAACATTAATGTAAAATGCAGTCAAAATAAATCAAACAAATGACTGTATTCACCATCGGATTAAGTGAAAAAAATTCAAAGGATATGTTACTGTTAATCAGCCTACAACTGCACCAAAATTATGTGTGAACGTAGATAAACTATAAATGTCTTTTCATACTTATTTTGCATAACACTTGAAATAAAATTCGCCAAGTTACTATTTTTAGGATTTTTTTCTTTCCTAGTTGCGTGAGAGTTGTGGAAGCCTAAGCACATAAATGTGAGTTTTCTGCATTTCCATCTCCATCTTTTGTGGATGTTCCTGTACATAATGGGTTTGACAACAGCACCTTTATTACATGTAAATTGTCGTACTGCTGCTGCCTTGTCGGTTTATTTGGGCGAGAGATTTACTCACACATTTTTATTATTGACATCCTTTGGCTCATTTCATTTTTTCTCACACACTTCATTCACCGTCTTTCCATCATTAGTTATTCTGTAGTTTCCCCAGTCTTGATGGAAGGTCACCAAGTCAAACCATTTCTCTAACTTCTCATTGACCAGCCATGCATTTCCAACTATCCCCTTTTTATTTCAGATTTCCAACTTCTGCTATTCTTTTCCTTTTTGATCACTATTCTTCATGAAGGTTTGTTTTACTTACCTCTGCTGTGTCTCATTCCTTGCTGTAGATTATTGCCTCCAGTTTATTTGTTTAATGTTGGATGCTATATACATCACCCTAAAGGTAGATAAATTTGTCCTTAGCTGTTGTTCATTGTGCTTTATTGTAACAGTCCTTTGATATTGCTTTATTTTTAACAGTCCTTTGATACTTCTGTTTTGCTATTTTATAGCTGTATTCATTTCTTAACTGAATAATCTTACCCTTACTTCCACATTATTCCACACTTTACATTCGCCTGCAATATTTATCTTTTCAACCTGATGTTATTTTCACAGGTTTTCTCCTGTAACTCCCTGCCACCATCTACTTGCAATGCCTTCTGCTGTAGGTAGCACAGTGGCACAGCTGGTAGAGCTGCTGCCTCACAGCACCTGAAACCTAGATTCGATCTTGACCTTGGGTGACATCTGTGTGGAGTGTGTATGTTCTCCCTGTGATTGCGTGGGCTACCTGCGGGTGCTTCGATTTCCTCCCACATCCCAATGGCATGTGGGTTTGTCGGATGGTTGCCCTCCGTAAATTGCCTCTAATGTGTACGGAGTGGATGAGAAACTGGGACAACATAGAACAAATGTGAACAGGTGATTGATGGTTGACGTAGATTCAGTGGGACAAAGAGCCCGTTTCCATGCTGTAACTCTAAACTAAACTAAAACCTAAAATAACGTGTATGCAAAGACCAAAAATAATGTGAAATATATAAATAAAAATATAAAGAGATTATCTGGTTAAAGATGCCACACATTGTTGTATACTGTTATGATCCCTATATTCTCACACTTTACACAGCTTTAACTTTTAACTTATCTCTGATATGTATTCATGTATAGTTCCCTCTGACTTCATGCAGGTAATCATTCCCATCCACAGTTCTCTTGCAAATTGATCTCTCACTAAGCACCACACTGTTTTTACTCTGTACAGGTTCTTTTTTATGTGTACGTATGCGTGTGAGTATGTGTATATATACACAGATTGAACTTTTTTTTTCTCATTTATTATATTGTTTACAGTTTATCATGTTTACATATTCTATTGTGCTGCTGCAAATAAGAATGTTATTGTTCTGTCTGGGACATGTGACAATAAACCACTCTTGACTCTTGACTCTGTCCTCAGCTATCTGCAAGTTGCTCTTTAAAAGTCACAGGTGACTCACTCTTTAACTCACATAAATAACTTGGAAGGAGATCCAGATCTGTTACGCAAATTGCTGAAGTTTATCCTGCATCCGCCTTATTTTATAATCCCAAAGTCACACCCACGGCAATTTAATAATTTCATAAATTCATATGAGCACGATTAGGCCATTCGGCCATCAAGTCTATCCGCCATTCAATCATGGCTGAGCTATCTCTCCATCTCAACCCCGTTCTCCTGCCTCTCCCCATAACCCCTGACACCTGTACTAATCAATTTAACTGATGCAAACTGCTTTGACTGTACCATCCTCATTCTATTGGGCGGTCACAAGACCCTGGATTGACTAACACGAATGTTCAGCCATTATCTCAACAAAGATACACATTAACAGGGCAAAAGTATAAGTTTATCAGCATTCTTTAAAGTTGAAGACGGGTTTCTCTCCAGTGAGAACTATAATGTTTACCACTCAAAAGAATATTGGGGATATTCGCAGGCATAGTGGATCAATCTTGCTGTTCATGAGCTGGTTGTTAATCTCTGATGACAATTCGACTAGAGAGGTCTAGAGGATTTCTGTTTTTGTACAAGCTAACAGCCTGTTTGAAAAGTTTAACACAAATCCTCCAGATCCCACACAGCATGGCGGGATATAATTAATCATCAATGTTAGGTTACCCAGATATATTTTTTCATCATGAACAGGCCTAATTAAGTAAACAATGAACTAACATATGATATATTAAAAATTATGTCTGCATATAGTAATTTACATGCACGGATGGAATTCCACTATTTTCACTGTTATCATCTGCCAAATTTGGGATTCCTTCCTTTACCACAGCAAGAGCTTGTGTTATACCTGCACCGCCTACACATCCCTTCCCACCAGAAGTCCTCTCAGCTGCTCCTCCTGTCTGTTATGTGCCAGTACATGTGAGTAGTGCATTTAGTACATTTTTGACACATATAATAAGCAAGGATCAATGCCATCTGCCAAGCGAACCTTGTCTGGCAAACTGAGCTGAAATTGGTTCATGTTTTCCTATTTTGAAATATCTCAAAGACAGATTTTCATCATGCTATGTTCTCTCCACTGGTACCATTTAAAATTACAGTCGGCAAATTGCCTCACAACCATTTGATCTGGTTGCAGTTAGCCACTTCCAACTGTGCTATGGCCCCAGTGGAATAATTGCCTGCATGGGCTGGTGCCCTAATACCAAGGAGCGCACGACTGGGTCAACAGGTGTGCAATTTTGGAGGAGTAATGATTGTTAACTGTGCAGCTATCAGAGAGTCAAAATGATGTATGCACAAAAAGTGCAAAGACATTTTGTAATCATGATGGAACACCACATCCCAGCTGCACCAGCATTAACAAGCACAGGTTAATAAAACTAGGCTGATGCCTCTATTTAAGTGCGAATTAACTCCAGGCCAGAAGTCATCAAACATTTTCCTGCAATGGCTTATGAATAATTTGCCTTATGGTGAGGGAGGATGCAAATTGGTGGTAAACTCAGTAATTTCACAAACAAGCTATTTTTGCCCAGCAGTACCCTTGTATTCTTTGATGATTGATAGCTATTAACAGGAAGCACAATTTGAGTTTTTGACAATTATTAAAATACTGACTGAACTATAAATAACTGTGTGTCCCACACCGAACAAACACCCAGAAGCTCACTGGAGTAGAACCTGCAGGTTGTTATATGCTGCTTTTCATGAGGCAAATAACAAGGGGCCATTAATGTAACCTCCTTTATTGAAGGCAGTGAACTTCCAGCTAATGGCTGTGGCTAAGGCAATAATACATCAAAAGCCATATGGTACAATCAGTTCATAAAGGTCCACCCACTGCCATATATACTCTGCTACTTGACCTTGAAATAGACAACTATCAACCATTAACATTAACATTATTTGCAGAGGTATGTGCGCAGTTATGGATCTTCCTACATACAATTAGTCTTTTCTGATATAAATCCTTTCATTAATGATTTTATTAACGGCAACTAATGGTAATGAAGATGAATCATTACTTCAATATAATTTGCATACAACACTATGCTACATTAACGCAATGATCTCAATAATAATAATGCATGATTTTAAACACATTACATTATGTTCTTTTCCTAAACATTAACAATTAACATTTAATTTAATGTAACTAATAAAGTTTGCCAACTACTACATCAAGTACAATTCTACAATGTATTCAATGTAATGTTAAATACCATGAAGTTAATCACACCGTGATTCCATCTTAATGCTTCTATCTTTTTACCTTTGTTTTTATACTTGTCTTTCATCTTGACTTCCACCACGTATTCCAATGGCCACTGGAGCTTTCCTATCCTGCTGCTCTTATTAAAGTAAGAATGTCACCTCTACTTGCACAGAAAGGAGCTGCAGATGCTAGATTATACTGAAGACAGACAGAAAGTGCTGGAGTAACTCAACGGGGTCAGGCAGCATCGCTGGAGGAATAGGATGGGTGTTGTTTTAGGATGGAACACTTCTTCAGACTTCTATGTCTCCACTCTGCATTCTTGCAACGCCAGAGACCCGGGTTCGATTGTGACTATGGGTGCTGTCTGTACCAAGTTTGTACGTTCTCCCCGTGACCACGCTTGAGCTTTCTCCGAGTGCTCCGGTTTCAATAGACAATAGACAATAGACAATAGGCATTAATGAAAGGATTTATATCAGCAAAGACAATAGGTGCAGGAGGAGGCCATTCAATGTTAATAAAATCATTGTCATTCGAGCCAGCACCGCCATTGAATGTGATCATGGCTGATCATTCTCAATCAGTACCCCGTTCCTGCCTTCTCCCCATACCCCCTGACTCCGCTATCCTTAAGAGCTCTATCTAGCTCTCTCTTGAATGCATTCAGAGAATTGGCCTCCACTGCCTTCTGAGGCAGAGAATTCCACAGATTCACAACTCTCTGACTGAAAAAGTTTTTCCTCATCTCAGTTCTAAATGGCCTACCCCTTATTCTGAAACTGTGGCCCCTTGTTCTGGACTCCCCCAACATTGGGAACATGTTTCCTGCCTCTAACGTGTCCAACCCCTTAATAATCTTATACGTTTCGATAAGATCTCCTCTCATCCTTCTAAATTCCAGTGTATACAAGCCTCGTCGCTCCAGTCTTTCAACATATGACAGTCCCAATATTCCGGGAATTAACCTAGTAAACCTACGCTGCATGCCCTCAATAGCAAGAATATCCTTCCTCAAATTTGGAGACCAAAACTGCACACAGTACTCCAGGTGCGGTCTCTCTAGGGCCCTGCACAACTGCATTTCCTCCCACATTCTAAACATGTGCAAGTTTGTAGGTTAATTATCTTCTGTAAATAATATAGGATAGAGTATGGGTAATAGCTGGTCATTGTAGATTCGGTGGGCCGAAGAGCCTGTTTCCACACTATGTCTCTAAACTAAATTAAACTTCAAATCAAATACAATGTTTGAAGTGTAATTACAGTCATCCCTCAAGGTATCCAGCTCAATGTAATTTTGATTTACCCCATTCAGTAACTTTGTAAATAACCAACGTTATAATCTGCAAGCACTTTCTAAAAATTCACGTTGTCTATTTAACAATGACCAGATCCCAAAAACAAATAGAGAAATATTGAGTCTGAAGGACGTTGGTGTTTTCAGTTCACCTGTCAGCAGGACTGCATAAAGATGGCAAATATCATTTTCTGAAGACTATCTGTGAAGTAGATGGGTTTTGCCAACAATCCAGTACTTGCACCGTTGCCATTATTGTTGATACAAGGAACTGCAGATGCTGGAATCTTAAGCAAAAAGCACAAAGTCATGGAGGAACTCAGCAGGTCAGGCAACATCTCTGACGGACATGAATAGATGACGTTTCGATTCGGGACCCTTCCTCAGACCTCATTATTATTGGATAGCCTTCCAAGTCACCCATATTTATTTGTTTTTAAGTTCCCCATTTTCTTTGGCAAGAACTGAGGTCAGGTCTCCAGACTGGTATTCCAGAGGTAAATTCAACAATGCAAAAGATACCTGCCCAGGCTGTGAATCAGTAGTTCAAAGTCAAAGGCCTTTCCTGGCTCTGAGGGCTCTTTTTAATCAGATCACATAACACACAATTTCTAAAAGACTGTAAGTCTTTGGATTTCTCACCTTCAAAGGGAAAGCAGAGTCTTTGAATATTTTGAAAGCACACAGACTCTTGTTAACTAAAGGGGTGAAAGGTTACTTAGTGGAGTGAGAATGTGGGGTTGTGGTTACAGTCAACCCATGACCTTTTTTGCATGGCAGAGCAGGCTCAAAGGAACTTATATATACATATACTTTAATTCTGGTGACATTTTTGTCTGTGATTTCAAGCCAAATGTTGTACTTACTTTCAAACAATCTGCAAAGGCACCAAACGATAGTAAAAGCAAGGCAACCATGTCAAGCACAGAAAATATCCACTGACCAGTAGTTGACATTTAACAGCAACCCGTTTTATCCTTTTGATCTTAGAACACACATGGCATTCCACTGCTTTCTCCCTTATGTTGGGGACCTCACTCCGATGCAGAACAATTATAAGCCATTTGCACTCAACCATTTCATCCAGCAGAACAGTGATTAGTCAATATTTGATTAAAGAGGAAATCTCTTGCTGTAACATCAGAGGTTAAAGGGGCCTCTGCAAAAATTCATACCAGATTTTAAGCCACCTCTCCGAAAAAGCACCAGCTAGCATATAGTTTTCATTACTTTGTTCCCGATTTTATGAGGTTGTTATTTGCATATTTTAAAGAGGTAATATGCTTTTATCTGAATGGTAATTCAACGGGTTCACTGTTATCAACCTTACAAAAACTGTTGCTTGCTTGGGCCAAATGGCCTCGTCCTGCACCTATTTTCTATGCAGCCACACTTGTTGAGCCCAGAAGAGTTCACATAATAAGTTTTTAAATGACATATGTCACTCAGCACTTTCTTTATCAAAAGCAAATACCTATTCATCTCAAGTCCTCATTATATTATTTGCTTATACAGTATATCAGTTTTTCAAAGTCAGAAGTCAATTTTTAAGTCTTTGATCAAAGACAAATGAACAAGTGTGATTGCAAATGGTCTGGTACTTTTAAAGTTGAGTAAGCAGCATCTCTGAATGGCATGGATCAATTCTCACACTCACTCTATTCCTGAAGCATGGATTTTTAGCATCGACACATTTAGAGTTAACCTTGTTTTCGGTTTCCTGCAAAAGTTTGAAAAATTATCCAAAAATACACTGGAAAGAGCATTAGAATATTTTTTTTAAACCATAACATGCTGGAGCAACTCAGCGGGTCAGGCAGCATTTCTGGAGAGCGTGTGATTTCAGGCCGGGACTCCTCTAGTGCAGGGTGGGGGCGGGGTGGAAGATAGAAGAGAGTAGGGGCAGGGCAATGCCTGACGAGTGATAGGTGGGTACAGTTGAAAGGAGGGTTTTTGATAGGCAGATGGTTGGACCAAGGCCAGAGATGAAAAGACAATCTGTGTGAGATAAAGATAGAAGTGTGAATTAGAAAGCCAGACGATGGAATGCAGGTGAAAGGGGAGGGGGAGGGAAGAAATGGGTGTGTGCCCAGGTGGGGCACAAGGAAGGAGGGGGATGGGGGGCTGAAGGGGGGGTCGAGAAGGGACGGTATTTGAGATCAGTTACCTAAAATTGGAGAATACAATGTTCAAACTGTTGGGTTGTAAGCTGCCCAAGTGGAAATTGAGGTGCTGTTTCCTCCAGCTTTCATATGGCAATAGAAGAGGCCCAGCACAGAAAGGACAGTCTGAGAATGGGAAGGGGAGTTAAAATGGTTATCAACCAGGAGATCCAGTAGGCTTGGCGGGCCAAGCGTAAGTGTAGGATAGTTTAGTTTATTTTCACGTGTACCGATATACAGTGAAAAACCAGTCAGCGGAAAGACTATACATGATTATAATTGAGCCATCCAAAGTGTACAGATACAGGATAAAGGGAATAATGTTTAATGCAAGATAAAGCCCAGTAAAGTCCGATTAAAGATAGGTTTGGCATAACAGTAGATGTGTCTACGCTTGGTCTCGCCGATGTAAAGGAGGCCACTTTGGGTACACCAGGTGCAGTAGATGGAGAGAGAGGAGGTGCAGTAGATGGAAAGTCAAGTCAAGTTTATTTGTCACATACACATACAAGATGTGCAGTGAAATGAAAGTGGCAATGCCTGCGGATTGTGCACAAAAATTACAGCATTAAAATTAAAATTAATACAGAAAAAAATGTAGTCCCTGGAGATATAATAGTTAACAGTCCTAATGGCCTGTGGGAAGAAATTCCGTCTCATCCTCTCCGTTTTCACAGCATGACAGCGGAGGCGTTTGCCTGACCGTAGCAGCTGGAACAGTCCGTTACTGGGGTGGTCGGGGTCCCCCATAATCTTGCTTGCTCTTGATCTGCACCTCCTGATGTATAGGTCCTGCAGGGGGGTGAGTGTAGTTCCCATGGTGCGTTCTGCTGAACGCACTACTCTCTGCAGGGCCTTCCTGTCCTGGGCAGAGCTGTTCCCAAACCAGATTGAGATGTTGCCGGACAGGATGCTCTCTACAGCCCCAGAGTAGAAGCATTGAAGGATCCTCAGAGACACTCTGAATTTCCTCAGCTGTCTGAGGTAGTAAAGGCGCTGCCTTGCCTTATCCACCAGTGCGGCAATGTGTGTCGTCCATGTCAGATCCTCTTTGATGTGGACTCCCAGGTATTTAAAGCTGCTCACCCTATCCACAGTAAATAAAGAGAGGAGGTGCAGTAGATGGAGAGAGAGGAGGTGCATGTTGAAATAGATCCTGCACTATTCACAATGGGACCAGACTCACACGAATAAAATTTCTAATAATACGTCACTCACCAACCTGAGTGGGGCATTAATTTAATGGCAGGCAGCTAGCAAAGCACCCATTCCTATTGCCATAGATGGCATATCGAGTTACACGACACTACATAAAGACCCTACACTCAGGGAGTTCAGATAGAGAGTGCAAGATTTCTGGATATTATCATTAGTGAAGCTAGGGCTAAGGCTTTGTTTTCCAGGGGTCAGGACTTTGTACTAATTGGTTCTGGCGGGTTGCTCCTGCTTGTGATTTGGCATCCGTGGCAAGTCCTGACCAATTTTTCAGCATCTCTGTCACAACTTGGCCACCACACTTTGCTCTGCAAATTCTGTTTGGTACCAACGATGTCTAAACGTCCTTCATGAGCTAATGACACGATCCTTGGTCGTAGTGCCTGCGGGATCACCAATTTGCTACCTCTAAGCACACACTGACCAATCACACAAAATTCATCTTTTATGGTAACATATGCTTTGTAAGGGCATTGATCCCATTGCCCACTATGAATACGCTCTCTGATATCTTTGAGTTCACGATCATGTTCTGATTCCCTTTCGACTTCCCTCGTTGTCACAGCTCTTGGCGTTGACTGAATTGCGACAAAGTGCACAAAGTTCGCTGCTTCCTCCTCTAGCATGGATGTTGCTCTCAGCTGCTCATCCTTCAACAGTCTCGTCATCAGGTCCGCGATGTTTGCTTTCCCAGCAATATGGACTACTTTGTACCTGTACTGTTGGAGTCTCAGCACCCAGCGTTCTATTCTGGCACATGGCTTAGACCTTGTTGAATAGATCACTTCCAACGGCTTGTGATCTGTAACGAGTTCAAGTAAGCATGGAACCTTTCACAGGCCCACACTAGTCCCAGTGCTTCTTTCTCCGTTTGAGAATACCTTCTCTCCACGCTGGTTAAGATCGACTGGCATATGCTATGATTCTGGGTCCATCAGCATGTGTCTGTATCAGCACTGCCCCCAAGCCGACCGATCTAGCATCTGCTATGACTTTTGTCGGTGCAGCTGGATCATAATATCCAAGGGTTTCTGCACTCATTAGGCTCTATTTCAGGGCATTGAATGCCTGTCTCTGTTCATTTCCAAACTGGAACTTTCCTGGTCAACCTTCTCAGAGAATCTGTCAGTGTAGCAAAATTTGGAATAAATTTTGCACAGTAATTGACCAGTCCTAGAAAGCTCCTCATCTCGGTTGCATTCTGAGGTTCACGTGCATCTGTAACATCTTTCACTTTAGCCTTTGCCGGGTTCAGCCCTTCACTTGTGAGTCTGTATCCCATGAAATCCATCTCAGAGACACCAAACTTGCACTTGTCTTCATTCACAGTGAGACCTGCTTTTTGAAGTTTAGTCAACACTAGCTTCAATCTCCTGTCATGCTCTTCACGAATTGATACATGGACGATGATGTCATCTGATATGTTTGCTGCTCCTGGTACACCCTGAATCACTCTGTGGATTTCATACTGATAGATCTCAGGGGCAGCATTGATTCTAAACATCAGTCTTTTTTACCGGTACAATCCGCAGTGAGTTACAAATGTTGTCACCTCTCTTCACTCTGGATGTAATTCCAATTGATGATATCCCCACTTGAGATCAATTTTGGAGAACACTTTACTGGTTGATAACTCTTGTAGAACCTCATCGACCTTTGGAATTGGGTGCTTTCTCTGATTATTGCTTCATTGCTCTCCTCATATCCACGCACAGTCTGATATCATCATTGGGTTTCGGCACTGTCACTACTGGACTCACTCATGGTGTTGAATGTTCAACTGGCTCAATAATGTCCTGATCAATCAACTCCTTGATTTTAGCTTCTACTTTCCCACAAAGTCCAAATGGCGTTCTCCACACTGGTTGTGCTTTCGGCTTAACAGTTACATCAATGGCTAACTTCACTTGCCGGCCTTTCAATTTTCAAACCCCTTGGAACACTGAATGAAATTCCTGCCTCATGTCATCATATGGCTGCACTGAATTGACATGCACTCCGATGTGAAGCACTCCCAGCTCTCGAGCTGTACTTCTACTGAGCAGGGGTTCTCCTTTCTCTTCTATCACCACGAATTCTGCATCAGTTTTTCTATCTCCGACTTCTACTTTAGCCGTGAAACATCCAATGGTCTGCAGCGGTTCAGTTGCGGTGTACGGATATAACTTCCTACTACACCTCCTTGATGTGCACTTGATTTTCTGCTGTTTCAAGTATTCCCACAGTGATCTGTCAATTACGTTGCAGTCACTACCAGAATCTACAATCACTGGCACTGTAATACCTCCGATGGTCACTGCCACTTTCTCCAGATGGCTATCATTCAATGCGAACTGATAATTCCTTTTAACAGCATGCTCACCGTCCTCATCACTGTCGTCATCTTCTACATGACAGAATTGACTCTTCTTTTTCTGCCACGGTCTGTCTATCTTGTCACTGGACTTCACTTTCTCCCTTGCTTTGGAAGATTCACTTTTGTAATCACTTGTATTGTCCCTGGCTTTGCTTTTACATTTCTTTGGAAAATGATCATTGCCTCCACATTTCCTACATGTTCTACCTTTTGCTGGACAACATGCATCTTTCCCTATGTGACCCATGTTGCCACACCTGTAACACTCAATCTCATGTTCAGGCTTACTGTTGTGGTGACCGTACAATAACAGAAGCCTTACACCTGGATAACGATCCAAAGACTTTATTAACTACATAGCAAGCACGACCTCACGCCTGCACGTTCCACTTACACTAACCCAAATCTCGCAAGCAGTGGTCACTCAAAAGCTAATGGGGCGTAACTACAAAAGCATGACGCATAACATGAGTGACACCGTTACATTAATCTACATCCCCCCTCTTAAAGAATCAACAGCGATACAGACCCATAAACTAAGCACGTCATGTAGAACAATCGGTGACAAACTGGAGGAAAGTTAAACATAGTCCGGATACTTCACAACCGGCCTGCAAACACGACCAGCACATGTACGATAGAGACCATCTCCATTCTTCTTATCCGGGGAGAGAGCAGGTGATTCCACAGGTGAGGGAGACTGAATCGACGTCCCTGGAGACGAAGCAGGAAACTGTGGAACAGGCGATGAATATGTAGGGGAAGATGGAACAGGCAGAGGAGTTGTTACAGACATGGATTGTTGTGCTGGCAAAAGCATGCGAGTGTCACTAGGCGCAAACGGAAGCGAACTTGTACGATCTGGATTATACAGAGGAGGAACCGGCTCGTTCGCAGGCAGGATGTGTCACCTGTTACGTCGGTAAGTACCGCTATCGGCACTAATGATATATGGATGTGATCCGAAGCAATTCCAGAAATTACTCCGATACGGTCATGGCCTTTGTCAGTCTGTAAGCGGACCACCTGCCCTTTGGTCAACGGTGGCAGTGGCCTACTAGTCTTGTCAAACCATCATTTCTGAATGTCACGCTTCTGTTGCAACCTGGATTGAACCTCCTCCGGTGGAAACACTTGTGGGACCAAAGCCTGATTGGCTACAGGCACTGTGGCACGGTTTTGCCTTGACAATAAACATTGAGCGGGTGAACCCAAGATGGGGTCACGGGAGATGTTGCGTAAGTTAAGCAGATCCAGGAATATGTCCGATTTTGCTCTGTACGAACGGTCCATGAGCTGTTTAGCACTTTTGACAGCCCGTTCAGCCAGCCCATTAGACTGAGGATATTCCGGGCTGCTGGTGATGTGGTGAAAATTCTAGTGTCTAGCGAACTCCCTGAATTGTTGACTGGTGAATTGACTGCCGTTGTCAGTTAGCAGTTTGACCGGGATCCGTGGGACAACCAGTTAACTTGCCCAGTCTTGGAATCTTTCAATTTCATGCTTTGAAATTGTCCCTCAACAGCTTCCAGTGCTGCTGCAATCGACAAAGCATCATTAAGTTTTAACTCACCGCCTTTTTCTAGCAGCCTTCTCCTGAGCTTGCCTGACCTGCAATACTGGACAACCTGATCCAATATCTGGTTTTCCACATCAGTAGCCACATATTTGCAACCTTCACGCTGACAGTACTCGCACCACCCGTCGGATCGAAGTGTGGAACTCCGCAAAGTGCTAAGAAATCAGCTCCAGCGACTGCCATTATGACCTTTTTCTAACCTTTTTTCCAGCAGGTAGCCACGGATTCAGAATCCAAAATATCCAAATCCAAAATATCCAGAATATCCAAAATATCCTCGTCGCCAATGTCACATCTCCGTCTCAGATGTGTAATAATGAAGCAGACACAATCTGTGGGAGTTACATTACTTAGTTTCTATGTTTATTGTTTCTCCTGACTGCGACCTTCTAGGCCTTGCAGCATTCAGCACACACAGCAAGCACACTCTCCTGCTCTCCAGTCACCTGATACACACGCCACGATATTAGCATATCAACATCATGACTCATCGTCATGACAGCCTCCTGTCCTCAACTCACCCTGAGTGATCAACATTGGCTGTATGATGATTGCAGTAATGAAGCATGGCCACTACCGTGTCACTACCAAGGCACCAATTGACTGAGCTCCTCAGTATCTAAATGCTGAAGAAAACAGCCACTCCTAGTTGTAATATACTCTGTGAACTTTGGAATATGGGAACCACACAATGGCACAGCAGCAGAGTTGCTGCTTTGCAGCACCAGAGACCCAGGTTCAATTCCGACTATGGGTGCTATCTGTATGGAGTTCATACATTCTCCCTGTGACCGCGTGGGTTTTCTCCAGGTGCTCCAATTTCATCCCACGCTGCAAAAATGTAAAGGTTTGTCGGTTAATTGGCTTCTGTAAAATTGTAAATTTTCCTTCGTGTGTAGGATAGTGTTAGTGCACAGGATGACAGCTGGTCGGTGCGGACTCGGTGGGCTGAAGGGCCTGTTTCCACGCTGTATGTCTAAAGTGTAAAAATGTAACATCTAAAAGTGTGTGAACAGCATCCAGTCAGTTTTGAAACGGTCAAGTTATCCACTAAATAGGGAAAAAATCAACAAATTAGAGCAAAGGGTTTCCAGTTGTATCCAAGTGTTCCGTGATGTTTTTAGGTATATATCTGAACTGTGGTTAATGTTGGAATGGATGGAGTTGGGTGTTGTGCAAATAGATGGCAACTAGTGGACATTGCCATTCAAATAGAAAGCAAACATGAAAATTAAAAAATGCAAAATATGCCTCATAAAACCAGAAATAAAGTATTAAAAATACATATTGGTTACTCTCACTGGTGTGAATAGAGCAAGTCAGTGCCCACTTCAATTTCCTGATATGTGCCATTTCATCCTAAAATAATCACTGGCATAATTAACCGCAGGAAACAAATGCTGGCACAATCTACCCCAGAGCTGAATGCTGGCACAATTCAACCCAGGTGAGTCTGAAGAAGGATCCACCCATCCATTTTCTCCACAGTTGCTGCCTGACCCGCTGAGTTACTCCAGCACTTTGTGTCTATCAACTCTGGTAACATTGATTTTTGCAAGATTTGCAACTAGAAATTAGCCATTAACTAGTGCAGTTTCTAGGTTCCATTCTCAGCCAGGACATCACGGGGTGACTCTCTGCAGGCAGCAACAAAATATGCCAGCGGAGAAAGGGAGAAGCAATGCAAATTATCAGGAGCTGGTCATAAAGCAATAGAAAAATGTCTGGGTGCACGTCACCTGTCTGCTGGGTTAACTAATGAACATTTATACATGCAATCATTGCCTTTCAGCACCATCTTGGAGATTGTCTTACTTGCCCAACAAATACATTTATTTCACATTGAATGAACTAATCGGACAAGACAAATACAGAGCACATGCAGCACCATGACAAAGGGTGTTGACCCAGCAAGAACTCTCTAAAGTTCCTCATTGCAACTTGTTAACACCTTTCCAATTTGACGCAACAAACCACATTGACTGCTTCTCCGATTCTGGACATGCCTGGGAAAACATATATAATTAAACTAAACTTTGAGCAGACATAAAGCCAAGGATAATTTATCGTGAGCTCCTTATGTTCTGTTTAGTGGGATGTTCATTCTAAAATAACTGAAAAATGTGCAGTATGTGCAGGTTTGCAGTGCTGCAATCTGTTCCTAATATCAGTAGTTAGACTCAGTGTGGATATCAATCATAAAATGGCCAGTTTGCACACTAATGCTTAGCTTAAGGCCTCAATGAGATAAAATGCACAACAAATAATAACATATTAACAAACAGACAATTCAACTAGAAGCAGCTCAGTGAAAATTTCCTCAAAGCTCCTAATATGTTGGCAATCCTGTTGATGATGTCATGCTTGACCAGTTCCTCCACAGTATGTCCCTCTTGAGTTCACATCTTCTTCCAGCCAACAATGGGCCCACAAGGACACAACCTGGCCTTTGGGTCATTTGTGGTTGGCCCTGATTAGTCCTGGTCTTTTCTTGCCTCCTGCTCATCACCCCCCCTGCCCCCCCTCCCCTGCCCCCCCCCTTCCCCCCCACCCCCCCCCCCCCCCCGCCCAACCCCCCCCCCCACCCCCTCATGCCAAGACCCTTCTTCAGACTGGAGATCAGTAGATACTTTGGTCAGCATCAATGAGTTGAGTGAGGGGCCTGTTTCCATGCTGTTTCTAATTTATGACTCCATGGCAGGACGGTATGCGTACAAATCAACAAAACAGAATACAATGGACTGAGTGAGATAAGCAATCTCGAAACCAACGGGTAGTGAGGAGGATCCAAGGACATCCCCCAACTCAATGATGGCAGGGTCAAACATATGAATGCTAAGTAAAAAGCAGAAACATTTACACCCGTGTTCTGACAGCAATGCCAAACATATCGTCCATTTTAGTGTCATCCTGAGATTCCCACAATTACTGAACAAGTCCATGCCTCCATGCAGCAAGACCAAGCCAACATTCAAGTGTGGTTGAACCGGGTGCTCCGGTTTCCTCCCACACTCCAAAGATATACAGGTTTGTAGGTTCATTGGCTTCGGTAAAATTGTAAATTGTCCTTGTGTGTAAGATAATGTTAGTTGTGTAGGAGGATAGTGTACGGGTGATTGCTGGTTGGCATAGACCCGCTGTGCCAAAGGGCCTACTTCCGTGCTGTATCTCTAAAGTGTAAACGTCTAAAGTCAGGGAGCAAAATCCTTGGCCTTAACCCTAATGGAAAATACAATTTAGCAATGAGGATCCTTAAGAAAATAATTTGTTAATCAACAGGCAGGGGTCACCCTTCTTTCTTGGCACCTAAGAATTTCTGAGCCCATGGATTTTTATTCCCTTCCATCCTTGGCACATTTACTGCGAGTCTTGCTTCAGGTTGCCTACATGCCATTCACAAAATATGATTGAATGTCAGGAGAACTTAAAATAGACAACCATTCTCAGCTCATTACTAAAAAGGCTGAAAGTAATTGGAGTATTTATCAGACCAACCGAAGAATCAGGAGGACATAAAAAGGGTGCTTTACAATGTAACTTTTCACAGATGTTTACAAAGCACCTAAGTGCAAGGTATAAAGTTCCATGGTTGTTAGCAAGCCAAGCTGTTCATAATTAATGATAGGGGTTGGTTGTAAAGTGGTGCAAATAAATCATTTTATAGTTTAAATAGTACAAAAAGGAATGAAGTCCAGAAGGCACACAGAATGCAGGCTGCCTGCAGTTACTTTCATGTCCCAGTCAGATTTGCCATATTGTGACATACCTCTCTCGCTTCAATCAGACTGGTTGTGGTACATAGATCCACAGGCAAGCTACTTGAATGCTTCATAAGATCATAAGATCATAAGTGATAGGAGCAGAATTAGGCCATTCAGCCCATCAAGTCTACTCCGCTATTCATTCATGGCTGATCTCCCTCTTCCTCCTCACCCCATTCTCCTGCCTTCTCCCCATAACCTATGACACCTATACTAATCAAGAAAGATACAGCATGGAAACAGGCCCTTCAGCCCACTGAGTCCATGCTGACTATCGATCACCCGTTCACACTAGTTATCTCACTTGTGCATCCACTCTCTACATACTGGGCGGCACAGTGGCGCAGTATTAGAGTTGCTGCACTCTAGAGAGTGCCAGAGACCCGGGTTCGATCCTGACGACAGGTGGTGTCAGTACGGAGTTTGTCCATTCTCCCTGTGACTGTGTGGTCCAGTTTCCTCCCACACTCCAAATTAGTACAGGTTTGTAGGTTAATTAGCTTTGGTAAAATTGTAAATTATCCCTTGTGTGTATGATAGTGTTAGTGTATGGGGTGATCGCTGGTTGGCATGGATGTGGGGTGAAGGGCCTGTTTCCACGCAGTAGCTCTAAAGTCTAAAGTCTAAAAGTCTAAGTCGAGGAGCAATTTACAGAAGCAATTTAATCTGCAAACCTATATGTTTGTCCCACCCCAGTCCTTCCCCCTTCTCCACACCGACCAGCAATCCCAGCACACTAACACTATTCCACACACACCAGGGACAATTTCCATTGATATCAAGCCACTTAACCTACAAACCTCTCTGACTTTGGAGAGTGGGAGGAAACTGAAGATCTCGGAGAAAACCCACACAGGTCATGGTAAGAATGTACAAGCTCCGTACAGACAGCACCCATAATCAGAATTGAACCCGGGTTTCTGCCCCTGTAAGGCAGCAGCTCTACTGCGGTGTCACCACTTGGGCAGTGCATTTGTGTGTTGTGTATTGCATTTGGAAAAATGCAACAAATCAAAGGAAAACACAGTAAGTGGGGCTTTATGGAATGTGTGGGGCTTTATGGAATGGTGCAGAGGACCATGGAGTGGAGAATGTTTACAGAACTAAAGTAAAAAGACATGCTGATAAGACATTTATAAGTTGAAGCATCACACGTAAAGGAAGATGGTTATGTTTCAAATATATTTAATAATGGCTAAACCATAGCTTAGTAGGTGTACAGTTCTGGTCATCAGATTAGAGGACGATTGGATGGGAAAGGCGGTTGGTGATTTATGAGGATGACGCCAGATTGGACAAATTCTAGGTATGAAGGAAGTAGAACATAAAGTGTTGCCTGGCCCACTGAGTTACTCCAGCACTTTGTGTTCCACGCAAGATTCCAGCATCTGCAATTGCTTCTGCAGCCTTAGGGAAGACTGGATAAACTCAGGATGTTTTATTTGTAATGGAAGAGGCTGAGGAAAGTCTTAAATGAGGTGTGTATAATTAAGAGTAGGATAGACAGTGTAAACATGAAAGACTGGATTCCCTTAATAGCAGTGTCAAAAACCAAGGTACAAGTTAGAGGCAAGGATGTTTTTCACGTGATAAGGGTTTTGAATTTTCTTCCTGAAAAGCTAGTAGAAGAAGAAACCCTGGTGGCAATGGAAAAGAATTTGGATAAGCATTTGCAGAGCCATAACTTACAAGGGATCAGGTTGGGTAGCACATTTTCAACCAGTATAGTTATGATGGGATGAATGGCCTTCCATGTCTTTCTTTCCCTGTGATCGCTAGGTCTCCTTCTTGCATATCAGCAAATTACCCGACTGCCCTCTGGTGCAATGAGATACTGCAGCTCCACATTGGGTGTACATTAATGTATAGTGAAACAGAATTAGAAAATTGAAGCCAAAAAAGTCTTAATCACAGTACTCATCACATTAGGCCAGATGTTTCTTGAGAGAACCTCGGAGAATATGAATCACACTTTTTCTTGGGTTTGTTTCAGCCAACAAGATAATCTCTCATAGCAGTACCGTTGTCCTTGGTGTAATGGAAAAAGATAATAATTTCCACAAAATGGAAAGAAAACATCTTGCATTTCAGTTTTTAGATTTGAAACTCAAATCTGCTCCATTCCCTTGCTTATCATTGGATATACCTGCACAAATATGAAAAGCTATGTTAAAAAAATCTTTGGTAGTCATTGGGTGCCAAATATTAAATAATTCATTTATTTATTTGGAGGACAGCGTTTTCATTGGGCACATAAATAAGTTATGTTTACAAAATCAAAATGTGACCCTTGAGGTCTTTTGGAGATTTGTTTACAGATGTTGGCAACGTTACAACACTGCATTTCTACCATATATAGAAGTATTTGAAATTCAGTCATGCCTCCAAAGAATTTTCCAATTCTACTGTAACATTTATTATAGACATTTCAGTTTGAAAGTTTGCATGTTTCATAAGAGTGCAATCTGCTTATTTTAAGACTGTGAGATCGCTGCATTGGAGAATTTGAGGCCATGGTTAAAAAAATGAGAAGTGCAGATGCAGGAAATCTGTAGAATAGAGAATGTTAGAAATACCGAGCAGATTGGGCTGCATCTAAGTAGAGTGTGATTCTTTCAGAGATTGATAGATTCTTGATTAGTAAGGGCGTCAAGGATTATGGGGAGTAGACAGGAGAATAGGGTTATGAGGGAATGATGGATCAGCCATGATTGAATGGTCGAGTAGACTCGATGGGCAAAATGGCCTAATTCTGCTCCTATGACTTAAAAACATATGAACTTTCAGCTTGATACCCTTTCCTCCCAACAAAAGGAAGAACTTGTCAAGTATTCTGAGGTATAGGTTATACAGGCATTTGGATGGGCAAGGGCTGATTTGGGATAGTCAGCATGGTTTTGTACGTGGGAGGTCATGTCTCATAAATCTGATTGATTTTTTTGAAGAGGTGACCAAGAAAGTCGATGAGGGCAGAGCTGTAGATGTTGTGTACATGGATTTCAGTAAGGCATTCAACAAGGGTCCGCATGGTAGGCTGCTCTGGAAGGTTAGGTTGCATGTGATCCAAGGAGAGATAGCTGAATGGATAGCAAATTGGCTCCATGGAAGGAAGCAGAGGGTGATGGTGGAAGGTTGCTTCTTGAACCGGAGGCCTGTGAAAAGTGATTTGCCTCAGGGTTCGGTGCTGGTCCCGTTACTGTTTGTCGTCTACATCAATGATTTGGATGAGAACATACAGGATAAGATTAGCTAGTTTGCTGATGATACAAAAGTGAGTGGTTTTGCAGATAGTGAAAGATTACAGCAGGATCTGGATCGATTGGCCAGGTGGGCGGAGGAATGGTTGATGGAATTTAATACAGAGAAGTGTGAGGTGTTGTATTTTGGGACCTCGAACAAGGCAGGACCTACACAGTGAATGATAGGCCTCTGGGTAGTGTTATAGAGCAGAGGGATCTAGGAATATAAGTGCATGGTTCCTTGAAGGTCGAGTCACAGGTAGATAAGGTGGTCAAAAAGTATTTTGGCACTTTGGCTTTCATAAGTCAGTGTATTAAGTATCGAAGTTGGGAGGTCATGTTGCAATTGTATAAGACATTGGTGAGACCGCATTTAGAATATTGTGTTCAGTTCTGGGAACTGTTATAGGAAAGATATTGTCAAGCTTGAAAGGGTTCAGAAAAGCAATTTACGAGGATGTTGCCAGGACTAGAGGGTGTGGGCTATAAGGAGAGGTTGAGTAGGCTGGGTCTCTAATCCATGGAGCTTAGGAGGATGAGGGGAGATCTTATAGAGGTATACAAAATTACAAGAGGAATAGATCGGGTAGATGCACAGTCTTTTGCCCAGAGTACAGGAATCGAGGACCAGAGGACATAGGTTCAAGGTGAAGGGGGAAAGATTTAATAGGAATCCGAGAGGTAACTTTTTCACACAAAGGGTGGTGGGTGTGTGGAACAAGCTGCCAGAAGAGATAGTTGCGGCTGGGACTATCCCAACGTTTAAGAAACAGTTGGACAGGTACATGGATAGGACAGGTTTAGAGGGATATAGACCAAGCGCAGGCAAGTGGGACTAGTGTAGCTGGGACATTGTTGGCCAGTGTGGGCAAGTTGGGCCGAAGGGCCTATTTCCACACTATATCACTCTGTGACTATGACTCTATGAAGTAAACACAAGGAACTGCAGATGCTGGTTTTATGAAAAAATGGCAACATCTCTGGAGAACATGGGTATGAAATGTTTCTGGTCAGGATCCTTCTTCAGGCTGATGGTAGCAAAGTGGGTGAAACTGGAAGAGAGGTGGGCTGGGTTATATTCTAACAAGTGAATACAGGTGAGGGGAAGCGGAAAATGGGTGGACAACTGCCAAACAACTGCCAGAGATGGGAAGAAGGCAAGAGGCTGTGAGATAAGTTGTAAAAGGGGAGAAGAGGTGCGAAATGTGAAAGGATATAGGTGGAATGGTGGAGGAAGGGGAAAGAATTATAAGAAAATAACTGCAGATGCTGGTACAAATCGATTTATTCACAAAATGCTGGAGTAACTCAGCAAGTCAGGCAGCATCTCGGGAGAGAAGGAATGGGTGACGTTTCGGGTCGAGACCCGTCTGAAGAAGGGTCTCGACCCGAAACGTCATCCATTCCTTCTCTCCCGAGATGCTGCCTGACCTGCTGAGTTACTCCAGCATTTTGTGAATAAGGGGAAAGGATTGTTGTTTGTTTGTTACTATTGGGTTTGTATACTATCCAAGTGGAATATGAGGTGCTGTTCCTCCAGTTTACGTGTGGCCTCACTCAGGCAGTGGAGGTGTCCCAGGATAGAAAAGTCGGCATGAGAACGGGAAGGGGAGTTAAAACGATTAGCAGCCGAGCGACCAAGCAGGCTTTGCGGACCGAGTGCAAAGCAGTCGCCTAGTCTACACAATGCAAGTGAAGAAAGTTTCACGTTTTTGAGATGGAGGGATGTGTAAAGAACAAAAGGAATGCAAAATACCACAAAACTATAAAACATAGGAGCAGGAGCCATTTTGCCCATCGAGTCTGCTCATACCTGATCTATTTTTCCCTCTCAACCCCATTTTCCTGCCTTCTCTCCATAACCTTTAACTTCCTTAGTAATCAAGAACATATCAATCTCAGCCTTAAAAATACACTGACTTGGCCTGCACAGCCGTCTGCAGCAATGAATTCCACAGATTCTCCACCCTCTGGCTAAAGAGATTTCTCCTCAGCTTTATTCTAAAGGTACATCCTTTCATTTTGAGGATGTGTCCTCTGGTCCCAGCCTCTCCCACTATTGGAAACATCCTTTTGGACAGGTTCAATGATAAGAAAGGTTTAGAGGGATATGGGTCAACCAGGGACAAATGGGACTAACATAAATGGGCTTCTTGGTCAGAAAGGATGAGTTGGGCCGCAGGGCCTGTTTCCATGCTGCATGACTCTATAACTCTATAACTGTATGACTATATAGTCTCAAGCTAAAACCACGGTTCCTGAAAGATGAGGACATTTCGGATGGCCTGGAGTGGAAGGTCTCATCATGTGAACAGGTTGTGGAGATGGAGAATGTGAGAGAAAGAGATGGCATTATTTTGAGAGACACCATGGAAGCAGATATAATAGAGGTAGCTGCGAGGGGCAATGGGTTTATAGTAAATGTTAAGGGATGGTTTGTCTCCTGGGACTTTTATGCTTCATCACTTCACCTCCTCTCCACTAATCCCCCTCCCCAGGCATTTTCACTTCATTTGTAGGAGAAGTGATATCTCCCCCTTCACCACCATCTAGGGACTTAAATGGGCCTTCCCAGTGAGACAGTCTCATTGGGAAGGCCCATTTAAGTCCCTAGATGTCGTTCACAGTAGACAAACCACAGTCTATACTGATACAGGCAGCCTCATCTGCACCTGCTTTCACCTTGCCTATTTCATTCCATGCTCTTGGTGTGGTCTCCTCAACATTGGCAAGGCCACTTTGCTGAGCACATGTGATCTGTTTGACTTCCCAATCACAAACCATTTTAACACCCCCCCTCATCCCCACAATGATCTGTCTGGCCTCTTCTTCTGCCAGGGCAAGGCAAAATGCAAACTAGAGGAACAGGACCGAGTGATAATCCACCTGGTCAGACCACAACCGAACAGCATAAACATTGAATTCTGTAGTTTCAGTTAACCTGCACCCCTTCTGTTCCTCTCTTGCTCTTGATCTACTCAGGTCCTTTCACACACACCTTTCTTCCCAACTACCCACCCTCTCCATCCTGCTGTTACCAAGTTTCTCCCCCCCACCCTCTCCATCCTGCTGTTACCCAGTCCCCCCCCCCCTTCCCACCTGGTTTTATTTGCCTATCACCCAATAACAACCCATTGTATCCTCAATCTCCTCCACCAACTGATTCTATCAACTTTCCCTAATCTTGTTCCACTTATCACTTTCCTTCTCAGGTTCCATAATCTGCAGCCTTTTGTAGTCTCCACGTATCACCTCTTTCGCCATCTCCACCCCCCTCTCCTCGAAGCAGGTTATACCTCCAGGGAATTATTATCTAAAACAATGGTTTCTCTCAAAGTGTTGATAGTGCGCTATCTATCATCCTTTCCGTTTACTGCAGACAAACCACAGTCTATACTGATACAGGCAGCCTGATGGAAGACTGAAACTGCAACAAGGGTGACTTTGAACTTGTGTCATTCCATACTGTGCTGTGGGATAACAATGAATACACTGCTCAGGGCTAAAAGCTGTAGTATGTGAACAGGAGCACTAAGCCAAAAAATATGTTTTGATTTATTTAGAGTAGATTGTACCAGAGAAAATACAATGTGTAATGTGGGTATTCTGGCAAATCCTTTGTCTGATTTTCTCACACTTTCATTGAAAATATAAATAGCTTTGACAACAACTATTTAATTTTCAACAACTGAGTATAATCAGACTTCCATGTCGATTGCATTGAAAGATTTTGAGTAAGAATATTTGTCCCTTTTTCAGTTGATGTATTAAGTCAGAATCAATATGTCTCAACACAATCTAACGAGCTAAATCAAGGTCAGGGTTGCAAAACCTACCACTTCTTTCACTTTCAGCAGTAGTGGTGTTATATGAAAGTTCATTTTGTCAGGAATCTTTTCTAACAGTATTGATAATCCTCAAGTGTTGGAAAGTTTTGACAGACCTATACCTTAAGCATAAAGCAGAGTCAGATGCACTTTACCAGAAGAATAAACCTTTGTTAGAACAAGTAGCTGTCAGCTCGTAGTTCCTTAGATCATTTGGTTAAGCTGCATTTTGTGCCTTCGGGTATATGGCAATTGGCAGACAATACATTCAGTGTAATTCGTTCACTTTCATCTTTTGTTTATTGAATAGGAGTGAAAAAGACAAACAAATATTTAAAGCAAAAAGTACATTTTTTTAAGCTGGACAAATGACTGCCTTCATGTTTAGAAATCAGAACTAGCTATGATATGAGAGATAACAACCCTGTTCAAGTTTTGCTGTGAAGGTCAGTTTTGAACTTTACATTACTTTGGAAATTTTTGAAGGCATCATTCAGCTGAATAAGTGCAGAAAAGCTCAGATTTGAAAATATTACGACTGTAAAAGAATCCACTCATTCCAAACTCCTGTAATGTATCTAGTAGTACACTAGAAGGGTAACCAAAATTCACGGATCTGAAATGAACACTTTATTTAGTCTTCACATTGATGCCAATTGATCTGCTGTACATTTCCTGAATTTTCCATTATTATAAAATCTGACAGATACATCTACTTCAGAATTAGTTATAAAACACCGCGTAATATTTATGAATTTTTTGAAGGATCATAGGATCGCAATGTACATTTGAAGAATTTGAAATATAGTTAATGTGTATTCAAAATGATAGGAATCATTCCAGTAGTGACAACCAAACTGATTAAAAATGCTTTATCCAGGGCCCCTTAGCACAGTAATCAGTAAGTACATTAAGGTAACACATGTGTGTACGCAACATATGTCTGTTTAGCGCGCCGTGCAAAATGTTTTAATGCCTCTGAATCCAAGATGACCAATAGGAAAATTGAGAATGGAGGTTAGGTTCTAGGTTCAAAGCAGAGTCAATGTTGGGTTAAAATAATGTTTCCTGTTGGGTGACAGGATACTGCAACTTCCTCAGCAACCTATGGGTTGGAAAAGAAAACTCTGCTGAACTTAGATCTGCGCGGTGGCAAATGTTGAATGGTGCTTGGATCATCAAAGTGTAGAGCAAAAGAGATGGATGTTCTAATAATCAGAAGGAATGAAATGGGGAGCAAATGTTAGGGAGGCACAGTGGCACAGCTGCATTACAGCACCAGAGACTCACTCGGGTTATCATATCATATCATATCATATATATACAGCCGGAAACAGGCCTTTTCGGCCCACCAAGTCCGTGCCGCCCAGTGATCCCCGTACATTAACACTATCCTACACCCACTAGGGACAATTTTTACATTTACCCAGCCAATTAACCTACATACCTGTACGTCTTTGGAGTGTGGGAGGAAACCGAAGATCTCGGAGAAAACCCATGCAGGTCACGGGGAGAACGTACAAACTCCTTACAGTGCAGCACCCGTAGTCAGGATCGAACCTGAGTCTCCGGCGCTGCATTCGCTGTAAAGCAGCAACTCTACCGCTGCGCTACCGTACCGTTCAATCTGGGTGCTTCTCTGTACTAAGGTTATACATTCTCATGGGTTTTATCCGGGTGCTCCGGTTTCCCCCCACATCCAAAGACGTACAGGTTTGCAGGTTACTTGGCTTGGTATAATTGTAAATTGTCCCTAGTGTGTGTAGGATAGCGTTAGTGCACGGGGATCACTGCACGGGGATCACTGCTCAAGGCAGACTTGGTGGGCTAAAAGGCCTGTTTCCACACTGTATCTCTAAAACTAAAACCAAAAACTAAAGATGTCCCCCTTGCTTTGTAATGCCGATCTGGATTTTCCACCTGATCTTCTTGGAATCACATGATAAAACATGGCGGTAATGGTTTATAACAATCCACCTGTTCACTCTTTTCGGTCTGATACACTGACTTTTATGGACCTGGATCCAACCTGAAGTTTAAATTTGATTTTGGCCTTTCTCTCCTTTGCTTCCCCATTCAAACCCAGCTTGCTGTTTTGTTTCTGGACTATAGACTCACTGTGGCAGCATGTATCACTGTATCATTTGCCAGAGACCTGTTATTTTGTAGCAATTCCTGGTGGAAATTCATTTCAAATCAAGGCTGAATCCAGCTTCAGAGAAAACGATCAGAGTGATGGCAGGGCTGATAGGTTGGACAAACATTCCACTGGGGGTTGGCCAGTGTTAGTGCAAATAGATATTATTAAGTGATTAAAGCAGCAGGAGGAGATGAAGAGCTGAACCAAAAATGACCAAAGTTCAATGTTAAGCACTACCCAGGAAATGTAAGTTTGTCATGACAGGACTGGAAGAATGTTCTGCTTTTTTGCCTTCAGTATAAGATTGTTTTTATGTCCTTGGCATTATCGGCTAGATGCAACATAACATTTCTGCCATTATGCCCTTACTCCATGCCTTTAACCTAATCCCACCAGAGGTCCAGGTCAATATTTTACAGTAAGGATCTTGTGATCCCTGTAACAATCCAATTGTTGTTGAGAGCAGTACTATTTATGTTGTAGACATGTCCAAAAGGATCAAGCTTCAGATTGTTCATACTTGTGTACTTCTTTGTCAGGAAGCAACTTTTATCCCATAATTTTGCCTTGGATTCAACCCCAAGCCCTAAGGGAGAAAGGACATTGTACTGACATGTAATATCCAGTCACGTTAATCCCTTCGGATTTTAGAAGACCTATAGTAGTGTGGAACCAGCATCTTGCAAACCACTTGTGGTTTTTCTCTCTGCTATTTACTTTGAAAACTTTGTTCAGGTGCCCTGCCAATGCACTCAATGAATGATAAAGAAATCCATCATGCAGAGAAAAAAAAATAGTCGCTCCTTTAAATGACATTAGGGAATTATCTGGGTTTCAACTTTTAGATAAATAAAATAATTCTTAAGGAACTACGTTCTCTCTCTTCATAGCTGCAATTCCCAGGTTAATGTTAAACCTAGATTGAGTGCAAAGTTCTGATTCTTTTATCTTAAATGGCGATCATCATCTTTATTTCAGCAACATCCCATAAACCGTTTGCAATGTTAAATTTTTGCAAAATGTATTATTTTTAATTGACTTTCTGCCTGCGGAGCAAGGAAGGTAAATAAATAAACAAACCCCTACAAATATAATATCTAATGAAGTTATTGCTGGTGATCTCCTGAATGAATTTATGCCATTTCTTCTAATTTGTGAGTTGTGCTTCAGAATATCCAGAACCCTGTCATTTGCTACCCAGTCATTGGCAGCTGTATTTTCTTTCTCCAAACATACTTGCAGCTGTCCTGTTCTCATCACTAATAAAAAATATATTGAAGACATTGTTCAGGGGCGGCACGGTGGCGCAGCGGTAGAGTTGCTGCCTTACAGCGAATGCAGCGCCGGAGACTCAGGTTCGATCCTGACTACGGGCGCCGTCTGTACGGAGTTTGTACGTTCTCCCCGTGACCTGCGTGGGTTTTCTCCGCGATCTTCGGTTTCCTCCCACACTCCAAAGACGTACAGGTATGTAGGTTAATTGACTGGGTAAAATGTAAAAATTGTCCCTAGTGGGTGTAGGATAGTGTTAATGTGCGGGGATCGCTGGGTGGCGCGGACTCGGTGGGTCGAAGGGCCTGTTTCCGCGCTGTATCTCTAAATCTAAATCTAAAAATTCCAATGTTCTCGAAAGATGGTAAAGCCTGTGGCCTTTGTGCAGAAAATGTAAGCCATGTTATCCTGTTTACTGCCATAGTAACCCATTTTCAATTCTAACTCTGACACTGTGAGAAGTTAAAATCGGAATAACTTTCTCTGCACCTCAGCTGCATAGGAGTGGAATGGTTTGCTATTGGCTTTGAAGTCCATTCCATTTTTGACACTACTATTCAAACCCCGTTACCTCACTTGCAGAAACACATTGGGGTCCCCTTATCCTCATCTTCCATCAAGGCATTATCTCCTGTTGTTTCCAACCATTCCAACATGGTCATCTGCTGGCCCTGCTCCTGTCAGTTCACATACAGAGATTGAAGCGTGTGGAACGAACGAGAAGCAATACAGCAGTGGTGCGAGGAAGCTGAGGACCCACGTCAGGACTGCCATGAGCAGTGGGCGGGAACATGTTCAGGACAACTACATCCAGCCTGTATGAGTATACCTCAGTCTTCAATGATTCAGTGGTTCTTTATTATCACATGTACCTAGGTACAGTGAAATTCCTTTTTGCATACAATTCGGTAAATTATTACCATACTTAAATCCAATCCCAGATTAAGTACAAAGTGTAGCCCATTGAGACCATATACAAGAGTCACAAGGTTTTGATGTCATCTTTAAAGTCCAAGCTGCAACTAAGCATGTAGGCACATTGCAGTTATCGCCTCCATTCACATCATCCGGCGAACCATCGTCCCTCTCCTCACTCTCAAAATGCTAATATCCAGATCCATTGCTTTCAAAATGGTTTGTTCCAAGCTCTATAAGAAGACCGTGCGATCTCTACAAGGCAGACTTCAGTCATTTAGAATTGGTCATGGCGTTTCCTCCACCCTGACCCTCAACACTGGTTCCCCTCAGGCACAGCCCCTTGCTGTATAGCCAGTACATCCATAACTGCATGGCCAAGTGGAACTCAACTTGATCTTTAAGTTCGCTGATGATACCACTGTTGTCAGTTGGATCAACACCAACAATGAGATGATGTACAGGGAGTGATCGAGAATCTTGTGCCATGGTGTCAGGCCAACAACCTATCCCTTAACGTCAGCAAGGAAGCAAGGAAGTGCACACCACACTGTTGTCATCAACAGAAGTGCAGCAGAGATGGGTCGACTGCTTCAAAATCATAGTTACCTGTATCACCAGCAACGTAATTTGGCCCCTTCTCATTGAGGTGGTTATCCAGGGAGCGCATTAGTATATATACTTTCTTCAGCATCTGGAAAGAATTTGCATTTCCGTGATGATTCTCTCGAACTTCTAGAGATGTGCTAGAGAAAGTATTCTGACAAGATCCATCTTAGCCTCATATGGCAACTGCCCTGTCCTTGATCGCCTGATTCGGAAAAGAGTTGTGAGCACAGCCCAGTCCATCACAGGCTTGTCACTTCCTTCCATCCACACCGTCTTTACAGTGCGTTGCATCCGTAAGGCTGGGAAATATCGTCAAGGATTCCTGTCACCATGGCTATTCTTTTTCTCTTCCATCTTGTGGGAGAAGATGCAGGAGTTTAAAAGCTCAGAAATCCAGACAGATTGTTCCCTTTTTCTATCCAGCTCCTCAATCAGTCACCTCTTTCACATCCCATTCCTGGAGGTACTGCCATCTACTCTTGCACTTTTTACTCTCATTGCTCTCTTACTCACATTTGGATATAAAATTATTACATTTTAATTTCATTTTGTATTACTTTGGATTGCACTCCAATCTTGCACCATTCTACTAGTTTGCACTTGTCATTGAATTTATTGTTGTATTTGTCATTACTATACGTATACTGTTTACTCTGTGAGCTTCATGTGAATAAGGAATTTCATTGCACCCTGGTGTATATGATAGTAAACAAATGTAAATTGGGTGAATGTCTAGTGAACTACTTCCATTCAGTCCTCGTTTGACTCTCAGATTTAGTCAAACAGAACTTTAGTCCCCTATCCACTCTACACGCTGAATATGGCCTACTTTGTTTCACTGCAAGCCTGGAGAACAGCTTATTTCAACTAGCACCCAAGTGGGTAAGTAAACTGGCCAATTTTAATCCTTCCTATTGATCATAGGGCCAAAATATTTGTTGAATCAAGTCCTTCATATTTGTTATCTTTAGTTGCACTGAGGACTTTGAGCTTTTTTGCACTGGTTTTGGAGTTATTAATTTCTTGATTTTTTGTTTGTTATATATACACTCTATGTGTATTTTGTTTACAGGCCTGCTATGCAGCAATAAGAAAGAATTTCATTGTTCCATTGTTGGTGCATATGAAAATTAACCTTCTCAACTCTTCAGAATTTTGTTTAATGACTACTTCCTTAAACCTTAACTAATTCTAGCCTTAAAGGCTGGAACCTGTGACATTAGAAGGCTGCCTAAAGTATTTCTATTTTAAAATGCTACATTTTATAGTGACTCAAATCAAAATCCTTTCCATGGGAAAACAAAGATCAAAGTCCCGCAGTACATCAGAGGTGCGAAGAGAATGTTATGAGAAAATAAAACAGAGCAAGATCCAGTCACAAAGCCAGAGGAGGACTTTGTGAAAAGGAAAACAACTTTCCAGAAGGCTTCCCGTGGGGTCGCGGCCTGGGAACGCGGCTGGAGGCCTTTATCGAGAAGCCGCGGTCCCGATGCCTCGGGGATGGCCGCGGAAAAGCCCAGGTTGGAGCCCAGCCAGGACCTCGAGGGTCGGTAGGAGGAGCCTCGCCTCGTGGGTTGGAGCCAAGGTCGGAGGAGCCCGCGGCTGGGGCCAGGGTCGGCACCACGGAGGTCTTAGGAGAAGACTCGGCAACGCTGTGGAGAGGTCAGCGTGGCGGTTGATGATGGCACTGACCGACGGATGAGACGGGCACATGAAGTGGAGCATTGACAATGGTGAGGCCTCGGCTCTGGCGGTGAAACAACAGCGGCGGTGAGACCTCGCTGCGGCGATGCCTCTTGGGCTGACCCGTGGTCAATGAGACTGTCGATGAGAGCGTGGAGGACCGGCGTCAGGGAGGCGAAGGACAATGGAGGATCCGGCATGGGGGGAAGAACAATGACTCGGCCTGGGGGAACCACCGTGAGAGGGGGTGGGGGTTGGAGAACAATGGACAATGGGGAGGGAGGGAAAACAAAGGACAATGGAGACCCGGCGTGGGGGAAACGTTGTGGGGAGGAAGTGGGGGGGGGGGGGGAGAAAAAAAGAGGGAGCCGGCGTGCTTTGTAACTTTATCAGCGACGTAGTTGGTCGCTATTTGTATACATTGGGTACACAAGTAAAGAATTTCACTGTGCCTTGTCACATGTGACGATAAAGTGCTCCATTCCAACAACATTTGCCTGACTGTGTGCAAATAGTTAGAAGCAAAATGTTACAAATGGTTTTGAAAATTGCTCAAATTATTTATTTGGAGTTGCAGTAAGAATATTAGTCAGCACGCTCAATGCCATTTCGTAAATCAGTTTCTTTGCAATAGTGTACTATTTCTTCCTGTGGGTCTTGAAATTTGAAATGTTGCAACCTTAGCCGGTTCGAACAACCTTCCCAACACATGAATAAAATTCTAATTGCACTGTGGCTGGTTCATGGAAACCAATCATCAACTACTGACAGAGGAGGGTTTACTGTTGAATGACTGTACATCAAGTTTTTTCACCCATTAAATAAAGTAGTTGAAGGGAAGATTATAATGAACCATTGATTACATTAGATAAACATTAGGATTAAATTGCCTTCAGGATATTTAATCTTCCCAGAGAACTCATTGCTATTCACTCTTTAAGAAGAGGGATTCTTGTGCTACCAGGCTATTTAAATTGCTCATTCATGGGGTCTAATATTCCTTTTTTTTTTGGTTTCTGCAATTTGCACTGTGGATTTACTGAGTTATTATGGGAATCACCCACAGACTTACTGTCAATGCCAAATCTGCCTTGGTGACTCCATTAAGGCCAAATTTGTGCTGGTGTGCCTTGTGTGTACATTAATTGGTTGCACAGGCCATTGACTAGGTTGGGCCCACACCAGTGCAGCAAGATAAACCATAAACCGCCAACCTCATCACCAGACCCCACTAAAACAGCACAAATTAGAGATGGGGTAGACTTTGCAGCAAGCATCTGGATAGCTACACAGCTCTTCTAATGGTGCAGCAGCAGCTATCATATGGATCACTTCATCTTGCTTCATCAAAAACGTGTCACAGTAGAGCTAGATGTCGTTGGTTTGAGTTAACAGCCCCCCACCCCACCCTTCCCATGTCTACATTGAAAAGGCCATTCATGTGGTGGATAAAACTTTAGACAAATGTTGCCTTTTAATGTAAATCCCTTAGTGTTGTTATCGGTTTATTATTGTCATGTGTGCAGGGGTACAATGAAAGCATTTTGTTTGCATGCTATCCAATCAAATCATACCGTACATGAGTACATTTAAGTCATATACAAGTATAATAAGTTGTGCAAAGAGAAAAATTACCAGAGTACAGGATTGTAGTATTACAGTTGCAGAGAAAAAGCCCAAGGCCCGTAAAGACGTAGGTTGGAATATCAGAACTACACCTTGGCTTTTGGGAGAACCATTTCGAAGAAGGCTACTGACCCAAATCTTCGCTTATCTACAGTGGTATTGCCTGACCCACTGAGTTACTCCAGCATTTTGTGTCTTTATTATGGGAGGACTGTTCAGCAGTCTGATAACAGTGGGGAAGACGCTGTTCCTGAACCTGGTGGTACGTGCTTTCAAGCCTTTTTATCTTCTGCCCGATGGGAGGGAAACATAGAAACATAGAAAATAGATGCAGGAGAAGGCCATTTGGCCCTTTGAGTCAGCACTGCCATTCAATATGATCATGGCTGATCATCCTCAATCAGTACCTCTTTCCTGCTTTCTCCCCATATCCCTTGATTCCGTTAGCCCGAAGAATTGTATCTAACTCTCTCTCGAAAACAACCAGTGAATTGGCCTCCACTGCCTTCTGTGGCAGAGAATTCCACTGATTCACAACTCTCTGGGTGAAAAAGTTTTTCCTCATCTCAGTCCTAAATGGCCTACCCCTTATTCTTAAATGGTGATCCCTGGTTCTGGACTCCCCCATCATCAGGAATATTTTTCCTGCATCGAGCCTGTACAATCCCTTAAGAATTTTATGTTTCTATAAGATCCCATCTCATCCTTCTAAATTCCAGTGATTCACTTCCAGTGAAGCCCAGTAGATCCATTCTTTCATCATATATCAGTCCCGCCATCCCGGGAATTAACCTGGTGAACCTACGCTGCACTCCCTCAATAGCAAGAATGTCCTTCCTCAAATTAAGAGACCAAAACTGTACACAGTACTCCAGGTGTGGTCTCACCAGAGCCCTGTACAACTGCAGGAGGGCCTCCTTGCTCCTAAACTCAAATCATTTAGCTATGAAGGCCAACATGCCATTTGCTTTCTTCACTGCATGCTGTTCCTGCATGCTGACTTTCAGTGACTGATGTACAAGGTCACCCAGGTCTCGTTGCATCTCCCCTTTTCCTAATCTGACACCATACAGATAATAATCTGCCTTCCTGTTCTTGCCACCAAAGTGGATAACCTCACATATATCGACATTATATTGCATCTGCCATGCATGTGCCCACTCACCCAACCTATCTAAGTCACCCTGCAGCCTCATAGCATCCTCCTCGCAGCTCACACTGCCACCCAGTGTTGTGTCATCTGCAAACTTGGAGATGTTACATGTAATTCCTTTAACTAAATTGTTGATGTATATAGTAAATAACTGGGATCCCAGCTCTGAGCCTTGCGCACCCCACTAGTCACTGCCTGCCATTCTGAATAGAACCTGTTAATTCCTACTCTTTGCTTCCTGTCTGTCAACCAGTTCTCTATCCATGTCAATACCGTAACCCTAATACCATGATGCTCTAATTTTGCACTATAATCTCTTGTGTGGGACCTTGTCAAAGGCTTTTTGCAAGTCCAGATACATCACATCCACTGGCTCTCCCTTATCCATTCTACTTTTTACATCCTCAAAAATTTCCAGAAGATTAGTCAAGCATGATTTCCCCTTCATCAATCCATGCTGACTTTGACTGATCCTGTCTGCTTTCCAAATGCGCTACTATGACATCTTTAATAACTGACTCAAACATCTTCCCCACTATCGATGTCAGGCTAACTGGTCTATAATTCCCTGTTTATTCTCTCTCTCCTTTCTTAAAAATCAGGGTTACATTAGCTACCCTTTAGTGCACAGGAACTGATCCAGAGTCTGTAGAACATTGGAAAATGATCACTAATACATCCATGATTTCTAGGGCCACAAGGAGATACTCTGGGATGCAGACCATCAGGCCCGAGGGATTTATCTGCCTTCAGTCCCAACAGTTTACCAACAGTTTTGTGACTAATGTGAATTTCCTTCAGTTCATCACGCTCACAGGAACGTGAGTGTCCTAGTATTTCAGGGAGATTGTTTGTATCTTCCTTAGTGAAGACAGAACCAAAGTACTTGTTTAACTGGTCTGCCATTTCCTTGTCTCTCATTATAAATTCACTTGTTTATGATTGTAATATCCCTTGGCACCACACTTCATGCACCTACTTCCCATGATCTGTTCAAAAAACTTGCCCCGCTCATCTCCTTTAAACTTTCCTCCTCCCCTCTTAAGATATGCACTCGAGTATTTGACATTTCCAACCAGAGAAAAAGACTCTGCATGTCTAATCTCTTATAATTTATAAACTGATATCAGTTTATCTATCAGCCTCCTATGCTCCAAAGAAAACAATCTAAGCTTGCCCAACCTGTCCTTTTGTTCAGTCCGCCTCGGCCTACGTGATCAACTGGATGGTGATTCCCCCTCCCTTTCCCACATTGACCTTCCTGTCCTGGGCCTCCTCCATTGTCAGAGGGAGGCCAAATGTAAATTGGAGGAATAACATCTCATATTTTGCTTGTGCAGCTTACAACCCAGCAGTATAATTTATGATTTCTCTAACTGCAAATAACCCTTGCATCCCCTCTCTTCGTCCCTCCCCCACCCCAGTGGTCATACTAGTTTTACTGTCATCATGTTGAGTTTCCTTGTCTGTATACTCGTTATCACCTATCCCACAGCTAACAATGGTGTGCCCCACCTTTTCTTGATTATCGTTGCTTTCTGCTTATCTTCCATTTCTTTCGCCTAAGTACAGTCTATGTCTTTCGTTACCCTTTTCCCTAACTCTCAGTCTGAAGAAGGATCTTGACCTGAAACGTCACGTATTCCTTTTCTCCGGAGATGCTGCCCGACCCTCTGAGTTACTCCAGTCTTTTGTGTCTGTCTTCTGTCCTTACAGCTAGTGCATTTCAATGCCCCATCTCACCATTACTTTATGAGCCTTGATTTTCTCACCGACCAAAAAACTATTGACCTCAGTTTTGCTCATTTGAATGGCTCTGCAGCCTGTTTTTGAGACAGGAGAGTTTTAGTTTCAATGAACATTTGAAATACTTCCTCATTTCCTGTCTGATTGGCAATGATTTATAATTCAGTCCATGTTTTGTGTTCTGGATTCAACGCAATTGCAAGTATTTTCTTTTATCCTTCTAATTACCTTGCTCGGATTAGAGTGCAGCTGAGCTGAAATATTTGGTTATTCTGCTCTGCACACAGCATTATCACTCATGCACACACTTGACTGCATCTCATTTTCTGTTTCTGATAAGCTGCCTGAAAGAGACCGACACGCTGGAACCAGTTCTATTTCCACACTGCTAGATAGTGGTATCACTTTACTTCCAGGCCACAGGTAGCTATTCCTGAATATTTATCCAAGATTATGAGGAGAGATTTCATTCTCGAAGTCAGTGGAATGGAATGTGGGGAGGTGAGTCCAAGAGCAGTTGATGTTATCACATGCATCTCCTATTAGTAACCAAAGGCAAACTTCTTCCGCTGCCACTGCAATAATATGCAGCTTCCAAAATAAAAGGAGAATTTTAATCTAATGTAATTATGTACGTTTTCTTGAAGAAATAAATTTTAAGCACTGCAGTAGGTTGGTTTGTTGGTTTGTAAAATGCATCTAATTTCGGGTTGTTTTGTACCTTGGTGATCACTGTATTATCTTGATGTTCCCTTGGTTGGTCCCTCAATGGCACTGTTGGTTTGAACGTCAGGCCAGTCCTACTCTTTAGCGAGCCTGGTGTAAGATATCTGACTAATGGAAGCTATACACGGTGCAATTATGTTATTCACAGTGAATAAGCGGTTTTCAAAAAGTCTTGAAAGCAACCTTGAACTTATTTTGATGTTTGAAGGTCAATTTATTTCCTTGTTTCCAGGTCAGTGCAAAATCTTTCAAATATTTTCTCTCCAAGAATGTATTTAATCTCACAGAACATTGATATTTTATGCACAAAACAGCCAGAGCCCTGCAGTGGCAGGAAGAGTTGAATCCTCTATTTGCAAATGCCTGATCTGATTAGCAAAGCACAGCTGCTGTCTAAGTATTATTCTGATGATATATTGAAAGTTGAAGATGCTGCAAATATTTGAGCTTCAGAGAGTGTACATGGTCCAAAATCTATCTCTGGATAATGTGTGGTGGGTGAAGCAGCACATTGGCACAACGGTAGAGTTGCTGCCTTTCAGCGCCAGGGACCTGTGTTCAATCCTGACTACGGGTGCTGTCTGTACAGAGTTTGTACTTTCTCCTTGTGACCGCATGGATTTTCTCCGTTGCTCCTGTTTCCCCCCCCCCCCCCCCCCCCCCCCCAAGACAGCACAGTGGCACAGTTAACAGAACTGCTGCATCATAGCGCCGGAGTCCCGGGTTCAATCCTTATCTCGGGTGCTGTCTGGATGGAGGTTGCATTCTCCCTGTGCCCGCTTGGGTTTCCTTCAGGTGCTCTGGTTTCCTCCCGCATACCAAAGACATATGGGTTTGTAGGTTAATTGGCCTCTCTAAATTGCTTTTAGTGTGTAGGAAGTGGATGCGAAAGTGGAATAATATAGAACTAGTATGAACAGGTGATCAATGGTCGATGTGGGCTCGGTGGGCCAAGGGTCTGTTTTCATGCTGAATCTTTCAATCAACTGACCGACTGACCAACCGATGAACGAACACAAGTGTAGAAGAGGTATGGTCACATTCAGCAATATTTAGTGATAGGTGGACTCTCACCTGTAGACTGAAGAGTAACGGAAGTGCATCTAAGTGTCAAGTGTTATTTTAAGATCACACTAATCTCTCCATCTCAAGTAAGCGGATTTTCTCACTCAATGAGGAATTATTTTCCCTTTGATATTCGCAAACAATTTTTAATCAGGTAATTGCTTAGCCAACATTAATTTAATATTGGCGTATGATGCACATAGGTAGTCAAAGTGGTGAAGTCAGTGAGGTTCTAGTCCAGCAGGCTGCTTTGCCTTGGATAGTGCCGTGATTTTTTCCTGCTTTCGGAACCACACTGACCTGGAGCTAAGTGCATGCTCCCATGGTTAGGCCCAGACAGCCCTTCTAGCACCTCCAGATTCAGGAACAGCTTCATCCCCAGGGCCATAGCTGCTATGAACTGGTCCTGCTGAGCCGGATGGTCACATCGCACATTGAACCGGCACAGATCTACTTGCACTTTATTCTGTTTTAAAACTGTTCTAATTTGGGTTGTTTAAATTAATACTGACTAGCTAATTAATTTATTGCATCATATGGGAGGCGCATTCCCAATCTCGTTGTACCCCTGTACCATGACAATAAAGATATATTGTATTGTATTGTATTGTATATGTCAGAAGTTCTTTCCGCTACTTCTAAATGTTGGCTGATGTTTATAATGTGCACAGTGGAGGTAGCTGATATTTCTGTACAACATTACTGGCAATCTATCAATGATCAAAACCATTAATTTGTCTCTCATTAAGCCAAACAGAGGATCCCAATCCGTCTTTTTCTTTCCCCTTTTCCCTCCCTCTCTGCCTTCTCTGTGCTGCCAGATTCTGGGCCCGAGTTGCTGGCAAAAAGCTAACCTGACACAATTGATTTAACATACAACCTGCATGGCCAATGCCAGCCAATTTCATAGATGCTGCTTTATCTATTAATTGGAATAAACTGTATACTGGGAAAAGAGTTGCAAGAAGGTTATAGTTTTGGCAGGAATGGAGATCCAGGGTATTTGTACCTGATCTAATGTAGGAGGAAAGAATCTACTGGGAAAGATTTCTTAGAGTATTATACAATAACAATACCTCATCTCACATTGGCTTTGGCATAAGCAGTGCATCTAATTAAATAGGAACAGAAAAGTTGCTTCAGCTTTTTCTGAAAGGTTCTTACTATATTTAGATGAAATATTAATCTTTCAAAAGCCATTCATGGGGAGAAATTGGCAAAGAAAAATAATGGCAGCCGAAATGGCAGCTGAGGAAATGGTTTGATGGCTGCAGAAATGAGAGTGCTTTTGCATGGTGTGAGAATGGCCAATGGAGGATTCCCTGGAGAACCAGAGATCATAGTCAGCCAGGAAGAGATGACCACATTGGAGCGGCATATATATGAAACCCAAGGAATACTTCCAAGCTAAAAATACCCAGCTGCATGACTCACCAAATATGTGATTTGTAGTCTTTGGTAGTCTAACAAGGGCAAGATCTGCACAGTGAATGGCAGGGCTCTTTGGAGTGTTGTGGAACAGAGGGATCTAGGAGTGCAGGTACATAGTTCCTTGAAAGTGGCATCACAGGTAGATAGGATAGTCAAGAAAGCTTTCGGCACATTGGCCTTCATCAGTCAGAGTACTGGTTATAGAATCTCTGTCTGAAGATTAAAGAATCCCGCAGTCCGAAGAAGGGTATCGACCTGAAATATCACTGAATCCTTTTCTCCAGAGATGCTGCCCGGCCCGCTGAATTATTCCAGCATTTTGTGTCTATCTATTGATTATCGAAGATAGACACAAAATGCTGAAGTAACTCAGCAGGACAGGCTGGACCTCTGGAGAGAAGTAGTGGGTAACGTTTCAGGTCAAGACCCTTCTTCAAAAGTTGTGAGGTCATGTTGCAGTTGTGCAAGACATTGGTGAGACCACATTTGGAGTACTGTGTTTAGTATTCTTCACCATATTATAGGAAAGGTGTTGTCAAGTTCAAAAGGGTGCAGAGAGGATTTATGAGGATTTTGCCAGGGCTCAAGGGCCTGTGCTATAGGGAGAGGTTGAGCAGGCTAGGACTTTATTCCTTGGAGTGCAGGAGGATGAGGGGTGACCTGATAGAGGTGTACAAAATTGTGGGAGGAATAGATTGGATAAATGCACAGTCTTTCGCCCAGAGTAGGGGAATCAAGGACAAGAGGACATAGGTTTAAGGTGAAGGGGGGGGGGGGATAGATTAAATAGGAACATGAGGGGTAACATTTTTACACAAAGAGTGATGGGTTTATGGAACGAGCTGCTGAAGGAAGTCGTTGAGGCATATACTATCATAATGTTTAAGTGACATTTAGATAGATACAAGTATAGGATAGGTGTAGAGGATCATGGGTGAAATGTGGGCAGGTGGAACTGGTGTAGATGGGGCATGTTGATCGGTATGGGCAAGTTGGGCTGAAGGGCATGTTTCCACGCTGTATGACCGACTTTATAATGTTATGAGACACATAAGCTGCAAAGTGATGCCAGATATCTTCTGCCCATTTATTGATGCTTCCTCTAATGTTCTTCGACCAAACTAAGATAGTCAGATAGTCAATAATCTCTCAAAATGAAAGATAGTAGAAGTCACAAGAGATTGCAAATGCTGGACTCTTGAACAGTACACAGAGTGCTGGAGGAACTCAGCAGGTCAGGCAGCATCAGCGAGGGAATGAACAGCCGATGTTTTGCATTGGACCCTTCTACAGACCCTCATTCTGAAGAAGGGTTTCAACCAAACGTTTAATCTGTCCGTTTCCTCTCCAGATGCTGCCTGACCCGTTGCATTCCTCCAGCACTTTGTATTTTACAACTCAGGAGAAACTGCTTTACCCAGGCAATGCTACGAATCTGAAACTCATTACTACAGGAAATAATTAAATAGCATTTCGCATTTAAAGGGAACGTAGCCCAGAGTATCAAGATAAAAGGAACAGAAGGATATGTTATGAGGTTATACAAAGAAGCTCTGTGGAACTTGATATGGATCTGTTAGACCAAATGAACATCGAATGTGCATCAGTTCCTCCTTCCTCCTTGATAATCTTCAGCACAGGGGCACCTGAAGGTTGTGTGCTCACAGTGCTGCTCTGCTCACTCTATACCATGATTGTGTAGCCGGGCACAGTTCCAACTCCATCTTTACATTTACCAACAATACCACTGTTGTTGGATGAATTACTGGTAATGATGAGACAGAATATAGGAAGGAGGTCACACATTTGATTGAATGGTGTGAGAACAGCAACCTTGCTTTCAATGTCAGTAAGACCAAGAGCTAATTGTTGTCTTTGGAAGAGGAAGGCCTAGAATCCACAAATCTATCCTTAAAGATAGCGGAGAGAATCAACAATGTCAAGTTCCTGAGTATGCATATCTCTGAAGATCTGTCGTGGGCCCAGCACATTGATGCAATCTTAAAGAAAGCCCACCAACAACATCTACTTCCTTAAAGGATTGAGGAAATTATGTATGTCAACAAATATTCTCTTGAACTAATGCAGAAGAACAATAGAGAGCATATTGACTGGTTGCAGGAACGTGGGAGTTTGCAAAAAGTGGTGGACACTGCCTGGTCCAGCACTGGTACTGACATCCGCTCATCAAAAAGATTTACAGGAGGTGTTGCCTCAAAAAGGAAGCCAGCATCATCAAGGAACCACACCACACTGGCCATACTGACATTTCACTCCTACAATTGAGAAGGTATAGGATTCTGAAAACTGTGACCTCCAGCTTCAAAAACAGCTTCTTCGTAACGAGGAAAAGGATCTTGAACACTACAAACACCCACTAAACCTTGAACTATGAACTGCCTTTGTTGCACTAGGGACTTTGGGCTTTTGTTTTGTACTGATATTGTTTTTTAAAATATATTGAACTTTCTTTTGTTCATTGTGTTATCCATGATAGTGCCTTAACAGACCTGTTATGAAGCTGCAAGTAAGAATTTAATTGTTCTGTTTTCAGTACATATGGCAATCAAATACTTGACTCTTGACCTTTGAGTACAGTACAAGAACAGGCCCAATGCTCCATAATGTCCAGCTGAATATGAGGCCAGGTTAAACTATTCTCTTCTGCCTGCAGCAGTTGATTCATATCCTTCCATGCTCTGCATATTCATGTGCTTATCCAAAATTCTCTTAATGGTTATGCACATGGACATGCTATAATTCCATGGTCCTAAACTTAAATAACACAGCATGTGACTACAAGAAGTAATCATATTTGGGGAATCTGAAAATCCAGGAATTCCTGCATTGGAATTTCCATGGGTTTTAATTTCACAGCTCGTATGTTTTCATTCATCTAGATTCCTCTCCAGGAAACCTTTGACAGGTTTGTATCCTCTTTGGACAGGGATCGGTCCAGTGGAAATGCAGCTAAGGAGCAAGTAAGGAGCCAGTGTCTGAGTTATTGACTGATGGAGGTGGTGGTGTAGAATCCGTATTCTGGGATGAGATATAAGCTTCCAGATGAACTGCGCACTACCATTTGTTCAACCACAGGGTAGATCTACCATTGTCATGGCCAGAATCGACCGCTCAACATTTGTTGTCTTTGGGGAAGAGTCTCTGTGCTGCCTCCAACTGTAGCAGTCAATGTGGTGAAGTCAGTCACATCATGCTGTCAGGTAGGGAGTTCCAGGATTTAGCTGCAATGGACGAACAACAAAACCTTTCCTTGTCTGGATGGATGGAATGGAACTCGCAGGTTATGGCATCCCATGCAGTTGATGCCCTTGTCCCTCTGAGTGGTCGTAATCACAGACCTGGGAGCTGATGTCAGTGATGACTCGGTGAGTGCCCTCAGTAGCTTTTTGATGATGTTTACTTTTTGTGGATTGTACACACTGCAGCAATCAGGACTGAATGTTTAACTTTGCAGATGGGTTGCCAATTAAACAGGCTGCTTCGTCCCAGATGGTGTCGAGCTTCCTGAGTATTGGAGCTGCAGTTATTGACACAGATGGAGGATTTTTAATGATGCGTCCGACTCTTTTGGATGCTGGAAACAATTTGAGAAGATCAGAGAGCCACTTGGTACACTGTTTTGTAGCAGTAACCATTTCCAACACCTCCCCTTCCCATCAACTGTATTATCATTGGTGAATTACCCTTTCATCAACTTCATACAGGATCTCCATTGACCGGGATCTTCATTGATGGCCTCAAGTGCGGGTGGAAAGCTGTAGAATACCCAGATCTGCACCCGCACTTGAGGTTATCAATTAAGATCCCGGTCAATGGAGATCCTGCATGAAGTTGATGATGGGGTATTCACGAATGATAACACAGTTGATGGGAAGGGGAGGTGTTGGAAATGGTTACACTTGTCAGGGGTTATGGAGAGAAGACAGGGGAATGGGGATCAGAGGGAGAGATAGATCAGCCATGATTGAATGTCGGAGTGGACGATGGGCCGAATGACCTAATTTTGCTCCTATCTTATGACCTTATTATCTGAAGAGCAGTAAGTGAAACTTAAAGAAGTGTGTTCTATGAAATCCTTATTTCTGGAATAAAATAAGAGAATGCTGGAAATATTCATCAGCTGTGGTAGCTTCTATGAGAAACAGACTTAATATTTCAGGCTGATGACCTTTCATTAGTTTGAAGCATTTATTCTGTTTCTCCACAAAGCCATGCAATTCCATTATTTTCTCTAGAGTGCCAGGGGCTGAAGTGTCCTGACACTGAAACGTCACCTATCCACATTCTCCAGAGATGCTGCCTGACCAGCTGAGTTACTCCAGCATTTTGTGTCTTGTTTTGGAGACCTTATTTACCATGGTGGAATTATCAAAGACTAGAGGGCATAGCTTTAAGGTGAAAGGGGCAAAGTTTAAAGGAGATGTGCAGGGCGGATTTTTTCACACAGAGAGTGGTGGGTGCCTGGAATGCATTGTTTAAGTTGGCATCATGTTTGCCACTCTTCCTGTGCTGTAGTATTCTATGCTCCATGTTCTATGACTTTTAATCTGAAGAGTGGTTTCTTCTTGGCTTCCATTGGCAACAATTTTACGAAAACTCTATAAAAATTCTTAATTAAATGCTGCCCAGTGTCAAGGATTGTCAGCCCTGGAATTCAGATCTTCTAAACTATGATTGTTAGAAGGTTTGACTTGGGTGAACCTGGCTGTTCCCAATGGTGATTCAATGAGTAAGTTATTCATCAGTAAACCTACATGATTTTTTGTTGCCAACATTCCCATCACTTTGCCTATGGTTAGCAATTGGGTTTTTCCTACTTTTGACATTTCCCATTCTGTTACCTAATAATGTATTTACTTTACTAACGACGTGGTTGGTTCTGGAGCACAAATAGAAGCAGTTAAACAGGCCCTTCAACCCACCTATCTGCTGACCTATACTAATCCTACTTGCCTGCATTAATTCCATTGCTCTGCCTTGCTCATCCAAATAACTTTCCAGATCATTCTTTAATGTTATTACTCAGGAACAGCCTCTTCCCCCCAGTTATCAGGCTTGTGAAAAGTCCTTCCATAAACTGGGTTCGATTTCCCTCAACCCCTTTGAGGACATTGAGCTTTGTCTAAAGAACTGAAGTGTTACAATGCTGGGAACTATATTCTGTACTCTGTGTCTTCCTCGTTGCTCTATCTATTGTACTTGAGTTTGACTTGATTGTACCTATGTATGGTTTATCTGATGTGTTTACATAGAACACGAAACAAAGCTTTTCACTGTACCTTGAAACACGTGACAATAATAAACCTACAGTGAATTTAAAAAGTATTCAGAACCCTTCCCTTTTCCATGTTTTGTTACGTTACAGCCTTACTTTAAGATTGATTAAAAAAAAATTATCATCAATCTACACACAATACCCCATAATAAAAAAGCGAAAACAGGTGTTTAGAAATTTTTGCAAAGTAATTAAAAAAAATAACTGAAATATCACATTTACATAAGTATTCAGACCCTTTACTAGTACTTTGTTGAGGCACCTTTGGTAGCGATTACAGCCACAAGTCTTCTTGGGTATGACGCTACAAGCTTGGTGCACCTGTTTTTGGGTAATTTCTCCCATTCTTCTCTGCAGATCCTCTCAAGCTCTCAGGTTGGATGGGGAGCATCAATGCACAGCTATTTTCAGGTCCCTCCAGAGATGTTCAATCGGGTTCAAGTCCGGGCTCTGGCTGGGCCACTCAAGGACATTCACAGACTTGTCACAAAGCCACTCCTGCGTTGTCTTGGCTGTGTGCTTAGGGTCATTGTCCTGATTGGAAGGTGAACTTCTGCCCCAGTCTGAGGTCCACAACGCTCTGGAGCAGGTTTTCATCAAGGATCTCTGTACTTTGCTCTGTTCATCTTTCCCTTGATTTTGACAAGTCTCCCAGTTCCTGCCACTGAAAATCATCCCCACAGCATGATGCTGCCACCACCAGGCTTCACCGTAGGTATGGTATTGGCCAGGTGATGAGCAGTGCCTGGTTTCCTCCAGACGTGACGCTTGGCATTCAGGCCAAAGAGTTCAATCTTGGTTTCATCAGACCAGAGAATCTTGTTTCTCATGGTCTGAGAGTCCTTTAGGTGCCTTTTGGCAATCTCCAAGTGGGCTGTCATGTGCCTTTTAGTGAGGAGTGGCTTCCGTCTGGCCACTCTATCATAAAGGCCTGATTGGTGGAGTGCTGCACATACACCTATTAGCCGAAACATTATGACCACCTGCCTAATATGCTGTTGGTCCTCCGTGTGCAGCCCCATACGCAGCAGGGTGCGATGCACTGTGCAATGTGACACATTCCTCCCGTGACCACCATTAAAGTTTTCTGTGACTTGTGCCACAGTAGACCTTCTGTCGGTTCAGACCAGACGGGATAGCCTTCGTTGCCCTCGCGCATCGATGAGCCTTGGGCGCCCAACACCCCGTCGTCGGTTTGTGGTTTGTCGTTCCTAGGACACTGTCAGTAGGTACTCACCACTGCTGACCGGGAGCACCCCACAAGCCTTGCCGTTTCAGAGATGCTCTGACCCAGTCGTCTGGCCATAACAATTTGGCCCTTGTCAAAGTCGCTCAGGTCTTTACTCCTGCCCATTTCTCCTACATCCAACACATCAGCTTCAAGAACTGACTGTTCACTTGCTGCCTATTATATCCCACCCCTTGACAGATGCCAATGTAACAAGATAATCAATGTTATTCACTTTGCCTGTAAGTGGTCATAATGTTTTGGCTGATCAGTGTATAGTTGTCCTTCTGGAAGTTTCTCCCATCTTCACAGAGGAACTCTGGTACTCTGTCAGAGTGACCATCGGATTCTTGGTCACCTCCCTGATCAAGGCTCTTCTCCCCCGATTGCTCAGCTTGGCCGGGCAGCCAGCTCTATGAAGAATCCTGATGGTTCCAAAGTTCGTCCATTTAAGAATGACGGAGGCCATTGTGTTCTTTGTGACCTGCAATGCTGCAGAAATTGTTTTATACCCTTCCCCAGATCTGTGTCTCAACACAATCTTGTCTCAGAGGTGTACGGACAATTCCTTCGTCTTCATGACTTGTTTTTTTCTCTGACATGCACTGTCAACTGTGGGACCTTATATAGACAGGTGTGTGCCTTTCCAAATCATGTCCAATCAATTTAATTTATCGCTGGTGGACTCCAATCAAGTTGTAGAAACATCTCAAGGATAATCAATGGAAACGATGAATTTTGAGTGTCAGAGCAAAGGGTCTGAATACTTATGTAAATGTGATATTTCAGTTATTTCTTTTTAATTACTTTGCAAAAATTTCTAAACACCTGTTTTCACTTTTTTATTATGGGGTATTGTGTGTAGATTGATGATTAAAAAAAAGAATTTAATCCATTTAAAAATAAGGCTGTAATCCATTTTTAAATAAGGCTAAAATGTAAGAAAATGTGGAAAAAGTGAAGGGGTCTGAATACTTTCTGAATGCACTGTAAACACAAACCTGTGACTATCATCTCCTCTGATAGCTCATTCTAGATACCAATTATTCTTTTTATGAAAAATTACCCCTTACACCCCCTATAAATCTCTTTCCTAAGACTTTAACCTATTCTTACTGTTTTTAGATGTATCTATCTATCATAGCTCTGCTTTATATACCTTGATCATGACACCTCTGCCTCTTTCACTCCAAGGGAAAAACACAGCTTGTCCAATCTCTCCTTAATACGCAAGCACTCCAATCCTGATAATTTCTTTGTAAATCTTCTCTTCACCCTCTCCAACTTAATCACATCTTTCCTGTAGTGTGGTGACCAGAATTACATACAATACTCCAAGTGTGTCCTAACCGATATTTTATACAATTTTAACATGCGTCCTGACTCATGTACTCACTGCATCAGCGTTTGCTTGCAAACAGTTCCGATGCGTTCTTCACTACCCTCTCTACCTGTGTTGTCACTTTCAGGGAACTATGTACTTGAACTCCGTAGTTTTTCTGTTCAACAACACTTCTAAGGGGCCCACCATTCACTGTGCATATCCTGCCGTGGGTTAGCTGGGACTTGTCCAAATTAAATTCTATCTGCCATTCCCTTGCACTAAATCTCCAAGCACAGCAGCCAGGAAGCTAACAGAAACCCCAGCCGTGGTATCCAGTGTGATTTGTTGTTTTGTTTACACCATGTGCAGTGTACTATTATCCTTCTCCAGCGCCTTCAGAAATGTACAAAACAAAATTGGTTAAAAACTTGCTTCCGTGACACAGAAGAGCTCAGAAGGAAAAAAGAATCACTGAGCAACATTTCTAGATGAAGACGTCTTGAGTAGATGTGGCAAGAATAAAAACTGTAATCTGATCTACGTGATGTGAAGTTGTTCATCTATGTCTATAGTAAGTTGCTCGGGTTGAGTTTGAGGGCAGAAATGTTTTAACGCAGGCAAATCATTATTTGCACTATGTTTTTCTGAACTTGCCTTGGTGCTAACTGTGAACCATGTTTATGTTTTTTAATCGAAGGTATCACAAAATGCTGGAGTAACTCAGCAGGTCAGGCAGCATCTAGGAGAGAGGGAATGGGTGACGTTTCGGGTCGAGACCCTTCTTCAGACTGATGTCAGGGGGGCGGGACAAAGGAGGGATATAGGTGGAGACAGGAAGACAGTGGGAGAACTGGGAAGGGGAGGAGAAGAGAGGGACAGAGGAACTATCTAAAGTTGGAGAAGTCAATGTTCATACCGCTGGGCTGTAAGCTGCCCAAGCGAAATATGAGGTGCTGTTCCTCCAATTTCCGGTGGGCCTCACTATGGCACTGGGGGAGGCCCATGACAGAAAGGTCAGACTGGGAGTGGGAGGGGGAGTTGAAGTGCTCAGCCACCAGGAGATCAGGTTGGTTAAGGCGGACTGAGCGAAGGTGTTGAGCGAAACGATCGGCGAGCCTGCGTTTGGTTTCGCCAATGTAGGGAAGTTGACATCTAGAGCAGCGGATACAATAGATGAGGTTGGAGGAGGTGCAGGTGAACCTCTGTCTCACCTGGAAAGACTGTTTGGGTCGTTGGATGGAGTCGAGGGGGGAGGTAAAGGGACAGGTGTTTTTTAATGGTCATTTTTAGATGAGTAAGAGCAGATATTACTGGACACAGAAAGTCTACAACAAGTATATGGTGGGTGGCACAGTGGCGCAGTGGTAGAGTTGTTGCCTTACAGTGCCAGAGACCCGGGTTCAATCCTAAGTACGAGTGCTATCTGTACAGAATTTGTACATTGTCCCCATGACATGTGTGGGTTTTCTCCATGTGCACTGCTGTCCTCCAAAGATGGACAGATTTGTAAACTAATTGGCTTGGTAAAATTGTAAAAATTGTCCCCCTAGTGTTTGTAGGATAGTGTTAGTGTGTGGGGTTCGCTGGTCGGTGTGGACTCGGTGGGTCAAAGGGCCTGTTTCCGAGCTGTATCTTTAAACTAAACTAAAATCTAAACTATATCTTGCTAATCTCACCATAGTGCCTTCTTCCCTCTCACCATCAATTATGAAGTAGTGTAATTTCTAAAATATCATCATAATTAATATTAAATTGTTCTGATATCTTGAATACACATTTATATTATGCTCTCAATAACTTAAATCTCCAGGACCCAGAATCAATATTTGTAGAGAACTCTCTTTTCAAATATATTCTATCATTTTCCTATTTTCTTAGACTCTTGTAAGTGTTTTGATTACAATGGGCTTCGTAGACATTTTGCCAATGAAATTCAGATTTTCTTTGATATTATAAAGACCACGATTTTCCCTGCTGAGTAAATAGTAGCATCCTAACCAGAACTAACAGAGATAATGTCCTTACACCGGGGCCTAATTAAAGCATCTAGATAAACTCCTGCACAAAAAAAGTGTGCGAACCGTCAGTGCAGTCATTAAACCTGAAAGCAAAATGGTGGGCAGTTGAATTCCAGTGGGGAACGGACACAATTGTGTGCAGGATTTCTCATCACTTGGCTGCCTGCACAAATGTGTTGTTACAACTGATATCACTGGATGGAAAATATTAATTCTTCATATTCTGTGTGTTGTCAGCGATGGGGATCAAAGTAGAACTCAGTCTGGCATTAATTTCAATAAGTTCAGTTCGTCTGTCCTTTGTCAAAGTGAATCATAACTACATCACATGGCAAGTTTCTTCCTGCTGCTCCCTGCTTTTGCCAAGCCTAAGCTTGCAGAACAAAACAAACATTGTTAAACATGTTTATTATATAAATAAAAACAGTTGTAAAATAAAATATATAGGAACTGGATGTGAATTTTTATATCATTAGACAACTCCTTTGTGTTTATAAATGCAGAAAATAAATAATAAATGTGGAAACAAAAAGAAATCAGACACAAAATGCTGGAGTAACTCAACAGGTCAGGTAGCATCTCTGGAGGAAAAGGGTATATGATAGAAACATAGAAACATAGAAAAAAGGTGCAGGAGGAGGCCATTCGGCCCTTTGAGCCAGCACCGCCATTCATTGTGATCATGGCTTCAGGTCGGGACCCTTCTTCAGACTGAAGAATTGTTCTGACCTGAGACGTCACTTATCCTTTTCTTCCAGAGATGCTGCCTCACCCACTGAGTTACTCCAGTACTTTGTGTCTCTCTTTAGTACAAACCAGCATCTGCAGTCCTTTGTTACTGCAACAAAATCAGACGCTCTGAATGTCCTGAGGTGGGAACTTCAGAAGCCTAATCATGATCATTCCACCCACTTAGCACCTCCTCCCCAACCTTGTTGGGGACACGCTGAAGGGAGTTGGGGCCTGGAGTTTATCCCTCTGATGGTATCAGAAGATTATTTCAAAATGTGTTCTGTTTTCCTCACAGGGGGAAATAATAAACTTTGTCTGCGATCTCTGCATGGAGCTAATAAAGAGATATGTTCTCGCCCTCCAACTTCATTGGCCCTAGTGAGGTAGTTGGTGGAGCTATCACAAAATGCTGGAGTAACTCAGCAGATCAGGCAGCATCTAGGAGAGAAGGAATGGGTGACGTTTCGGGTCGAGACCCTTCTTCAGACTAATTGGTGGAGCAGTCATGATATTGTGTGAGTTCCTCAGGCTAAACTGTGAATGAACGACATGAACATGTCCTGGGGTCCCTGAAGTCAAGGACAGCATAAAAATTAAGGAGAGGAAGTATAACATAGCAAAGAAAAGTGGGAAGACAGAGGATTGGGACTCTTTTAAAGAGCAACAAAAGTTAACTAAAAAGGCAATACGGGGAGAAAAGATGAGGTACGAGGGTAAACTAGCCAATAATATAAAGGAGGATAGCAAAAGTTTTTTTAGGTACGTGAAGAGGAAAAAAATAGTCAAGGCAAATGTGGGTCCCTTGAAGACAGAAGCAGGGGAATTTATTATGGGGAACAAAGAAATGGCAGACGAGTTAAACCATTACTTTGGATCTGTCTTCACTGAGGAAGATACACACAATCTCCCAAATGTTCTAGGGGCCGGAGAACCTAGGGTGATGGAGGAACTGAAGGAAATCCACATTAGGCAGGAAATGGTTTTGGGTAGACTGATGGGACTGAAGGCTGATAAATCCCCAGGGCCTGATGGTCTGCATCCCAGGGTACTTAAGGAGGTGGCTCTAGAAATAGTGGAAGCATTGGAGATCATTTTTCAATGTTCTATAGATTCAGGATCAGTTCCTGTGGATTGGAGGATAGCAAATGTTATCCCACTTTTTAAGAAAGGAGGGAGAGAGAAAACGGGTAATTATAGGCAGGTTGGATCAGTTTCTCAAGGATAGGTTGAACCTAAGCTGGAGGTGCAGCAATACCTTGCAGAAAGATTTTCTGGAACAACCCAGTGGAGTTTAAACCAGAGCAGCAGGGGAATGGGAATCAAAGTAGGTGGAGAGATCATGGAGAAGGAAGAGATTAAGTAAAGTAAAGTAAGTAAAGTAAGTAAAGTAAGTAAAGTAAAGTAAGTATAAGAGAAAGAACAGGCAGGGTAGGATTAATGAACACAATTGGATAGTCAGCCTGAAATGCATCTATTTTAATGCAAGAAATGTAACTGGTGAAGCAGATGATATTGGAGGCTGGATGTAGAATGTTGTGGTCATTACAGAAAAATGGTTGAGAGAGGGGCAGAAGTGGCAGCTTAATGTTCCAGGGTTGAGATGTTTCATATGTGATAGGGAGTGATGAAAAGGAGGGGGAAGTTACATTACGGATCGGGGGAATGTCACAGCTGCACTTGGAGTGCACATCTTGGAGGGCTCATCCAGTGAAAATGGTACATAGTGGGCATGTAATAATTACTACATGATGGGCAAGTATAACATTATCAGAGGCACAGAGAGGGTAATTAGTTCATCTTTTTTCAGATAGGAAGTGCCAAATGCTGGAGGGCTGAGGTTTAATTTGGGAGGGGGGTTTTAAAGGGGATGTGCAAGGTATGTTTTTTACAGTGAGACTAAACGGTAGATGCTAGAATGCGCTGCCAAGAGAAGAGGTAGAAGCAGGTATGATAGTAACATTGAAGATACATTTAGACAGCAGGGAATAGAGGGGTACAGACCAGGAACAAGAAGAAGGGATTAGTTAGATTGACACGTGTAGGAAGGAACTGCAGATGCTAGTTTAAACCAAAGATAGACACAAAAAGCTGGAGTAACTCAAAGGGTCAGACAGCATCTCTGGAGAAAAAAAATAGGTGACGTTTAGGGTCAAGACCCTTCTTCAGGCTTCTTCGTGTATATCATAACAAAGGGGAAAGGAAAATGAGAGATATAGACAGTCATATAGAAAGATATAGAAAAAATGAATGAAAGATATGCAAAAAAGTAACGATGATAAAGGGAACAGGCCACTGTTAGCTGTGGCCTGGGTGAAAATGAGTTACAGTTAATGAGACTCAACAAGTCGGCTTTGAAGCTAGTACAATGACTTGGATGGGGGAGGGACGGAGAGAGAGGGAATGTAAGGGTTACTTGAAGTTAGAGAAATCAATATTCATACTGCTGGGTTGTAAGTGAAATATGAGGTGCTGTTCCTTCAATTGACATCATGGTCAATGCAGACATGGTGGGTTAAGGACCTCTTTCTGTGCTGTACTCTTCTATGTTCTAAGTTTTGTCTTCTGGAGGAGTTCAACTTATGCCAATCTCTGAAAGTTCAGCACCGATGCGTTTCTCTAGTAATGATCAGCAGCAACATTATTTCAAAAAAAGGACGAAACCTGTTTCACATTAAACAATTTATTTCAAATGTTTCATTCCCCTCCCATCAAAGAGTAGAGAGAGGAAAGCCATACAGTTTTGGTCTCCTAATCTGAGGAAAGACATTCTAGCCTTAGAGGGAGTACAGAGAAGGTTCACCAGATTGATCCCTGGGATGGCAGGACTTTCATATGAAGAAAGACTGGATAGACTAGGCTTATACTCGCTGGAATTTAGAAGACTGAGGGGGGATCTTATTGAAACATATAAAATTCTTAAGGGGTTGGAGAGGCTAGATGCGGGAAGATTGTTCCCGATGTTGGGGAAGTCCAGAACCAGGGGTCACAGCTTAAGGATAAGGGGGAAGTCTTTTAGGACCGAGATGAGAAAACATTTCTTCACACAGAGAGTGGTGAGTCTGTGGAATTCTCTGCCACAGAAGGTAGTTGAGGCCAGTTCATTGGCTATATTTAAGAGGGAGTTAGATGTGGCCCTTGTGGCTAAAGGGATCAGGGGGTATGGAGAGAAGGCAGGTACAGGTTACTGAGCTGGATGATCAGCCATGATCATATTGAATGGCGGTGCAGGCTCGAAGGGCCGAATGGCCTATTCCTACACCTATTTTCTATGTTTCTATGTTTCTATAAATGCATTGAAATTTCACCAATATCAGGAAATACAAACCATACACCGATCACAAAACATTATGGCCTGATGAGCCAAAACATTATGACCACCTGCCTGATATGCTGTTGGTCCTCCGTGTGCAGCCCCATGTGCCGCAGGGTGCGATGCACTGTGTATTGTGACACATTCCTCCCGAGACCAGCATTAACATTTTCTGTGACTTGTGCCACAGTAGACCTTCTGTCGGTTCAGACCAGCCTTTTTTTGCCCTCGCGCATCGATGAACCTTGGGCGCCCAACACCACGTCGCCGATTTGTGGTTTGTCTCTCCTCGAACAACTGTCGATAGGTACTCACCACTGCTGACCGGGAGCACCCCACAAGCCTTGCCGTTTCAGAGATGCTCTGACCCAGTCGTCTGGCCATAACAATTTGGCCTTTGTCAAAGTCGCTCAGGTCTTTACTCCTGCCCATTTCTCCTGCATCCAACACATCAACTTCAAGAACTGACTGTTCACTTGCTGCCTCATATATCCCATCCCTTGACAGGTGCCATTGTAACAAGATAATCAACATTATTCACTTTGCCTGTCAGTGTTCATAATGTTTTGGCTGATCAGTGTATATCATAACAAAATTGGAAATAATTGCACTTGATCATCTATGTTTCATACTGAGTGATGTGCAGCTGAATTTTCCTTGGGCTTGTCTCGAAATTTGAACGAATATTTTATCCAGAATATATTACGTGGCAACTGCAGCCTATTTTTAATGTAGTTGACCACAATATAATTTTGACAGGCCTAGATTTGTAAAGTAATGAAAGCCTAGATATCCATTGGAAATTCTTCCATTTGGTGTGGCTGCAGAGTAAATATACCTTTGCATTTATAAATACAATTACTGCTGTATTTTTGGTGATGTGAGATAGAGAAAGAACAACTATGAAGAAATTTGCAAAAATGGTGGTTCTGCTGCAATGAGAGGATGTGTAGCTGTGTTGAAATCCATCTTTAATATTACTAAAACTCTCTGTTTGTTTGATTGTTTGTTTGATGATGCCTGTGATGTAACCTTATTTTTGTGCCCCCGTCACACGATAGCCCGACAATTTTAGGACCACCTTACTCAATTTGGCCTGGGGACACTTTCATCCAAGATTTATTCAAATTAGTCTTATATTTTTAAAGTTAGAGAGATTTTAACGTTTAAAAATTACATTACTAAACTGCCGCTGGCGATGTTCAATGTATGACGTCACGAGTGAAGGCCAATATGGGAGGGGGGGCCCAAGATAACCGCCGGGGGCGCGACCCATCAGAGTGACAGGAGAGGCAGCCAATGGGGGGGGGGTGAGGGGGAATCGAGTGCGTGAGTGGGGGGGGAAGGGGAGGAGGGGGGATAAGGAGGGTTAAGGAGTGATGGAGTGGGTGAGTGTGGCGGAGAGAGAAGGGGAGGGGGGAGCGGGGGAGTAGGGGGAGGTGGGAGTGGGGGAGGAGAGGCTGCTGGACCAATGCAGGAGAGGTTCGGGGCTAATGGAGGGGAGAGGGCTACTGAGCCCATGAGCTGCCGCTAACTTTAATAGATGCACTCTCCCCCCCCCCCCCCCCCCCCCCCCGCTGGGAGGACCGGCACCCGTCCCGGCGTGCCCAGCGCCTGACCTTCCTCCCGTGGTGCAGCATGGCGGGAGCGGGTCCAACAAGACGGCCGTTGCTGCCGTTCGTCGATGATCGCCGCCGTACTGCAGGAGAGGCTTTGGGTCCACGGCTCACTCTGGCTGCAGCGTTGGTGGCACGGGGCCGAGTTGAGTGGCTCCCTCTCCCCTTCACTGTCCTCCCTCGCCTGCCCACAGCCCCAGGGGGACACTCCCCGCCCGGCAACGGGCTTCGTCAGTTGGAGAGGGTTGCCGGGCCCGCAGGATCTTTAGGTGGGGGAGGGTTGCCCCAGGAGAGGCCCGCAGGAGAGATTTGGACCCAACAGGTCCACCTCAGTCTAGCTATTACTATTAATAGCACTTGTTAAAATTAATTCAGAATATTGTCCAATAAATGGAGGAAAAGCCACTTGTATAGAATAAGAACTGAGTTGATCCTCAATTTTTGAAAGTTAGAAGAATTTATTAACCATTCGAAATGGTGATATGTGGTTTCCTCAGCAAGCAAAAAAATCCAATCGAGCTTTAATTGTCTGCAAGAAATTTCTCGGCCATTGGTAGATATGGACGGGGCAGATTACTGGCACTTCTTAACAGAAGGATCGTGAGGCAGTAAAATAGCTAATGCAATGTATTACTTTGTGGTGGATATGTAGCCACCCAATCACTGTCCACAGATAAATATTTGGATATATATTTCATATTTCTCAGGGCAATTTGAAGCTCCTCATATTTAAAGCTCTGCATTTGAAGTGATGTTACTGGTGCTATGAGAATATTAGATAAGCAGACAAAATAAAAATGCTGGCCTGCAAAATTTCATTGCATTAATTGGACCTTGCATAACATGATTGAAACTTGACTTCACTTGGAGAGGAAACACACTATCAACCAAGTCCAGGCTGTTTTGCTTCACTCCAGAAATTTGACTGGTCACCACCCCTCTCACAGCTACATGCCTGATGTCATTTACCCCTCAATGACACCATTTGCTGTACAAAGTTGTTTTTGGTAAATCGCAGAGAAGGTTAGATCAAATTATCTCTCAGCAACAACTGTGGCTCCCTCCCTGCAAAATGTGCTTTAATATCACTGGAATAATTTTTCTTATAACAATACAGAGTGAAAGACTGCATCCTGCTGTATTCATCTGGGTCCAGCCATCTATATACTAAAACTTTTGTATGTTTGTTCCTGATCTGCAGCCAAAACGGTATACGATAGCGTGACAATTTTAGGTCCACCTTACTTACCGTCGTCTCTTTGGTGCTAATGGAAGGTTTCATTGAAATCAGTACTATATTTTTAAAGTTATTCACATTTTAAAGTTTAAATCTATCTCCGAGGGGGGGAGGGGGGAGGGAGGGAAGGAGGTGGAGGGAGGGGGGAGGGAGGGAGGGAGTGAGGTGGAGGGAGGGGGGAGGGAGGGAGGAGGAAGAGGGAGGATAAGGGAGGTTAAGGGGGATGGAGGGGGAAGGGGAGGGGATAGGGAAGGGGAAGGGGAGGGGAAGGAGGAGGGGGAGGGAGGGGGGGGAGGTGGAGGGGAGAGGGGGAGGGGGAGGGAGGGGGAGGAGGGAGGGGGAAGGGGAAGGGGAGGGGGAAAGGGGAGGGGGAGGGGAGGGGGACAGAGGGGGGAGGAGGGGAGGGAGGGGAGAGGAAGGGGAGGGGGTGGAGGGAGGGGGGAAGGAGGGGGAGGAGAGGGGAAAGGGAGGAGAGGGTGCTGCACCAATGCAGGAGAGGTTTGGGCCCAATGGGTCCACTTAGTCTAGTCTCCATTATTTCTTTTTCTTCTGTAACAAACCAAAGCGGACAAACACAAACACAATTGAAAATATTACACTTTTCCCCCTTAGATTTCAGCTCCCTTTACAAAAGGGAAATAACATTTCATCAATGCAGAACATAACAAAGACCAAAGTTTTTTGTTCGGGATTAACGGATGATATTGGTGAAGGTAGACAACTATTACATGGATAGGATAGGTTTAGAGGGATGTGGGCCAAACGCAGGCAGGTGGGACTAGTGAAGATGGGATATGTTGGCCAGTGAGGGCTAGTTGGGCTGAAGGACCTGTTTCCACGTTGTAAGACTATGACTCTATTAGAATGTGCAACAGGTTCTGCTGTAGTTTCATCTGTAGGCACTAAGTCCTCTGTGTCTCCTCTGTGATCGAAGGAACATCTGCTGGTGGGATTGGAACAGAGGAAGTTAAAGAGTGGTCCAAGTAAATGTGAATGTGTCCATTTTACACATGTACCGTTTAGGTCCAGGACCCTTTGGTCTTGATGCTATCTCTTGAACCCATGAGTGTTCTAATTGTCTGAAACCCTAGATCAGCGGCCTCCAAACTGTGGCCCGCATGCCACATCCGGCCCGCCACAAGACTTTATCCGGCCCGCAACAAACACGTTCCGTGCTGCGGGTTCTGTAGTAGCATGGGAGCTTTTTATTAAAGCGGCCTATATGAATGGTGGTTTATTGTCACGTGTGTACTGCACAGTGGAATTATTTTAGCATAGATCACATGTGCACGAGTCACCACCATATTTTGGCGCCGTTTACAAAAAGTCCAAAGTCGGGTCCGTCCGCGCGCTGGATGTACTGGAGCGGCTCCTGATCCAGGCGAGGCCCAGGCTACTCCACGGCCTCCTCTGTCACCCTCGACTGGCTCAGCCCGTCGATCGATGTCCCTCTCCGCGCCTGACCGACCGCTTGTGTGGCCTGCGGGAAGTCTTTTGCAGCCGACCTTGCAGGCGCTGGAGGCATAACCCCTCTCCTAGTGGCCCACTGTCCATCGTCGCCAGCGGCTCCCTCCTCCTCGGTGCTCCGGTCTTCAGGGCCAATCTCGGCAGTTTCTGAACTTACACGTCAGGCCGGCTATCCAGTTGAGGGCTTGTATGCAGCTGCCGACTTAATAATAATTTTAAATTTGAATGATTTCTTAGCGGAGTGCCCACCTGTGAGTCACTGCGAAGGTGACACATATATGGTCACTCTGCCATTATATCATATGATATTTCTATACTGTCTACATGCCCACTGGTGGTCACTGTATTTTTTCGGTTTTATAAATAATTGTATACCTACGATATATATATATATTCCAATATTTCAAGCTCTGTTTAAAAATTGATTATTATTTATTTGTTGCCATATAAATCTCATTAAATTTATAAAATTGACATTTCTTTATTTTTTCCAACGGCGCGCAAAAATGTGCCAAATATATAATGTGGCCCTCATGCTGAAACGTTGATCCCTGCCTTAGATCATCACATTTTCCCAGAGTAAAACAACCAGGCAGCCTGCGTCATCTTACCAAGAGCTCTCGGTTACTGCAGCTGATGTTTGGAAACAGTGGAGGACAAATCTGTGTTGAGTAAGGCCGGCCAAGGACTAGATTGACATTTTAACAATAGCTTGGCACATGTCCTTCTGGTCATTATGTAAGGTATGTAAATACATACCAAGCCATTGTGTGGGAAGCAGGAACTGACCAAGAACCCTGTTTGTCCAGACCTTCCTGAGATTTGTACAATTCCCTCAGCTACAGTACGATGTGGTGAGGAAAATATATGGCAATGTGATTTAATTTAAGAAAGAGCTCAAATCTGCCTTCAGCAAACCCTTTATCTGACACAAGCTCCCTTGGCTAACTGCTGACAAACCAGCACCAACACAACCCAAGGCAACAAAGTTAGGGTGAAGGGCAGGGCAGAAAAATGTAAGGTAGCTTGGCTGACGAGGGAAATTGAGGCATTGGTCAAAAACAAGAAGGATGCATGGGACAGGTATAGGCAGCTGGGATCAAGTGCATCCATGGAGGAGTTTTGGGAACTAAGGAAAAAGGAAATCAGAAGGGCAAAAAGGGAAATAGCTCTGGCGGGTAGCATCAAGGACAATCCCAAAAGATTTTACAAATACACAAGGGGGAAAAAGGTAACTAGAAAGAGAGTGGGACCTCTCAGGAATCAAAGTGGTCTCCTCTGTGGAGCCACAGGAAATGGGCAAGGTCCTCAATGAGTATTTCTCCTCTGTATTTACCGAGGAGAAAGCCAGTAGGACAGAAGAACTTGGGTCAGTCAATGGAAGTGTCTTGAGAGCAGTCAATGTTACCGTCAAAGAAGTACTGAAGGTACTATCGTGTATGAAGGTAGACAAATCTCCAGGGCCTGATCAGATATATCCAAGGACATTGTGGGAAACTGGAAATAAAATTGCGGGAGCCCTGGTTGAAGTCATCCTTAAATACAGGAGAGGTGCCAGAAGACAGGAGGGTGGCAAATCTTGTGCCTCTATTCAAGAAGGGCTGCAGGGAAAATGTTGGGAACTATAGGCTGATGAGCTTAACATCTGTAGATGGAAAGTTACCAGAGAGTATTCTGAGGGATAGGTTATACAGGCATTTGGATGAGCTAGTCATTGATTAGGGACAGTCAACATGGTTTTGTGCATGGGAAGTTGTGTCTTACAAAACTGATTGATTTTTTTGAAGGCGTGACCAAAAAGGTTGATGAGGGCAGAGCTGTAGATGTTGTATACATGGGTTTCAGTAAGGCATTTGACAAGGTTCCAAGTGGTAGGGTGCTTTGGAAGGTTAGATCCCATGGGATCCAAAGATAGATAGTTGAATGGATAGCAAATTAGCTTCATGGAAGGAAGCAGAGGGTGATGGTAAAGGTTACTTCTTGGACTGGAGGCCTGTGACTAGTGGTGTGCCTCAGGGTTCGGTGCTGGGTCCGTTACTGTTTGTCATCAACATTAATGATTTGGATGAGAACATACACGGCAAGATTAGCAAGTTTGCTGATGATACAAAAGTGGGTGGTTTTGCAGATAGTGAAGACGGTTGTGAAAGATTACAGCAGGATCTTGATCGATTGGGCAGGTGGGCTGAGGAATAGGTAATGGAATTTAATACAGAGAAATGTGAGGTGTTGCATTTTGGGATGTCTAACAAGGGCAGGTCCTACACAGTGAAAGGTAGGCCTCTGGGGTGTGTTGTAGAGCAGGGGTGATCTAGGAGTGCAGGTGCATGGTTCCTTGAAGGAAGAGTCGCAGGTAGATAAGGTGGTCAAAAAGGCTTTTGGCACATTGCCTTCATCGGTCAGAGTATTGAGTATAGAAGTTAGGAGGTCATGTTGCAGTTGGTGTATTGTGAGCATTTAGAGCATTGTGTTCAGTTCTGGCCAGTGCCATGTTATAGGAAAGATATTGTCAAACTTGAAAGGGTCCAGAGAAGATTTAGACAATAGACAATAGACAATAGGTGCAGGAGTAGGCCATTCAGCCCTTCGAGCCAGCACCACCATTCAATGCGATCATGGCTGATCACTCTCAATCAGTACCCCGTTCCTGCCTTCTCCCCATACCCCCTCACTCCGCTATCCTTAAGAGCTCTATCCAGCTCTCTCTTGAAAGCATCCAACGAACAGGCCTCCACTGCCTTCTGAGGCAGAGAATTCCACACCTTCACCACTCTCTGACTGAAAAAGTTCTTCCTCATCTCCGTTCTAAAGGATGTTGCCAGGACTAGAGGGAGTGAGTTATAGGGAGAGGTTGAGTAGGCTGGAGCACTGGAGGGTGATCTTATAGAGGTGTATAAAATCATGAGAGGAATAGATCGGGTAGATACACAGAAACTCTTGCCTAGGGAATTAAGGACCAGAGGACATAGGATCAGTGCCAGGCTGAGATTCCAGTCGGGTTTGTCCCATTCTTACTTTCAATTCATCAAATCATTCTGCCTCCCAGCAAATGCCCCTCCTGGCAAATCTCCTCCACCCCCCAACCCCCCCTATTCCTTCACCCCACCCACCTTTCCAGATTCCCAGAGATGCACATCCTAAAGTTCCAAACTCTGATGTTCTTAAGCACTAGGCCACTACTTATTGAGGTTAAGACCTTCTTCCACCAACTGTTCTGCACGGTAGCGCAGCGGTAGAGTTGCTGCTTTACAGCGAATGCAGCGCCGGAGACTCAGGTTCGATCCTGACTACGGGTGCTGCACTGTAAGGAGTTTGTACGTTCTCCCCGTGACCTGCGTGGGTTTTCTCCCACACTCCAAAGACGTACAGGTATGTAGGTTAATTGGCTGGGTAAATGTAAAAAAAAATTGTTCCTAGTGGGTGCAGGATAGTGTTAGTGTACGGGGATCACTGGGCGGCACGGACTTGGAGGGCCGAAAAAGGCCTGTTTCCGGCTGTATATATATGATATGATATGATAACCCTAACCCCACAATTGCTTCAGTCTTCAGGCCCAGAAACCCCAAGGCCCCTGCTCATCATCCCCCTCATTACTTATAAAATTACTGCCCCCAACCCAGGCCAAGATTCTTCTCTCTGCTCCCCTTCATGTGGGCTGTTCTCACACTGACCTTGCCAGCAATCTGGTTCCAGGCCACCGTATCTGACCCAGGGGGCAAGTTTTCAAGCATGAGCAGATGTAACTTTTCAGAAGCACCCAAACAACAAGAAGCAGAGAAATGATTGGGTGCATGAGGCAGTCATTTTCTTTAAAGAAAATTCTGAAACCCAAATAAAAATTTGAAGCAGGGCCTCAACCCAAAATGTCACGCTCTCCTTCTATCCAGAGATGCTGCCTGTTCCGCTGAGTTACTCCAGCATTTTGTGTCTAAAAATGTGGAAGTCCTGGTTTATAGTGCAGTTAAAAAAAACTGTTGGTCAGAATAATTAGTAGCCAAAAGTTGAGTTCAGTTTATTGTCACGTGTACCGAGGTACAGTGAAAAGCTTTTGTTGTGTGCTAACCTGTCAACGGAAAGACGATACATGATTACAATCATATCATCCACAGAGTACAGATACAGGGTAAATGGAATAACATTTAGTGCAAGTTAAAGTCCAGTAAAGAGAGTCCAAGGATTAGGGTTAGGAATGTAGATAGTCACTCAGGACCACTATCAAGTTATTTACTAGGATGGTTCAGTTGCTTCAACACAGATACATGATAAAGGGAATAACATGAATCTGCTGTTGGAGTAGAGATTTAAAAGAATGCAATGATTGTAATGCGTGATTGCAGATCTACTTCTGTGACGAGCGCACTAAAGGGCCTGTCCCACTTAGGCAATTTTTTAGGCGACTGCCGGCGACTGTCAAAGACGTAGCAGATCGCCAAAATTTTCTTTTACCCGACGACAATGACCACGACAATGCCGAGTCAGGTCGAGAATACACCGTCTTTGGAAACATTGCGAAATTCCCACGCTGTCAATGCTTCTCCGGCGTCCTAATTTTCGCTGAAATCACTGACAAGTCGGTAAGTACTTGAGAGTTTTGAAATATAACATCTTGCCCGGGTTACTTGAAAACCAAGCTTCACAGTAACAAGGCATAAACTGGATTGACTTCCGGTTTACTAATAGCAGTATTAAGAAATTTAATTTAAAAAGTGGTTAAATGGATTTTTGTGAAAAGTGTGTGGGCATTCTTTGAAAATGTACGGGAGATGCATATCTGATTTCTGGGTTGCATATCTGGGTTGGGAGCCCACTTTAAATGTGATCGCTGATGGCCATAAACATCGCAAAAATTCCCACACTTACCTGACCGTCAAACTGTCACCTCCAATCTACCTGTCAAATGTCCTGACGGTAAATAAATTGGTTAAACACACGTACTTGATGGTATCTTCAAATGACTTTACTTATTTTAATATTACGTGCTTCTAAATGCATCTAAGAGAACCTAGCAAACCTGGGGACAGCATGCGACAGCGCCCGCAATAAGCAACGATACCTGGCGACAAGCCAGCTGTCGCCGAGAAATTTCACTCCGGTTGATTTCTCAGACGTGCTGAGATCCACTACGATTCTTGGAAGACTCCTCACGATCATGCCCGCGACACCCCGGCAAACTGTCGGTGACAGCCTAGTCGCCGGCAGTCGCCTTAAAATCACCTAAGTGGGACAGGCCCTTAAGATTCCCCTTGCTTGGGTGCGATTGTAAATCAATCTATTCATTACAAAGCACCTAATTGTTTGGCTGGTTTGTTATTGGCCAAAACAGACTACAGGCCAAAAACAACTTTACCCCGATTGCACAAAAAATGTACAACATTGGTACAAACAGAATAATCCAAATATGTTTCAACATTTGTTTCTTCTATTCTACATAGATGCAGAAAGATAAAGAGTATCCAGAACAAACATGGAAATTGTGTTGGACTTTCAGTTAAATGGTTTGTGTCCCTATAAGCTCCAGCAGGAAGTATTTCAGTGTGCTATTTATAGATCATCAGTGAAATAGCAGAGGGCATATTCTCCCAGATTCACACCATCTATGTACCAGTTAGTGTGTCAGTTCTCCCGATGTGCAGTGACAAGGAATGGCCCGAAGGCACAGATACTTTACCAAACATAACACAAGCTGTCATCTCCCTACTTTGGAAAGGAAATAGTTTCATATTTCACAAAAATCATCAGCATACAGTGACAACAATGGCAGATTAAACTTCCGCAGTCTGCAGCATGCAGCCCAGTGTCACACTTGACAAATTCATCGAACACACCGGGAAGCATCAACTGGTAATGAACTTGAACCAACGTCAAAGATGTAACCGGGGCACTGCTAATTGGTGGCACGTTAATTCAGCTTCAACACGGACAGTGTATGTCACTTTGTTTCAAATGATCTACTGCAACGAATTATAAAGATGTGATGCGATATTTTTTTAAATCTCATCGCCATCACTGAAATGTAAGTGCACTGAAGAGAAGAGAGTAGGAAGGAACTGCAGATGCTGGATTATACCGAACACTGGAGTAACCCAGCGGGTCAGGCAGCATCTCTGGAGAAAAGGAATAGATGACGTTTCGGGTTAGATCCCTCTTTAGACTGAAAGATAGAGCTGGGGGAAGGGGGAGGGGCGGGGCGGGGCGGGATGGGGGTGGGGCTAGAACTAATCAGGGTCGGCAACTGATGGCCACAGGAAGGATGAAGTCAATAATTGGTCGGTTGGAGAAGATGTGTGATCCCTCTCGTCAGCACATCTTCCGCAACCAACAGTGGGTCATTATGAACTCCACCTTTCCTGAGGTTTTCCGATGTCAACCCTGGTTTGTTCCATCCTTTTCTCACCTCCAGTTCCCCCCCACCTCAGTCTGAAGAAGGGTTTTGACCCGAAACGTCACCTATTCCTTCTCTCTAGAGATGCTGCCTGACCCGCCGAGTTACTGCAGCATGTTGTGTCTATGCACTTATGAGAAGATGGCTGTAAACCAGAAACACCACAACAAATCAGTAGCTTGCCACTATTTCTCCAAAGTACTGCCAGGATGTTTCATATTATTATTATATTTTTCATATTTCAGATACAGCGTGGAAACAGGTCTTTTCGGCCCACCAAGTCCGCGCCGCCCAGCGATCCCCGCACATTAACACTATCCTACACACACTAGGGACAATTTTTACATTTACCCAGTCAATTAACATTAACCTGTGTTAGACAGTATGTTAAATGTTAAGTGTGGAAATGTTGTTCGGTTTCCTTTTTACTGCCTTCGTCCTCAATGAGTCTGTTTTGCTTTCTCCTGAGCACCCAATTTGCTGGCCACATTTCACGATTTAGCTGTAATGGCGGCAGATACTCTGAAGCATGCACTTCATAATAACTGCTACATTCTACATCGGTCAATAGTTTGTAAAGATCGATTCTTTTTTATTCCAGAATAGGTTGCAGACTGAATAAAGCATGAACTTAATTACTTTCGTTCTAAAGCAATCACTGCATCACCTTTCATCTTCACTTGACAATAGATCACATTCTCTATACTGTCAACCAAATCCGAATTATTTACTTGGATAACTTTACAATAATACCCAATAACATGTCCGTGCTTTCCACAAGCCTATGATACAGGATTTTTAGTGTATCAATTAAATCATTGCTTCTGTATATGAAGATTGAATCTCTTGTACATTCCATTTCTCAAAGGCTGCATTAATGGGATGGAAATTGGACACCATTCTTCCTGCTTTATGGTTGTGTAAAGAACAACCGGCTGTTTGGGCTGTCTGGGCTGTTTGCTTTATATACCAAGAACCTGGTCAGAAATTATATACCAAGAACCTGGTCAGAAATTATATACCAAGGACCTGATCAGAAATTAGTTCAGATGATTTTTCTACTGGCCTGTTTTCTCAGAATTGTAACATGTGGTGGTAATTCGGATATCACTGTACCTTAATTGGTACATGTGACAATAAAAGACCTTCGAAACCTTTGAATAATAAGTTTGAAAACGCACACCACCAGATTCAAGGACAGTTTTGTTCCAGCTGTTATCAGGCAACTGAATCATCCTACCACAACTAGAGAGCCGTGCTTAACTACTATCTACCTCTTTGGTGACCCTCGGACTATCCTTGATCAGTCCTTTCTGGCATTACCTTGCACTAAACATTATTCCCTTATCACGAATCCTTACATTGTAAATGGATCGATTGTAATCATGTATTGTCTTTCCACTGACTGGTTAGCGCACAACAAAAGCTTTTCACTGTACCTCGGTACACGTGATAATAAACTAAGCTGAAACTGAACCGCCAGTTCCAGAGTTAAAGTCAAATGTCCGCAATGAGGTAGGCTGGAAAATTGGGATCATAACCTATATTATGGAAGGCCCGTTCAGAAGCCTGATAACAGAGGGAAGAAGGTGTTCCTGTGTCTGGTGGCATACACTTTCAAACTTTCGCATCTTCTACCTGATTGGATTGTGGAGCAGAAAGAATGACTAATGTGGGAAAGGTCCTTGATTATGTTGGCTGTTTTCCCGAGGCTGTATGAAGCATAGACGGAGCCAATGGTGAGAGTCTGGTCTGTGTGATGGACTGGACTGCATCCTTAAATCTCCAATTGTTTTCAGTATCTTGGGATGAGCCGTTCCAAAACAAGTTGTGATGTAGCCCGACAGTATGTTTCCACTGATAATGATATTAAATTTAAGAATCTGTCAAGTGAAAATGCACTAAAATCACACCATTAAGTGCCTCTGCAGCATTATTGTTTACCTTTGTGAGCTCTAATTAGGCTGTGACTCCCAGCTTGGGAACCATTAGAGTGGTGCACATTTGGTATTGAATTTATGGGTCAGACAACATGTCTGTGCCAGGTCGTATGAGCACGAGGAATAAGTTCAAAGGATATAGGAGCAGAATTGAGCCATTTGGCCCATCAAGTCTACTCCGCTGTTCAATTATGTCTGATCTATTTTTACCTCTCAACCCCATTCTCCTGCCCTCTCCATGTAACTTTTCACACCTTTATTGATGTAAAATCTATTAATCTCTGCTTTAAAAATCCTAAATGACTTGGCTTCCTCAGCCCTCTGGAGCAATCAATTCACAGATTCATTACCCTCTGGCTAAAGAAATTCCTCTTTTCTCCATTCTATAGAGAATAGAATCTGGAGTGGGTCATGCAGCCCCTCATTTCTGCTCAGCTATTCAACTAGATCCTGGTTAATCCTTTACCTTAATGGAACTTCCCAACACTAACCCATACCGCTTGATTTCCTTAATATGCAAAAGATCTGTTGATCCGTGTCATGAATATAGCATGCAATATGTTCCACAGAGAGTTTCAGCATCCTCTGGTTAATGAAATTCCTCTCCATCCCTGTGTTGAAAAGAAATCACCCGATTATTAGGCCTCTTGTGCCAGCCAAGCTATTGGCAATCACCTCATGGGGTGTCTTTCCTTTGGCAACAGAGGTGCTGCCTGCAGGGCTTTCTGTTCCTCACCCCCTGGGAGAAGAAAACAAAGTTCCCTTCCTCTTAACCACTGCCTGTACTGGAATTTCCAAAACAACATTCCCGCCACAATCAAGAGTTAAGAGAGTCAAGAGTGTGATATTGTCATATGCCGCAACATTTTTACTTACAGCAGTACAACAGATCTGTAAACATACTACTCAATAGATACCATAATAAACACGAAGAACATTCAATAAAGTAAAAAAAATTACAGTGCAAAAATAAAATCAAAGCCCAAAATCCCAATTGCAATCAAGGCAGTTTGTAGTTCGGAGTTTAGTTGGATGTCGTAGTGTTTAATAGCCTGATGATTGTTGGGAAGAAGCCATTCTTGAACCTGGACACTACTGTTTTCAGGCTCCTATATCTTCTTCCCGATGACAGCAGTGAAATACTTGCTGAACCAATTTTTATCCGCAACCTGAACAAGCTCCTTGGTATCTACAACCTGAACACATTTCACATTTAAGTAACATTAGAAATCTGATATCCAAGTTCTGCCCAAACAGGCTAACAATTAACATAAACAGGAAGCACCGGAAGTGAGGATGTAAATGATCCCCTTCTGCTATGTGTAAGAAATCACAGTTTTTTCACCTCATTCCTTAACTGGTTTAAATTCTTTTTTTTATTACATAAGCTGCATGGGAAGATGAAAATAGATCTTACCCGGTCTCTCAAGTTAACACTTGACTCTCTCCAGATCCATGGATGGTTTCAAGAGCTGTGATTTCAAAAGGACATTTACAATTTTCAAGTGTATTTTAATTGAAGCCATATTTTCATAGTAACAGATGTAAAGATAAGTGAGTTACAGCATTTAACGCATTAGATGGTGCAGAGATGCTCTGTCCTACTTTCAATGCGCTCAAAGCAATTTGTTATACTTTCAAGCTAATGCTGAGATAATTTAAGCAAATGAATGTTTAAAATGAACAACGCTCTTTGAATTATTGGAGTTATTAACCAATGCAATTCCATCACCACACAGACACATCTTAATCAGAGCTTCTGTCCGAATATAATCAGAAAACTGCAACTTGTACAGGTCATTAACACAATTCACCACACTCGCACAACCCTTCCCCCAACACCTCATTCCCACAAACACAAGGATAATGAAAATGTAATTTGTCAGAGAGAACAGGCAAACACAACATTTCAAGGCAGATTGATTTGCCATGAGTATATTTGATGTCTTCATGATCAATTTTGAGATCCTTGAAAATTGACATTTGGTTTTCAATATTCATAACCCACTGTCATTTCCTTTGTTAATTACACTGGTCTCGATTGTAAATATTATAGCATCTCAAAAAAAAATCAGTTTTATAGCATATATAGAATAACCTGCATATGCTTACATGACAGAACTCAGAGACATTATGAGACATCTTTGTCGATATCATTGCTTTTTGAAATTGAAAAAATTAAAATTATTTTAATTTCAATTTCAAAGGGTATAAAGCTAAGAACAGAAATGGCCTGTTGGATAAAGAAATGAAAATATATCAGTATAAGGGATTTGAAATTTATGTTCCATTGCCTGTCAAATAGGGCAACTGGAATTGTGCTAAATCTGTTTTTAATTCTTTGGCTTGTGAGACAGAATATTATATTAAAAAAATTCAAATTGAGCCGATTGCCACTGCTGTGTGGTTCATTGAATGCTGAATAAATATCAAAAGGTTTGTTTCCCAACATCCTTCTGCGACAACACATTGATAATTTACGCAGTGCTCAGATATTAAGGGTCTAAGGTGGTTCAGACCAAATTTTCTCGGTTTGAAACACAATTTGTTCATTTTTTTCAATTTATCATCAAATAAATGACTTCCCTGTTGCAATTTTCCTGTTATGATGGAAAGTGCAAAAATGCAAAAATACATTGGTTTTGCGCTAGTGTTCAGTTGCTTTGCAAGTTGTTTTGGCACCACAGAAAGCAGCATATGCTTATAAAATTTAAAGTCCTGTAATTCACCATGGAATGTGCTTCCTGCTTAACTGGCCAAATACTGAAAATAAACACAAAGTGCTGGAGTAACTCAGTGGATCAGGCTGCATCTCTGGAGAAAAAGGATGGATGACGTTTCGAGTCGGGACCTTTCTTCCCAAAACATCACCCGTCCTTTTTCTCCAGAGATGCTGCCTGACCTGCTTAGATACCCCAGAACATTGTGTCTATCTTTGGTATAAACCAACATCTGCAGTTCCTTGTTCTATATTTGGCCAAATACTGACTTATTTTTAAAATCTAGGGTGAGTGATCATAAAGACAACTCTGTGGCACAAGAGTGCAGAGCATGCAGATCTTACCAGCCTCAAACACGATCCCTTACTTTGCTGGGGTTAGATTTATAACTGAGGGAAGAAAGTGTACATTTCTTTGCACAGGAAATTATATTTGTCAAGGAAGATAGCATAAAAGGGAAATGGTTTATAACATTTATAATGGGCCGCTTAACCCAGTGCACACTTTGCATCACTGTCACAACAATACAGGCCTGAAATTATTTTATGTCTCAAATGGGCAGAACTTTAAGGAGTAAATGGCAAATTTTAAAGGAGATGTGTGGGACTAGGTTTTGTTTTACAGGGAGGATGCGTAGAGCACACTGCCAGGCATGGTGGTGAAGGCAGATGCTACGATAGTGGCATTAAGAGTCTTTTTGGTGGGTACATGGATGTGCAGGAAATGGAGGGAGTATGGATCATGTGCAAGTGCAAACTATTTGGGAACCCATATTAACAGTGCAGCTCAACTCTGACGAGGTGATGAAAAGAGTGGACAAAGAGGAGCAAAATGGAGAGAGGCATGAATGTTTAATGAAAGAGTTCTAGAGTTGAGGATGGACACAAAATGCTGGAGTAACTCAGCGGGATAGGCTGCATCTCTGCAGGAAATGATTGGGTGACGTTTCAGGTCGAGACCCTTCTTCAGACTGAGTCCAGAGTTGAAGACTTCAGCAGGTGAAAGTACCAGATGTAATCAATATGTTGAAAACATTGAGCTCATGAGACAACCAAGAAAGGTTCACATTGGGGGCATCAGATCAGTAGCCAAAAGCAACATTAAAAAAAGATGTAATATATTGATTGCGGAATTATTACATTTTGTGTAAGATCAACTTAAAGCACATATGAGCAAGCATGTGCTTCAGGCCCACCAGAAGATAGTGATCTATGTACATCTCTGCTCTGAGTATCTGTATGAAATCAAAGTTTGAAAAGCAGCATTAGGGAGAAAGCACATTAATATTTTAAGTACCTTAATTAATCTCAGAACTAGCAGTTTTCTTGGAAGAATATAAAAGGGAGATTATAATCCAATTCATGCTTTTCTACATTGAAAAGTTAATAGGACCATTGAATGAAAGATAAATCATGGAAACAGGCATTTCGATCCACTGAGTCAATGCCAACCAACAATCATCTGTTTACACCAGCTCTCTGTTATCCCACTTTTGCATCCATTCTCTATACACTAGGGATAATGTGCTGTGGCTAATTAACCTACACAGTAAGTGTTTGGAATGCCCTGCCAGTGGTGGTGGTGGAGGCAGATATGATAGTGGCATTTAAGAAGGGGTTTTAGATATGTACATGGATATGCAGGGAATGGAGGGATATGGATCACATGCAGGCAAAGGAGACGAGTTTAACCTGGCATCATATTGCACATGGGCATTGCGTGCCGAACGGTCTATTTCCATGCTATACTGTTCTATGTTCTGAAATCTAATGAGCAAAATTGATACAAAAGCAGAAAATACTGGAAAGATTCAGCCATTATTCTTCACCTACTGTTTGGCACCTGTAGGCTTTGAGTGTTTCGGATGGATGCTGTTTTGTAAATGAACTGTGAAGGGCCGATATTCATATGGTTGGAATGAATGAGGAAATCTGCATTCCGTGCAACGTACTGAGCCAGAAATTTCTTTAAACTTTTTTCAGTGCAAGGACACAAAAATAGCTTAAGTGCTGAAGGTTAATGGATAATTTAAGACCGAGGAGGATGCAAATTAATCTAAAATTCAGATTTCTAGTGTTGAATTCTAATTCTATTCCTGACTCATGGAGCAATTGCTTAACCTGATGCTGGGAGATTTGCAATCCGTTGGATGAAAATGAGCCAGGATTCCATATAATTGAACTAACATTCTGATTCAGATATGCCTCATCCACATTTGCCCCGAACTTGTGTATAAATGCAAGACAAAGCATTTTGCAGAATGTCCTAGGTTATCACCAGCTTCAGACTTTGTCAGGCAACATAATCCATATTGGTCCAGTTATTCTTACAGTGTTAGTCAAACACAGAATAGCGATTGAAATTTAGATGGCTATGTTTTAGTTTCAGTTTCAGTTTCCGTTTAGTTTATTGTTACATGTAACAAGGTACAGTGAAAAGCTTTTGTGGCATGCTAACCAGTCAGCAGAAAGACAATACATGATTACAATCAAACCATTTAAAGTGTATAGAAGCATGATAAGGGGATAACGTTTAGTTCATGTTAAAGCCAGTAAAGTTCGATCAAAGATAATCCAAGGGTCACCAATGAGGTAGATTGTAGTTCAGGACTGCTCTCTGCTTGTGGCTCAATTGCCTGATAACAGCGAGTCTTGTTCAAAGGGCCGGGAAGAATGACAGAGGGTCTTACCTTCTGCGCCCTCAAGATCGCCCCCCGTGGGCACAAAAGCAGAAGGTGGCCAGGCGAGGAGAGGGACGCCGGATTGAGGCAACGGCTGCAATGGGTCTTTATGGTCAGCTGCAGCTGGGATATTGAAAACGGCACCAAAACCTAATGACTCATACATATAGACCCAGAGGGGTGTTTCTATGCATTCTGTACTTAACCTGGGATTGTATTTATGTCTGGAAATAATTTTAGGCTGGGGTTAGTCTGAAGAAGGGTCTCGATCCGAAACGTCCCCTATTCCTTTTCCCCAGCGATGCTACCTGACCTGCTGAATTACTCCAGCTTTTTGTGTAACATGACCTCCCAGCTTCTATACTCAATACTCTGACTGATGAAGGCTAATGTGCTGAAAGCCTTTTTGACCTCCCGATCTACTTGTGATGCCACTTTCAAGGAATTCTGCAAGCTTCTACAAACAATACTAATATTATGACTAGATTATATGTTCTTTTGCAGATGGCGGAATAAATATTAATCTGGGAACACAAAGAACATGGCTGCTCGTCTATGTGGTGTTGCCAGGGGATCTTTTAACATCACCCGAAAGATTGCTTTCTATCTCATTTGAAAAACAGCACCTCACACAGCAAGTCCTCTCTCTCAGTGCTGTGCTTGAATGCAAGCCTTGATCTCTGCTGATTTCCTCAGAGTGCAACTTAAATTTGGAACATTCCAATTCAGGAGACTAATCAAGAACAGGAAAAACAGTAGGCTAAAAGAACCAGACATTAACATCCAACAAGAAACTATATCACAGCAGAACTATATCTGCTGTAGTTGGGATTTACAAAAATATATAAATATGTTATGAATGTCTTATTTGCACAGTGTATGTCTGTTTGAAGTAGAATAAAAGTGATGGTTGTCCAACACTAGGCTAGTTCAGTGTATTTAGTCTGATATCTAGCAATTTTGATCATTTGACTGTGTAAAATTATGGCATTTCTTTGAACCATTTAATGTATTCAATGTCCTTGATATTCATGCTTATGCCAAACACAGCTCCATTCTCTTTTAAATCAATACAGTAAAACATGAAATGCAAGAAAAATGAAATGCACTGAGATATGCATGACATTTCCAAGTAGGAATATTGTCTATCTGAACTAAATCAGCATGACGTCAAATTGCATTGATCCAAAACAGCATGTTGGTGATATTTTAGAGGATACCATTTGCCACAGACGTTAATACTACTGTTCCCGCTGGAAGCTATCTCGCAGAAAGGTTTATAAAGTCCATCTTCCCTGGTATAAAAAAATCCTTATTTTAATCTATGCCAGTGAGGATTCAGCTCAGGAATTCCAATGGAACATTAACCATGGCAGTGACCTGTGGGAAACTTCATTAACCTAACATGCATCCTTTTTTTTTATAACTGTGGGTTTGAAAACATTAAAGTACTAATAAAAGACTTGTTCCATTCTTTGATTAATTTGTCATGTTGAGACATTAGAGGCCAGTTTTGTGCAAGAACTCTCAGAAATCATGAGTACAATTTCTTCTGGGTGCCAATGAATAGGTTTTTGACAATTGACGTGCTCCAATTTCTATACAGCGACTGAAAACCGTAATCCCACTGACATTCAAGGAACACATTTCCTCTCTTTGTTTAACGCCCATTCCAAAGAATATAGCACAAATATCTCAGTGATACAGTGTCATGGCGGTCAGGTCTGCTGCCAGTACAAAGCATACATGTTCTCCCTGTGGTGTGTGGCTTCTCTCCCAAGGTTGGCAGTAGAAACAAGTAACTGCAGATGCTGATTAATGCTCTAAAGGACACAAAGTGATGGAATAGGTCAGCAGGGTAGGCAGTATCTCTGGAGAACATGGCTAGGTGACGTTTGGGTTGGAACACTTTTTCAGACAGGTTTTAACCTGAACCATCAGCTATCCACGTTCACCAGAGATGCTGCCTGACCTGTTGACTTACTCCAATACTTTGTGTCCTTTTGCAGGTGGGTAGGCTAATCGGCCACTGCAACTTTCCCCTAGTGTAGTGCAAGTAAATGCAATGATGGAAATGTAGCAAGAATAAGTTATGTAGAAAATAATTGGGGAACTGGGATTATTTTGTGATTTAGAATAGGCTACATAGACTGAATGGCCTCCATCTATGTTGTCAGGAAATATGGAACGTCAAGTATCCACCATTGAATGGGAGAGTAGTGCTGTAACGTATTACATTGTAGACGAGCTATCGGTTCTCAGATGAATGTAAAAATCACTGGGTTCCCTGGTGAAGTTCCCCCTGATGTTCTATGGCCGACAGTTATTTCTAAGTTACTTACTTATAAATACAAAATGAATTACCTAGTTAATATTTTATTTCAGTTTTATGGGAGCATCCAAGGTATAAATCGAAGGTTGCATATGTGCCATACACACTCAACAACAGAAAGAGTGTGCTGTACTTGAGTTAAGGATTCATACAATAAGAGTTCATATCAAATCCTACCACATTTAGCATTAAATTGTGATTAGCATTGGACAGTCAAACAGCCAACAGGGGGAGGAACTCTAAGTGAATATAATCTCCACTCTGTCCAGCCAGGGGTAAGCTGGAGAAATTGCAACCTTATTCAGCCAGAAGAATTGATGGGATGATCGCTTTGGCTAGAGAACGCCTTCAGCCAAGTTCAATCATTCCACGTGTGGTGAAGAAATGATTGGGAGCATTGGATATAGCAAAGACGATGGGACCAGAAAACAACTTGGCAACTGTGCTGAGGACGGACCTGCACTCCTGAACAACCTGCATCTCTACCAAGGTTTTTCACTGCAGTTATAATACTGGCATCAAACTGATGCCATGGAAAATTGTCCAAGCATGTCCCATCAAGGAAATGTTGAACAGATCCAATCCCGTTAATTGAGTAAAACAATTCTTCTCTGAAGATGGATTCCCAGCCTGAAACGTTGCTTATCAATGTCCTCTAGAAATGCTGCCTGACCTGCTGGTACTCCAGCATTTAGTTTTTTTTTAAAGATCCCAGCATCTGCTGTTTCCTGTGCCTCCAATCCATTGAATGATTGATCGCTCAACCCATTCATTCATGGATTGAAGGAGTGATGTAAGGAGTTGAAAAAGTCCTATCAAGCAGCATTTACTCATCAATGACCTGCTCATAAATGCTCAGCTGCAGTTCATGAGAGCCACTTAGCTCCAGACCTCATCACAGCCTTGGACCATAGAGTATTACAGTCACAGATTGATACAATGTGGAAACATGTCAACAATGTCCCAGCTACCCTAGTTCCACTTGCATGCACTTAGTCCATAACCCTCCAAACCTGACCTATTCACGTACCTGTCCAACTGTTTCTTAAACGATGGGATAGTCCCAGCCCCAACTATCTCCTCTGGCAGCTTGTTCCATACACCAACATCTCTGTGAAAAAGTTACCCCTCGGATTCCTGTTAAATCTTTTCCCCTTCACCTTGAACCTATGTCCTCTGGTCCTCGATTCCCCTAATCTGGGTAAAAGACTCTGTGCATCTACCCGATCTATTCCTCTCATGATTTTTATACCTCTATTAGATCTCCCCTCATCCTCCTACGCTCCATGGAATAGAAATCCAGCCTACTCACCCTCTCCCTATAGCTCATACCCTCTAGTCCTGGCAACATCCTCGTAAATCTTTTCTGAACCCTTTCAACCTTGACAATATCTTTCCTATAACATGATGCCCAGAACTGAACACAATATTCTAAATGCTGCCTCGCCAATATTTTATACAACTGCAACATGACCTCCCAACTTCTATATTCAATACTCTGGCTGATGAAGGTCAAAATGCTGAAAGCCTTTTTGACCACCTTATCTACCTGCGACTCGACCTTCAAGGAACCATGCACCTGCACTCCTAGATCCCTCTGCTCTACAACACTACCCAGTGGCCTACAATTTACTGTGCAGGTCCCGCCTTTGTTCAACGTCCCAAAATGCAATACCTCACACTTCTCTGTATTAAATTCCATCAACCATTCCTCCGCCCACCTGGCCAATCGATCCAGATCCTGCTGCAATCGTTCACAACAATCTTCACTATCTGAAAAACCACTAACTTTTGTATCATCAGCAAACTTGTTAATCTTGCCCTGTATGTTCTCATCCAAATCCTTGAAGTAGATGACGAACAGTAGCGGGCCCAGCACCGAACCGTGTGGCACACCACTAATCACACGCCTCCATTCTGTGAAGCAACCTTCCACCATCGCCCTCTGCTTCCTTCCATGGAGCCAATTTGCTATCCATTCAGCTATCACTCCTTGGATCCCATGAGATCTAACCTTCCAGAGCAGCCTACCATGCAGCACCTTGTCGAACACCTTACTAAAGTCCATGTACACAATATCTACAGCTCTGCCCTTATCAACTTTTTTGGTCACGTCTGAAAAAAAAAAAGAGCAATTATTAAATTCTAAAAATGAGGAGAGAATAACTGCAAGCACTAGCAGAATAACTTATTTTGATATCAAAACAGCATTTAACTGTGTGCCATCAAGGAGACATGGTAATATTAAAGGTTTCAGGAGCAAAATATTCTACTCATTAGTGGGATATCTCATCAAAAGGAATGTGCTTGTCATTGTTGAAGATTAATTGCATCAGCCCAGGACATTACAATAGGACAAAGTCCAAAGCCGATCCATCTTCATTTGCTTCATCAATGACCTTCCATCCATCATAGCTACAAATGTAGGGATGTTCTTCGATCATTGTACCTTGTGATTCTATTGCAACTCCAATGTGAAACTTTTTGCATGCAGCAAGATCTGGACAATATTTAATTTTGGGGTAATCGCAATGTTCACATCGCAGAACAGTATCGCCCACAGGAGGGAGGAGGGTCATACCAGAAACAGCACAAGGTATGCCAAAAAATCATGAGATGCCAATCTAATTGACTTCAATACAAGACTGCTTGCTTGCTGAACAACTAAAACAGCTTGTAATAGAGCTACACAGTCTCACAGCCAATGGCTCAGATTAAATCTATCACGTCCAGTTATGAAATGTGGTGGACTGTAGGTTGGTGATCCAAGGACCCACTGGTAGTATTGAGAATCTTAAGGCTATGCATTAGGAACACACAGAAGCCCTGCATTAGCAGTAGAAAGAACTGACCACTTCACCAACTACCCACTTGTCCACCCCATCAGCCAGACCTTGCACTGTTTCTGGTCTATGGAAGGAAACTAGAGAGGAAATTGCAGGAGCCCTGGTTGAAATTTACAAGTCATTCTTAAATACAGGAGAGATGCTGGAAGACCGGATGTTGTGCCTCTATTCAAGAAGGGCTGCAGGGAAAATGCTAGGAACTATAGGCCGGTGAGCTTAACATCTGTAGTTGGAAAGTTACTAGAGAGTATTCTGAGGGATAAGTTGGAGCGCACAGAAGTGGATCACCACCTCACATCCTGGATTCTGGACTACCTCACCAACCGACCACAGTATGTGAGGACAAAGGACTATGTCTCGGACAGGGTGGTCTGCAGCACAGGGGTTCCGCAGGGAACAGTGCTGGCTCCATTCTTGTTCACCCTGTACACTGCGGACTTCAGGCACAGCTCTGCAAACTCCTATCTACAGAAGTTCTTTGATGACTCTGCCATCGTCGGCCTCATCACAGCCGACGATGACAGGGCGTGCAGAGAAATGATCAAGGAGTTTGTGGACTGGAGCCAGCGGAACCGCCTCCGGATCAACGCGGGGAAAACCAGGGAGATGGTGGTGGATTTCCGCAGGCGCAGCCAGGTCCCCCGACACTGGTGAACATCCAGGGAATGGACATCGGGAGGGTGGACTCTTATAAGTTCCTGGGTGTTTACCTCAACAATAAATTAGACTGGACCGAAAACACCAATGCGCTATACAGAAAGGGCCAGAGCAAACTTTATCTGCTCAACTCAACTCAACTCAACTAAACTAAACTCAACTCAACTAAACTAAACTAAACTAAACTAAACTAAACTAAACTAAACTAAACTAAACTAAACTCAACTAAACAGTCAAAAAGACAATGATATGCCTACACATTGGAGGGAGATTTAGTGGAATGTGCTGGGGTGGAACTGTAAGTCTCCTACACTTTGTGGATCAACCCAAGCCTTAATTACAGTACTTCTGTCTGGTATGAAGACCTCACAGATGGCATGGTGATGTAAAATTGTTCATCAGCAAAGTGAGTGGTTTAAAATCCATAGACCTATTGAGTTTGATGAAGGGTTTCGACACAAAACATCACCTATTCCTTTTCTCCAGAGATGCTGCCTGACCCACTGATTTACTCCAGCTTTTGTATCAATCTTCGATGTAAACCAGCATCAGCAGTACCTTCTTACGCACGGTTTAAAATCCATGCAGGGCTTTTTATCGTTATTGAATATTGTTCCCTGCTTCTTTATAGAGGGATTCAGCTACACTTCAAAAATGATCATGGCTGACCTGCAACTTCTGCTGTAAAACGTCATTACCCGCCCAGCCACCTAAAAGGTCTAAGTCAAGGAAAGTCAGTCTGGATGTTGAGAGGCAATGCAGCAAGATTCTGGCTGCAGTATCAGAGTGCCACAAAAATATGTGGCGTGTGCCTACAATGTAAACATAACGCTATGCACTGCTTGGCATTCATGTGGGATATGAAAGGTGAGCCTAATTATTGAACAGGTGCACACTGTGGACTAACTGCAGTGGCTCGATGAAAAAGTGCAGGCAATGAGCTCCTGGCCTGAACGAGCATGATATAGAGGGGCAGAAGCCGTTCAATAAACTGCCCAGGTGTCATCAACTAGGCCTGAAATGTCACATTTTACAGTACAACTGTAAATTGCACTGTTCAGTTGTTCCTTGCCCTCAGCAGACAAAAGCAGCAACTTGCTTGCACTCCAGTCTGTGGGTTCAGGTGACTGGTGACGTCAATGTCCATCCCACAGACTGTACCTCACGTGGGACAGGAGATGATGGATGGGATGGCTTTAGTTTAGTTTAGAGATACAGCATAGAAACAGGCCCTTCGGCCCACCTAATCCATGCCGACCATCAATCACCCATTCACACTTGTTCTATGTTATCACACTTTCTCAAGCACACTCTACCTACGCTCTAGGGGCAATTTATTTTAAAGAGGTCAATTAACTCACAAACCTGCACATCGTTGGGATGTGTGAGGAAACCGGAGAAGCCGGAGGAAATCCACGTGATCACAGGGAAACGTGCAAGCTCCACACAGACTGCACCCGAGGTCGTGATCGAACCTGGGTTTCTCGAACTGCAAGGCAGCAGCACTACCAGCTGTGATGCCCCACGAAGGGTGTGTGGGAACTTTGGGAAGTGGAACACTTAATCCATCATGCATGCTTGCCTTTTGCACAAACTAGCACAGACTAAAGTTTCCTATTGTCACCCCAAATGCTCTTTCTCTGTTTGACTAGCTATGATGTTCAGGTTTATGTTTAGGTTCATTATTGCCATCTGTACTGAAGTCCAGTGAAAAGCTTTGTTTTGCATGCTATCCAAACAGTTCAGATTTACCCTACATAAATACAATCAAGTCAAACGCAAGTCCTCAAGAGTCATAGAATGATACAGTGTGGATACAGGCTCTTCGGCCCAACTTGCCCACACCAGCCAACATGCCCAGCTACATGTCCTATGGATGGAGCAAAGGGGAAGATACAATGGGCAAAATATAGTTTTCAACATTGCAGCACACCAGTTCCAAGTCCAATGTCCTCAATGGGTTAGAGGTGAATCAGACAGTACCCTAGCTAATGGATTCTCACAACATTTTTGGACGTTAACACCTTGGATGACCTTGGGCACAGCGCATGGATGTAATCATGAAGAAGGTGTGTCAGCACCTCTGCTTTCTTATACGTTTAGGGAGATTTGACATATCACCAAATACTCCAATATCTACTGTGGTACTGTACAAAATATCCTGACAGGTTGTCTCATGGGCTGGTGCAATAGATCCAATGCATAGGAACGCAAAAGGCTGCAGAGAGTGGAGGATTCAGCCTGGTCCACCATGGGCACAGCCCACGCCACCATCAAGAGCATCTACATGATGTGCTGCCTTAGAAAGACGGCACCTAGCATCATGGATCCCACCCACCCCCCCCCCAATCCAGGTCATGCCCTCTGCTCACTGCTACCATTGGGCAGGAGGCACAGAAACCTGAAGTCCCTCACCACCAGGTTCAGGAAAGATTCCTACATATTTCCAGTTCTTGAACTGACCCACACAATCCTAATCCTACCTCAGTAATGGAACACTACGGAGCAGCTGCGGAGACTCGCAGGGCCCAGGGGCCTGTTTCCACGCTGCATGTCTAAAGTCTAAAGTCTAAAGAAGTTGTATCTACAAACTTGTTCTTTGAGCTAACCGTCTTCTGCCCGTCAAGTTTCACTCATGCTAACAATGTTGATCCCACAACAAACTATCCATTCCTCATCCCTGAACAATTTGCATATTTAGTGATAGGGCCATGAAGCTTGGAATCCAGTGATGGGTGACTCACCATTTGATACTTCAAGATCTTTCCTAGTGTAAAAAGCAGCAGTCAAAAGTATCAAAGAATGGCCTTCCCCATTGGACAAAAGGTAGAGAAGTGTGAAAACGCACACCTCCAGATTCAGCGACAGTTTCTTCCCAACTGTTATCATGCAACAGAACCATTCTACCACAACCAGAGAGCAGTCCTAAACTAATATCTGCCTTATCGAGGACCCTCGGACTATCTTTGATCGGACTATACTGGCTTTACCTTGCACTAAATGTTATTCCCTTATGTATCTGTACATTGCGAATGGCTTGATTGTAATCAGGTATTGTCTTTCTGCTGGCTGGTTAGCACACAACAAAAGCTTTTCACTGTACACATACACATGACAATAAACTAAACTGAACCTGGGCGTGTTTAATACCAACTGCACTCCAAAAGGCTAACACTATCCAGCGCAAAGCAGACTGTTTGACTGGTCCCCTATCACTCTCCCTAAAATGTTCACTCCATCCAACATGAGTACAGTATGCCTGCAAAGACACTGTGCAACACCACCAGGCTTCTTCGCCAGCACTTTCCTTACCTGTGAACGTCATCACAGAAGGATAAGGAGAGAAGGTGTGTTTGTTTGCCAACACCTGCAAATCTCCATCCAAGTGAAACACTTCCTGCATTAGAAATAAATCACGGTTCCTTTAATGTTGCTGTATTAAATTGCTGAAACTCCCCACCGACAGGGGTGGGAGCACATTACCACCAAGGACAGCACCAGTTCAAAAGGTGGCTCACCACCACTTTCTCAAGGAAAATGAATCATGGCCAATAAATTAATACTTTGCCAACAAGGCCTACAAACCGGAAATGGATCATAATTCAAGATTCAAGATTCAAGATATCTTTATTTGTCCAAATTTCGTCCAAATGTTGGAAGTGACAGAATACCCTGACTGATGAAGTCAGTCATTAAAGAGTATAATTTGATACAAATTTCCAGTCTGCCTTTTAATTTTTCTTTAATTTTTATTATAGTCCTGCAACATCTAACATTAGCATTTTTCTTACACCTGGAAACCCAGAGTTGGGCCACACAGAGCTAGGGGTCGGGGAATGTATTTTTCATGCCATTGAGAGTCTGGTTAAAGTCAGCCAAAAGGGAAAAAAAATTTACATTGACGGCGCATTGATTTATTTTAGCCTGACGGATTGCTCCTATGTCTATGGACGAAATTTAGTCACCCACAGTCCAACAATAAAAGCAATAAAACAAGCAAATTACACAATCCCAACCAACACACAAAAAAAAAGAAACATCCATCACAGTGAGTCTCCTCCAGTCCCCTCCTCACTGTGATGAAAGGCCACAATGTCTTTTCCCTTCCCCTGCCGTCTTCTCCCGCGGTCAGGCTGTTGTGGTTGCAGGCCGCGCCGGACGGTGAAAGGTCCGCATCGGGCCGACCCAAGCCCCGCGATCCGGGGTGGGCGAACACGCTGCCGCTGCTGCTGCACGTTGGGGTGGTCGTGGCCTGCAATAAATTGAATTTTCTTTGCAATTTTTACTATGTTTTTCATACTGGACCTTTCCTGAATACTCTTTTTTTTTTTGTCCAGTCGAAGAATTGTTTATTGAAATGCAGACAAAATGAAGGCATTGGCAAATTTGTACATTTGCTTGGATTGGAGCTGCCTGAAAATCCATAGGATAAACTAATAACAGCTGCTCTTTGCATTAATCCACCATAGACATAGGAGCAATCCGTCAGGCTAAAATAAATCAATGCGCCGTCAATGTAATTTTTCTTTCCCTTTTGGCTGACTTTAACCAGACTCTCAATGGCATGAAAAATACATTCCCCGACCCCTAGCTCTGTGTGGCCCAACTCTGGGCTTCCAGGTGTAAGAAAAATGCTAATGTTAGATGTTGCAGGACTATAATAAAAATTAAAGAAAAATTAAAAGGCAGACAGGAAATTTGTATCAAATTATACTCTTTAATGGCTGACTTCATCAGTCAGGGTATTCTGTCACTTCCAACATGATCCCAACGCCAATCACATCTTCCCACCCCTATTTATCTCCACCTTCCACAGATACTGGTCCCTCCACAACCCATTGGTTCACTCATCCCTTCCCACCCAAACCACCCCTTCCTTAGGTACTTTCCTCTGCAACCGCAAGAGATGTAACACTTGTCCCTATACCTCCTCCCTCAGCTCTATTCAGGGATCACAGCAGTCTTTCCAGGCGAGGCAGAGGTTCACCTGCACCTCCTCTAACCTCATTTGGTGTTCCTGCTGTGGCTTCCTGTACATCGCGAGACCAAGCGTAGACTCTGCAACCATTTTGTCGAATACCTATGTTCAATCCGGCAAGGCCTGCTGGATCTCCCAGATGCTAACCATTGTAACTCCTCTTCCCATTCCCATGCTGACCATTCTGTCCTGGGCCTCCTCCATTGATAGAGTGAGGCCACACACAAACTGGAGGAGCAAGACCTCATTTTCTGCTTGGGTAGCTTATAAACGAATGGTATGAACATCTGTCTATCACCAACAAACGATACCATGTGTCTGAAGAGGTTCCTGTCCTGAAACGTCACCTATCCAGATCTCCAGAGATGCTGCCTGACTTGCTGAGTTATTCCATCACCTTGTATCACTTTTGTAAACCAGCATCTGCAGTTCCTTGTATCGATATTGAGCATAGACTTTGGGACGTGATGTTACATTTGTACAAGACATTGATGAGGCTGTAATTTGAGTGCAGTGTTCATTCTTGGTCATCCTGGTATAGGAAGGAGGTCACTAAGCCAGAAAAACTGCAGAGCAGATGAATAAATATGTTGCCAGGACTTGAGGGAATGAGCTGAAGGGAGAGGTTGTACACGCTAGGACTTTTCCAAGATTCCTTGAAAGCTGAGGGGTGATCTTATAGAGGTGTATAAAATCATGAGGGGAATTGATAGGGGGAATGAACTGAGTCTTTTACCCAGACAAAGGGAATCAAAAACAAGAGGACATATATTTAAGATGAGGGAGGCAAGATTTAACCCAAACCTGGTGGGCAATGTTTTCATTCAGAGGGTGGAAAGAATAAGCTGACAATGGAAATAATTGAGGGAGGTACTATAATGGCATTTAAAATTCATTTGGGCAGGTTCATGGATAGAATGGTTTATAGGGATATGGGACCAATGAGGGCAAATGGGACTAGCTTAGATGGATAGATGAGTTGGAGCGAAGAGCTTATTTTCATGCTGTGTGATTATGACTCTATGACTCTGTGGGTAAGTGGGGAAGACAAAAGGGTGCAAATGGTGGAATCTGATCAGAAAGGATGATAGGGAGTGAAATGTAAAACCTGAGGGAAGAGATGGTGAGGAAGAAAAGTGGGGGACCCTGAGCAGGTAATACATGGTGGAGGAAGGGAAAGGAACTAGAAGATGGGGGCAGGAAGCAAGGAAAGAAAGATGTGCGCTGGCGGAGGAAGGGTTGGGTAAATGAAAAGGAGTGGGTTGGGGGGGTGGGGGGGGGGTGATTTACCTGAAATTTGAGAATTCAATTTTCTTGACATTTGGCTGTTGGCTCCCCATGCGGAGGTGAGTTGCTGCTTTCCAGTTTGGAGGGGGACGAGGATGAATAGGTCAGTATGGGAATGAGAAGCGGAACTGAAGTGGCTCGCAGCTTCCGGAGCTCCATCTGGCCCAGGCGGACAGAGCATAAGTGTTTGGCAAAGCGGTCGGCTTGTCTATGCTTGACCTTATCCGACGTAGAAGGGATCACATCAAGAGCACCGAATGCATTAGATATGGTTGGAGGAGTTGCATGTAAGCCTCTGCTTTACCTGGAAGTGCCGTTTGGGTCCCTGAATGAGGAGAGGAAGAGCCTAGGTACGATGTGCAGCTTGAATTTTTGACCACTGCAATTCTAGTGACAATTATAAAATGGAGTCCCTCCATTTTGAAATAGTTATATTATTTAATCATTGTCTGCAAACGGGGGACCTAAAGCATAAAATACACAACATAGAAAAGTGGAGCACAGGAACAGGCTCTTCGGCCTACAATGTCTGTGCCAAATTTGATGCCAAAGGAAACAAAATTCACAATGTAATGTCCTTTCCCAGAATTTCATAACTGTGGATCCACTTCCCTCTCTCAGTCCTTTGATCCGACTCCAAAATGCTGGCTTCTAAAATCCAATTATCATTCATTACAATTTGATTTATCTAATCGTCTCTACAGGTTTTTTTCTTCAGAACAAGAGATATCCTGCACTTTAGTCTTTAGGCCCTTTATTCATTGTTCCAGAAATATCAGCTGCTATTTTTCATTTTAAACACATTTTTGACATTCTTATTTAGGCTCATGAAAATTAAAAGGGGCGAATTAGCGGGAAGAAACGCAGAGTTAATGTTTGACAGTGTAACCAATTGCTCTCTATTCCTTACTTTTAAAATTCTGCCCAATATTTAGCAGACCTAGTGCACGTTGTCTCACTTTCAGTGTTGACTAATTAAACACCACTGCAGCCATGCATAGAATGAACATTACTGAGTTTGTTTTGAGACAAGAGTTAACTGTATGGAATGCATTTCCATGGCAGCAGTTTCCAAAATATTTGCATCTAAAGAGGCAAAAAGTCAGCACTTTTAAATTCTCTTCACATGTTGCCAGAAGTGTTAATGCCTCTTTGGTCCTTGGAGATTAAACACCCTCGAAGATCCCATGACGATTGCTAAAATGTAAAATATATATAGATATACTGCAGCAGAGCATTTTTTCCTCAAAGCTTTTTTGCTCTAATTCCCATAAATTAAACAGGAAGGAAGCGAGTTATCTTTATCTCTGTGTAGAATTTGTGCTAATATTATTTCCAGAGAAGCAGTAAATTAATTTGAAACATGTCTCAATGTCATGTTTGCAAATGCCTGATTAAGGACATATGAATAAATTAAAGTTACATAAAATCTGTCCTAACATTGCAACCGACCCTTTCATTGTATTTACAGCCAGAAGGCCCCACACATCCAATTACCTCTATTGTTACCTGCAAAATAACTCCACATCATTTGTACAATTTAATAACCATGATCAGATGATTTTTAAATGGTGTAAATTTCCTTTTTCTAACCCATGCCTAAGTAATTTATTCTACATTGTAATTGCCCATTTACCAATGACATTTTTTTTTAACTGCTTATTTCCTTCACTTTAAATGAAACTCTGAATTCTTGAATTGTGTGCATAGCCTGTTTCTATTTTATCAGACCCATTGATGTTAAAATTTTCTTTGGGCATGTGAGCAATCATGGGAATATGCATTCGGGCAGAAAGAGGCTGCTGAGATAGGTCAGCCATGATCTTGTTGAATCTTTGAAGAATGTAAAGCAAGTAGAAAGACCTCTAGCGGGTGATTAAAGGGCCAAAGGGGCCATGAAATAGCATTGGTGAGTTGAATTAAAAATATTCCCAAGTCTTTTTATAGCTACATTAAAAATGAAAAGGTAACCAGGGAGAAGATAAGACCGCTCAAGGATAAAATGGGGAATTTGTGCTTGGAGCCTGGGAATGTAGACGAGGTACTAAATGAGTACTTTACATCTGTTTTAACCAAGGAGAAAGACATGGAGGACAGTGAGATTAGCATGGAAAATACTAGTATGCAAGGGCTGTTAAAAATTTAGAAGTAGGAGCTGTTGGAATGCTAGAGGAGGATTAAGGTGGATAAATCCCCAGGGACCTAATGGGTTATTGAGCGATGCAAGAGAGGAGATTGCAGGGGCCTCGACAAAGATCTTTGTCTTCTCTAGCCACAGGCGAGGTCCCGGAAGAATAAGGAGTAGCCAATTTTATTCAGGAAGGAAATGCAGATGCTGGTTTACACCGAAAATAGACACAAAATGCTGGAGTAACTCAGCGGGACAGGCTGCAACTCTGGAGAGAAAGAATGGGTGGAAGAAGGATCTCGATCTGAAATGTCACCTATTCCTCTCTCCAGGGCTGCTGCCTGTGCCCCTGAGTTACTCCAGCATTTTGTCTCTAGCCGATTTTGTGCCTCTGTTTAGGAAGGGAAATAGAGAGAATCACGGGAATTATAGGCCCATGAGCTTCATGTCAATCGTAGAGAAGCTGATGAAGAGGATTCTTCAGGATAGGATTTACTCCCATTTGAAGACAGAGTGCTGGAGTAGCTCGGCGGGTCAGGCAGCATCTCAGGCGAGCATGGATAGGTGACGTTTCAAGTCAGAACTCTTCCTCAGACAAACTCCCCTTTGGAAGGGAATGGCCTAATACGGAACGGTCAGCATGGCTTGTACACAGCACGTGATCACTTACTAAGCTTTTTGAGGAGGTGACAAAAGTGATTGATGAGGATAGGGCAGTGGATGTCGTCAGCATGGATATTAGAAAGACATTTGCCAAAGTTTCCCTTGGTAGGCCGATCCAAAAGATTAAGATGCATGGGATTCACAGTGACCTGGTCATATGGATTCAGAACTGGCTTACTGATAGAAGATTGTGGTGGAAGGGCATTATTCAGGCTAGACGTTTGTGACCAGCAGAGTTGTGCAGTGATCTGTGTAGGGACTTCTGCTGTTTGTGATATATTTAAATGACTTGGCCCACATAGTTTGTGCCAAACATGATGTCAAGTAAATTTCCTCTGCCTACACTTGATCCTTATCCTTCCATTCTCTGCATAACCCTGCACCAATCTGAAAGCCTCTTAAATGTCACTGTCATATCTGCTTCCACCACTATCTCTGGCAGTGTGTTCCAAACACCCACAATTCTCCGCAATAAACTTGCCCCACACATCTCCTTTAAGCTTTTCCCTGTAACCTCAAAGCTATGCTCTCCAGTCTTTGACATTTTCATCCTGGGAAAAAATGTTCTTACAGTTTCTCCTATCTATGCTTCTCATAAATTTTATATGCTTCTATCATGTCACTCATTTTTTAAATCCAAATTTTAATTGTGCTCTAATGCCTGCATCGTAGGATTGCCTGAATTCTGCAAACATAATGTTTAAAGAGCAATGCGGCATCAGTTTGATGATTTCACATCTGCACTGCTCTACTAATTACACGTGGCATCAATGAGAAGCAACAATCCATCTGCAGGTTCAGAAGATGTGTGTGGTATAGTCTACGCATGAAAGGAAATCACTCATATTCAGTGATGTTTAGTTTAGTTTAGAAATACAGCATGGAAACAGGCACTTGGCCCACTGGGTCCACGTCGACCACCGATCGCCACACTCTAATGCTATCCTGCACACACTATGGAAAATTTATAATTTTACCAAGCCAATTAGCCCACAAACAGGTACATCTTTGGAATGTGGGAGGAAACTGGAGTTCCCGGAAAAACCCCACACAGGTCGCGGGGAGAATGTACAAATTCCATACAGACAACACCCGTAGTCAAGATCGAACCCGGGTCTCTGGCGCTGTAAGGCAGCAACTCTACCGCTGCGTCACTGTGCCACCGTAATTGTTTATTATAATTTCAGAGTATCTCTTACCACAGTAAAGGCAATGTAACCTATCGTGATTGTGCCAGATCTTAGAAAAAGCTTTCCACTTTGGCAAAGATGTCCTTCTCTCCTATTGCCTTGCAAACTTTTCCTTTGCAAGTCTTCAGATTCATTTTGAACATTACTCAGGAATCTGTGTCCGCTAGCTTGCAGGCAGTGCATTCCTAATCGTAAGTTACTGCATATAAATGTTCTTCATCTGCTCACTGTTTTTTTTGCCAGATGTAGGACTTTTTTTTTGTTCTCTTTTTCTCTCAACATTAAACACCTCGGGACTAAATAAAGCAGAGCTTTTGGATACTTGTCCTTAATTATATCCGTAAGTATTTCTATTTTCCACCGAAAAAAAAGTTGTTTCCTCGGTTTTTTATGTAAACTGCAGCCAATGATGAGATATTGCCAAGACCTTGGTGGAAGTGTTTTGTGGTTTTGTTTTATACCTGCACTAAGTCAAACAATGTTGCAAATGTAATTGTTTTCACATGTTGTTTCAGCACCGCTGTAAAGGGCCAAAGTTAGGTAAGTAAACATTGTACCTTTTATTAGTGGTGGCCACTAAATTATTCCTCTTGTTGCAATCTACAGCAACACTACAGATGTGCACTTGGAGATTTCTAGTTTGTCATTTCATTTCTAAACACATTCAAACATTTTCCAGGCACGAGGGTTTATGTCTACTGGGATAAAATTGAAAAGCTGTTATGATTGACTTGCATGGAGCCTTTTACAGCAGGGGAGTTACTCCTGGAGTTCTGGCTAAAATTAACCCCTTTCTCAACATTACCTGAACAGATTATCACGTTGCTGTTTTCCACAGCTTGCTGCGTTCAGATTGACTGCCTCCTTTCCCACATTAGAATAATGGATACACTTGAAAAGTACAACATTGGTTGTAAACTAATATGGAATTCCACAGAAGAACATAATTGTAACGGACCGCAGGTAGACTCAAATGCAGCACACGGAACCAAGGAAGTAGTTTTAGAATGAGCTTTATTTCTACCTGCTCGTGGTTGGGGACAGAAGATTGAGGCGTTCACCAGGGCTACGACGAGGCATGAAGGTCGGGAGCAGGCAGGGTCGGCAACAGGAAATCAGTCCAAGAGAGAATGCTGGCTAGTCTTGCATGAGGGCTAAGAGCAATCTGGCAAAGAGTGTGTGTGCAGGAAGGGTTTATATGCTGGCTTGATTGGTGATCTGGAGCAGGTGAGTGAACAGGCGAGGGGAGTTGGCTTAACGTGGTGGGCATGGCTGGCAGGTGAGTGAACAGGACAGACTGTGACAATAATAGCACAGTGGAGCAACTGGTAGAGCTCCTGCCTCATGGCGCTAGAAACCCGGGTTCAATCCCCACCATGGGTGTTGTCTGTGTGGAGTTTGCACATTCTCCCTGAGAGCCCTTCTTTCTCTTTTAGTCATGTTAGAGAACAAATATGACCAAGACCCTGGGGTAAATCTACCCTGCTGTGGAAGGTAAAAACATTTTTAGTTCCACTTGTGGTAGCAGGAGGTCTAGAACCCTTTATTTTAAGGGAGTCATCAGGTAAGCAAATTGAAAATTCAATGATCTCTTCATCACTCAGAGCAAGGTGCATATGTGGAAACCATAACATTGGCAAGTGAAAAGCTACCTGGGTGTGAGTTTAAGGATTTGCTCCCAACTTGGGAAGTCCTCAAAGATAACGGTTCCCTCTTAGGCTCACTTTAGATCTTTAATTCTTTAGGAACCATTCCCCGTTTCCCCTGCACTATGCTCAATTGACCTTCACTCGCCGCTGACACCTTCATCCCTGTGATGGCTTCTCACCCCTTTCCTCATGTATATTCTCTCCAGTACTCTCTGCCACCTGACCCAAGTTCTCCCCCTCCCCAAACTGCCCTTCTGCCTCCCACCTACCTCAGTCCCACCCAAAGATACTAGAGGAGCAAGATGAACCACTCCGTCAAAATCACCTATACTGAAATGTAGCCAGCAGAGGAGCGAAACGTCTGCCATTTTAGTAAGCGAAACCCGCTGTTCGATATGCCTCTCGCAGTGTGATCAGTGTTTTGGGGGAACGTCATGACATACTATGGTTTTTAGGGTCGAGTGGTCGATGTTGCTCTGCTCAATTATCTTTGGTTCTACTCTCTGCTCAGCACCCGTTGCTGATCCTAATCCCACTCCAGCAGTTCAAGAAGATGGTTCATCATCAAGGACAATTAGGGATAGGTAAGAAGTGCTGGTCCTACCAGTGACATATAGATCCTGTTAACTGGTTTAGGTTTAGGTTTGGATATATTATTTTCATGTGACTTAGGGAAAGCTTTGTTTTGCATGCCATCCAAACAGATCATATATAGTTCACATAAATACAGTCAAGCCAAACTCAAATAGAATGGATAGAGCAAATAGAAGATATGGAGAGCAGAATATAGTTCTCAGCATTGTATCGGATCATTTTCATAGACAAAAACCAATGGGGTAGAGGTGAATTGGGCAGGACCCTAGCTTATGGTTCAGAAGCCTGTTAATAGAAGGGAAGAAGCTTTTCCTGAGTCTGGTGGTGTGCACTTTCAAGCTTCTATACCTTGTGAATGGGAGCAGGGAGAAGAAGAAATGACCGGGGGTGAGACAAGTCTTTGATTACCATCACCGAGGGGGCCGTTAATTTGATTACGTTGGCTGCTTTTCCGAGGCAGCGTGAAGTGTAGATGGGTCCATGGTGGGAGGTCTCATCTGTGTGTTGTATTGGGTTACATCTACGACTCACTGCAATTTCTTGTGATCTTGGGCAGAGCTGTTCCCAAGCTGTGATGATGCAACCTGACAGTGAGCTTTCAATGGTGCACCTGTGGACGTTTGTAAGAGTCATTGGAGACATGCCGAATTTCCTCAATCTCCTCAGTAAGTAGAGGTGTTTTTAATAAACAAATAGGGAAAAGGAATCAATCATCCATCTGTTTGTGTCCAAAACAAACAGGAAAATTCCTCAACAGGCTTCTTGATCCTTTCACTGTAATCTTCGACCTTGTGAGCTTTTCTCTCACAATCCTCTCCCACTAGCAAGCACCTCTACCAAGCCTCTCCCCAGAGCAAGGTGCATATGTGGAAACCATAACATTGCCAAGTGAAAAGCTATCTGGGTGTGAGTTTAAGGATTTAAGGGACCGGCAGTACCTGCATACTCAGCCCTACAATGTCATAAGGTCATAAGCTCATAGGTCTTCTTAGGCCACCTCGGTTATGGCTGACCATGGGTGATGCATCCTAGTTGGCTGCTTGCTCCACACCTCGGCTAGAGCAGCGTCGCTTGTGGCTGAAGAGACCAATGGGGGAGTGACAGTCTCTGTTGCAAAGGTCACATTTGTGTGTAGTCTCTGGTTCGTTGAAGTTGCTGCGCTCCTTTCTGCGTGCCCGCTTGTCTGCCGCTGCGTTCATCAGTTTCTCTTCCCCCGTTTTGAGATGTTGGTTCAGGGTACCTCTCCACCTCGTACAGTCAGCTGCAAGGCTCTCCCAGGACTCCACATTGATGTCGAGCGCCTTCAAATCTCTCTTGCAGACATCCTTGTAATGTAGCTGGGGGAAGCCGATAGAACGGAGATGAGGAAGAACTTTTTCAGTCAGAGGGTGGTGAAGGTGTGGAATTCTCTGCCTCAGAAGGCAGTGGAGGCCAGTTCGTTGGATGCTTTCAAGAGAGAGCTGGATAGAGCTCTTAAGGATAGCGGAGTGAGGGGGTATGGGGAGAAGGCAGGAACGGGGTACTGATTGAGAGTGATCAGCCATGATCGCATTGAATGGCGGTGCTGGCTCGAAGGGCTGAATGGCCTACTCCTGCACCTATTGTCTATTGTCTATTGTCTATTGTTCTCCTCCCAGATGTCAGCTCTCCATAGAGGATGTCTTTTGGAATATGGCCATCCTCCATGCGGTGGACATGGCCCAGCCACCACAGCCTGCCCTGCCTGAGTAGAGTGTACATACTCGGAAGGCCAGCGCGAGACAGAATCTCGCCATTGGACACTCTGTCTTGCCAGGATATACCCAAGATACGGCGGATGCTTCTAAATTGGAAGGTGTTGAGTCTTCTCTCCAGTCTGGCATATGTAGTCCATGTCTCACTGCCGTACAGCAGCGTGCTGTTGACACAGGCATTGTAGACTGCTATCTTTGTCTTCACTGTCAGCTTTGGGTTGGTCCACACTCGAGTTGTGAGGCGAGCGAGAGTTGTAGCTGCCTTCCTGATCCTCTTGTCAATCTCTGTGTCCAAGGAGAGGTTGTCGGTGATGGTGGAGCCGAGGTACGTGAACTGATGGATGGCATCGAGTTCGTAGTCGTCGATGGTGATGACAGGCGGTGCCTCTGTATCCTGTCCCAGGACGTTCATCTTCTTCAGGCTGATGGTCAGCCCAAAGTCCTTGCAAGCCCGATAGAAGCGGTCCATCAGTGACTGTAGTTCCTGCTGGGTGTGAAACACAACTGCTGCATCATCAGCGAACAACATGTCTCTGATGAGAGCTTCATATACTTTTGTCTTGGCTCAGAGGCAGGTGAGGTTGAAGAGCCTGCCGTCTGATCTAGTACGCAGGTAGTTCCCCTCTGTTGCGTTGCCGAAGGCATGTTTCAGGAGCAGAGCGAAGAAAATCCCAAAGAGTGTGGGAGCGAGGACGCAGCCTTGTTTGACGCCACTGCGGATGTCGAAGGGCTCTGAGAAACTGCCATTGAACTGCACTGTCCCCTTTGTGTTGATGTGGAAGGATTCTATCATGCTCTGCAGTTTTGGTGGGCAGCCGATCTTTGGGAAAGCCTTGAATAGGCCATCTCTGCTGATGAAGTCAAACGCCTTGGTGAGGTCAATGAAAGATTCTGGATTACTACGGGTGTCAGAGGAAATGGGAAGAAGGCAGGAGAATGGGGTTAGCAGGGAGAGATAGATCAGCCATGATTGAATGGCAGAATAGACTTGATGGGCCAAATGGCCTAATTCTGGTAATTAGGTATCTGGTAATCTGGCTCATAGGTAATAGTAGCAGAATTAGGCCATTTGGCCCATCAAGTCTATTCTGCCATTCAATCATGGCTGATCTATCTCTCCCTGCTAACCCCATTCTCCTGCCTTCTTCCCATTCCCTCTGACACCCGTAGTAATCCAGAATCTATCTATCTCTGCCTTAAAAATATCCATTGACTTGGCCTCCACAGCCTTCTATGGCAAAGAATTCCACAGATTCACCACCCTCTGACTAAAGAAATTCCTCCTCATCTCATCACAATGTGGTTTGAAATCATGTAGGAGAGGCCATTGTGCTCATCCCATCTCCAAGGTAACGTTATACCAAAGGTTTGAGTATTGTTTGAAGGAGAAAATGCTACATTCCCAGTCATGCACCAAACCAACGCTGGCCTCTGCATTATGCCAATTCTGAGATGAGCGTAATGTCACAGATGTAGATTGACAAAAGGTCAGTATGGATGCAGCAGGTTGAAGGCCCTGTTTCTGTGCATATAACTGACTCTATTATGTCTCTAACCTGTGGAACAAAAAAGGGATTGAATAACATCCAGCCTTCATTTTATGTTGACTGTGGAGAGTTGATTATGCTGTGATAATTGAATGACCGAATTACTATACTAGAATCTCTCCACAATCTTTTATGTTGTTGTGCAGGTTGCTAATTAATATTTTTATGACAGTGATTAAACATTGAAATAATTCAATTTATATATTACTCTTCACACATTCTTACATGTAGCTCAATTTTTTTATTTAAATTGGACATTTTAAAACATTTTCTTTATCACTATTGCATTAGTAGCTATCGCCCTTGATTGTTATCCCACACAATTTGCATTGATCCAGGTAGATTTATGCTAAAAACGTTCTCTTGTGCTAATCTTCTTTTAATGCTACTTCCCTGAACTATATTTTGTCCAGGTCACAAACTTTAGAATATAAGTCTATGATCACATCCTTCTCTTATTGAACTCTGAACTTCTTTCTGAAGCAGGCCATGATAAAGATAAGAAAGCTGTGAGACATGATGTATATTCCATACTTGACACTGGCAATAAATAATGTCTTAGTCAATCATCGGGTATCCAATTGCTTATTGCTGTCCATCAGTCTTTTAAACCGATAGCCAAGCTTGTGCCCTTACTTTATATAGCTATGTTTCACAACCAAGACCTGTTCATATTTCAATAACACCTGGAGTGTACCTGTTGATATGATCAAATGAAGGGTGGAACAATGTGAAACAAATCAGGTTAATAGACAATAGACATTTAAGAGGCTTTTAGATAAGTGCATTGTAAGCCAAAGGGCCTATTCCTATGCTGTATTGTGCTAATATTGTACAATATTTATGCTTAATATTCTATGTTTTATAAAATATTGAAACCAATTAACGACTTTTCCAAGATTATTCACATGGTAAAGCGTTTTGATAGAGCAGATGCACATAAACTGTTTCAATCTTTCCAGACAAAAATAATATAATCTTAACCATTAGAGCCAAACCAATCTGAAGCAAATCTGGAAGTAGTTATATATTTTTTGCACAGAGGGTCACAGAATTCTGCAAACATCTCGACAGCTGTGGATATTGGGTTGATTACTGTTTTAAAGATTGCGACTGATAATTCTTTGTGAAATAAACACATCAAGTGATTTTGGTGAAAGGCAGGTTAATGGGGCTGAGCTACTGATCACCAACAACCTAGTTAAATGAGTCAGGAGGCTTGAAATCTCCTAGAACTGGTCCTTTTCAATGGTTTTCTTTATGTTTTGACATAAATACTTCATTATTAAGTCCATTATAAAGGATAAGGTTACGAGGTTAGAAGTTCACAATAAAATAGGTCGAAGTTAGTATGGCTTTTGCTTGGTCTTGTTTCACAAATTTGCTGGAATTCTTTGCAGAAGCAAATAGCAGGACAGACAAAGGAAAGTCAGTAGATGTTGTTTACTTAGATTTTCAGAAAGCTTTTGATAATGTGCCACACGTGAGGCTGGTTAGCCTACGTTAGAGCCCACGGTTTCAAAGGGCAGATACTAGACATGGATAGCAGGTTGGTTAGATGGCAGAAGGCAAAGAGTGACAATAAAGGGGGCTTTTTCTGGTTGGCTGCCAATTAACTCCAACCTAGTGGAGTTCTGCAAAGGTCAGTGCTGGGGTCGCAACTTTTCACGTTGTATATTAATGATTTGGATGAAGGGATTGAAGGCTTTGTGGCCAAGTTTGCGGATGATACGAAAATAGGTAGAGGGACAGGTAGTGTAGTGAAAACAGGTGCTCTGCAGAAGAACTTAGACAGGTTGGGAGATTGAGCAGAGAAGTGGCAGATGGAATATAGTGTAGCAAATTGTGGAGTCGTGTATTTTGGTAGTAGGAATAAAGGCGTAGACTATTTTCTAAATGGGGTGAGAATCCAGAAATTGGAAGTGCAAAGGGACTTGGGAGTGCTGGTGCTGGATTCCCATAAACGTAATCTGCAAGTCGAATTGGTAGTAAAGAAAGCAAACTCAATGCTAGCATTTATTTCAAGTGGGCTTGTATACAAAAACAGGGATGTAATGTTGAGGCTCTATAAGGCGCTGGAAGGCCATATTTGGAATATTGTGAGCAATTTTGCGCACCATATCTGAGGAAGGATGTGCTGGCTCTGGGGGGGTTCCAGAGGCGGTTTACAAGAATGATCCCAGGAACGAGTAGGTTAACCGATGATGAGCATATTGGTGGCACTGGGCCTGTACTCGCTGGAGTTTAGAAGAATGAGGGGGGACCTCATTGAAACATACAGAATAGTGAAAGGCTTGGATGGAGTGGTTGTGGAGAGGATGTTTCCACGGGTGGGAGAGTCTAGGACTCAACGTCATAGCCTCAGAATTAAAGGACGTTCTTTTAGGAAGGAGATGAGGAGAAATTTCTTAAGTCAGAGGTTGATGAATCTGTGGAATTCTTCGCCACAGAAGGCTGTGGAGGCAGTCAGTGGATATTTTTAAGGCAGAGATAGATAGATTCTTGATTAGTCCAGTTGTCAGAGGTTATGGGGAGAAGGCAGGAGAATGGGGTTAGGAGGGAGAGATAGATCAGCCATGATTGAATAGCGGAATAGACTTGATGGGCCAAATGGCCTAATTCTACTCCTATTCCTTATGACCTTATGACATTCCTGGCCATTGACTTTTGTGCATATTTTGTTTTTAATTCCAATTGCTTTTTTTCTTAGCCATTTGCTGCCCTTCAGCAATGCAGACATAGGTAAACAAAAATCAAATGAATTTTGCTTGGATAGACTATCACGATTAAATTACAAAATAAAACCAATTGATGGAAATAATCAGCTGGGTGGGTAGCATCTATGGAGAGAGGAACAGAGTTAACATTTCAGCTTTATGAGCTGGTATGTAGATAATCTAAGAGAAGGAGCAATGCAGGGAATGCAGCCAGGCAAGAGAAGGTAATGTCATTGGGACAGTATTTTGGACATGGAGACCGTAATGCTGGGAGCTTCAAGGTATTTGTGGATAGGGATAAGGATGGTTAGAAAATTAATGTCCTGAGTTGAGAGAAGGCTGAGTTCAATATCACATGGGCAGCACGGTTCAATCCTGACCTTGGCTGCTGTCCGTGTGGAGTGTGCATGTTCTCCCTGTGACCGCATGGGTTTCCTCCATGTGCACCAGTTTCCTCCCACATCCCTAAAACTTGCAGCTTTATAGGTTAATTGGCCTTTGTAAAAAGAATTGCCCCGAGAGTGGATGAGTTACATAGAAACATAGAAAGATAGAAAATAGATGCAGGAGGAGGCCATTCAGCCCTTCGAGCCAGCTCTGCCATTCAATGTGATCATAACTGATCATCCACAATCAGTAACCTGTGTCTACCTTCACTTGCGTACAAGTCTACACCCAACAAGCAAAAAAGTCAAAGTGCAATGCGTTGGCATGGTTTTCTTTGGAGGAGTTCCTGTCTGAATTATTTTTAAAGACATAACAAAATGTATCGAAGAGGGCTGTGCAGTCAATGTAGTCTACATGAGCTTGGGTGAGACTGCACCAAGGTCCTACATGGAGAATGGTCCAAAATGTTTAAACTCGTAGTATCCAGTGCAAGTTACATAGAAACATAGACATAGAAAATATGTGCAGGAGGAGGTCATTTGGCCCTTTGAGCCAGCACCGCCATTCATTGTGATCATGGCTGATCATCCACAATCAGTAACCCGTGCCTGCCTTCTCCCCAAATCCCTTGATTCCCCTAGCCCCTAAAGCTCTATCGAACTCTCCTTTAAATTCATCCAGTGAATTGGCCTCTACTGCCTTTGTGGCAGAGAATTCCACAAATTCACAAGTCTGGGTGAAAAAGTTTTTTTCTCATCTCAGTTTTAAATTGGATTTAAAAATTTAAGTTGGCAAATTTAAGTTGGCATATTGGATCTAAAATTGGCATGGTAATAGGAGCTAAAGGGTGATGGTGGTGGGTTATATTATGATTAGAAGCCTGTGACCAGTGTGATAACATACAGATTGGAATCTTTATTAGTTATCATTTCTGTAATGCATGACTCTACAACCCTTCATAGTATTGTGGAATGCACCCAAAGACGCTTCTTGACCTGCTGAATATTTCCAATATTTTCTGTTTTATCTCTGATATGCACTATTTTGGTTCCCTGTAATTAAAGTGGGAATCCAGATTAGGTCATAGAATATAGAGCATAGAAAGACACAGAGGAGGAACAGGTCCTCCGGCCCACGATGTCTGTGTTGAACATGTTGCCAAGCTGAACCAATCTGATCTGCTGGCACATGAGCCATACACCTGTATATCTCCATTCACTGCACATCCATGTGCTTATCTAAAAGCTGCTGAAATGCCACTATCTTATCTGCTTCCACCACCACCCCTGGCAGCACGTTCCAGGCACCCACCGATTTTGGTCAACTTCCCTGCACACCTTCTTTAAATTTTGCCCCTTTCACCTTAAAGTTATGCCCTCTAGTCTTTGACATTTCTACTCTGTGTAAAGGTTCTGACTGCTTACTCGATTTATGCCTCTCATTATTTAATAAACTTTTATCATATGGAATTCTTTGCAGAATGCCATCTTCAGCTTCTCTGATCTAAAATTAATCAGTTAATTGTGTTTGATAATATATAAAATACACACTTTACATTTCGCAAATCAATTAATTTTGCCCATTCTTGTCCGTAGAATTGTCGGGTATGAAATAAAATGGAAGGTGAAAATAAAATAATGAGTTTTACTCAATGTTGAAATTCACAGACTTTATATTCTGTTCAAAACAGACAAGTGTGGTTATTCTACTTCATCATATGTTGTCCACTATTTATTGTGATAGATATCATTGTGCTATGGGATGCAGAGTTATGAACTATGAAAAAATTATTAAGTTGTTTACATGCCTGGACTGGAAGTTCCTTTGTTACTATTCTGTAAACTGGGAGAGGTCACTCTGTCAATTTTCGAAAGGTCAAAATCCACAGGGAACATTGAGTGGCAGCTTTGGTAATCAATAGGAATATGATGGATTGCAAACCCAGACAGGAGTCATTCTGTCAAATGGATTTGAAATCAGCAAAGGCAGTTCCCTCATCCAGTTCCTTCAAATTACTTCACTGTTGTGAATTTTCTGCACAAAATGACTTGGTGTAGGAATAATCCAAAGGGAACACAGTCAGACGTAATAGGAAAATGAAGTATTTTTTTGTAAATAAACCATTTTGCAATAAAACCACTCATGTTGCACACAATTCGGTCAAAGGTCTTTTATTGTCACGTGTACCAATTTAGGTACAGTGATATGCAAATTACCATACAGCCATACGAAAAAAAAGCAACAAGACACACAACTACATAAAAGTTAACATAAACATCCACCACAGCGGATTCCCCACATTCCTCACTGTGATGGAAGGCAAAAAAGTCCAATCTTCTTTCTCTTTATTCGCCCGCAGTCGGGGCAGTCGAACCATCCACAGTCGGGGCGATTGAAGCTTCCACAGCCGGCGGTCGAAGCCCCCGCATCGGGGCGATTGAAGCCCTCACGTTGGGACGGTGAAGCTCCTGCAGCTTGGAGTTCCCCGAAATCGGTCTCTAACCAGAAACTGCGAGCTCCGTGATGTTAAAGCCCGCAGGCACCTACGGTTGGAGCACCCGGTCGATCTCCAGCAAAGGCTGCCAACTCCTCTATGTTAGGCCGCAGTGCGGACGGAGATACGACACGGACAAATATCGCATCTCCGTCGAGGTAAGAGATTAGAAAAAGTTTCCCCCAACAGCCCCGCCACCCCACAAATAAAACAAGCGAAAGAACACTAAAACATACATTTAACACATACTATTAAAACACAAAGGAGGAAGGGACAGAGACTGTTGGCGAGGCAGCCACTGTTATGGGATTAATGGGTAGCACAGTAGTATAACAAGTAGAATTACTGTTTCACGCTTCCAGTGACACAGGGTAATCCTAAACTCTGATGCTGACTATGTGGATTTTGCACGTTTTCCCTGAGATCAGCTGCATTTATTCTGAGTGCTTGGGCTTCCTCCTACTTCCCATAGAGATACGGGTTGATCAATTAATTGGTCACTCTGACTTATCTTTTGTGTGTTGGTAGAATCTGGAGATGTTGATGGAAACATGGAGCGAATAAAATGGGATTACTAGAAACTTGGTGTAAATGGATAGTTGGTCTCAAAGGTCTGAAGGGCTCGTTTCCTTGCTGTGTACTCTGAATTACAGATATTTTTAGACGATTCTCTGGAAATGAAAGTCCTCCCAATTTTTGTGTGGTAAGGAGGTGCTCCATTTAGCCCAAACACCTATACATTAAGAGAATTACCTTTGCAAACATGTGAGGATTATTTACATCACTTGCTTTATTGAAACCCAATCTGCATGATTCCCAATGGCAGATGCTTACAGAAATCACAGCAGCCACATCAGTCCCACTCTGATTGCTGAGAAACTAGGTAAATGTTTAAAATATGCTCTCCATGGGAGCTGCTATTCAATAATAGCTTAATGGCTGCCCCAAGGATGTGTTGGGGGGAGATTCCTCCCTTGACTCTGCGTGGTCACAATTCCCTCTCCCTCCACAATCCAACGCTTGCAATTTTCCTTTCTGAACTAGCCCTGTGCAGCAGTGGTCAGACATCTCTGAGAGGCAAGGTTCATAACTCAGGCAAACGGGCAGGACCTGTGTCAGCAGCACCGTAATAACTATATAAGACTGAGACGCGACAACGATTTCTAGCAGTACACTGAAAATTCAGCAAGGCACATGGTCATACATTGATATTCCCATGAAGACCTTCAGTTCACATCTCATTATCTGACTAAGAGTTAACAATGAAAGTTGAAACTTGCATATTACTTGTCCAGTTTCAGTTAGTTAGGCACAATGAAGTTTCTTATTAAATTTTGACACAGGTGTGTTAAATCAAGTCAAGTCAAGAGTGCTTTATTATCAAAGTTAGATACAGAGTACTGGGGTAACTCTGGGTCAGGCAGCATCTCTGGAGAACATGGATTTTGGTGACATTTTGGGTCGGGACCCTTCTTGAAGAAGTAGTGAGAGGTTGCAGATGTCTGCAAAAACTCCAGTCCATTGGTCTGCACAGGGTTTAAGAACACGACCAGGTATACCATCAAGTCCAAATGCTTTCCGAGGGTTCACCCTCCTGTAGGATCTTCTGACATCGTCCTCTGTGACTGAAATTGTAATACCATCGAAGGCTTTGTGGCCTCTAATTCATGCTCTAATTAGACTTTATAGATGATTCATTTAAGTTCCTTGGAACTATCATCTCCAGGGACCTTAAATGGGGGGCCACCATCGACTCCACAGTCAAAAAGGCCCAACAGAGGATGTATTTCCTGCGGCAACTGAGGAAACACAATCTGCCACAGGCAATGATGGTACAATTCTATACTGCTATCATTGAGTCCGTCCTCACCTTCTCCATCATGGTCTGGTTTGGCTCAGCCACCAAGCACGACATCCGGAGGCTGCAACGGATCGTTCGCACAGCTGAGAAGGTTGTTGGCTGCAACCTTCCCCCCGTTGACGAACTGTACACTGCAAGGGCCAGGAAGTGAGCGGGCAAGATCATCTCTGACCCCTCTCACCCTGGCCACAAACTCTTCGAAGCACTTCCCTCTGGAAGGCGACTCCGGACTCAAAGTAGCCACATGTTTAGACCATAATGGTCCAACCCACATGTTTAGACCGTAATGGTGTTTCCTTATTGTTTTGATGTGTTTATGCTTTATTCTTAATTGTTAACTGTATGTTTGTGTTGTCATTTGTGAGCGGATCACCAAGGCACTTTGGCATACTTGGCCAATAAACTTATTTATTAATTCATTCATTTGCACCTGAAAAAAAGGGTACAACATGCTTCAATTTCTGGTCACTGGCATTGGTAAAGGAAGAGAGTGTTTATTGAATTCTTCGATGTTATTGTAGTAGAAACGTGTTCTGTACATCCCAGTGGAAAGACTTCATAGTTAGCATTCTCTTTTGATGTAACCTTGAATTGCCAACTGCCTGCTTACCATGTATTCTTCCTCCTGCTCCTGCTCTGAATCTGCCCTACATCATGAAGCATGAATGTTGAAATATCTACAGCAAATCTCAAGGTTGAGGCTGAATGGCAGAAATCTAGCATGACTAAAACACAAATAGGAAAACAAAACCAAGCAACCTTTTCCTGGATATCCTCTGCGATTCCTTAAAATCTAAACTCTAAATTCGTTAAACTCTATCCTCCCTTGCAAAGCTTGTCTCCACTATGAAACCTGCAAACTGCCCCTTTGACACTGTCCCCACTGCCCTTCTGAAGGATATCATTGCAATAGCCGGTCCCAGCATCCTCTCTATCATCAACAGTTCTATGGCCCCTGGCACCGTTCCAACCTGCTTCAAGCAGGCAGTGGTCCAGCCCCTTCTGAAAAAACGTAACCGAGACCCCACCTTGCCTAGCAACTACAGACCTATTTCCAAACTGCCATTCCTGTCAAAAGTCCTTGAAAACGTAATTCTAAATCAACTACTGCCTTACCTACACCAAAATACCATCCTGGAAAGTTTCCAGTCAGGTTTCAGGGCCCACCACAGCACAGAGTCTGCCTTGTTGAAGGTATACAACAATCTGCTTCTCTCCATCGACACCAGCGACTGTGCAATCTTGCTCCTTCTCGACCTCAGCACAGCGTTCGATTCAGGGGACCACACCATCCTAATTGTCCGTCTCCAGTACGGGGTTGCGTTGATGGCACTGCCCTGAGCTGGTTCGTTTCCTACCTCAAAAATAGGAGTTTCTCCATCAATATAGGCAATTTCTCCTCTTCCCCAGCTAGCCTCTCCTGCGGGGTTCCACAAGGCTCCATCCTAGGCCCCATTCTCTTCTCTCTGTACATGCTCCCCCTCGGCCAAATCATTCAAAGGCACGGCATTTCTTTCCACTGCTATGCTGATGACACACAGCTTTATCTCCCCCTGAATCCAACAACCGGTCAAATTTAATCAGCTCATGCACTGCCTTGAGGACATAAAATGTTGGATGGCACAGAACTTCCTTCAGTTAAACAAGAGCAAATCTGAGGTCATCCTATTCAGCCCCCCTGACTCCATCAAAACGATAACAGGCAACCTTGGAAGCCTATCCTCCCTAGTCAAACCTCATGTCAAAAACCTTGGCGTGATATTTGACTCCGCTTTTAAGTTTGACAAGCAAGTAAACTCTGTAGTAAAAGCCAGTTTTTTCAGCTTCGTACCATAGCTAAAATCAAACCATTTCTCCAATTTGACGATCTAGAAAAAAATCATCCACGCATTTATTTCCTCCCGCCTGGACTACTGCAACTCCCTATACACTGGGATCAGCCAATCATCCCTGTCCCACCTGCAATTGGTCCAAAACGCCACAGCGAGACTCCTGACGGATACCCATAAAAGGGATCACATCACCCCGATTCTGGCCTCACTCCACTGGCTCCCAGTATGGTACAGAATCAATTTCAAGCTCCTCCTATTTGCATACAAAGCCCTAAACGGGCTCCCCCCCCCCATATCAAAAATCTTCTAACCCACCACTCAATCTCCAGGTCCTTCAGGTCGGCCGACTTGGGGCTACTAACTATCCCACAGTCTAGGCTTAAGCTCAAGGCTGACCGCGCTTTTGCAGTTGCAGCTCCTAGACCGTGGAACAGCATCCCTCCCCATCAGAACTGCCCCCTCCATCGACTCCCTTAAGTCCAGACTCAAAACCCTACTTCTATTCCCTAGCGTTTGAGGCCCTCTGAGGGGGCGCTGTAAACTGTTTATGCCTGTGTTGTTAGGTCTGTGTGCTATTGTATGTTCTTTTTTAGTACCTGCACTGATGTACAGCACTTTGGTCAATAAAATTGACTTGACTTGACTTGAAAATTGCATTAATTGGTTAATTATTACATTTGTATTCTTTGAAGAATGTGAATGTAAAAAATTAGCAATTATTGCCATTTGGTAAAGTTTACACTGGTTGTAATAATTCAAATTGATTCTAAGAACACAAAGAATTGAACACACATCTGCAAGCTTCATTAACAGTTAATATTTCAAAGACTTACAATATCTTTGATAGCTGCTTGCTATTTCTCATCAATAATAGTCAGCACAAGACAGATTTCTACACATTTTTCTATTTCTTGCAAACAATCCAGGAATTCATGGATGGGTTGAACAAAACTTTTAAAAATTCATATTATATTGGGTGATATAAATCTTCTGTGGTTCCATTGCGCAGATTGAGAATGTTATCTCAAACATTTGTATGGACAAGATAGATGCAGTACCATATGCCTGATCCCATTTCTATACACCCTTTGCTTGGTACATGAACATGCTAATCAATCGTAGCTTTTGTTAAAACTCATATTTGAAATTGATGCAGGAGCTCATTACCTCATGCGATATGGAGAGAACATGAAGATAGGCCACCCATTGCCAGAGCACCAGTAACAAAGACGCCTAGGATAATCTCACAGCCCAAAGGTTTTGCAGTAAACAGCAGTTTCAAGACTTTGGTGGTGCCATACTAGAAGATGTTCTGGATTATTGCATTGGAAGCAACTGCAGATGCTGGTTTATACTGAAGATAGACACAAAATGTTGGAGTAATTTGTGTAGCTGGGACATGGTGTGGGCAAGTTGGGCTGAAGGGCTTGTTTCCACACTGTATGACTCTTTGACTAACTCAACGGGTTAGGCAGCATCTTTGGAGAAAAATAATAGGTGACGTTTCATTATTGGATGTTATTCTGTATACCATTCCAACACGTTATAGAGTAATTCATTTTCCAGGGAACTCAGTAAGTTTAAAGGGAGCACAGGTAAGAAAGGCTCTGCTTGTCTGAAGTGAGTGTGGGAAACAGAACCAGGTGATTTTCAAGGAAGTGTGGGAAACAGGACCAGGTAAGTTTTAAGAGAGTTTGGGAAACAGGATCAAGGAAGTGGAAGAGAACATGGGAAACTGGACCAGGTAGTTTAGTTAGTTTAATTTATTGTCACGCATACCGAGGTACCGTGAAAAGCTTTTGTTGTGTGCTAACCAGTCAACAGAAAGACATACATGATTACAATCGATCCATTTACACTGTAAGATACATGATAAGTGAATAATGTTTAGTGAAAGGTAAAGCCAGCAGAGTCTGATCAAGGATAGTCCAAGGGTCATCAAAGAGGTAAGTGGAAGAGAACATGGGAAACAGAACTTTGGAAGGTTTTAAGGCAGTGAAGGAAGCAGGATCAGGTAAGTGAAAGAGAGCATTGGATATGGAGAACTATTGAGTGGAAAGGAGCAACTGGATCCTAGGGGGAACAGAAAAGAGCATGGTAACTGGGGGCATGGGGCGTGGAAGAATGGTGGAATTCTCGTCTTCAGGGAATAGAAGGGAACAAAGTTTCTGGTGAGTAGATTGAGGAATTCACCTGTTGTTGAACAAGTTGCCAAACAAGTGGCATTTTTGAAAAATTAGCGAGTTGATTATTGGAGTTTCACTTTACTTCGTTATTTTGACTGGGACAGGAACATTCACCAAGCCACAGACTGCTATCCTGCAATGATCTACAAAGCTGGAATCAAAGGCCCTGGCTTTATTTCTGGGCTTCATGCACAGTTCTTTGCCCCGACACTGCTTAGAAACATATTTGAGTTAAAATCAGGGCCAAAGTTTTCTAAATCAACAATACCATATATGGACATAGTTACCCAACAGCCGTTTTATCACATTCCTTTTCTTTATGAAGACTAAATATCTGCCAGCAATCCAAGTTAAATAAAATAGCCAAAATAACATTTCACAATGTTACATTTGCAAAATCAAGTCCTTTTTGTATTAAAAATTCAGTTTGTAGACAATAATTTAGCAGAAGCAACCACATTAAAAGGATTAAGTAGCTCAGAATTCAGCAGAATATATCAAATCAATATTGTCGAGAGCACTTAACAAGATGAGTGACCGCAGTCTTTTACAAATTACAATGGTTCAGCCATAACATGTACAGGGTCCTTTAAAAAACGATGAGATCAATTAACACTTTATCATATTATCAATAGATTCAAAAATATTTCACAAAAGATTGATTAACTTTGCAGTGCTGTGTAATGTAGACACATAGAGCAATCAAATTGCACAAACGCATCTCATAAGAAGCAAATCAAAGTAAATCTCTGGGTAATGACTATTGGTTGAGGGAAGACTGAACGATAACAATAGACAATAGACAATAGGTGCAGGAGTAGGCCATTCGGCCCTTCGAGCCAGCACCACCATTCAATGTGATCATGGCTGATCATTCTCAATCAGTACCCCGTTCCTGCCTTCTCCCCAAACCCCCTGACTCCGCTATCCTTAAGAGCTCTATCTAGCTCTCTTGAATGCATTCAGAGAATTGGCCTCCACTGCCTTCTGAGGCAGTGAACTCCACAGATTTACAACTCTGACTGAAAAAGTTTTTCCTCATCTCCATTCTAAATGGCCTACCCCTTATTCTTAAACTGTGGACCCTGGTTCTGGACTCCCCCAACAGTGGGAACATGTTTCCTGCCTCTAACGTGTCCAACCCCTTAATAATCTTATATGTTTCGATAAGATCCCCTCTCATCCTTCTAAATTCCAGTGTATACAAACCTAGCCGCTCCAGTTTTTCAACATATGACAGTCCCGCCATTCCGGGAATTAACCTAGTAAACCTACGCTGCACGCCCTCAATGGCAAGAATATCCTTCCTCAAATTTGGAGATCAAAACTGCACACAGTACTCCAGGTGCATATAACATATCGTTCTTCCCTGTTGAAGAACCAATGCTACTGATTCACCATTACGCGGATATATTGGGCTGAAATACCCTGGGCACAGATTAATCATCCTTGATAGAGTTTAGACTTTAGAGGTTTTAGAGATACAGCCTGGGGAACAGGCCATTCGGCCTACCGAATTTGCACCAACCAGCGATTACCCAGTACATTAACAATGAACAATTTACAATTTACCAAAGCCAATTAATGTTCAAACCTGAGATAGACACAAAATGCTGGAGTAGCTCAGCGGGACAGGCAGCATCTCTGGAGAGAAGGAATGGGTGACGTTTCCAATCGAGACCCTTCTTCAGTCTGAAATCTGAAGGAAAGTTGGTGAGTTAAGAAAGATTCCAAGTTTGGGAATTTCACAAGAGAGCAGTCTGAAGAACCCATAACGTCACCCATTCCTTTTCTCCAGAGATGCTGCCTGACCCGCTGAGTTACTCCAGTATTTTGTGTCTATCTTCAGTGTAAATCAGCATCCGCAGCTCCTGCCTATTTATTTTAATCAATGTTTGTTCTGAGAGTGCCCAGTGCCGAAAGGTGGTAAGCACCATCTTAATATATTTGCCTTGGATATCATACCATTGGCACTTTTGCAACTTGTATCTGGAGTGGTGCAAAATAATTGCAACTGTGTTCCATTCTCGAAATTACTGATTTTTATATGCGCAATGATTTCTAAATCATTGTATTTATGAAGAAACCAGCTAGAACTAAAATAATATTTTTGGTTAGATCATCCCTCATCATGGGTAATTTAGAGTCACAGTCTGCACTGAGCTAGGCAGCACAGAACCTGGCCCTTTGACCTAACCCGTCAATGCTGACCAGGTTGTGTGCTAGTATCACTTGCTTGTGCCTGACCCATATCCACCTAAACCTTTCCTATCCCTGCACCCGTCCAAGTGTCATAATTGTATTCGCCTCTACCACTTCTCTTGGCAGCCCATTCCATATACTCAACAACCTCCATGTGAAAAGGTTGCCCCTCGGGTCCCTTTTAAATCTTCTTCCTCTTGTCTTTAACCGATGCCCTGTAGTTTTAGATTCTCCTGCCCTGGGAAAATATCTGTGGCTATTCATCTTATCAATCATCCTCATGATTTTCTAAATCTCTAAGGTCATCCCTCAACTTCCTAAACTGCTGGATAAAAAGACCCAGTCTATCCAGCCTCTTATAATGACTCTTCATATTCTAGAAATAAAACCATGTGAATGGTTCTAGTCAGATTTAATGCAGTAGTGATGGTCACCGCAGTGGTTCACTTTTGTACATTCTGCTATTTGTTGACTGCAGAATCTAAGCCCACGTGTCAACTGCAATGTTTTTCAACATTTTGCCTACAACCAGTCTACCAAAATTTATTATTGACATGGCGTGCAAATCCCTTTCAATTTATCAATGCTGCAGTAAGTAATTCTTAATAACAAATGTTCAAAAGATCTGTGACTCATGCTGAATTTAACTGTATTAGGTTAATCATTTATTTTAATATGGAAAGGTATGACTTGTGCCTACTTCATGCTGGTGTTATGAAATGTGACAAATAGAAATTTTCAATGCAAAAATATGTTATTTATGAACTCAATTTAATTGAAAAGTCTGCCTTTCCTTTCTGCTTACGATGTTATTATAATGTCACTAAATGTTAATAATTAACAGAAACCATGACAATACTGAAGAAGAATTCTCCATGGAAAGCAGGCATGCTGCATACAAATGAAGGTGCAAAGATTGCCAAGGCATGGTTTTGTGATAAAAAGGATCTTTAAAATTTAACTCTTTACAACATAACAATTGAAAAGGTTAAGCTGCAGACTTGGATTGTTTTCTCTGGAGCGTCAGAGGTTACAAGGAGACCTGATAGAAATATAAAAATTTACAAGAGGCATAGATAGGATAGCCAGTCAGAACCTTTATCCCAGGGTGAGAACAAAATCAAATACTAGAAGGCATAGCTTTAGGGTGTGAAGCGAAAAGTTGAAAGGAGATGTGCAGGGCAAGTTAGAAACATCGAAACATAGCAAAATAGGTGAAGGAGTAGGCCATTCGACCCTTCGAGCCAGCACCGCCATTCAATATCGTCATGGCTGATCATCTAAAATCAGATTTTTTTCCTCATCTCAGTCCTAAATGGCCTACCCCTTATTCTCAAACTGTGACCCCTGGTTCTGGACTCCCCCAACACCCGGAGCATTTTTGCTGCATCTAGCCTGTCCAATCCTTTAAGAATTTTATATGTTTCTATAAGATCCCCTCTCATCCTTCTAAATTCCAGTGAATAAAAGCCCAGTCAACCCATTCTTTCATCGTATGTCAGTCCCGCCATCCTGGGAATTAACCTGGTGAACCTATGCTGCACTCCCTCAATAGCAATAATGTCCATCCTCAAATTAGGAGACCAAAATTGCACACAATACTCCAGGTGCAATCTCACCAGGGCCCTGTACACCTGTAGTAGACCTTGCTCCTAAACTCAAATCCTCTCGCAATGAAGGCCAACATGTCACTGATGTACAAGCACACCCAGGTCTCGTTGAATCTCCTTATTTCCAATTCTGATACCATTCAGATAATAATCTGCCTTCCCGTTCTTGCCAACAAAGTGTATAACCTCACATTTATCCACATTATACAGCATCACCCATGCATCTGCCCACTCACCCAACCTTTCCAAGTCACCCTGCAGCCTCATAGCAGCCTCATCGCAGCTCACTCTGCCACCCAGCTTTGTGCCATCTGCAAACTTGGGGATGTCACATTTAATTTCCTCGTCTAAATCGTTAATATGTAATGGAAATAACTGGAGTCCCAGCACCTTATGGCACCCCACTAGTCACTGCCTGCCATTCTGAAAAGGACCTGTTAATTCCTACTCTTTGCTTCCTGTATGCCAACCAGTTCTCTGTCTATGTCAATACCCTACCCCCAATACCATGTGCTCTAATTTTGCACACTGATCTCTTGTGTGGGATCTTGTCAAAGGCTTTTTGAAAGTCCAGATACACCACACATCCAGTGGCTCTCCCTTATCCATTCTACTTGTTATATCCTCAAAAAATTCCAGAAGATTAGTCAAGCATGATTTCCCCTTCATAAATCCATGCTGACTTTGACCGATCCTGTCACTGCTTTCCAACTGTCTTTAACAATCTTTAACAATCAACTCAAGTATCTTCCTCACTACCGATGTAAAGCTAGCTGGTCTATAATTCCCCGTTCTCTCTCCCTCCTTTCTTAAAAAGTGAGATTACATTAGCTACCCTCCAATTCACAGGAACCGATCCAGTAGAATCACAGGAACAGGAAAGTTTTTTACACAGAGAGCAGTGTGTGCCTGGAACGATGGTGGGGTTGGTGGTTGAGGCAGATACGATATTGGCATTTAATAAACTTTTGGATAGGCATATGGATATGCAGGGAATTACAGTAAAGGATATGGATTATGTGCAGATATAAGAAATGGCGTTAGCATCATGTTCGGCAGAAATAGTGGGCCGAATAGCCTGTTCTTATGATGTACTGTCCCATCTTCAATGATGATTGATATGTGGGATGGAACCAAACATAACCAGCTTGAGCAGCTTTGCATCATTTGTGCCACAATCGATAAAGGATAGAAATTTCAGCAAAATCATCTACGACCAGACAATTTAAAAAATGGTACAATATGCAAACATCCTTTTGGAGAAGGTTGTGATGGAGGGTAATCATGGCTCTTTCCTACTTTTCTGGTAAACTGAACCAATGGCTTACTGGAAAAGGCTCTTCCCACTGGAGCTGGGGCAGGATTGACTCTTGTGCTAGGTGCAAGAATACAGACATGTTAAAATAAATGTGAAAAGTACCACCAAATAAAAACACCATTAGAATTTGAGCAACAGAGTTCAGAAATCAATGGTTCAATGGTACTTTATTGTCAGGTGTACCTAAGTGCAGTGAATTTTTATTTTTTTTGCATACATTTCAGTGACAATGCTGGTATGCATTAGGCACAATCATACTGTTTACAAGAGTATATATATATATATATTTATATATATATACCAGACTGTAGACTGTAGAAATGAAGCGGCAACAAAGCTGTAAGTGATTGATGATCATTTTAAATGCTGTTAATGGGATCGGGAAAGAGTCATGAATGGTTTTTTATACATGTTCAGGTTAAGAGAGATCTTCAGCTGAAATAAAGGAGTTTCAAATTAACATTGGCATCAAAGCCATGTTACTTACTAACTGATAGCATGATTCTGTGGATACTTTGGCAAACCTTAACTCAACACGTTGGTTCTTTATCTGAACTGGTAGCCATGGGCTAAAAATTGGAAGTTAGGAAAAAATTAAGTCTGGAAACACTGAAAGAAAATTAGAACTCTCCATTATAAATGATAATTAATATTTGGCTAACTGTTAACTATAAATCTATTGAGTGTCAAATATTTTTGTTGACCATAGATTTTAAAGGATATGGGCCAAAGTCAGGTTAGTGAACGTAATTTTTGAAAAGACATGACCGTATTGAAAGGCAGTCCAGTTTCCATATGATATAGGGACGTTCTTTCCCTCTTGACTTACCAAAATGATGCATTTTGCATCAAGTGTGTGTGTGTGTGTATTTGTGTTCATGTATTAGTGAGACATGTTGTAACTAGGGTGGGGGAGGGATAGAAAGAGAGGGGACTTGAAGTTAGAGAAATCAATATTCATACCGCTATTTTGTTTGGGAAGCTTACACTCCAGCGGTATAAATATTGATTTCTCTAACTTCAAGTAGCCCTTGTATTCCCTCTCTCTCCGACCCGACCCCACCCTAGTTGTCATATTAGTTTCACTGTGGTCCTGTTAAGTTTCATTATCTGTTTATCTCATTTTCACCTAGCCCACAACCAACAATGGACCATTGTGGGCTCCATCTTTCCTTGATCATCGTTACTTTTTTGTATACCTTTCATTCAGTTGTTCAATATCTGCAACAGCGGGCTGTGGAGGCCAAGTCAGTGTATATTTTTAAGGCAGAGATAGATAGATTTTGATTAGCACAGGTGTTCAGAGGTTATGGGCAGGAGAATGGGGTGAGGAGGGAGAGATAGCTCAGCCATGATTGAATGGCGGAGTAGACTTGATGGGCCAAATGGCCTAATTCTACTATCACTTATGGCCTTATGAAATGTCACCTATTCCTTTTCTCTAGAGATGCTGCCTGATCCGCTTACTCTATCTTTTTATGTCTATCTTCAGTTGAAATCAGTATCTGCAGTTCCTTCCTACACTCTTTTTGTTCAATACAGCATACAGCCCAAGCCCAAGCCGACCTTCAATCACCCATTCATATTTTACTACTTTATCCCACATTCTCATTCACTCCCTACACCTTAGCAAAACATTTGTTACAGAGGCCAATGAACCTACAAATTCATGCATCTTTTAGGATGTGGGACGAAACCAGAGTACCCGGAGAAAACCCATGTGGTCACAGGTAGAATGTGCAAACTGCACACAGACAGCACCCAAGGTCAGAATCGAACCCGGGTATGAATGAATACTTTATTGTCACATGTGACAAGTCACGGTGAAATTCTTTGCTATTTTAAATATTTTTAAGGCAGAGATTGACAGATTCTTGATTAATATGGGTGTCGGGGGTTATGGGTAGAAGGCAGGAGAATGTGGTTGAGAGGGGAAGATAGATCAGCCATGATTAAATGGCGGAGTAGACTTGATGGGCTGAATGGCCTAATTCTACTCCTACAACCTATGAACCTATGAACTATGAACATACCTTGCCAAGGTATGCAACAGTTGCCCATGAATGGCGCTTACAAAGTTACAAATTCTCCACCGTGATATTTTCTTTGGTAGCAAAATACATCAGATGCTAGAGATTTGAAATAAAATGGAAAATCTTAGAAATACACAGCAGGTCAGACAGCATCTGTAAAAGAACTGTTTCAGATCAATGGCCTTTCAGCAGAACTCCAAGGTTTCTTATGGAAGATCATAAAACTGCTGAGTTTTTCTCATATTTTTCAATACCCCACCCTTCACCTCACCCAGAAATTGAAGACAATTTGTGCATTTCCAGCAAAAACTTGTACTTTGAATAATAAATCATTTAAGATGTTATCAAAGCTGATAGAAATTAGTCAAATCCTTTTGTATGTTGAAGTTTTGGATGATTCACTCAGTTTTTGACACTAACGTTACTAACATTAACTACAAAGCTGGCTCTGAGAATTTGCTTGATTCTGCTTGGTGCCAGGCCAACACTTCAAAAGACCCAGCTGTGAATCTCAGCCCCCATGAATCCTTACATAAATGATGAATCATGAGAGTGAAAGAACACAGAGACCGATGCAATTCCTAAAGGGTAAAAAAGATCATAATAATTTATTACTATCTTTAGCTGCTGGTAAATTAGGACATTTTGTTATTGAAATATGAATCACACTGAAATGATCCGAGTAAAAAAGACATTTAATTATTGAGTGTTAAGGAAGTTGTGTAGAGATTTTACCTGTCTTCATTAAGATCCCATTTGGAGTACAATGTTTTTTTCTTTGTAACAAAAGACGAATACACCTGCCTTGGAATTTACACAGTGTAGATTCATTAGATTGATTCTTGAATGGAGATTGTCCTGTAAAGAACAATTGAGAAAGAATGGCCAATGTTCACCCTGGTTTATAAGAATGAAAGGGGGTCTCTGAGAGGAATTGGACTCAAGGGATTGGGGCAGCACAGTGATGTAGTGGTGGAGCTGTTGCCTTACAGCGCCAGAGCCCCTGGTTGACTCTAGGTGCTGACTCTGGGTGCTGTCTGCATGGAGTTTGTATTGTAACCTGTGACCACATGGGTTTTCTCCGGGTGCTCCGGTTTCCTCCCACACTCCAAAGACATATAGGTTTTTAGGTTAATTTGCTTCAGTAAAATTGTAAATTGTCCCTTGTATGTAATAATAATAATAATAATGCATTACATTTATATAGCGCTTTTCATATACTCAAAGACGCTTTACAGGGATTTAGAGAACATAGGGAAGTGAATAAATAGATAAATAAGTAAACGAACAGAGAAAGGAGACAGAAGGTGAGGTGACCTTCAGTGGTTGAAGGCAGTACTGAACAGGTGAGACTTCAGTGATGTTTTGAATGTGGTGAGTGAGGAGGAGTCTCTGATGGTTTGGGGTAGTGAGTTCCATAGGGTGGGAGCAGCGATGGAGAAAGCCCTGTCCCCCCAGGATCTGAGTTTGGTCCGGATATGGGGGGATAGGAGATTGGCAGCAGCAGAGCGGAGGGTGCAGGTGGGAGTGTGCCTGTGGAGGAGGTCGGTCAGGTAGGATGGGGCCAGGTTATGGTGATCACTGGTTGGAGTAGACTCAGTGGGTTGAAGGGCCTGTTTCTGCACTGTATCTAAAGTCTAACGTCTAAAGTCTAAAGTCAAGTGCTGGAGTAACTCAGCGGGTCAGGCAGCAACTCTGGAGAACATGGACTGGTGGCATATCAGGTCGAGACCCTTTTTCTGACTTCTTCAGACTTCTTCAGATTCTGAGAGGGATTGACAAAGCAGAAGATAAGAGGCCATTTCTCAGGTTGGCGAGCCTAGAAGAAAGAGGGTGGTCTCAGAGGCAAGGAGTCAATCTATGGTTGAGATGAGAGGAAAATTATTGATGCAGAAAGTTGTAACTTTGGAAATAACTACCATAAAGGACTACAAATATCCAATTATTGAGCACAACCCTGGCTAAGATTGAGAGATTTTTATTCACCAACATATTTGGACAGCAATAATGTGATCATGATATTGAATGTTGGAGCATGTCGACTTATATCTACTGTAATATCTGTCTGTGATTTCTTGCAACTTTCAACATGAATCTATGGGATAATGGGTGTAAAATTCAGAGATTCACAAGAGCTGCCTATCAAGGTTGTTATCTCGCAAAGGTCCAGAGGTTCTAGAATGGCTCGGAATGATTAGGAGGTAGCAAATGAAATTACTCTCTTTAAGAAGGAAGGGAGAAGGAGGAAACATGTTCCCAATGTTGGGGGAGTCAGCTGATCAAGATCCTGCTGCAATTGTTGATAACTATTCTCGTTATCTATGATACCACCAACTTTAGTGTCATCTCCATATTTTTCTATCGTGCCTTGTACATTCTCCTCCAAATTGTTGATACAAACTATAAACAGCAATGGGCCAAGTTCCGATCCCTGAGGCATACCACTGGTCACAGGCCTCAAGTCTGAAAAACAACCTCCCACCAGCACCATTTGCTTCCTTTGAGAAGCCAATTCTCTATCCACTCGGCTGCCTCTCCAAGGCAATCCCAGTTTCCAAAGCGGCCTACCATGCGGAACCTTATAAAATGCCTCGCTGAAGTCCATGTACACAACTATTTATGAGGGCTTAAACTTTGTCAAACCTTTTGGTTATATCTTCAAAAATTTCAGATTCACCAACGTACAAAACCATGCTGACAATCCTTAATTGTCCCATATCTATCCAAATGCATTTATATCTTAACCCTCAGAATCCTCTCCAGTAACTTGCCTACTACCACATACGTTAGGCTCACTGATCTATAGTTCCCAGGCTTTTCCTTGCAGCCATTCTTAATTATGGGCACAACAATAGGCACCTTCAAGTCTTCCGACATCTCACATGTGACTACAGTATCTCAGCCAGGGCTCTAGCAATTTCCTCTCTGGCTTTGAACATTGTCCTTGGATATATCTGATCAGGCCTGGGAAATTTATATACCTTCACACTCCTTTGGAGTTCCAAAACCTCCTCGACCGTAATACGGACTGTCCTTAAGACATCATCATTAACTGTCCCAAGCTCCCCAGCCTTCATGTTTTTCTACATCGCAAAATCAGAGGCAAAATACTCATTGGGGAAGTTGCCTATCTCCTGTGGCCCCATTCATTCGTTTATGAAGGCCCCTGTTCTCTCTCTAGTTGCCCTCTTTCCTTTAATACGTAACATCTCTTTGGATTTTCCTTGATATTACCTGTCAGAACTATCTCCTGCCTCCTGTTTGCCCTCCTGATTTCCTTCTTAATTTTGCTCCACAGATTCTGAAACTCCTCCAGGGATACACTTGATCCCTGCTGCCAATACCTGTCCCGTGCCTCCATCTTTTTCCTGACCAGAGCCCAATTTCTCTCATCATCCAGGCTTCCACCCACCTACCTTGCCCTTCACTCCAACAGGAGCATGCATGACAATAGACAATAGACATTCGGCCCTTCGAGCCAGCACCGCCATTCAATGTGATCATGGCTGATCATTCTCAATCAGTACCCCGTTCCTGCCTTTTCCCCATACCCCCTGACTCCGCTATCCTTAAGAGCTCTATCTGGCTCTCTATTGAATGCATTCAGAGAATTGGCCTCCACTGCCTTCTGAGGCAGAGAATTCCACAGGTTCACAACTCTCTGACTGAAAAGGTTTTTCCTCATCTCAGTTCTAAATGGCCTATCCCTTATTCTTAAACTGTGGCCCCTTGTTCTGGACTCCCCCAACATTGGGAACATGTTTCCTGCCTCTAACGTGTCCAACCCCTTAATAATCTTATATGTTTCGATAAGATCTCCTCTCATCCTTCTAAATTGCAGTGTATACAAGCCTAGTCGCTCCAGTCTTTGCTCTGAACTTTTAAATGCTTTCCACTTCCCGTACGTTTCTTTGCCCACAAACAAACTACTCCAATCAACTTTAACAAGTTCCTGTCTAAAACCATCAAAGTTGATCTTGCCCCAATTCAGAATTTTAACGTGGGCTCACCCTGTACTTATCCAATACTATTTTAAAGCTAATAGAATTGTGGTCATTGGTCCCAAAAGGCTTGCTCACTGACACTTCAGTCACTTGCCCTTCCCAGTTTACAAAGAGTAGATCAAACTTTGCCCTCTCCTTTGCTACATATTGCCTGAGGACATTTTCCTGAACACATTTAACAAATTCCACCCTGTCTTTGTCCCTTGGCACTATGACAGTCACAGTCAATATTGAGCAAGTTAAAATCCCCTACTATGACAACCTTATGAAGGGAGATTTTGCCTGATGAATCTGCTGGAATTCTTTGAAGAAGAAAAATAGCAGAGCAGGCAAAGGAGATGTTGCATAACTAGATTTTCAGAAAGCCTTTGATAATGTGCGCACGCAAGGCTGCTAAGGGGATGAGAGCCCACGTTATCAAAGGGCATTTACTAGCATGGATACAGGTTGGCTAGATGGCAGAAGATAAAGAGTGACAATAAAGGGATTTTTTTCTGGTTGGCTGCCAGTGCTAGCAGAGTTCCGCAAGGATCAGTGTTGGGGCCGCTGCTCCACGTTGTATATTAATGATTTGGACGAGGGGATTGAAGGCTTCATGGCCAAGTATGCAGATGATATGAAAATAGGTGGAGGGGGCAGGTAGTGTAAGGAAAGCAGGGACTCTGCAGGAGGAGTTGGACAGGTTTGGAGAGTGGGTGGAGAAGTGCAGATGGGATTCAGTGTAGCGAAGTGTGGAGTCATGCATTTTGGTAAATGGAATGAAGGCGTAGATTATTTTCTAAATGGGGAGAGAACCCAGAAATCGAAGGTGCAAAGGGACTTGGGAGTTCTGATGCAGGATTCCCAAAAAGTTAATTTGCAAGTCGTATCTGTAGTAAGGAAGGCAAAAGCAATGCTCGCATTTATTTCAGAAGGACTAGAATACAAAAACAGGGGTGTAATGCTGAGGCTCTATAAGGTGCTGGTTAGGCCACATTTGGAGTATTGTGAGCAAATTTGAGCCCCATATCTGAGGAAGGATGTGCTGGCTCTGGAGAGGTTCCACAGGAGGTTTACGAGAATGATTCCAGGGAAGAGTGGGTTAACATATGATGAACGTTTGACAACACTGGGCCTCTACTTGCTGGAGTTTAGAAGGGTGAGGGGGACCTCATTGAAACTTACCAAAGAGTGAAAGACCTGGATAGAGTGGATGTGGAGAAGATGTTTCCACTAGTGGAAGAGTCTAGGACCAGAGGTTATAGCCTCAGAATAAAAGGACATTCCTTCAGGAAGGAGATAAAAAGGATTTTTTTTAGTCAGAACGTGGTGAATTTATTGCCACAGAAGATTGTGGAGGCCAAGTCAATGGATATTTTTAAGGCAGAGATAAATAGATTCTTAATTGGTATGGGTGTCAGGGATTATGGGGAAAAGGCAGGAGAATGAGTTTGGGAGAGCGAGATAGATCAGCCATGATTGAATGGCAGAAGAGACTTGATGGGTCAAATTACCTAATTCTGCTCCTATCACTTTTGAACTTATTATTGTTTTGGTGCCTGCAATATCCCATCATATTTAACCTTCTAATTGGCTATTTTGGGGCCTATAGTACAATCCCAACACAGTGCTCAGTCAAGGTTATTGAATGTTCAAGCAGAAAATAAGGGGAGAACACAGTGCTTGAGTAGTTCAGTGGGTCAGACAGCACTCAGTCTACAGAAGGGTACCGACCTGAAACGCCAACTATCCATTTTCTCCAGGGATGCTGCCTGATCCGTTGAGATACTCTAGCATTATGTATCTTTCCTGAGTAAACCAGCATCTGCATTCCCTTGTTTCTATAGGAAATAGGGCCTTCTATTTCTTATATTCTTACTAAAACTGCAGAAAATATTCCAAATAATATTCTGAAATGTTTTAATTTAGAAGGCAGCTGTTCCCAAGATACGGATTTTTGTTGGGAGTAAGATAGATTTTTTTCTCTTCTGATATTGGTATCTAACCAATTCAAATGGAAATATCATCACTTTCTTCTGTGTACCAGGGAAAAAGTTTTATTAACTGTCACTCCTCGAAGTACCAAAACAGCTTCAGCAATGACTCGGAGTTGCAGGGCCTACATCACCTCGCGAGCAGTTTGCTGGGCACTTCACTGAAAACAAGTCAGACAAAAGAGGAGCCATCAAATTAGATATCAGAGCCATGAATTAAAACTTGATGAACTTTGGGCAGTTTAGTGGTCCAAATGGTAGAGCTGCTGTCTCACAGCACCAGAGACCTGGATTTGATTCTGACCCTGGATGCTGTCTACGCGCAGTTTTCCCCATGACCATGTGGGTTTCCACCAGCTGCCCCAGTTTCTGCCCACATCCCAAAGACATGTGGGTTTGTCGGCAAAATTGCCCTCTGTAAATTTCCCCGAGTGTGGTCGCAAAGTGGAATAACGTAGAACTAGTGTGAATGAGTGAGCAGTGGTCAGTGTGGAGTTGATTGGCTGAGGCGCCTGTTTCCAGGCTGTATTTTCAATCAATTTAAGCAATCAGTCAAAAAGATGAGTTTTGAAGATGGCATTAGGGGGAAGAAGCCTTTTCCCCAACTAATGGAAAATACCTTGTTCAAGACTGTGATGAAAAGGTATAATTGTCAAATCAGGTTGAACTAGGTTGAAGAGGGAATGAGTATTTCCTTTGATTGGGGAGTTATCATATCATATCATATCATATCATATATCTACAGCCGGAAACAGGCCTTTTCGGCCCTCCAAGTCCGTGCCGCCCAGCGATCCCCGTACATTAACACTATCCTACACCCACTAGGGACAATTTTTACATTTACCCAGCCAATTAACCTACATACCTGTACGTCTTTGGAGTGTGGGAGGAAACCAAAGATCTCGGAGAAAACCCACGCAGGTCACGGGGAGAACGTACAAACTCCGTACAGTACAGCACCCGTAGTCAGGATCGAACCTGAGTCTCCGGCGCTGCATTCGCTGTAAAGCAGCAACTCTACCGCTGCGCTACCGTGCCGCCCATAATAGGATTTTGTAATAGGATGACCAAATGTATGTAGTACTCAGAACTGTTCAGACACCTGTGCACATTCATCACCATCTCCTTGCTTTTATATTCATGGCAGTGTGTCCAAAACCAAGCCTATTAAAATATATTTAATGAGAAAATTGATATGAATAGTTGGCACAAACAAATTGAACAAACGAAACGTTGGCTGGTGGTTTGTCAGCCCAAAGTTCACTCTTTACCTATTGTTGCCAAGGTAAATAACATAAATTCCACCTGAGAAAATATAATTGTTGGTGACGCTTTTTCTCTGATATTTAGGGACCAGCACAAAAGCCTATTCAGTACCAGATGAATCCCTCAATAATGAGTCTATTATACTAACAAACTGTTATGTATATAAATATCTTGTATATGAAATATTGTAATTAAAGTAAACACAAAAAATATAATGTACTCAATAGCAAAGTTAAATTTATGAAGTGAACAAATGAAATTAAAATGAAAAACAGCAAATGTGCAGGAGCCTAAATAACTGAAAATGCTAAAATAGTGAATGGGTCAGTCTGTATATGAAATAGAAAATGCACTGGTCCCATTTTTTGACAAGGGGCCGATGCATAACTATTGGAAGTTTATGGAATAGACAAGTGTTTTGATTGAGCAACACTGTCGAGTTTAAAGCAATGATGCACTGTCAACCACTTACACATAAGGCATCACTGCCACCCCCTCCCTCTTCCTCAATCTGATTGGCTGCCTCGGGTCATTGGCTGGTAGAGAACATAACTTAGAGGCTAAGGGGAAAGACACAAAATGCTGGAGTAACTCGGCAGGTCTGGCATCATCTCTGGAGAAAAGGAATAGGTGACATTTCGGGTTGATACCCTTCTTCAGACTGAGAATCAGGGGAGAGGGAAACGAGAAATATGAAGAGGTACAAAGAACAAATAAATGAAAGATGTGTAAGAGGACAAATCAAACCCTGCAACGATGATCAAGGAAAGGTGGAGCCCACAATGGTCCATTGTTCGCTGTGGAGAAAATGATAACGAGTGAAACAGTGAAACTAAGCAGGATGGCAGTGAAAGGAGGGATGGAGAGAGAGGGAATGCAAGTTAGAGAAATCAATATTCATATCGCTGGGGATAGACACAAAATGCTGGAGTAACTCAGCGGGTCAGGCATCATCTCTGGAGGTTATGAAAAAGGTTCTGAAGAAGGGTCTCAAAGCAAAATGTCACCTATCCATTTCCCCCAGAGATGCTGCCTGACCCGTTGGTTTGCTCCAGCATTTTGTGTCTAGCTTTGAGAAGTTAAAGGGTTGGCTGCTTAATGCTTAAATGAAGAAAACATCTTCACTCAGAGATTTATGGATCATTGGTATTTTCTAACCCAGGGAATTAGAACTATTCCATTCTTGAGTATATTCAAAATAGAGATAGATAAACATCTGAACAGTGGCATAAGCAAGGGATTTAGTAGAAAATTAGGATGTTAGAATCTGATCCTATTGTATATCAGAACAGAGTTAGACAATAGACAATAGAGAATAGGTGCAGGAGTAGGCCATTCGGCCCTTTGAGCCAGCACCGCCATTCAATGTGATCATGACTGATCATCCACAATCAGTACCCTGTTCCTGCCCTCTCCCCATACCCCCTGACACCGCTATCATTAAGAGCTCTATCTAACTCTCTCTTGAAAGCATCCAGAGAATTGGCCTCCACTGCCTTCTAAGGCAGAGAATTCCACAGATTTACAACTCTGAGTGAAAAAGTTTTTCCTCATCTCCGTTCTAAATGGCCTACTCCTTATTCTTAAACTGTGGCCCCTGGTTCTGGAATTCCCCAACATTGGGAACATGTTTCCTGTCTCTAGCCTGTCCAATCCATTAATAATCTTATATGTTTCAATAAGATCCCCTCTCATCCTTTTAAATTCCAGTGTATACAAGACCAGTCGCTCCAGCCTTTCAACGTTCGACAATCCCGCCATTCCTGGAATTAACCTAGTGAACCTACGCTGCATTCTCTCAATAGCACGAATGTCCTTCCTCAAATTTGGAGACCAAAACTGCACACAGTACTCCAGGTGTGTTCTCACTGGGGCCCTGTACAACTGCAGAAGGACCTCTTTGCTCCTATACTCAATGCCTCTTGTCATGAAGGCCAACATGCCATTAGCTTTCTTCACTGCATGCTGTACCTGCATGCTTACTTTCAGTGACTGATGAACAAGGACACCCAGATCTCTTTGTACTTCCTCTTTTCCTAACTTGACACCATTCAGATAATAATCTGCCTTCCTATTCTTACCACCAAAGTGGATAACCTCACATTTATCCACAATCAACTACATCTGCCTTGCATCTGCCCACTCACACAAACTGTCCAAGTCACCCTGCATCCTCATAGCATCCTCCTCACAGTTCACACTGCCACCCAGCTTTGTGTTATCTGCAAATTTGCTAATGTTATTTTTAATCCCATCATCTAAGTCATTAATGTATATTGTAAATAGCTGCGGTCCCAGCACCGAGTCTTGTGGTACCCCACTAGTCACTGCCTGCCATTCTGAAAGGGACCCGTTAATCCCTACTCTTTGTTTCAATAGACAATAGACAATAGAGTAGGCCATTCGGCCCTTCGAGCCTGCACCGCTATTCAATATGATCATGGCTGATCATCCAGCTCAGTAGCCTGTACCTGCCTTCTCTCCATACCCCCTGATCCCTTTAGCAAAAAGGGCCACATCTAACTCCCTCTTAAATATAGCCAATGAACTGGCCTCAACTACCTTCTGTGGCAGAGAATTCCACAGACTCACCACTCTCTGTGTGAAGAAATGTTTTCTCATCTCGGTCCTAAAAGACTTCCCCCTTATCCTTAAGCTGTGACCCCTGGTTCTGGACTCCCCCAACTTCGGGAACAATCTTCCCGCATCTAGCCTCTCCAACCTCCTACACATCAAATCTAATGTGAATGATTCAGATTCAGCTGCTACTTGAAAGAGCAAAATCTTGATGATAGTGCTCTCGCCGTTCAACCAATTTCCTTATCAAGCCATGAATTTCACTGCAGCCGTTTGATTGCGTGTTAAGCAGCTGGCACTGTGATTGAAATTGCAGCAGAGGAAGAAGAGATTATTTTCCTTCCCCCATATATGTTACTGGAACACAGACTAATTCTTATCTATATCCAGTCAAGGATCAATCAATTTTTTTTTAACCCAAGTTAAACATTTAGATTGTGTTACCATGCTTATAAATCTCAGACTTGCATCACAAAGGGCAATTTTATACCGTCCGATACTGAATTGGAACAAAAGATCCACTGTTATATCCAACAAATGGAGGAATTAAATCAGAAATTATTTATCAATCGAAGCAACTAGAAAGTTACTAGGATGTCCATTGCTGATAAGCAAGAGTGAATTCATGATGCAAATGCACATTTGTGGTTCTTGTGTAAAGCCACAAAAAAACTACATTACATAAAACAATAATGATGTCCTGACAGAGTGCACAATACCACTGATGATAATTGGTCATAATATTTAGTAAGAACATTTATTTTTGAGTTAAGGCTTAACAGTCTATAGGTTTAAAAAAGTACAAAGTGCTGGAGGAACACCAGATCCATCAGTATCTTAAGAGAAAACAAAATAAGTTGGCATTTCAAATAAATGTCCTTCATCAAAACTCATGAAACCTTTTTATTTCGCTAGAATGGATAAGATTGGTGTCACTAAAGAGAATAGACCAGAGGAGATGCTACACTGAAAACAAATATTCTTGAACTGGCTCCCAGCACTTTGCTGTTAAATCTATTTTCTGCTCACTGATAGCAGACCAATGTTCTATGAGGTAATTGAATAACTTTTTTATTTAAAGTAATTTTCTGGGGTGATGTTTGACAGTAAAATTCATCACCACTCTAATATTTAGACTTTATTTAGGCCGCGGGATTTTTCTCTGCTCGGCGGGGGCTTCGGTGTTGGGAGCCACGGACCTCCCCGACGTGCAGCAACAGCGGCAGCGACAGCATGTTCGACCGCACGGGATCGCGGGGCTTGGGTCAGCCCGCTGCGGACCCTTCACCGTCCGGCGCGGCCTGGAACGTGGCAACAACACCAGCCTGGCCGCGGGAGAAGACGGCAGGGGAAGGGAAAAGACATTCTGGCCTTCCATCACAGTGAGGAGGGGACTGGAGGAGACTCACTGTGATGGATGTTTCTTTTTTTTGTGTGTTGGTTGGGGTTGTGTAATTTGCTTGTTTTATTGCTTTTATTATTGGACTGTGGGTGACTAAATTTCGTCCAAAAAACTTGTTTTTTGGATGACAAATAAAGATATCTTGAATCTTGAATCTTGAATCTCTTGAATATTTAGACTTTACTTTAGACTTTAGCGATACAGCGTGGAAGCAGGCCCTTCAGCCCACAGAGTCCAAGCCGACCAGTGATCACCCCATACATTAGCACTATCCCCCAATTTCGGGACAATTTACAAATTTTTACCAAAGCCAATTAACTTACAAACCTGCACATCTTTGGGATGTGGGAGGAAATCGGAGTACCTGAAGAAAACACACACGGTCACAGGGAGAGCATGCAAACTTCGTATAGACCACACCCGTAGTCAGGATCAAACCTGGGTTTCTGGCGCTGTATGACCAACTTCACTGCTGTGCCACTGTGCCACCTGTCTCTCATCCCTTCCCCAGTCACACCCTCCTCAGCAAGTGTCTTGTTTACCACAGCACAAGGTGAAACAAAAATCCCTTCTTTTATCAGGTTTGTGTTCACTACCTCCTGTTCACTTGTGTTAATCCCATTCAATGTATGGATTGCTGGATGCACGAGGATCTTTTATTCATCAATGATCAAATGTCTTTATCATTCTTTGTACAAAATCTTTCACACGGCATTACATCACGCAATATCACTTGCATAAAGCAATTTCACTTCATATTACATGCAATTCCCTTTGTATTTAACACCTCTCCATCCATATGATACTAAATCAGCAGCTAGTTTGACATCACTCCCAATTCTTCTGTTTGTCAGAATTCAAATAGACACCATGGAAAGCAATATTGCAGCACATTATAAATAAAGATTTTGTGAAAGGGGTTTTCTGCTAAATAGCTCTGAACACAAAATGTCAAGATGAAGTGAAACTCTAAAAAAATTACTTTGAACATGTAGAACATATATCATAGAACAGGACAGCTCAGTGTTAAACATGATGCCAAACTAAACTAATCTCATCTGCCTGCAGATGATCCATATCCCTCCATTCCCTGCATATCCACATACCTACCTAAAAGCCTCTTAAACACCATTATCATACCTGCCTGCACCACCACACCTAGCAGCGGGTTCCTGGCGTCCACCACACACTATGTATGAAAACTCTCCTTTCAACTTTGCCCCTTTCACCTAAAACCAAATGCTCTCTAAATTTTGACATTTCCACTCTGGAAAATAGGTTCTGTCCACCCTATTTATGCATCTCACAACTTTATGTACTTCTATCAGGTCTCTCCTCAACCTCCACTGTTCCAAAGAAAGCAATCCAAGTCAAAGAATGTAATTTGAGTTATTAAACCTGAAGGAATTAGCTTTATATTTTCTTCCTCATATAAGCCCTTCATTGTTTTAGGAAGAAGATGGTTTCTCACCCATATTATTTTCTCCAGAACAGTGGACAGTACTTCAGAAAGCCTCAGGAAAATGGATTGTTTATCTTTATTTCTCTTGAAAATCTAATCTTAACCATTGGTTGTTTTTAAAGACGGAACAATTTGTTATCAGATTATCTGACTTTGCTTTCTTGGCTGCTGCTGCTGCTGGCTTTGTTTCAGACCAGTCACTCAAATCGTGTAAGTGACGAAAGCCATTCTTATTGATGCATCCATCATTTGACTTGGCCAAACAGTGCACAGCTAACATCAGGGTAAACACAATCATATCCCCTGTAGGACATGTCAAACAGCTAATGGCTTTACTCAAATTAACAAATCTCATACCAAGATTTCGTATCCATTTCTTTTAAGAATTCAGGTATTGCTAGCAAAGGCAGCGTTTATCACTCATCACTAACCCGCCTTGAGTGGAGGATGAAAAAAAGCCTTCTACAATCATTGCAGTCCTTCCGGCTAAAATGCATCAATGTGTTGTTGGGTTGGATTGCCAGTAAAGGTAATTCTTGGAATTACAAGCAATAAAAGGGAGGATATTTTCCTTCGGGTCAAAAAATAAGCTAGGCATTGTCATGCCAGGTTCCCCTGTTCTGTAGAAAGAAGACTAAGAAGTCCTAACTTTTTTCGTATAACATAAGAATCTAGACAGCCACCTTGAATATACTATTTAAAAACACATCATCAACGCTTCTTGCATTGAGTCCTGAGTGGTCACCAAGTTATTTACGCCCCTTACCTCAAAATTGGTACCTACAAAAGGACAAAATAGCACCTTATCTCAGGCTGATATGATTCAATGTGGCTGATTTCAGCTGGCTTGATTATAGTGCCTTGAGAATTGAGGAGTCTGCAAGAAACTTTCTTGGCAGGTTACACTTCAATAAATAAATCTGGATTTTAGTTACAATGAAGTTACATTCACAAGTAATTTGTATTTCTTCCATGTAGCTGTAAATTAGAGTACCTATCTAATTATTTTATTTGAAAACCACCCAGTGTGACTAATCCTGCCATTCTGCAATTCAAGATTGTTCACAATATTTAGACTAATGGCACATTGCTTTGCTTGTCCAAGAAAATGTTTTGACTAATGAAATAAAATAATTAAAATAATCTGCATGGAAGTTATTTTATTAGTACAGAGGTATTCATTAATTGGCCACTGTGTTCATGAATCCTCCTTGTCTTCACCACTTCACAGATATTCCCTTTATTTTTGCAGCCTCTCCCCATTTTCAGCACTGTAAAACTTATTTGATTTACTGTTCTGAAGAAAGGTTATTTCCATTGAAAAGTTAATGATGCTTCTCTCTCTCTCTCTCTTTTTTTTTTTTTTTTTTTTTTTTTTTTCATTTTCAAAGACTTTATTCAGCACATTCACATGATACATCACATCAAAACCACATTCAGGGGTTACAAGTCATCAAATAATCATTATAATACAATGTTGCCTTCATTATTTACAATGCTCTCAACCCCCCGCGGTGACCAGCGCCCACGGAAGGCCTCCATAGTCCCCGTGGTCTCCGCGTGTTCCCTCTCTAGGGTCACGCGCGCACGGACGTAGGCCCGGAAAAGGGGAAGGCAGCCGACTCTGGCAAGACCATCGACCGCCCGCTGCCTGGACCCGCGAATGGCCAACTTGGCCAGGCCCAAGAGCAAACCGACAGGGAGGTCCCACCCCCCCGAAAGACCCTCCCCACCCCCTGCCTTGTGTCCAAACACTAGAATCGTAGGACTAAAGTGTAACCAGAACTTGAGGAACAACCCCTTCAGATATTGGTACAGGGGCAGTAACCTCTCACATTCCATATAGACATGGAACACGGTCTCTTCGTCACCGCAGAAAATACAGGCGGTCGGCGAGCCCGTGAACCGGCTCAACAGTTTATTACACACCACCGCTCTGTGCAGCACTCTCCACCCCAGGTCCCCGATGTAAAGGGGAACAACTCCCTTATAGAGAGCCCTCCACTGAGGACCGTCCCCGTCTTCAGGTGGTAACACAGACCGCCAAGATGTATCAGGGCGGTGTACGAAAACAAGGAGGTGTAGAATGTGCAGGAGCATTCTGTACAGTGTGCGTCTCTTCGCATCACGAAACAGCACGCTGGGCATCTCGGAAAGGCGGCTCAGGTTGTGTGGAGCCGGTGCCCGGGAGAGATCCCGGAGCCTAGGCCCGATGAGCAAATCTGACGGAGCGGGGGTAAGCTCAGTCAGAACTACTCTAGGCACACGCCTCTCCTCGACACCCGCCATGACAGGGTGAGGACCAGCTGCTCCCGCAGCCACGACGTCCCCCTCCCTTTGTGGAGCAACACGTCGGCTGAAAACAACCAAATTCCTCACTCTAAGCACGTCCCGATAGAAACTAGGCAGACCCCGTAAGGCGGGTCGACTGATGCCCGCCACCGGCAGCCGCGAAACCCCCCGTAGGCAACAACCCCGACGAAAAAAATACGTGGCCAGAGCGTGCCACCTGGGGGGGTTCTCCGTGTACATGTACCTCCGCAGAGTCCTGAGACGGAGAGCCGCCACCTGGGTACGCACGCATACCAAGGATTGGCCGCCCTCCTCCAACGGGAGACTCAGGACTGCTGCGGTAACCCAATGCTTCCTATTTCCCCAGAAGAAGTCCACCAGCTTCTTCTGTAAAGTAGTTGCAAAGATGGAGGGCGGGACAAGAGTAGCCAGCCGGTACCACAACATGGAGGCCACCAGCTGGTTTATGACCAGCACCCTCCCCTGAAAGGAAAGGACTCCAAGCAGGCCTGACCAGCGTCCCAGCCGGGCGACGATTTTCATCTCCAGCTCCTGCCAGTTCGCCGGCCAGGCATCCTCAGTGGGACTCAGGTACACCCCCAGATAGAGGAGGTGCGTGGTGCTCCACGCATACATCGCCATCTCCTCCGGCAGGGAGTCTACCTGCCACTGACCCACTAATAGTCCAGAGCATTTACTCCAATTAATCCTGGCGGATGATGCAGCCGAGAAAGTCCTCTGGCAGTCACGCATCCTCCGCAGGTCACCAGGGTCAGTGAACGTAAGGAGCACATCATCGGCATAGGCTGAAAGAACCACTTCCACCCCCGGACCTGGTAGAGCCAGGCCTGTCAGCTTCCTCCGAAGAAGACACAGGAATGGCTCTACACAGACCGAGTACAACTGACCGGACATGGGGCACCCCTGACGAACCCCCCTCCCAAAATGAATGGGAGCCAACAACACCCCATTAACCTTCACAAGACACTCCACTGCAGCGTACAAGAGCCGGACCCTGGCTACAAAATGCGGTCCAAATCCGAACGCTTGCAGCGTCCCGAATAGGTAGTCGTGGTCTACCCTGTCAAAAGCCTTCTCCTGATCAAGAGACAGGAAGGCTACTGACTGACCAGTGCCCTGAGATAGATAAATCAGGTCCCTAACCAGGTGGATGTTATCCTGAATGGACCGACCAGGGACTGTATAGGACTGGTCAGGGTGAATCAGTTGAGACAGCACAGAGCCTAGGCGATTTGCCATCGCCCGTGCAAAGATTTTGTACTCTGTACAGAGGAGAGAGACCGGGCGCCAGTTCTTCAACAGGCGGAGTTCACCCTTCTTGGGCAGCAGGACAACGACTGCTCTGCGCCACGAGAGGGGCATCTCCCCGGTCGCCAGGCTCTCCCCCAGAACCTTCATATAATCATCCCCCAGGACATCCCAGAAGGCTCTAACAAATTCTACCGTCAACCCATCCAGCCCAGGGGACTTGCCCCTCCTGAGCTGGTGCAGGGCACGTGTCAACTCCTCCAGTGATAAGGAGTCATCCAGAAGATCGAACGCTTCCCTATCTACAGTCGGTAGACCCTCCCACAGGACCCGCTGAGCCTCCCCGCTGCAACCATCTGCGGAGAACAGGGTCCCATAAAAGGACCGGACTAAAGCACTGATCCTCTCTGGATCTGTGACAGAGGAGCCATCATCCGCAAGCAGCTCCACGAGCTGTTTGCGGGCTCCCCGCCCCTTCTCCAGAGAGAAAAAGAAAGGTGACGCTCGGTCCAAATCGTGCAGCATTTGGACCCGCGACCTCACGTAAGCTCCTCGGGACCGCTCAAGCAGCAGGTCCCTCAAGGCTTCCTTCTTCCCCTGAAACTCTCCCCATTCACAGGAGTCCTCACCAATCCGACCCAGGCGAGACTCCGCCCCCGATAGCTCCCTCTCGAGCCTCTCAACCGCTGAGTCCCGCCTTCCGGTCGACCCCCACGTATATTCCTTACAAAAGAGGCGGATGTGAGCTTTCCCCACATCCCACCACTGCCTAAGTGAAGAAAAGCTCCCCTGCCTCTCTCTCCACTTCACCCAACTCCGTCTGAATGACTCCCGGAAACACCGATCCTCCAGCAACTTGTTATTGAAATGCCAGTAAGCAGACCCAGCCCGCGTGCGCCCCGGATTGAAGTCCATGCGCACCAGACAGTGGTCCGAGCATGGCACCAGCCGCATTGAGGCCGCTGAGACACGGGAGACAAACGCACCGGAGATATACATTCGATCAATGCGGGAACCGCCCCCCTCAGACCTCCGCGAGAATGCGTTTGAGTCAGGGTGGAGGTTCCGCCATGCATCCACTAGCTCAAAAGAATCAAGCAAGCCTCTCAGTTTCTTTGCTACAGCGGGGGCACACTGAGTACCAGAACGATCTCGCACCTCAAGTGTGCAGTTGAAATCTCCCCCCAGAAAGACACACTCTCCTCTTTCAATAGTGCTCAACAGAGCAGTCACCTCCTGAAGTAGGCAGGCCTGCATCGTGCCGCTGCTGGGGGCATACACGTTAATAAAATGCAACGGCATGCCATCCAGACTCACAGCCAAATAGAGCAAACGACCTGGCACCACTTCCTGCACCTTCAGGATCTCTGGCTGAAAAGTCGGGGCCAACAGAAAAGCCACCCCGCTCGAGTTTGTGCTGAGGTGGCTCATGTAAACCCCCCCTTCCCACTCCAGTCGCCAGGTGGGTTCGTCACCGACAACAGTGTGCGTCTCTTGCAGAAAACACACCGCGTATTTCCCCTCTCTCAGGACTTGTAAATGCTGAAATCTGCGAAAGCTCGCTCTACTGCCATTTAAATTTAATGTAACTACTGTGAATTTGCAAACACGTTGGAATTATTTCCTCACATTGCTCTTGGTCGCAGAACCATCCTCCTTGAGGAACTTTGAGAATTCCCCAAGCTGATGCCTCACAGACACAGGAATATCACTATCCTTGCTGCCAAGGATGCTATCAAGATCCTCAATAAATCCTGGCAGCTCTCCCCACCGCCTCTTCGCTGTTTCAACTTTAGTCTTGTGACTTTTAGATGTTTTGAGAAAGTCCTGAATCTCACGGATAAGGGTTGCGTTAAACACAGCCCTGAAGTCTGGGCGCCCCGCCAACCCACTCACACCTGGAGCAGCAGCCTCCTCTGCACATCGCTCAAGGCCAGTGTCAGAGTCCGTGGGACTACAGCTTGCTGAAAGCTCACCCACCCCACTGCACAGGCCGAGCCCATCGCTCTCCCCCTCCTCCGGCATGACACCACCCCCAGGATCCATGCCGAGGGAGGGTCCCGATGCCTCTGACAGCAACAAGCTGTCCGGTAAAAGGCTAGGCTCCTGCACTCTCCCATCACACCCCACCTCTGGGTCTGGGGAAGAAAAAACAGCAGGCACCCCCGGGGTCCCAGGTGTTCTTGGAGTCTCCCCTACTACCTCAACCGATGAGGCATCACTCCCCTCATCACTTCCACTGGTTCTAATACAGAGCTCAGAGTGGAACGTTTGATCTCCCGCTCCTCCCCCCTCAGGCTGACTCTGCTCATCCCCCATCCCAGGGAGCACATTTCCAGGGGAGTCAAACCCATCAACCGGCGTGCCATCACCCTCAGAAGGCCCCTGAAACGAGGGGACCTCCTCCGACCCAGCGGACACACTCCCAGGGGCATCAACCCCGCTACCCGATGAGATGACTCCCTCGGAAGGCCCCAGAGATGAGGGGGCCGCCACCAACCCAGAGGACACGGTTTCAGGGGAGGCGATCCCAGTAACACCTACAGAAGGTCCCTGAAACAGAGGCTCATCCTCCGGCCCACAAGTCACCAGTCCGTGGTCACCGCTCTCGACAGGGGTGGAAGGTCTCGAAATATCCGTCCCCCTTAATTTGGGCCCACGCTCATGCTCTTCCTCGCTTTCCGACAGCCTTCTTTTTGTCCCGGTGGCTATGGGAGGTGCGGTGACCTCCATAGAGGAAGGGTCCTCCACCTCCGCACCACCCGCTGCCCCCTTTCTACTCCCATGTTTGCTCCCCCCTGCCCCCTTCCGGTTCACCTCAGCTCCTTGCTGAGCCAAACCAGGTGCGCCCTGGACTTCACTGGGCCCACTGGGCAGGAGCCCATCTGCTGTTGATTGATTCCCTTGGAGGGGCTTATTCTTCTTCTTATCCTTATTCTTAGTCTTCCCCTTCTGCGTCACCCAACCTCCCTCCCCCCCTTCACCCTTCCCCTGCGCCTCGCCATCTACCACCTCCACAGGTTCAGGGTATGGGGGGGGGGGGCCCTCACTGCTCCGGGTCACCAAGGTAGTACTTGCAGCCTCTGATGGGTTGGCAGTGCCGTCCCGGGTTACCGAGACGGAGCCAGCAGCCCCAGCCGAGTCAGCAGTTCCACCCCGGGCCACCGAGGCTTGGAGGGCCGCCCCGGATGGGCCAGCACTGCATTCCTGGGCCCCTGCGTTAGAATTTCTCGCAGTGGCCCGGCTCCTGGGACACTCTCTACGGAGATGTCCAAACTCCTTGCACGCGTGACACTGTGCCTCTCCCCAGCTCCAATACACGCGATTAGAGAGACCCTTATGCTCCACAGCGAAACTCCCCTCGGCACCCAACCCCACTTCCACCTTCATAAACACGCGCCTCTTAAAGCTCAGCACCCCTTTCTCATACGGGTCATTCCCGGGGTGCATGAGCCTAGTAAGTTTAGACCGCACCTCCCCAATCTTCATCAAGTGTGGAAGGATTTTTGCATCCCGGAGAAACGTGGGACAATTCCGTAGGAGAACCGATTTTACATTGGACACCCACGGTTCCACCTGTAGATGGACCCCCTCCACCGTGAGCCCCTTCTCCAACACTTGGGCCACATCCTTCCGGGACTTCAGTATCAACTGAACCTTCCCTCCTGCACTCTCGGAAGAGGCAATGACATCCCTCTTGAACAGATCATGCAAGCCCTTTGCAATTGCAGCCCTGCTCCACGTGAACCCGGTTTGAACCGAGATCCCGTAAATATCCCAGTCCAAGTCAACATGAGGCTCATCCACGAGTGGCCTCGAGGCCGCCGTCGAAGCCGCCACTGCGTAGCTCTGAACCTTAGGCCGAGCCCCCGCCTTCATGACAGTGGCACACCTCAGCTCCAGGGACAGCAGCACCTCAGCTCAAAAGCGATCCTCAGAGACAGTCACAGTCTGAATGAGCAGCAGAAGCAGTTTCCTCCAGCCAGAGAAAGGAAAGTCCCCAAGCTCACCTCCACAGTCCAGAGCAGCTTTTGGATGGCTCTTCAAAGCCCTGACAGAAGCAAAAGATACCCTCTTCACGTTAAGCCCAGGCAACAGCACTGTGCAAAACGGTATTGGGGCAGAGAGTCGGTGCTATAAATGTCAAAGACACCGAAATCATTCCTACCCACGATCTCCAGGCACTCTTGGCAATCCGCCAGCCACGGCTGCTCCCACCGCGGTGCAGAGGAACTCAGGAATTCCACACGAAATGGAGAAATCCTTAAACAAAGGAAAGTTTCCACAGTCCGACGTTCGGTCAAACTATGAAATCTCACTGCAACTGTTCCTCCTCCTTCGACAAGAACCTTGAAAGGTTGCTTCAAAACTTCTCAGTCGCCGGAGCAGAGAAAAACACGACCTCTCTCTCTCTCTCTCTCTCTCTCTCTCTCTCTCTCTCTCTCTCTCTCTCTCTCTCTCTCTCTCTCTCTCTCTCTCTCTCTCTCTCTCTCTCTCTCTCTCTCTCTCTCTCTCTCTCTCTCTCCCTCTCTCTCTCTCTCTCCCCCTCCCCCTCCCCCTCCCCCTCCCCCTCCCCCTCCCCCTCAAGGTAGTGTGCCTTAATTACTATTGTCCAGTCTAACATCTACCATTATGGGCGAGTTGGACCAGAGGTCTTGCATTCGTGTTGTATAACCCTAAGACTAGAAAAAATCCCTCATGTGTAACAAACTACTTGGCAATTTGCATTCCACTAAAATCAATAGTCATAGAGTTGTACACCATGGAAACAGGACCTTCAGCCCACCATATCCATGCCGACCAAGATGCCCCATCTAGGCTTGTCCCATTTGCTTGCACTTGGCACATATCCCTCTCAACCTTTCCTATCCAAGTGCCTGTCCATGGATAATTAGCAGTATAGATTAAGTGACCATTTCGCCAAGTACTTAGCTTAGTCCACCAAGGGAGGCCAGGATCTCCCGGTTGCTAGCCATTTTATCTTCCCATCCCATTCCCATACTGACCTATCTGTCCTGGACCTCCTCCATTGTCAATGTGGGATCACACATAAATTGGAGGAACAGCACCTCATATTCTGCTTGGGGAGCTTACAACCCAATGGTATGAACATTTCATGCCTCTTCTATCTCTTTATAACATACTTTTTGTCTTTTCATCGCTGTCTTTTATTCTTTTATCTGACCATCTGCCAATTAAAACCTCCCTCACCTGTATCCAACTATCACTTGCCAGGCCTTGAACCACCTCTCTTCCTGCTTTCTCTTTCCCCCCCTCCCCCCCCCCCCCACTACAATCAGTCTGAAGAAGGATCCCGACCCAAAGTGTCACCTATCCATGTTCTCCAGAGATGCTGCCTGACCTGTTGTTACTCCTGCATTTTGTGTCTTTTTTTGCAAATTAGCACCTGCATTTTCTTGTGCTTACCTGTCCAAATGTCTTTTAAATGTTGTTATCGTACCTGCCTCCACCACTTCCTCTGGCAATTCATTCCACTTGCCCACCACCCTCTGCATGGAAAGGTTTACCTTCAGGTTTCTAATGAATCTTTCCCCTCTCACCTTAAATTCATGGCCTATACTTCTTGATTCCCCTACCCTGCGGAAAGAAAAACAGAGCGCATTCACCCTATCTATTCCCCTCATAAATGGGGAATGGGAAATTCCACCTCTAAAACATTATCCCTCAGCTCCAAGGGATAAAGTTCAAGTCTGCTTAACTTCTCCCGAGACCACAGGCCCAGGCAATATTTTTGTAAATCTTCTTTGCACACTTTCCAGCTTAATGGCATATTTCCTACAGCAACGTGACCAAAATTAAATACGGTATTCCGAATGAGACCTCACCAACATCTTGCACAACTGTAATATAACACTTAAAGTTATATGCTCACTAATGAAGGCCAATGTGTCAAAAGCCTTTCCCCTATCTACCTATAACACCGGTTTCAGGGAACTATGTACTTGTACTGCTAGATCACTCTGCTCTACAACACTCCCAAAATGTCCTGCCTTGGTTTGACTTCGCTATAGATGGGAATAGGATTCCCTTCCACAATTCTACCATCCACCCCATTAGATTACCATCCTTGTAATTGAGGCAGTGCAGCGTAGGTTCGCGAGATTGATCCCTAGAATGGCGGGACTGTCATATGAGGAAAGATTGAAAAGACTAAGCTTGTATTCACTGGAGTTTAGAAGGATGAGAGCGAATCTTATAGAAACATATAAAATTGTAAAAGGACTGGACAAGCTAGATGCAACTAAAATGTTCCCAATATTGGGGGAGTCCAGAACCAGGGGCCACAGTCTTAAAATAAAGGGGAGGCCATTTAAAACTGAGGTGAGAAGGAACTTTTTCACCCAGAGAGTTGTGAATTTGTAGAATTCTCTGCCTCAGAGGGCAGTGGAGGCCAAATCACTGGATGAATTTAAGAGAGAGTTAGATACTCTAGGGGCTAGTGGAATCAAGGGATATGGGGAGAAGGCAGGCACGGGTTATTGATTGTGGATGATCAGCCATGATCACAATGAATGGCGGTACTGACTCGAAGGGCCGAATGGCCTCCTCCTGCACCTATTTTCTATGTTTCTATGTTTCTAAAAGGGAATTGAACTTTCCAATACCTTACCCTATGCCTTTGGAGGTGTAAGAAAATAAAATGTATCCTATCTGCTAAAACAGAGGAGAAAACGATCAGGAATCACCATTCTAGTGCGGGGTCTACAAAATCCTCCTGGCTGATTTATTAACATTAAAGAGGTACCATGGGCCACCCAAACACCAATTGTGAAACTTGTGCTGAGTGAAAGAACTTTAATTGTGTTAGCTGATTTCCCTGTGTTAAAACTGACATTGTTGGTCTCATTTGGGTTCAGGTTTAGATTTATTATTATTATGTACACTGAGGTACTCTGACAAGTTTTGTTTGCAAGCTATCCAATCAAATCAGTTAATACTACACATAAATACAATCATGGCGAACTCATCATGGAATCAAGGGATATGGGGAAAAAGCAGGAACGGGGTACTGATTTTGGATGATCAGCCATGATCATATTGAATGGCGGTGCTGGCTTGAAGGGCCAAATGGCCTACTTCTGCACCTATTTTCAATGTTTTCTATGTTTCTACGTGTAGAATATAGTTCTCAGCGTTGTAACACAACAGTTCCAGATACAGAGTCCAATGTCCGCAATGTGATAGAGGGGAATGGGACAGTGCCCTAGCTTATGGAAGGACCATTCAGAAGCTTGACAACAGTGCGAAGAGGCTTTTTCTGAATCTGGTGGTACGCACTTCCAATCTTTCGTATCTTCTGTAAACAAGAGTGGTGAGAAGAAGAAATAACCAGGGTGGGGCAAGTCTTTGATTATGTTGGCTGCTTTTTGTGGCAACGTGAAGTATAGATGGAGTCAATGGTGGGAGTCTGGTCTATGTGAAGGACTGGGCAGTATACACAACTGTTTATATTTTCTTCCGGTATTCAGCAAAGCTGTTTCTAAACCAAGCTGTGATGCACCCTGACTGTATGATTTCTCTGGTGCATCTGTAGAAGTTTGTAAGAGCTATTGGAGACATGCCAAATTCCCTCAGTCTCCTGGGGAAGTTTGAGGTGTTGTTGTGCCTTCTTGGCTGTCACTTCAATGTAATTGGTAATTTTAACACCAAGGAACTTGAAGCTCTCAATCATTTCCATTTCGGCAGCATTGATGCTGATTGGGGCAGATTGCTCCACTAAGCTTCCTAAAGTCGATAACTACTTTTTTGCCATGCTGACATTGAGGGAGAGGTTGTGGTCCTGACATCATGTTACTAAGTTCTCTATCTGCTTCTTGCACTCCGTCTCACCATTGTTCATGATCCACCTCACCACAGTGGTGTCAACTGCAAATGTGTAGATGTATTATGGATAAATTTGGCCGCACAGCTGCGAGTGTATACAGAGTATAGTAGGAGACTGAAAACACACCAGTGTTGAGAGTTATTGTGGAGGAGGTTTGTCATTTATTCTCACTGAATGTTGGCATCAGCGAGGGATGCATTGTTGACATCAAAACTGCCCGCCTTCACTTTGTAACCGGTTAAAGCATGCAAGCCTTGAGGCAAACCACGGGTGTCCATGCCATTGCCTCGGGACTATAGTTTGGTCCTGAATTCCCCCTTGGCATCTTGAAAGGTTTTGCAAATGTCATGAGATCGATTTTTTTGTAAGGTTTGGGGTCATTTGATTTGAATGTTACAGACTTGGACTTTACCTGGATGTGAACCTTATGGTTCACCCATGGTTTCCGGCTGGGGAACGCGTGTACTGCCTTTTCAAGTACACAGTCCTCGAAGCAGAGTCTGTCCACTGACTCGAAACTGTCACATATGGTTTAATCTGTTTTCTCGAACCAGTACAACACGACATTCTGTACCAGATCCTCCCGCTTCAGTTTCTGCTTGTAAGCTAGCAGTAGAAGGCCAGCCAGGTGATCAGACTTATCGATGTGTGGTTGGGGGATGGAGCAACAGGCGTTCTTGATGGCTCTGTAGCAGTGGAGAGGGGTGTTTGGGTCTCTGGTTGGGCATGATACATGCTGATAGTATTTTGGCAACACGCTCTTGAGATTGGCCTTATTGAAGTCTCCAGCTATTATGAACAAGGCCTCGGGGTACTTTGTTTTGAGGTTATTGCTGATGGTGTAGTTCTTCAAATGCAAGCTTCGCACCAGCGTGGGGTGGGATGTAGACTGATGTCGGGATAGCTGAAGGGAATTTGCGTGCCGAGTAGTAGGGATGACATTTCAACAAGAGATATTCCAGGTCTGGGAAGCAGGAACCACGTCCGAGCTCCATGTAGAGTTAATTAGGAACTAGACCCCTCTGCCCTTTGCCTTGCCCGAGGATGCTGCGCGGTCCTTTCAATGTAGTGAGAAGCCCTCAGGTTGCATTACACACAGGTGAAGCAGAGGTGAGGCATGTGTCTGTAAAACACAGCAGTCTCTCCGTTCACTGAGGTAGGTGAGTCTCTTAAGTTTTCTTTTTTTTAAACATATTAATACAACCTGCTGCAGGCATATATTTTGTGCTGGAGGGCACTGAAGCCCCTTCAGGCTACAGCTAGGAGCTCCTGCCAAGCGGTGGCCAGAGAGGCCAGCAGGCAGTTTCATCATTTGCAAGCTTTGCAGCAAGATTGTGAAGTGGGCAAATGGTCATTCGCTCTCCTAATAAAAAGTGGGTAAAGTTTACTTCTCTTTGGAGCTTTGGGGACTTCCATGGCATTGCAATGGTGAAAAAAATCGTGATATCAGGCACTGGTAGACGAGCAGCTCCATCCAGCAATGATACTGAGAATGAAAAGCTGCGACTGACAATCACCCTGATCTCATGACCTCAAAGGTCAAAATGCACATGCAGTTGTACATTTGATATTGTAGAAGGTCTCAGATGTTTGTGAAGATAAAAAAAATGCAGTGTCTGTGCTGGCCCTTTAAATAAATTCTAGACAGGAAGATGGGTTTTATTGATTTATAAAAAAAGGAAAGGGAAAAGGAAAAGGATCTTGTATAGATCGTGAGCCTGGGAATTAATAATAGAAATCAAGGAGATGGGAGATGAGAGACCGAGTGGCTTACTCAAGCTCCTGAATTGTATATTTGTAAATAGCAGTTTCAGGAGATAAAAGAAGTTGGAAAAAGTTTATTGTTCTGCATGTAAATAATAACTGAAGATAGACACAAAACGCTGGAGTAACTCAGCGGGACAGACAGCGGGGCATCTGTGGAGAAAAGGAATAGGTGACGTTTAGGGTCGAGGCCCTTCTTCAGACTTCTTCAGAAATAATAAGTGATTTTTTACAGACAGATGTGGTTGACAAACTCACTGTGGATAAATGTTGCATGTTGCACATGCTGTTGGCAACATACCGAGGAGTTTCATACCTTGATATTATGCGAAGGAGAATGAAAATGCTGCCAAATGACGTGATGGTAAATTTCTCAAAAGGTATTGAAAAGCAATAAATGATTTTTGAAGCAAAGCGCAGCTAATTTTGGAGTTGCGAAAACAATCCTCTAGCCCAAAGTACCTGATATAATGTTAATTTACATGAGATAGAATGATGCCGTCTGAATGTTAATACAGACTGCCTAAAGGAAACCAATGGGATTTGATCATGTGCCAAGTTTAAACCACACCAGGTTTTAATATTCTGTGAATAAACCTGATACGGTGATGTAAATTTCCCACTGATTGAGAATATGACATTTTGCAGACGGCTATTAAAACTTAGGGTGAAGCAGAAAACAGATTTACTTTCTGAGATTTTTCGAAAAGGGCAGAGCTGCAGCAAATGGAGGAATGGCTTTTAAATCCAGAGAGGAATAGGAAATATAAGAAACCTGGAAATCTGACTTGCGGGGTGCGGAATGCAATTTGTCTGGGGATCACATGATTTAGCAAAAACGTAAAGATGATGAAGACCTTCTCACTGCACCGTGGCACGGTAAACCTGCGGAGCTCTGGTAGATGGATGTATGAAACTCTGAGTCCTGGGCGACTGAGTTCTGGATTAGCTGTCATTCAAGAGGGATGGAATTGCAAAGGTGTACAAGGGGAGCTACTGAAAGCTCAATTTTTTAAGTGATGAAGGTATGGCCAAGGGTTTCAGTATCAGGCAGGCATGGTTGAAGTTCAAGTAATCAGTGTTCCTGAGATGAATAATGCAGTCTAGCTGATGGATTGGATGCGGTCAGGGCTTCAGTTCATAGTTAAAAATAATGTTGAGATTGCTTTACCTTTAGACTCAGCCCGAATGAACAGTCATCGGTTAGGTACTGTCAAGTCAGACCAATAGTTATGATGTGAGAATCACTAGAGATGGTTGTAATTCTGTTCATATCAAACTGAAGCCTAAGTGACTGCTGTGTGCTCCGTTTTACACAGAAACGGCTCTTCCCTGCTTCACCTAACTGTGCTTTACACCCGAGGGCTTCTCAATTCACTGGATAGACAGTACAGCAACCTTGGACAGGGTAAGAGGCAGAGAGGGCTCTACTTTCTAATCAACTCCATATGTTATTCAGATGTGACATTTCTGTGGTATTCCTACTCCACGGACCTGAAATATATAATGGCGAAGTGTCGTCCCTACTAGCCAGTCGTAAGTTCATAAATCATAGGAGCAGAATTAGGCCATTCAGCCCATCAAGTCTTCTCTGCCATTCATTCATAGTTGATCTATCTTTCCCTCTCAACCCCATTTTCACTTCCTTCTCACCATAAGCCTTGCCAGAGTGTGGCCACATGCAAATCGGAGGAACATCACCTCATATTTCACATGGTTAGCTTACAACCCAGTGATATGAATGTTGAATTCTCCAATTTTAGGTAACTTTTACAAACATTTCCCTCCCCCTCCCCCCACCCCCTCCCATTTTTATAACTTAATTCATGCATTCAGAAATTAGCATGTTTAAGCCTCAATGCACATGCCATTGAAAAGAATAAATGCCAAGCTGATAACACAGTAATCCTTATTTAGTAAGCACTAGCTCTTATGTAAGAATTAGATGATTTAACATGCAGAATGTGTTTCACGTCTTTCACATTGTTGACCTCTCTGTAGTGTGAGAAAATGTTGTGAAAAAAAGTTTCAGTGAAGTATTGCATCAATTCAGGTCTGTTTTAATTGCATGAAGGTATACCTAACTAAAGGAAAATCCAAAAATTGTATATCGCAATATACATGCACAAGAAAGACGGGCCTTGTTCCATAACAAATACACTGATAGTAAGGAGTTTCTTCAAAAGCAGCTCCAAACATAGGTTTCTTGCAGAAATAAAAAAATCTTTTAATAAAATTCCAACTAACTGCCCTGTTGCATATTACTTTGGTTGAGATTTCAAACTGAAAGTTGGGAATGTGCAATTACATGTGAAAATGGAAGATGAAATAGTCTATGACAATAAAAAGATATCAGAGAAAGATCATCGCAGAAAGCGTGGATTTTTTATATTTGAAAAGTAATCATATATCTCAATGTACCATGGACCACAGTTCAATGCATGTGTTAAAATACATGCCTTATTCTTCTCTGGTGAGTGAATGAGAATTTTATTCTTCTTGCACTGTAACTTCTACATTACATTTATCAACCCAATTCTTTCCTCTCACAGATCACCACTGAATTGAGTTTGAATACAAAGATATGATTTCCATTTAATTCTATAGACTGCGTGATAACACTTGGGGAATGAATCCTTCATCATTTGGGAGGAAAGAGATTTGCATTGGGAAACTAAGCTGCTGCAACAGGTCCATTTTTGTAATTTTCTCTGGAAATGAAAGTTTCCTCTTGTTCTGTCACTGACAAAATTGGTACGAGCTAAAAAGAAATTCAGCATCAATCCTGTGCAATGGCATAAATGAGTCATAAATGGTCCTTTGGCCGCCACATAATGGTGGCATCGTAAAAATAGTTAACAGATTTCTCCCAATTACTTTCTAAATGTACGTCATTGAAAAAATAGAATTTCACATATTTCTTGGAATGACAAATATAAAAATTCAGAGCACTTAGGGATGATTGGCCCATTGCCCCAGTACCGGTTTTGTTAAAAAGCCTTCTAATTAGAAGAGAAGTTTCCTGGAGCCCTGCATGTGTGACTATATCGTTCCAAACAGTGACGATATCATTGTGATTTCTGCAACACAAAACAAACTATTGGCCTTTTGATTAAGATTTTGTTAGTGGTCACAGACCTTTGCACTGGCCTCCAGACCATATTTGTGTTCATTACAGGCAGAAAGCATCCAGAAATTGTCTGCTTTAAGAAACAGTAAGGCAAGGGGACAAGAAAATAGAGAAATTCAAAAACAAATAGTTGAAGTCAGGACAATGGTCAATTAAAGATCCCCATGAGTCCTTGCCAAAAAACTTCCACAAGTAGTGAACTGGAGAAAAGGGCTCTGTATTAACTAATTTGTGAACCATTCCTCTTGCCGACAAGGGGCAGATGTGCTATTTTGGTGGAATTGCTAAACAACTCAAGAATGTTCTCAAATGGACGGAAAAAGCTATTTCCAGTTATATATCTAATAGCCAGCCGTGAACCCGTTGGGTCCAACACTCTACTGCGGGCCCGGAAACCCTCCGTGCAAACCTCTACTGCGGGCGCGGCAACCCCCGTTGGGTGCAAGCCTCTCCTGTGGGCCCGGCAACCCTCCCCCAACTGACGATCTGTGGACCAGTTGCCGGCTGGGCACGGCGAGGGGGGAGAGAAAGGGAAGAGGGAGCCTCGGCCCAGGGCAGCCAGCGCTGCGGCCAGATCGAGCCATGGACCCGTTGGGTAGAAACCTCTGCTGCAGTGTCAGCTCGAAGGCGACGGCCATCTTCTTTGACCCTCTGCTGCTGCACTGCATCATGGGAGGAAGGTCAGGCACAGCGCATACCGGGACGGGCGCCGGTTCTCCCGGGGGTGGGGGGGGGGGGGGGGGGGGGGGGGGGGGGGGTGGGGGGGGGGGAGGTGGCGCATTTATTAAAGTTTATTAAATTCATTGCTTTTGAAATGTAACAAAAATTGATCAATCGAGACTGCAGGGGAATAGTGAGTAGAGTGGGCTTAAAATTGTGCACACCGTTTTGGCTGTATTTCGGGTTAGTACAATCAAACTAACAAAGCGACAAACAAACAAACAAGATGAGAGTTTTAGTAATATATAGATTATTGGACATCTGAAGAGGAGGGAGATAGGCTGGGTTATAGATTGCATTACTACGATTAATAACATTGAAGTAACACCATGTACCACCCTAAAGCTGCTCATGGAAACATATAACACAACAACACACCACACTGTGCCAAACATGATGGCGTTAAACTAAACCTCTCACTCCATCTACCTCCATTCTCTGCATATCCACGGACCTATCTAAAAGATTTAAACACCATTATCATATCTGCATTCATTACCAACCCTGACAATTCCAGGCACCCAGCACTCTCTGTGTAATAACACTTTCACAACATTTCTCCTTTAAACATTCCCCTGCTGACCTGAAAGCTATGTCTTCCAGTCTTTGACATTTCTACTGTAGAGAAAAAGGTTCTGACTGTCTCTCATAATTTTATGTACATCTAGCAGTTTTGCCCTCAATCTCCAGAGATGCCATGATGCCATGATGCCATGATGCCTTGATGCCATGATGCCATGATGCCATGATGCCATGATGCCATGACGCCATGATGCCATGATGCCTTGATGCCTTGATGCCTTGATGCCATGATGCCATGATGCCATGATGCCATGATGCCATGATGCCATGATGCCATGATGCCCTCTGTCTCAGAAGGCAGTGGAGGCCAATTCTCTGAATGCATTCAAGAGAGAGCTAGATAGAGCTCTTAAAGATAGCGAGTCAGGGGGTATGGGGAGAAGGCAGGAACGGGGTACTGATTGAGAATGATCAGCCATGATCACATTGAATGGTGGTGCGGGCTCGAAGGGCCGAATAGCCTCCTCCTGCACCTATTGTCTATTGTCTATTGTCTATTGTCTATAAGATAAAACTGATCTCATCTGCCTGCAAATGATTCATCTCCTTCCATTCTCTGTATATCCACGAGTGTATCTAAAACAATCTGCCTCCACCACTACAGTAACAGCATGTCCCAGGACACCACCAATCACCACCACCATCTGTGCTTCTGATTTCAGTGGGGAAGAAACTATCCCTGAATCTGGTGGTATGTGTTTCAAACTTCTGCACCTCTTGCATGATGGGAGAGGGGATAAGAGGGAGTGACCATAGTGAGACTGGTCCTTGAATAGTCTAGTCTGAAGAAGGGTCTCGACCTGAAGGCCACCAATTCCTCTTCTCCAGAGATGCTGCCTGGACCTGCAGAGTTATTCCAGCATTTTGTGTCTATCTCTGGTCCTTGATTATGCCGGAGCCTTGCCAAGGCAGTGTAAAGTGTAGATGGAGTCATTGTAAAGAGAGGTTAATCTGATAGGAGCCACACGGTGCTGGTTATGGGATGTATTCCATAATAGGAAGCCTGTGGCCTCCGATTAGGACGGAGATGTTTTCTGTCTGTGATTGGCATCAACAATCTGGACGCGCGTACAGGAGGAATGATTAATATGTTTACAGATGACATAAAACCTTCAGTTATCGATTGTGAGGAGAGTGGCCTTTGGCTACAGAACTTTATTGGTGAGGTGATGGGACGGGTAGCGCAAGAGCAAATAGAAATGAATGCTGAGGAATATGGAGTTATACATTTTGAGTGAATGAATATGACCTAAATGCATAATGAATGATAGAAACCTGAGAAGCGATGAGGAGCAGAGTGGCATTAATTATCTGTCCCAAGATCCCTGAAGGATATCTCAGCACAGGTAGAAAAGGTGGTGAAGAACCACTTAGCAAACCTATATACTAAAACTCTCGTTTGTTTGTTGTTTGTGACCGAACTTCAGCCAAACCTGTACAAGATAGCGCAACATTTGTAGGCCCACCTTATTCACTGTCGTTGCTTTAATGGTAAAAATGGTAGTTTTATTGAAATTGGTGTATATTTTTTAAGTTATTCACATTTTAAAGTTCTTAAAAACCAGGGCATGCACAGTTGGGGCTGGTCCTCACGTAAGATGGCTTCCATACCAGCTCCTACACTTACGCAAGATGGCCTTCGGGTGACTGCGCGTGCGCAGATTGGGGGAAGGGTCGTCATTTTCGTTCAGCTCCCACTTCCCGCCAGACGCCCGTTTAGTTCCGCGGCCCAAGTGGGGGAGCATCACCGCCGCCGCTCCAAACCCCGGGCGTCCCCATCATGGCCGCCACTACAACCCGGAGACCGCGCCCCGCCATTACCGCTTGCAACAACGGGCGTCTCCTTCGCTGCTGGGCTCGGAGCCGCCGCCGCCGCTGCTGCAAACCCCGGGTGTCCCCGTCACCGCCAACGCCGCCCCGCCTGGAGCCCCCGCCCCGCTCCCAATCCCGGGCGCCTCCATCATGGCCGCCGCCGCTGCTTCTTCTTCCTGCTCTAAACCCCAGGTGTCTCCATCGCTGCCGTCGCGGCTCAGTCCTCCAGCTCCAGCTCCTGCTCAGCATCGCCACTGCCGCTCCTGCTCCTGCTGCCGCTCTCAGCCACGGGCGTCTACTTCACCGCTCAGCGACGGAGCCGTCGTCGAGCAGTTAAAGGTCAGACAATAGACAATAGGTGCAGGAGGAGGCCATTCGACCCTTCGAGCCAGCACCGCCATTCAATGTGATCATGGCTGATCATTCTCAATCAGTACCCCGTTCCTGCCTTCTCCCCATACCCCCTGACTCCGCTATCCTTAAGAGCTCTATCCAGCTCTCTCTTGAATGAGAATTGGCCTCCACTGCCTTATGAGGCAGAGAATTCCACAGATTCACAACTCTCTGACTGAATTTTTTTTTCCTCATCTCCGTTCAAAACCCCTTATTCTTAAACTGTGGCCCCTTGTTCTGGACTCCCCCAACACTGGGAACATGTTTCCTGCCTCTAACGTGTCCAACCCCTTAATAATCTTAGACTAATTAGACCAAGCGGACCAGCTGGGGCCAAACCCGTCCCCCTGCACTCCTCTCCCCCCTCCCCCTGCACTCCTCTCCCCCCCTCCTCTCCCCTCCTCCTCTCCCCCCTTCCTCTCCCCCCCTCCTCTCCCCCCCACTCTTCTCCCCCCCACTCTTCTCCCCTCCCCTCTTCTCCCCCCCACCTCTCCCCCCCTCCTCTAGCCCCCCTCCTCTCCTCCCCTCCTCTCTCCCCCCTCCTCTCTCCCCCTCCTCTCTGCCCCCCTCTCTCCCCCTCCTTTCTTCCCCTCCTCTATTTCCCCCCTCCTCTCTCCCCCTCCTCTCTCCCCCTTCTCTCTCCCCCCTCCTCTCCCCCTCCTCTCTACCCCCTCCTCCCCCCTACCCCCTCCTCCCCCCCTCCTCTCTCCCCCCTCCTCTCTCCCCCCTCCTCTCTCCCCTCTCCTCTCTTCCCCCTCCTCTCTCCCCCCCTCCTCACCCCCCTCTTCTCGAGCCCTGCCTCCTCTCTCAGCTCCCCCTCCTCTCTCCCCCCTCTCCCCCCCTCCTCTCCTCCCCTCCTCTCCCCCCTCCTCTCTCCCCCCCCTCCTCTCTCCCCCCTCCTCTCCCTCCCCCTCCTCCTTGCACCCCTCTCCCCTCCCTCGGAGATAGATTTAAACTTTAAAATGTGAATAACTTTTAAAAATATAACACCTATTTCAATGAAACTTCATCCAATAAGACCATGGGTCGATGGTAAGGTGGACCTAAAATTGTTGCGCTATCGATTATCGTCTTGGCTGTAGTTCAGGAACAAACAAACAAACAAACAAGAGTTTTTGTATAAAGATTTTATTTGCTGCTGAGCTGCTAAAGATAAGCCCTCTTAAAAACTACCCCAAAGCTCCCTGCATTAACTGAAATTAAGATAAGGTTGTTTTAAAGAACCCCACTCACCCACTCCATCGACCCTCCACCAACATTATCCCCCCCCCTCCCCCTTCCCCACTCACGCACTCCATCCCCCCTCCATCCCCTTTATCCCCCCTCCCTTCACCTGATCAATACCTATCTCTTGTTAACATCATGCCAAGAGGGAGGAAGACCTCCGAGGTCATGCAGAACTCCAAACCCTTCCGAATTTGGCAGAAAGCTTCCGCCTTCTTATTTCATTTCCGCCATTCCGATTTTGCCTCACATTTTTCCGGAAAACACATGCCTTGACACTGGCCCCGCCGCTTGCCCCACCGCTCCCCCCACCATGCCTCACCTCTTGCTTGGCCTCGCTGCTCGCCCAGCGTCACCAGTCCGGGCCGGGCCTCGCCGTTCACCGGCCTCTCTTCGCCACTACGCTTGCCGGGCCAGGCCTCGAAGTTCGCCGGGCCTCGACTCAACTCGCCGCTCGCCGGGACTCGCTTCGCCGGGCCCATGACTCGCCGGGCCTTGCCTCGCCATTCCCCGGGCCTTGCCTTACCTCACCGCCCACTGGTCCTTGCCTCGCCGCCCACCGGGCCGTTGTGATTTGCTGTTGAAGACCAGTGGTGCAGGTATGTCTTCAATGAAATTAGGTATATGCAGTTTTAAATGAAACTCTTTCTTCATAACTCAGTCATACATTTTATTCAATTGTTCTTTTATTGTTCTTTTATTCAATATCAAGAGAATTGGGATGTGTATGGAAAAACTAAAATACAAAAGCAAAACAATTTTTTCTTTGTTGTAAAAAGCATTTCTGTTCAATAACCTTTCTATAAATACCAGAATATACTCATGATTGGCCTGACATTGTACATATAGTCCAAGACTGTTGGAAATAATAGTCGGATTTCACACATGAATGTAGCGCAATGCGTACGCGCATTTGGCGTGCATACCTTTTCTTGCTGAAAAGTTGCATTACATGCCATATTATGAATTTGATGTAAAATTGTAAATTTTGGCCATCAAAATTATGAATTTGTAAAACCAAATGTTGGGAGGTCTGTTCATGAACCATACTGTGACCACACCTCTCCATGTTGGAAGAATGGAAGATGCAGAAAGAGATTCCCAAAGCCGTTTATCGAAAGCACAAGGTGTGGAGATGAGTCGCATCGCCTGTACAGGGCGGCACGGTAGCGCAGCGGTAGAGTTGCTGCTTTACAGCGAATGCAGCGCCGGAGACTCAGGTTCGATCCTGACTACGGGTGCTGCACTGTAAGGAGTTTGTACGTTTTCCCCGTGACCTGCGTGGGTTTTCTCCGAGATCTTCGGTTTCCTCCCACACTCCAAAGACGTACAGGTATGTAGGTTAATTGGCTGGGTAAATGTAAAAATTGTCCCTAGTGGGTGTAGGATAGTGTTAATGTACGGGGATCGTTGGGCGGCACGGACTTGGTGGGCCGAAAAGGCCTGTTTCCGGCTGTATATATATGATATGGTGATATGATACAGGAGACGATCTCCGGATATGGGAGGATTTCAGGGACATCAAAAAGGATGCCGGGATCAACCTATTACTTCTGAATGGGTGGTGCCAATAATGCTCAACTCTTGAAGTTGTTCAAATGTCACATCAACGTTGAGATATGCTCCTCTGTAAAGTCGGTCAGATACGTGTTCAAGTACACCTTAAAGGGGAGTGAGCAAGTAGTTTTTGGAGTTAACAGGGATGACGAAATTGCACAGTACTTTACTGGCAGATACATTGGTCCGTCGGAAGCAGTGGGATCAATCCTTGGATTTCCAACTCATGAGACACGCCCCGCTGTCATTCGACTCCAGGTACATCTACCACAAGATGTCATCAGAGTCGATGCTGGTCGGCTGGTGAGAAATGAGGATATCACGAGAACAACTTTAACTGAATTCATGGAATTGTGTTCTCGAGATCAATTTGCAAGAACACTGTACTACGCTGATATACCCCGATTTTACACATGGAACAATAAGAAATGGCAAAGAAGGAAGTTTGGGAAGATAGTGAAAGATCTTCCAGGTATTTTTGAAGCCAACGTTCTGGGACGAGTGTATACCGTTTCTCCAAGATGTGACCTCTACTACTTACGTGCTTCACCATCACGTAAAAGGGCCAGTATCCTTCGATTCATCGAGGACACATGACGAACATATTCTTCCTTCTTTCAAAGACGTCTGCATAGAAAGAGGTTTGGTGCAAACTGACGACCATTGGCAACAGACGATGGAAGATGCTGAGCGGACAAGACTCCCCGAAGCAATGAGAGATTTGTTTGTTTTGCTGACGATTGCTGAGATCAACATTTCTCGACAATTATGGGATCGCCTCAAGAATTCAATGTCTGAAGATTACCTTCAGAATGGAGAACAATCGATGATCCAAATATCATGATTGATGAGAGGCATCATGATCAGGCTCTGTTGTATATTCAAGACAAGCTTGTGAATTTTAACAAGACACTGGGATACTTTCATGTGCCACTACCAAGACATGGAAGGATGAACCTTGATGGTGACAATCCAGAATTGCTGAGTGAATTGCAGTACAATAGACCTGAACAACTGTGATTTGTTGAAGAGAAGGAGCCTCTGCTGAATGCTGAGCAAAGAGCAGTGTATGACCATGTGTGCAGCTGCTTGGAAAGGAATGTTCCTTCAATGTTTTTCATTGATACACCAGCAGGAATGGGCAAAACAATTCTCACTAATTTGATCCTCTCCAAAGATCAAGGTCAAGTTGATGTTGCTTTTGCTGTAGCATCCTCTGGTATAGCAGTTACATTGATGCCTGGTGGAAGAACTGCACATTCTCGATTCAAGATACCCATCAAAGTGACCGATAATACAATGTGCAACATTGAAAAGAACTCCAACATGGTTCATTTGATCAGGAGTATGAGACTGATTGTTTGGGATGATTAGGAGGGAGAGCTTTGAAGCGGTGGACAGAACTCTTCGAGATCTATGCAAAAAGAACGATGAGCCTTTTGGCGGCATTCTTACCTTTTGTTGTGGCGATTTTCGACAACTCCTTCCTGTTGTAAAAAGGGGAAATGATGCTGATGTTGAAAATTCCTGCATCAAGAAATCCTATTAACGTTCAAATTGTTATATTTTGTTATTCACATTTTAAACTTTAATAAATCCCTTTTCCACTTGCTGTGCCTGTCAGCCGCCCATGCGCAGTTATACCTCCATGTTCCACGTCACAATGGAAACCCAACGGGCGGGAATGGCAGCGCCGCCGGAGAGCCCCAAAGAATGTAGGGGGGTAAATAAGGGGGGATGGAGTGGGTGACTGGGGGGTGGGAGGGGAAGGGGGGAGTGGGTGGGGGAAGAAGGGGGGTTGAGGGGATGGAGTGAGGGAGGGGAGGGTGCTAGACCGATGCAGTAAAAAACACAATTTTAAAGAAAAATCACAATTTTCATTGAGATTTATTTTTAAAAAGTTTTAAAAGCCATTTATTTTAAAGAAAAAAGTGTGATTTCCCCCACATCACAATGGCAACCCAATGAGTTGTGGGCCCAACGGGTCCACTTGGTCTAGTAGAAACTAATGATTCTTAGCCAGGACCAAGTATTTGAGAGCAGGAATGGTACGGAACAACTGGCGCAGGTGAAGATTTGGAGTATTGTGTGCAGTTCCGGTTGTCCCATTACAGAAAAAATGTGGATCTTTAGAAAGTGCTGCAGAGGAGGTTTACCAGAATGACGCCTGGATTAGCAAGTATTAGCTACAGGGAGAAGTTGGATAGACTTGCATTGTTTTCTCTAAAAAGCTGGAGGTTATAAGGAGACTTGATAGAAGTATATAAAATTAAGGCGGCACGGTGGTGCAGTGGTAGAGTTGCTGCCTTACAGCGAATGCAGCGTCGGAGACTCAGGTTCGATCCTGACTACCGATGCCGTCTGTACGGAGTTTGTACGTTCTCCCCGTGACCTGCGTGGGTTTTCTCCGAGATCTTCGGTTTCCTCCCACACTCCAAAGACGTACAGGTATGTAGGTTAATTGACTGGGTAAATGTAAAAATTGTCCCTAGCGTGTGTAGGATAGTGTTAGTGTGCGGGGATCGCTGGGCGGCGCGGACTCGGTGGGCCGAAGGGCCTGTTTCCACGCTGTATCTCTAAAAAAAGAGAGGCATAGATAGGGTAGACAGTCGGAATCTTTTGCTTTGGATGGAAAAATCAAATATTAGAGGGTATAGGTTGAAGGTGAGAAGGGCAATGTTTAAAGGAGATGTACGGGGCAAGTTTTTTTACACAGAGGGTGGTGAGTGCCTGTAATGCACTGCTGGGGGTCGGGGTTGAAGCAGATATTTTCATAACATTTAGAAGGCTTATGGATAGGCATATGAATATGCAGGGAAAGGAAGGATATGGGTTATGTGCAGGTAGATAAGTGATGGCCTTGGCATCATGTTCGGCACAGACAATGTGGGCCAAAGGACCTGTTCTTGTGTTGCGCTGATCTAAGTTCCAACAATATAAAGCATAATTTGTCCACAGCTGGAGTACCACACTATAGGGAATGAACTAATTGTACAGGAGAGTGTGCAGAAAAGGTTAACCTGGCTGTTGCCTTGTTTGGAGCATTTCAGCAATGCGGAGAAAACAACTATAAAATACAGTCCATCTCTTCTTTCAGTTTGTTACGCTGTCTGCTAAATATATTGTTCCTTATCTCCAAAATTCAAATTTGGTTGCAACATGAGTTGATATAAAAATATAATACAGCACCATCATGGAATTTTGAATGTAATCTGGATTTTGAGCACGGGAAGCATAGAGTTTCTCTGTTCTCAATAAATAAAGGTTTTTTTTTCATAACTACTGTAACATAATTTGTTTTGCGGCTTCACATTGACTATCCTTCTCTATTTTTATGTGCCCCCTATTCCCAATTAGGAAATGCACCAGAGAACTGGAACAGCTAATTGCTTTGCAAGTCAAGACATACAGACTCATTGAAGAGATACGGTCAACAAGTTGGCAACCCAGATGCACTTTTTACCTCATTTGTGCAGTACAGATTTCTAGCAACCTAATGAGTCCCAGCAATCACTGGATCCATTCGTAAGCGCACAATACAGATCAGCTAATTATTCACAGGCTGGGAGGCACAATAGAGGCCAAGAGATTTCTGACTTGATGTACAACAGTGACTAGACTCTAGTATAACCTTATAAATTCCTGGTTATTGCTTCACTGAAAACTAAAGATAACTATAATAGAAAGAGATATAATTTTTTTTAAATTACAATATAAACCAAAGCAGTTTTTGAAATATTTTGCATATATTTATCAGTCTTTATTCTTACTTTTCACATGTTATTTCTGGGAAACTATTTTTGGCTTTATTATTCTGGAGTATGTGTACTTATTTTGCAAGCAGTTGGAGAAAGAAAAATAATTGTGGAAAAGTAGGCCCCCCTCGGTCATGGCTGACCATGGGTGATGCATCCTAGTTGTTGGCTGCTTGCTCCAAACCTCAGCAGGAGCAGCGTCGCTTGTGGCTGAAGAGACCAATGCGGGAGTGACAGTGCGGAAAAGCTGTCAACTAAATGCATGTGGATTAAAATACAGGAATGTGGAGACATTTCCACTGCATGAGGGCTTTATCTATCTACAAAATCTCACAACAAAACCTCATTATTCCTTTATGTCAGATTTAATTTCCTATTCATGCATGCCAGTTATATTAGTTGACGAGTTCATAAGCAATTCATTACTTGGGGTTTACAGAATAAAAAGCACAATGGGATAATTTGTCATATCCCAGTAGGGCGGCATGGTGGCGCAGGGGTAGAGTTGCTACTTTACAGTGCCAGTGACTTGTGTCCCGACTACGGGTGCTTGTCTGTATGGAGTTTGTACGTTCCCCCCGTGACCTGCATGGGTCTTCTCCAAGATCTTTAGTTTCTTCCCACAGTCCAAAGACATACAGGTTTGTAGGTTAATTGGCTTGTTATAAATGAAAATAGCAATAGATCATAGAACCCTAGAACATAGAACATTACAGCATAGGAACAAGCTCATTGATTGATATAATACTAAGTTAAACTAATCTCCTCTGCATGTAGTGATCCATCTCCATCCATCCCTGTACATCAAAGGTTCAAAGGTACAAATGTTGAAAGGTCAGTTTATTGTCACGTGTACCAATTAAGGAACAGTGAAACTCGAATTACCATACAGCCATACTAAAAAAAAACAAGACACACAACTACATAAAAGTTAACATAAACATCCACCACAGCAGATTCCCCGCATTCCTTACTGTGATGGAAGGCAATAAAGTCCAATCTTCTTCCTCCTTATTCTCCCGCGGTCGGGGCAGTTGAATCGGGGCGATCGAAGCTCTCACAGCCAGCGGTTGAAGCCCCCTCGGTGGTGCGATCGAAGCTCCCACATCGGGGCGATCGAAGCTCCCGCGTCGGGGCAATCGAAGCTCCCGCGTCGGGGCGATCAAAGCTCCCGCGTCGGGGCGGTCGAAGCTCCTGTGTTGGGGCGATCGAAGCTCCTGCAGTTTGGAGCTCCTGAAGTCGGTCTCTAACTAGGGACCGCGAGTTCCAAGATGTTAAAGTCCGCAAGCTCCCGTGGTTGGACCGCCAAGGTCGATCCCTGGCAAAGGGATTGCCAGCTCCATGATATTAAGTCCTGCAGACTCCCACGGTTGGAGCTCCCGAAGTCAGTCTCCAGCAAAGGTCACCAACTCCTCGATGTTAGGCCGCAGTGTAAACGGAGATACGATACGGAAAAAAATCGTATCTCCGTTGAGATAAGAGATTAGAAAAAGTTTCCCCCAACCCCCATCCCCCAAATAAAACAAGCTAAAGAACACTAAAACATACATTTAACACAACAAAGAAGGGGCAGACAGGCTGTTGGCGAGGCAACCATTGATGGTGCCACCCGGTGTTCATGTGCCTATCTAAAAGCATCTTAAATGCCCCTATCATATTTGTTGCCTCCACCACCACTGCCAGCTTGTTCGATGCACCCACCACTCTCTGCATAAAAAACTTTCTCCCTGCATCTTCTTTAAAGTTTGGCCACCTCACCTTAAAGCTTTGAGATTTCCATCCTGGAAAAAAAGGTTCTGTCTGTCTACCCTTTTTTTAATTTAGTTTGTTGTCACGTGTACCGAGCGAGGTACAGTGAAAAGCTTTTACTAGCGTGCTATCCAGTCAGCAGAAAGACTGTACATGATTATAATCAAGCCATCCGATACATCCTGTACAGGTACAGGATAAAGGGTACCTGTTTAGTGCAAGATAAAGCCTAGCAAAGTTCGATTAAAGGTAGTCTGAGGATCCCCAATGAGGTAGATGGTAGCTCAGAACCGCTCTCTAGTTGGTGATAGGATAGCTCAGTTGCTGGATAACAGCAGGGAATAAACTGTCCCTGAATCTGGACGTAAGCATTTTCACACCTCGATACCTTTTGCCTGGTGGAAAAAGGGAGAAGAGGGAGCGTCTGGCAACAGACTCATCCTGAATTATGCTGGTGGGGTGGCCTTGCTGAGGCGCCATGAGGTGTAGATGGAGTCAATGGAAGGGTGGTTGGCTTGTGTGAAGGTGGGGGCTGTGTCCATAATTCTCTGCAAGTTCTATCAGGTCTCCCCTCAATCCCCAAGATTCCAGAGAAAGCAATCCATGCTCGTACAGCATCTCCCTACTGACAGTGCCCTATAATCGAGGCAACATGCACCATTTCAAATGTACTCATGTCACGTGGAATCTTGGCTGGTAACCTTTTTAAGAATATACCATTTGACTAACTCTGTGCTTTCAATATTTTGATTCAACTTGGGACTGTACATATTGTATAATGTAATTTGTTAATGTCATTTGTTAGCCGGTTATTTAACTATCCATCAGTATTCTACAGAATGAGTGAAAGAAGGTACTGAGACACTTAAATAGTACAGGTATGTCCTTATATTTACTTACATTATCATCTCATTGTCACAATTATGGCTCATATTTTTTTTGTAATTCAATTTTAATTTAGTTTAGTTTAGAGATTCAGCATGGAAGCAGGCTCTTCAGCCTACCGAGTCCTCGCCGATCAGTGATCACCCCACACACTAGCACTATCCTACACACTAGAGACAATTTACAATTTTACCAAAGCCAATTAACCTACACACCTGTACGTCTTTGGAGTGTGGGAGGAAACCGAAGATCTTGGAGAAAACCCACGCAGTCACGAGAAGAACGTACAAACTCAGTACAAACAGCAGCTGTAGTCAGAATCAAACCCAGGTCTCTAGCGCTGTAAGGCAGCAACTCTACAGCTGCGCTATTTTGCCGGCCTGCTTCCATCACAACAGCGCACAGTGCTGTCTATCTTTATGCCATCAGCAAACTTGGACATCTGACTTCCAGCCCCATCAAACAAACATAACATTGATAAATAAAGAAACTGGCTGCTGCAGATTCCTGGAGCCCACCACTGGTCAAATCCTGCTATTTTGAACACTTCCAATATTCTCTGTCCACTCTCTCCTGCTGTTCATTTTAATAAGGAGTCAAAAACTTGCTTCAGTGCAAAAGCTTCAACATTGGTAGCAGCACCTAACTTCCCTTAGTTAATATTTATGATAATGTGGTCTCAGTGCCAGACCAGCTGAGTGAGACACTGCCTGCATTTCTTACACTGACAGATAATGTGGGACTGAATATTGCCTGAATGATTGTGGTTTAAAAATGTGATAACTCTGAGATAATTGTCTAAACCTGCCTCCTCCAATTAAATAGATGAACTTCCGATTTCATTAAATTAACTGGATTGTATTTACTGTGCTGTCTGAACTAAAGAATGTAAAATAATATTTTAGCTACTCATTACGTTCAATCTTAAAGAAATAAATTTGGAGTCTTACAGGTTAAGCAGAAAAATGGTAATCAGATGAAATACTGTCAGGGTTTGGTGTGGACAAGAAATTGTTGCTGAAGTAGATTTGACCTGAAAGTTAAGATGAAAGTGAACATATGAAGGTGAAGGCAAGATTTAATACATACTAAATACATACTAGACCAAGTGGACCTGTTGGGCCCAAACCACTCCTGCATTGGTGCAGCACCCACTCCTCCTCCACTCCCCCTCCCCTTTTCCCCGCTCCCTCCCTTCCCTTCCACCCCTCCTCTCCTCCCCCCCTCCTCCCTTGCCCCCCTCCCCATCCCTCCCTCCCTCCCTCCCCTCCCCCCTTGCCCCCCCCCCCCCCCCCCCACAGGTATATGTTGGGTAGAGTAGATAATTGAGGCAGGTATTAACACAACATTTAAAAAACATTTCAACACGTGCATGGAAAAGGTTTTGAGGGATATGGGCCAAAGGCAGGCAGGTGAACTAGTGCAGATGGGGCATGTCGGTTGGCATGGGCAAGTTGGGCCGAAGGGTTAATACCCTTCCATACTCGAGTTTCCATACTCGAGGTCACATGGTGTGGAAGTCTCTCAGCAAGATCCCTGAATAGATTTTCCATTAAAGGTCAATGACATAAGGATTTGGGACTGACCTTTATGGCCTTTCTCTTCAATGAGAAATCTAATGCCAAAGTCCCTCTGAGCCAGATAGGTTCAAAATAGATGGCTAAAAGATGAAATAGAAAGAATATATTAAACCATTATGATAGATTATATATAATAATTATTCCAAAGATGGGATAGGTTTTACTGAGATCAAACCAAGACTAACATTCTTACAAAGTAGCTAAATACATCACCATATAGGATTTCAAACAGTAAATTAGGGAGATGCAGAATGGTTAAAAAAAACAATGTAGTGAATAAGAAAACAATCTAAATTAATCAGCTCTTGAGGATATGAAGAGATTCAACACTGTGTAAATGAGAGTGTAATTGTGAAGCATTCGAAAGGAAACAATAATAAAAGGGAGAGCACAAATTGAGGAGGACCAATGTCTCAGGCATTAAACAAACAGCGCCTACTATCACCATACAAAGCATGCAGAGATAGGATGACCCTAATCTATACCAGAGCAGGATTTTGAAACAGAAGTGGGGAAAGGAGTGTTCCTTAAGAAATCATGAGTGCAGCCAGTGTGAATTATTTTCCAAATAGGATCTTTGCCAGAGAACCAGCTTTATTATAGCCTGAAGATAGACACAAAAAGCTGGAGTAACTCAGCAGGACAGCATGTCTGGAGGGATGGAATGGGTGACATTTTGGTTCAAGACCCTTCTTCATAATGTGCCTCCCTTGGTAGCAACTATTTTAAAACCAATTTCCATGTGACTTGAGGGAAAATAATCACATAACGTGTGGTTAGAGTCGCCTGCAGATCAAAAAAGGTAAAATAAATTGGAAGATATCAGAAAATAGAAACTTAACATGATGATAGCTTTAAAGAAGAAAATGATGTCAGAAGTAAAATTGGAGAAAGATTTTAATAATATTTTGGAAAGGGCTGAGGGATTGCGATGGTAAATTGGAGAATTCAAGAAGAGAACCGGTAATGTAGTAATTAGAGGAAAGGAAGGAATTAGAGGTGGGCACCTGTATATCAATAATTGCTGGTGGGAATCAGCTAATGAGAAAATAGTAGAAGGTACAGTAAATGGATATGGGCGGCAGGTGCATTTTCCTGAAGAACATTTTTAAATCAATGTTTTTTTTTACAGTCTCGGGTTTCATGTCTTTTTCTCTTCAGCAGCCAGCCCACACATTGCCAATCTTAAAAAATACAATTTCCAAAGATTTTAAGATGGGATTTGAAGTCACGACCTCTGGGTAACAAATCTCCCATACACATTGAATAAACCCACATAGGTTTTGGGAGAGGCATTACGCCACATAGATAGTGAGTTGAATTTATATCATTAATCCCACCAAATCTGACTGGGCTCATTCAAGAATGGAGTACTGTTCTGAATCTGTTGCTGTTCATTTTCTATACAGGTTTCAAATATCACATTGGTATCTTTAATGTAAAAGCAAAGTCCCAACGTGATTTACAGGCGTGTAATCAAAGACAGTACATCAGACAAGAGAGAGGCAGCGGAAGAGTCAATAAAGCTTTGGGGTGTCAGGAATTGAGTTATTCACTGATGCATGAACAGCCCCGACCTGTTCTTGTTGCCACAATATTTATTAATGTGGCTGATCCAGTTAAGTTTCTGGTCAATACTGCCTGCAGTGTAGTGGAAGGCATAATAAGACCAATGCCATTGAAAATCAAGGGTAAGTGGATAGAACCACCCTTATTGTGGATGGTTATTACCTGACCGTTTAGTGTGTTTGCTATAATGTGACCTTATTATAGTATTTCTGACCTCTGTCCTTTCCTATTATGGGATATGATGGGTGTTTTTTTTACCCACTCCTTTTCTGTTCCTTTATCCCTGTTAGATTTTGCAAGCAGGAATATTAAATCTCACATCTCGTTCCCCATTGGAAAGACCAGCCCTGGGGGCGTACACTTAGGGACCGTGGAAAGGCAGTGGCAGGTGCAGATGCTGAGGCCTTCTTGCATCCTTTGGCTCTGTCTTCTGGGTCTTGTTGGTTCCCTTGACAGTTTAGAGTTTCGAGAAACAGCGTGGAAATAGACCCTTTGGCCCACCGACCATTAACCACTCGTTCAACTAGTTCTATGTTATCCCATTATTGTGTCCTTCACGCTAGGGGCAATTTATAGAAACCAATTAACCTACCAACCTGTATGTCTTTGAAATGTGAGAAAAAAGGGCAGTCACGGTGGCGCAGCGGTAGAGTTGCTGCCTTACAGCGAATGCAGCGCCGGAGACCCGGGTTCAATCCTTACTACGGGCGCTGTCTGTACAAAGTTTGTACGTTCTCCCCGTGACCTGCGTAGGTTTTCTCTGAGATCTTCGGTTTCCTCCTACACTTCAAAGACGTACAGGTTTGAAGGTTAATTAGCTTGGCATATGTAAAAATTGTCCCTAGTGGGTGTAGGATAGTGTTAATGTGTGAGGATCGCTGATCGGCGCGAACTCGGTGGGCCGAAGGGCCTGTTTCTGCGCTGTATCTCTAAATTAAACTAAACCGGAGCACCAAGAGAAAACCCACGTGGTCACGGGGAGAATGTACAAACTCCGTACAGACAGCACCTGAGGTCAGGATTGAACCCGGATCTCTGGCACTGTGAGGCAGCAGCTTTACCAGCTGCACCACTGAGTTGATACAGTCTCTTTTGGTCAAAACAAAGCCAGTTCTGTTCTGGGCACAATAGACCATTTCTCTTGCAAGTGTGACACTGCGTTTGAGGCTTCATGTTTGAGGCCCAACCCTGAACTAACATCTCTGTATGACAGATTATATTGTAATTTTTCATATGTATCTACCTTGACAATTTTGTTTGACTGAATATTGTATATGCCTGCCAATCCTGCCTTTAACTTTTGGTTTGTTGTACCATGTTTTTTTTTTCTGTAACTTCACACAACCCTTTCTATCTCTCTCTGCTTTCACCAGTTCCTCTTCCTTGCTTCTTTTTCTTACTGTTCAGTTGAGGACAGCTTTATTTTCCAGCAGCTTTTTTAACCGTTGCGAGGAAGAGCAGAGATGCCTGAGAATGTTTATTTTGCTTGGTGAAGGCTGACTGGAGATCTATTTATAATTCAAGGTATACCGGGGGCTTAGATAAATTCAGCCCCAACAATGCATCTACTATTGAATAAAACTTAGAAGGTAATGCGCAGTTTAGTTGAATGCATGGACTGCAGCTACCAGGGAAGCATTATGGGAACATTGTATAAATATTTAAGGGGGTGAGTAATTGAGAGTTATTGTTTTTCAGGATGTGTTTGATCTTTCCTTAACTTGTTCTTTTCTATATTCTAGCTGACTTAAACTCCTGGCATACTGTCTGAATACTCTTGGCCTTGTAATCACAGGTGTATATACCTAAAGGTAAACTGTATGCAGATTTTTTTGCCTGTTAGATGTCTGCACTTGGAATAAATAGGTTGAATCAAACTGTTTGTACCTGGAGTAACATGGATATGCCTATTCTGTGTACCTGGAGTAACATGGATATGCCTATTCATGTAGGATCCAATGAAAACTAGTTTTGTTTAGAGATACAGCAGGGAAACAGGGCCTACGGCCAACTGGGTCTGCGCTGATCAGCGATCCCTGCATATTAACACTATCCTACACACACTGGGGACAATTTTTACATTTCCCAAGCCAGTTTACCTACATACCTGTATGTCTTTGGAGTGTGGGAGGAAACCGAAGATCTTGGAGAAAACCCACGCAGATCATGGGAGAATGTATAAACTCCGTACAGACAGCACCCGTAGTTGGGATCGAACCCGGGACTCGGGTGCTGCAAGGGCTGTAAGGCAGCAACTCTACCGCTGTGCCACCGTGCCACCCATGTTGGGTATGGTAATTTAAACTGCAGTCCAAACTTAAACCCCCACGCCATGAGTGCAAAACATACTGACTACTTTGATGGGTTGTATCAGTTATAACATTAGAGCATAGAGGATAGAAATGTACAGCAACGGAACAGGCACTTTGGCCCGCTGATCACAATGTCAAATTAAACTAATCTCTTCTGTTTACACACAAACTATTTCCTTCTATGCCCTGCCAGACTAAATACCTCTTAAATGTTGCTGTCACATCTGCTTCTGCACTTACCAGGCCAACACCACACTCTGTGTAGAAAATGTGGCATGGAAATCTCCTTTAAACTTTATCCCTCTGACCTTAAACCTAATTCTTCTAGTTTTTGATATTTCCACCCTGAAAAAAAAACTCTGACTATCTACCCTATCTATGTCTCTCATCATTTTATTTACTTTCTTCGGGTCTTCGCTCATCCTCTGATGTTGCAGCCAAAACAATCCGCCCTTCTTGCTATTGAGGGGGTGCAGCGTAGGTTTACTAGGTTAATTCCCGGAATGGCGGGACTATCATATGTTGAAAGACTGGAGCGACTAGGCTTGTATACACTGGAATTTAGAAGAATAAGAGGAGATCTTATCGAAACGTATAAGATTATTAAGGGGTTGGACACGTTAAAGGCAGGAAACATGTTCCCAATGTTGGGGGAGTCCAGAACAAGGGGCCACAGTTTAAGAATAAGGGGTAGGCCATTTAGAACTGAGATGAGGAAAAACTTTTTCAGTCAGAGAGTTGTGAATCTGTGGAATTCTCTGCCTCAGAAGGCAGTAGAGGCCAATTCTCTGAATGCATTCAAGAGAGAGCTAGATAGAGCTCTTAAGGATAGCGGAGTCAGGGGGTATGGGGAGAAGGCAGGAACGGGGTACTGATTGAGAATGATCAGCCAAGATCACATTGAATGGCGGTGCTGGCTCGAAGGGCCGAATGGCCTCCTCCTGCACCTATTGTCTATTGTCTATTGACCAACCTTTCCTTACAGCTAACACATTCCAATCCAGGTAAGGTCCTGGTGAACCTCTTCAGCACCTTCCATATCTGCAGTGTAATGCACACAATGCTCCAGATGTGGCCTGATCAATGTTTTCATTGCAGCCGCAAGAAGGCTTCCCAAATTCCATATTCAATGCCCCAACCAATGAAAGTAGACCAGTTAAGTGTCTTCTATATCTGAAAGTGACTGCATTTGCCAATTTCAGGGAACAATGGACGCACCTAAATATTTCTCTGTACATCAACACTCATAAGCTGCTATTGACTGTTCACAGAAATTCACCTTTGTGGAATTCATAAATTCACAAATCACTTCCAAAAAGTACAGATACACAAAATTCATGGGATTTATTTGAGGGCTGGAGGGTGAGGCACAATTAAGTACAAAAACACAAATGTAAAAGAAACAATAATTTTTAAACTCACATTTCGTGACACATGCACAGATAAAGCAATGGTTTTGTTTAGCACAGGGAATCCATTTTGTTCTCCAACTGTTATATTTTCCAGAATTTTCTGTATATCTACCCTCGAGATGCCTAAACCAGGCCCAGCAAATTTAAGTGCATGTTGTAAACCCAAACGACCAGTCATTTATTGTGAGTTATATCTTTAAACTATGTTACCTATATTTGACATATGTTTAAAAGATCTCCATTCAAACTGAAGGTTGGCAGGTGATGAGCATTTGTGATAATTTGTGTCTCCAAATGCAATTGCTGGCCATTTACAAGATTCCCATCAGTTTCCAAAGCAGATCCCTTCTGTGGCCCCCTGCCATGAACTGGCAGCTGCAGTACTCATTATTACGGTTGAGGGACAAACATCCTGTAGGAACGCATCTCAACCTATATCAAGGGATTCAATAGAAAGCAGGATTTCACATTACCGATGTTTTTCTCGAACATGGGAGTCACATGTAGTTTCTTCTTTCATATGATCCCCCAAAATGTAACATCCGACAGATCTGTACCATCTCCGGATTAAACTCTGCCTGGTGTTTCTCTGCACTCGTTTCCAGTTGAATTATATTCTGATGTTATCCACAATGCCAGCAATTTCCCTCTCATCTGCAAACATACTGATCAACCCACCTACATTTTCATTCAAGGTAGACACACAATGCTGGAGTAACTCAGCGGGTCAGACAGCATCTCGGGAGAGAAGGAATGGGTGACGTTTCGGGTCGAGACCCTTCTTCAGACTGATGTTAGGGGAGGGATATAGACGGCGATGTGAAGAGATAAAGAACAATGAATGTAAGATATGCAAAAAAGTAACGATGATAAAGGAAACGGACCATTGTTAGCTGTTTGCAGGATGCAAATGAGAAGCTAGTGTGACTTGAGTGGGGGAGGGAAAGAGAGAGAGGGAATGCTGGGGTTACCTGAAGTGAGAGAAATTAATATTCATACCACTGGGCTTCAAGCTGCCCAAGCAAAATATGAGATGCTAATCCTCCAATTTACATTTAGCCTCACTCTGACAATGGAGGAGACCGAGGACAGAAAGGTCTGTGTGGGAATGGGAAGGAGAATTCAAGTGTCCGGCAACCGGGAGATCAGGTCAGTTCACGTGGGCTGAGCGAAGGCGTTCTGCGAAACGATCGCCCAGTCTGCGTTTGGTCTCACTGATGTATAAGAGTCCACATCTTGAACAACGGATACAGTAGATGAAGTTGGAGGAGGCGCAGGTGAACTTCTCCCGCCTCCAGACCGGTCCCTCCACCGACACTCCTCGACTCGACCACCCGCAGGCGCGGGGCTCCACCGCTGGACTGTGCCACCTGCCCGAACACCACGAGGCCGAGATTGCCACCTCGAAGAGCAGCACCAACATCCACCACCTCTCTGACCCTCACCGCCTTCCCAGCCGAACCCAGGCCCGGACCACCGACACACTGCCGTGGCTGCCGACTCTCACCGCCTGTCGCCGACCTTCACTGTTTCCCCGGGGCCAACGATACTGCTGCCGCCAACCCATATCTCTACTCCAGCCCCCCCCATACGGGCGTCCACCAGCTACTCCACCGACCCTCGCCTCTCCACTGCCCACCAGTGGGCCAGAGCCGTCGCCTCACCTGAGTTCCAGGCCCAGCACCAGGCCCACAGCCTCCACGCTGCAGACTCCAACAGCATGTGGCCTGACTCTGCTGGGTCCTACTGCTCCCCCCCCCTTCCTACAGGGAACCTCAGTAATGATGGGTCTTCCCCAGCCCCATCTTTTAACCAGATTACTCCGACCACACCCCACCTATACAATAGTCCTCATGCCCCCCTCCTCTCTGAACACCCAACATCACCCCGCCAGATCTCGCCTTGGCCTTTGTCTACTCCCCGCCCCACTGCTAACCCCAACCCCCACCCTTGTCGTGTCTTCACCATCCCGCCTGACCTCATCCTCATTCCCCTCCTCCCCCACCTCAACGAGTTTTGGGTCAGCCTAACAGAGAGCTTTTCTTCCATCGCCTCCGCCTCTGTGCCTTTTTCTAAGGGAAGGAGTCCTCACCACCCAGTGATGACCCCATCACCCATCACCACTGCCCCCTCCTCTTGGACTCCCCAGAACAGCCTTCTACCCTCTCTGGACCTCTTTACTTCTAACTGCCGTCATGACATCAACCGTCTCAACTTTTCCACTTCCCTTTATTCACAAAATGCTGGAGTAACTCAGCAGGTCAGGCAGCATCTCGGGAGAGAAGGAATGGGTGACTGATGTTAGTCTGAAGAAGGGTCTCGACCCGAAACGTCACCCATTCCTTCTCTCCCGAGATGCTGCCTGACCTGCTGAGTTACTCCAGCATTTTGTGAATAAATCGATTTGTACCAGCATCTGCAGTTACTTTCTTATACTATTTTTCCACTCCCCTTACCTACTCCAACCTCACCCCCTCTGAACGTACAGCCCTCTGCTCACTCTGTAGCAACCCTGACATTATAATCAAACCCGACAACAAGGGAGGTGCAGTCAAAGTCTGGCGTGCTGACAACTCTCAGACACCTCCTCCTACTTATCCTTGGACCTTGAACCCACAGACGAGCACCAGGCCTTAATCTCAAACACCATTACTGATTTCGTCACTTCTGGTTGTCTGCCTTCCACAGCAACCTTATCATTTCCCAACCACACACAGCCCTTCTCCCCAATATCCACAAACACAACTGCCCCGGCAGACCCATTGTTTCTGCCAGCTCCTGTCCCACTGAAATGTTTTCTACATACCTCGACATCATCCTATCCCCCCTGGTCCAATCTCGCCCAACCTATGTCCAAGACACCTCACATGACCTTCGTCTCTTTAATGATTTCCACTTTCCGAGCCCCCACTCCCTCATTTTTACTATGGATGTTCAGTCACTCTACTCCTCCATCCCCCACCAGGAAGGCCTTCAAGCCCTCGACCACAGAACCATACATTTTCCCTCTACTAACACTACTCTGCTGGTCCTCACCCTCAACAACTTCTCTGACTCCTCCCACTTCCTCCAAATCCAAGGCGTAGCCATGGGCAACCGCAAGGGCCCCAGCTATGCCTGCCTCTTTGTAGGGTACGTTGAACAATCCCTGTTCCAGGCGTACACTGGCCCTACCCCAAACTCTATCTCCGTTACATTGATGACTGCATCGGTGCTACCTCCTGCACCCATGCAGAACTCATGGACTTCATCAACTTCACCACCAACTTTCATCCTGCAATCAAATTTACTTGGGCCATCTCCAACACCTCTCTCGCCTTTCTTGATCGCACAGTCTCCATCACAGGAAATGGACTAATGACTGACGTCTATTACAAACCCACTGACTCCCACAACTATCTTGACTACACTTCTTCCCACCCTGCTTCCAGCAAAGACTCTAACCCCTACTCCCAATTCTTCCATCCACGCCGCATCTGCGCCCAAGATGAGGTGTTCCATACTAGAACATCCGAGATGTCCTCATTCTTTAGGGAATGGGGGTTCCTCTCTCCCATCATGGATGAGGCCCTCACTCGTGCCTCCTGGGTACCCCTCAGCTCCACTTTTGCTCCCCCTCCCGCTGGTTGCAACAGAGACAGAGTCCCCCTAGTCCTTACCTTCCACCCTATCAGCCATCGCATACAACACATAATCCTCTGAAATGTCTGCCACCTCCAACGGGATCCCACCACTAGCCACATTTTCCCAGCTCCACCCCTCTTCACCTTCCACAGAGACTGCTCCCTCCGCAACTCCATGGTTAACTCATCCCTTCCCACCCAAACCACCCCTTCCCCAGGCACCTTCCCATGGAACCACAGAAGATGCAACACCTGTCGCTATACCTCCTCCCTTGACTCTGTCCAGGGACCCCGACTGTCCTTTCAGGTCAGGTTCACTTGCACCTCCTCCAACCTTATCTACTGTATCCATTGTTCAAGATGTGGATTCTTATACATCGGCGAGACCAAACGCAGACTGGGCGATCGTTTTGCGGAACACCTTTGCTCAGTCCGGCTGTACCTACCTGATCTCCCGTTTGCTGAACACTTTAATTCTCCTTCCCATTCCTACACAGACTTTTCTGTTCCCCATTGTCAGAGTGAGGCTAAACGCAAATTGGAGGAACAGCATCTCATATTTCGCTTGGGCAGCTTACAGCCCAGTGGTATGAGTCAAGTCAAGTCAAATTTATTTGTCACATACACATACACGATGTGCAGTGAAATGAACGTGGCAATGCCTGCGGGTTGTGCACAAAAAAGAATTACAGTTACAGCATATAAATAAAGTTAATAAGTTACTATTAGTGTCGACAAAAATTTAGTCTCTGGGGTTATAAAAGTTGACAGTCCTGATGGCCTGTGGGAAGAAGCTCCGTCTCATCCTCTCCGTTTTCACAGCGTGACAGCGGAGGCGTTTGCCTGATCGTAGCATCTGGAACAGTCCGTTACTGGGGTGGCAGGGGTCCCTCACGATCTTGCTTGCTCTGGATCTGCACCTCCTGATGTATAGGTCCTGCAGGGGGACGAGTGTAGTTCCCATGGTGCGTTTTGCCGAACGCACTACTCTCTGCAGGGCCATCCTGTCGTGGGCAGAGCTGTTCCCAAACCAGACTGTAATGTTGCCGGACAGGATGCTCTCTACAGCCCCAGAGTAGAAGCAATGAAGGATCCTCAGAGACACTCTGAATTTCCTCAATTGTCTAAGGTGGTAAAGGCGCTGCTTAGCCTTACCCACCAGTGCGGCAATGTGCGTTGCCCATGTCAGATCCTCTGTGATGCGGACTCCCAAGTATTTAAAACTGCTCACCCTATCCACAGTAGACCCATTTATCTCCAGTGGCGTGTACGTCCTTGGATGTTTAGCTGAAGTCCACAATCAGCTCCTTTGTTTTAGTGACATTCAAGAGGAGGCTATTGTCCTGACACCAGAGTGCCAGATCAGCCACCTCCTCCCGGTAGGCTTTCTCATCGTTGTTGGAGATCCGGCCCACCACCACAGTGTCATCAGCAAACTTGATGATGGAGTTTGAGCTGAACCTGGCCCCACAGTCATGTGTGTACAGGGAGTACAGTAGGGGGCTAAGGACGCAGCCCTGGGGGGATCCTATGTTCAGGGTGAGGGAGCTAGATGTGTGTTCACCCATCCTGACCACTTGGGGCCTGGCAGTGAGAAAGTCCAGGACCCAGGCACACAGAGGGGCGCTAAGCCCCAGTTCCAGCAGCTTCTCAACCAGTCTGCTGGGGACTATTGTGTTGAATGCTGAACTAAAGTCAATGAACAGCATCCTCACATAGCCCCCCTGGCTGTCCAGATGAGAGAGAGCGGTGTGCAGAACCTGGGAGACCGCATCATCCGTGGACCTGTTCGGACGGTATGCGAACTGTAGTGGGTCCATGTTGCGAGGAAGGAGGGCGCAGATGTGCTTCTTGACTAGCCTCTCAAAGCATTTCATGACAACCGAGGTGAGGGCCACCGGTCGGTAGTCATTTAAACACGCTGGAGAGGTATTCTTTGGCACCGGTACAATGATGGATCTTTTGAAGCATGCAGAGACCACGGACTTTGCCAAGGAGAGGTTGAATATTGTGGGGAGCACTGGAGCAAGCTGAGTAGCACAAGTCTTTAGTACTCGCCCAGATATACCATCTGGGCCTCCAGCTTTCCTCGTGTTCACACGCGTCAGAGCCCACCTCACCTCATGCTCGGACACCGAGAATGTGTGCACATCCCGGGGGTGGATCCCCCTCCAGCCTCGCTAGCCAGCACCCCTTCGGTGCTGTTTTTAGACGGTGAGCTGGTGGTGTTACCCGTCTCAAACCGTGCATAAAAAGAGTTCAGGTCATCAGCTAAGGATGAGCCGGCACTTCCAGTTGAGGGGGTGCTGGACCTGTAGCTAGTTATAGTCCGTAGCCCCTGCCAAAGGCGCCTGGTGTCCTGCTGCTCCATCTGTGACTCCATCTTGTCCCGGTACCTCCTTTTTGCATCCTTCACTGCCCTTCGCAGTCGGTAGGACTCTCCCTTGTAGTGGTCCATGTTGCCGGATGCCAGGCCGGAGTTGTAAGCAGCGTTGCGAGCATTCAAGGCCACGCGAATAGACCTGTCCACCCAGGGTTTTTGGTTAGGGAAGATACTGACCCTTACCGTGGGGATGATGGTATCGGCTATTGTGGCAATGAAGTCCGTAACCGCTTCCGCAAACTCATTTACGTCTCTGGAACTTGCTTGGAACATGTTCCAGTCGACTTCGCTCAGTGCATCTTGCAGCATGGCCTCTGAATGGTCAGCCCACCGCTTTACATCCCTCGTCACTGTCGCTTCCCGTACTATCCGTTGTTTGTACTCCGGCAGCAGGAAAATGGCAGCGTGGTAAGATTTTCCAAAAGGAGGGAGAGAAACGGCCTTGTAGCCTTTCCTGAACGGCGTGTAGCAGTGGTCCAAAGTTCTTTCCCCCCTGGTGACACACGTGATGTGTTGGTAGAAGTTGGGCATGACCTTTTTGAGATTTCCCCTATTGAAGTCTCCAGCCACCAGCACAGCCGCATCAGGGTTCTTGTTTTGGTGTTGACACAACACATCGTGTAGGGTGGACAGTGCCACGTCAGTGTCCGCATGCGGTGGGATATAGACGGCTGTGATGATCACCGAGCTGAACTCCCGGGGTAGGTAGAATGGTCGGCATGAGATAGTTAGATGTTCCAGGTCCGGCGAGCAGGAACGAGAAAGCGACTTAATATTTCCAGGATTACACCAGTTATTATTGGTCAAGAAGCAGACTCCTCCGCCCTTGGATTTCCCGGATTCTTCCGTTCTGTCCGCCCGGAAAACAGTGAAGGACTCGGATGGGCAGATCACCTGGTCAGGCACCAGCGGGGTCAGCCATGTTTCGGTCAGACAAAGGATGTTACAGTTCTTTATGTCCCTCTGGAATCTGATCCTTGCCCTCAGGTCATCCAGCTTGTTCTCCAGGGACTGGACATTGGCCAGAAGTATGCTGGGCAGAGGTGGACGTAAGGCTTGGGTTCTCAGCCTGTTCCGAATCCCCCCTCACTTCCCTCGGTGTTTTTTCCGACTTTCCCACTGACCTGCGCTCCCACTGCTGCTGCCGCGGTGCGCTCCTTTGATGATCTCTATCGGTATATCGGTGAGTAGTTTTCTGTTTAATAGTGCTCCGGTAGCGCTCGAGTTTAATTTTACGAGCGTTTCCCGGTTGTACATTGGTTGATGTCTGTTTCATAACAGAGTTTAAAATTAATTGATAATCGAGTGCTTTGGTATATCTTGAGGATGGAAAAGATGCCATGCAAAGGCAAGATATTTCTTTCTTTAGTTTTGAAGTAAGGGCACATCACAAAGTTAATCTTACCTTGGCAAAAAAAACACCATTAAATTGGCATCATAATTTTTCAGGCTGTAAGGATTAGAAAATGGAAAATTCTTTCTGATGATACAATGTGTTTTGAGACTGATGTGAAATCATGCATTTGGATAAACTGTGCAAGTGTTACCATCAATCTAGCTACATTGCTCTTGACCTGAGAACAGAAAATGTTGGAATTTAGTCAGGCATCATTTATGAAAGGAGAAATAAAATTAATGTTGCATGGGCAACATTTTATGACAGCACTGTGGCGCAGCGGTAGAGTTGCTGCCTTGCAGCACCTGAGACCCGAGTTCGATCCCGACTACGGGTGCTGTTTGTATGGAGTTTGTACGTTCTCCCCATGACCTGCATGGGTTTTCTCTGAGATCTTCGGTTTCCCCTCAAACTCCAAAGATGTACAGTTTTGTAGGTTAATTGGTCTGGAGTAAATGTAAACAATTAGACAGGTACATGGATAGGACAGGTTTAGAGGGATATGGGCCAAATGCAGGCAGATGGAATGAGTGTAGATGGGACGTATTGGTTAGTGTGGGCAAGTTGGGCCAAAGGGCTTGTTTCCGCACTGTATGACTCCATGACTCTCTGACTCTATGAGGTTTATTGTCCTTGATTAGGTCTGGGAATGTATAATGCAAATGAAGACCCAAATCTGAAAGACATTCTAATGTTTCTTTACTACAGTGAACATATCAAATTATCAAAAACAATGTTGAGGATGTGTTTTTATTCAATCGGCTTTCAGATAGCAATCAGTCCAAGTGGAACCGAACTTCTCCAGAAGAATATCGCCTCCAAATTTGAGGAAGGATATTCTTGCTATTGAGGGCGTGCAGCATAGGTTTACTAGGTTAATTCCCGGAATGGCAGGACTGTCGTATGTTGAAAGACTGGAGTGACTAGGCTTGTATACACTGGAATTTAGGATGAGAGGGGATCTTATCGAAACATATAAGATTATTAAGGGGTTGGATGCGTTAGAGGCAGGAAACATGTTTCCAATGTTGGGGGGGTCCAGAACCAGGGGCCACAGTTTAAGAATAAGGGGTAGGCCGTTTAGAACAGAGAGGAGGAAAATCTTTTTCAGTCAGAGAGTTGTAAATCTGTGGAATTCTCTGCCTCAGAAGGCAGTGGAGGCCAGTTCTCTGAATGCATTCAAGAGAGAGCTAGATAGATCTCTTAAGGATAGCGGAGTCAGGGGGTATGGGGAGAAGGCAGGAACAGGGTACTGATTGAGAATGATCAGCCATGATCACATTGAATGGTGGTGCTGGCTCGAAGGGCCGAATGGCCTACTCCTGCACCTATTGTCTATTGTCTATTGTCTAATATGTAGTACCCTTTTAAATTAATAGGATGCTTCCTTTTGCTCTGTCTCTGCTAAATTTCACAGTTTACGATAAATTTTGACTGATATAAGGGGTACGACATATCTTTATTTTGCAGATTTGAGTAAGTTGTTGATTTGCAGTAGACAGCCTTAAAATGAGGCAATTGGTTTTGAGACGCAAGAAACACACAAGCATAGAGATTAATACTTGATCATTTTATCTTGTACCAAAATACATTAAATTCTCATTTAATTTTAACCAATTCTCTAAAATAAATTGCTTGGGACTATATTTCCTGTGAACTGAGCATTAAATTGTTATTGTAAAAAGGCAACAAATGCTGGTGTACTCTCTCCAGCAACAAAGTTTCATGTTAGCAGATATCCTTCAGGTATCCTTGAGATACCAACTTCTTAATCCTGCTATTAATCCTTAAATCAATGTTGCTTAGTTAGAAATGTAATAAGCAAAAAAACTTGCATATGTATGTTCCATCTTCCATGTCCTCGAGAAGTTCAAAAGTCTGAAAGTCTTTACAGAGGCTGAATTATTTTCGAAGTGCATTGAGGAACTTATTTTCCCTTAAAATAGACACAAAAAGCTGGAGTAATTCAGCGGGAAAGGCAGCATCTCTGGAGAGAAGGAATGGGTGACTTTTTGGTTCAAGACCCTTCTTCAGACAGGTTGGGGATAAGGAAAATGAGAGATATAGATGGTGATGTGGAGCGATAAAGAACAATGAAAGAAAGATATGCAAAAAAGTAATGATGATAAAGGAAACAGGCCATTGTAAGCTGTTTGTAGGGTGAAAATGAGAAGCTCGTGCAACTTGGGTGGGGGAGGGATAGAGAGAGAAGGAATGCCAGGGCTACCTGAAGTGAGAGAAATCAATATTCATACCACTGGGCTGTAAACTGCCCAGGCGAAATATGAGATGCTCTTCCTCCAATTTGCATTTAGCCTCACTCTGACAATGGAGGAGACCAAGGACAGAAAGGTCTGTGTAGGAATGGGAAGGAGAATTAAGGGCCTATCCTACTTAGGCGATTTTAAGGCGACTGCCGGCGACTAGGCTGTCACCGAACATTTGCCGGGGTGTCGCGGGCATGATCGTGAGGAGTCTTCAATGAATCGTAGCGGATCTCGGCGCGTCGCGGAAAAATTTACCTGCTAGAAATTTCTCGGCGACAGCTGGCTTGTCACCAGGTATCGTAGCTTATTGCGGGCGCTGTCGCATGCTGTCCCCAGGTTTGCTAGGTTGTCGCCGGTACTGAGGACGGATGAATTTCATTGTCGACTACCAGCGTCAACTAGAGACAGGTACCGGGATCATGAGAAGACAAGGTCCGACAGGAACTGTCAAAACCCGTTTTGACAGCTGACAGAAGTGCAGCTGCAACAGCCAGGTACGAAATGGGGGCGGGGACGTGATCCTGTCAAAGGTGAATGGACACTTGAACAAACCGATAGCAAAGTCCGGCCAGTGAAATATATAGGCATATTTTGCTATCCTTTGAAGTGTCCATTTAAAAAAAAAAAGATTTTGGCATGTAGTTATCCATCTTTCATAGGAATATAGTTTGTTGTAATAAAGTTGATTTTGGTGATTTTTTTAAAAAAGAGTCTGAATTTATTGTGTTTCTAAGTACTTTATCATGGCATCTCATTCAAAGATTCTAGTCTCATTCATTTTGACCAATGAAATAAAACACTGACATAGGCACTGCACTATGAGAACTCTTTTCATTCATTTATTTTGATCAATGAAGCAAACACATACACAAGCATTTCACTACGTTTAAAGGCAATCCCTCACACAAAGACAGACACTACTAACACAAGGACAAACGGAGTCACTGCGATGCTGTTAAAGGGGGTATGGACACCTGACCATAAGGACAGCAAGGACCCCAATACCAATGTCCAGGGATCTCTCGTTTCCCCTCCCCCCTGACTCTCAGTCTGAAGAAAGGGTCTCGACCCCAAACGTCACCCATTCCTTCTCTCCGAGATGTTGCCTGTCCCGCTGAGTTACTCCAGCTTTATAGTGTCTATTTTCTTCGACCTGACTGCAGCAGGTCACAAGGAATCGGATATCCCAACAGTGGAGGAAGGGTGGCCGTGGGATTTTCAGCGGGACTGGATAAGTAAAAGATGTTGATACCGGGGAGGCTGTTACAAAGACAGTGGGGACAACAGTATTGGCAGTCGGGTTCTCGCTGTCTTTCGGAAATGTCCCAGACGTCACGTTGAAACCAGATTCCAAGTCTCCCACGGGAACGCTTTGGTTCAGCTGGAGGTTCACTGAAAAACCCTTGTGGCAGATGCATTTAGAAGCACGTAATATTAAATTAAGAAAAGGCATTTGAAGATACCAGAAGATAGTGTTGTTTAACCAATTTATTTACCGTCAGGACATTTGACAGGTAGATTGGAGGCGATAGTTTGATGGTCAGGTAAGCATGGGAATTTCGTGATGTTTCCGAAGACGGTGTAATCTCTTAGCCAGGTGCTAGTTTCACAAAAAAAGTAACTTGTATCGACCTGACTCGGCATTGTCATGGTCATTGTCGTAGGGTAAAAGAAAATTTTGGCGATCTGCTACGACTTTGACAGTCGCCGGCAGTCGCCTTAAAAATCGCGTAACTGGAACAGGCCCTTTAAAGTGTCCAGTAATCGGGAAATCAGGTTGGTTAAAGCGGACTGAGCGAAGGTGTTCCGTGAAATGATCGCCCAGTCTGCATTTGGTCTCGCCGACGTATAAGGGTACACATCTTGAACAACGGATACAGTAGATGAGGTTGGAGAAGGTTCAAGTGAACCTCTGCCTAACCTGAAAGGACTGTCGGGGTCCCTTGACAGAGTCCCTTAAAATGGTTTTCAAGCTGGGGGTCCGTGGAGCACGTTAGTTGGAACCCTAATGTTGCCAATCATCATGTGCGATTAAAAGCGTCAAGAGATAAGAGTGTCCAGCATATTTAATTGTCATATGTACCTAAACGGAGCAATGAAAATCGTACTTCCTGCAACATAACAGGTCTCAATAGATAACATTATAACAAATATTTAAAATTGTTCAATACGTATTAAAATAACAATATTAGTGCAAAACAATACAAAATCAAGAGTCCCTAATGCAACCAAGAAAGTTTGCAGTTCGAAGTTTAGTTGGAGTTTGCAATGTTCAATAGTGTGACAGTTGTTGGGAAGAAGCTGTTCCTAAACCTGGAGGTCATGGTTTTTAGACTCATATGCCTTCTTCTCAATAACAGGAGTGAGTTGAGGTGGTGTGGGTCCTTGATGATGCTGGCTGCCTTTTTGAGGCAGTGCCTCCTAGAGATCTCTTTTACATAGGAGAGGTCAGTTCCTGTGATGAACTGAGCAGTAGCCACCACATTTTGGAATCTGCTTTATTCCTTAGTGTTCAATTTGCCAAACCAGGCCAGAGAGCAATCATTCAATCTGCTCTCCACTGTACACCAACAGAAGTTCAAGAGCCTATTCATCCACATACCGAATGTCCTCAATCTGCTAAGTTAGTAGAGGCTTTGCTAGGCTGTCTTTATGATTGGATCAATTGACTGGGTCCAGGACAGATCTTCAGAGATATGCACATCCAGGAACTTAAAGTTGTTGATTCTCTCTACCACTGACCCGTCAATAAAGACAAGGTTTGTGGATCCTCTGCCTTCCTCTTCCAAAGTCAACAATCGGCTTACTGACATTGATTGCAAGGTTGTGGTTCTGGCATCATTCAATCAGACGATCAATCTCCTTCCTTACATCGTCATCTATAATTCAACTAACAATGGTGGTGTTGTCAGTGAAATTTAAAGACAGGCATTTCCCTGTACAGTACTCTCTGCAAGTGTGCTGCCCCCCCCACCCGCATCAGGGATTCCCTTTCGTCAGTAACCATGATAGCGCCAATCTATTTAATGGACTCGCAACAGCACTGATTTATGCTGTTTCTTTTATCCAAATAAGTTTGGTACTGTTATCATGTCCTGTTGCCAACTTGGTCAGCATCCAAAAAGACCTATTTCCATGCTGTATGGCTGACTTTACACAGGGATCTAGGTGTTCTTGTGCATGCATCATAAAACATTGGCAACAAGTGCAGCGAGAAAAAGAATATCTCTTTCACCTTGCAGGGCACCTGCTTACAATCTGTACGAGTGACCCAAAGCTTCCAATTGCCACTTTAATTGTCCATTTCATTCCTGCGTTGTTGCAAAGAGGCCCCATCCTATTGAGGCCTCATGCAACCCGGGGAGGAAAAAAATCACTTCATTTTCTATCCAGGGACATTGCAGCCTTCCAGACATGAATTCAAATTCTCCAACATTAGTGAAACTCACTCTTTCCCTCTGTTGGTGTCACAACTGGCCAATTTAGTCTGTCCTCATCTTGGCACTTTTAAAACTTTTTTTAATATGTATAGTCTGGCCTATTTGGCACGTCCCATCGCACTGCCATTAGTAACACATTATGCAGGCAAAAAAAACAGACTTTAGCAGCCGCTAACTACCACACTTAGTCATCTGTTGTCACCCTAACAGAGATTTCCCCTTTGTTCTTCTCTGCTATTGTGCTGATATTGTGCTAGAGTAACTCAGTGGGACATGTAGCGTCTCTGGAGAACGTGGATAGGTGATGGTTGGGTTGAGCCCCTTTTGCTCTCTTTCCCAGTTCTAATGAAGAGTCTCCAACCTGAAGCATTAACTATTTCTCTTTCCTGTTTCTAGTACTTTATGTTTTTTTGTGGTATAGTCACATTTATTGCAAAGGGCTGGAGTTTAGAAATTGGGACATATTTGTACAACTCCACAGAGTGTTGGTGAGTCCATATCGGGAGTATGGACACAATTTTGGTCGCTTTATTTATGAAAGGATAAATTGAAGGCAGTCAAAAAAAGTTCTCCACTTCACTTCTGATTGGAATTACAAGTCAAAAAACATTAGTCTGAGCAGTTGTTTCACTTCAGAGAGGCATATCGACAGGTTATCCCCGAGCAATGAAAAGGTTGAACTATTACAATATTTTAGTTTAGCTTAGAGCCACAGTGCAGAAACGGGTCCTTCAGCCCACCGAGTCCGCACCAACCAGTAATCCCCGCACATTAACACTATCCTACACAGACCTGGGACAATTTACCCTTATACCAAGCCAATTAACCTACAAACCTGTATGTTCGGAGTGTGGGAGGAAACCGAAGATATCGGGGAAAACCTATGCAGGTCATGTGGAGAACGTACAAAGCAGCATAGGTTCACTAGGTTAATTCCCGGAATGGCGGGACTATCGTATGTTGAAAGGCTGGAGCAATTAGGCTTGTATACACTGGAATTTAGAAGGATGAGGGGGGATCTTATTGAAACATATAAGATAATTAGGGGATTGGACACATTAGAGGCAGGAAACATGTTCCCAATGTTGGGGGAGTTCAGAACAAGGGGCCACAGTTTAAGAATAAGGGGTAGGCCATTTAGAACGGAGATGAGGAAGAACTTTTTCAGTCAGAGAGTGGTGAAGGTATGGAATTCTCTGCCTCAGAAGGCAGTGGAGGCCAGTTCGTTGGATGCTTTCAAGAGAGAGCTGGATAGAGCTCTTAAGGATAGCGGAGTGAGGGGGTATGGGGAGAAGGCAGGAACGGGGTACTATAGACAATAGACAATAGACAATAGGTGCAGGAGTAGGCCATTCAGCCCATCGAGCCAGCACCACCATTCAATGCGATCATGGCTGATCACTCTCAATCAGTACCCCGTTCCTGCCTTCTCCCCATACCCCCTCACTCCGCTATCCTTAAGAGCTCTATCCAGCTCTCTGATTGAGAGTGATCAGCCATGATCGCATTGAATGGCGGTGCTGGCTCGAAGGGCTGAATGGCCTACTCCTGCACCTATTGTCTATTGTCTATTGTCTGTAGAGGCAGCACTCGTAGTCAGGATTGAACCCGGGTATCTGGCGCTGTAAGGATGCAACTCTACCACTGCGCCAAATATGCCGATTTTATCCATGAGTTGGAAATTACATAAAATCACTCGATAAGGTAACCATACATAGAACATAGAACACAGACCAGTACTGCACAGAAACAGGCCCTTCAGTCCACTATGCCTGTACTGAACACAATGTCAGGTTAAACTAATCTCCTCTGCCTGCATCACCACCCCAGACATATCAATGTGTCTGTCTAAAAGCCTCTTAAATGCCGCTATCATTTCTGCCTCCACCACCACCCCTGACAGCATGTTCCAAGCTTCCACCCATAGTACCTACACCCATATATAGTGAGTGGCATTAATATGATAGGAGCAGAATTAGGCCATTCGGCCCAATCAAGTCTACTCCTCCACTCAATCATGGCTAATCTATCTTTCCCTCCTAACCCCATTCTCCTGCCTTCTCCCCATAACCTTTGATACCCGTACCAATCAAGAATCTATCTATCTCTACTTTAAATATATCCACCGACTGCCTCCATAGCCTTCTGTGGCAAAGAATTCCACAGATTAACCACCCTCTGTCTAGAGAAATTTATCTTCGTCTTCCTAAAAGAATGTCCTTTAATTCTGAGGCTATGACTGCCTAGACTGCCTAGACTGTCCCACTGGTGGAAACATTCTTTCCACATCCACTCTATCCAAGGCTTTTACTATTCTATACATTTCAATGAGGTCCCCCCTCATTCTTCTAAACTCCAACGAGTATAGCACAGTGTCATCAAATGCTCATCATATGTTAACCTACTCATTCCTGGGATCAGAAATAAAAAGGTTACTCCTCAGGTTCCTCACCTTAACCTTATGTCCTCTTCTTCTCAATTCCCCTACCCTGGGCAAAAAAACTCTATGTGCTTACCAGATCTATTCCTCTCATGATTTTGTACACTTTTATAAGATCATCCCTCATCCTCTTGCGCTACAGGAATAAAGTCCCATTCTGCTCAACCTCTTCCCAGAGCTCAGATCGTTGTGTCCTGGCAACATCCTCGTAATTCTTCTCTGCACCCTTTCCAGCTTGACAACAACTTTCCTATAACGTGATCAAAACTGAACACAATACTGTTCTGTTTGTAGGAATAAATGTACATATGTGCATCAGAGTTTTGAATTCAATCATATTATGTGAACTCATCCATCTGTGTGGGTGTCGATAAGTTGAGCATTAATAAAATTAATTTGTTTTGGGTCTGTCCTCAAGCCATAAAATGTTTAAAAAAAGATAGAGGTAGAAAAGATGAATCTGCATGTCACAAATCCGATGCAAGGTCAGTGCCTGAAACATTGCTTCTCTGCTCACACACACTTCCAGTCCTGCTGAGGAGAATCATAAGAGGGTATTTCTATCCTTCAGTTTTTACAAATGATCAATATGTTTTGGGTCTTCAAAATCATGCAATTATTCGTGAAGGAAAAGACTGCCAGAAAGAACTAAAAGCAGACATGGCCATTTAAATTAATTTGAATGGCTGTTTACAAGAAACACGTCAAATTATTTTTAGGTGCATTGTTTTTTTTTCTAAATATCAGAAAATGGCATTTGCATCATAAAATGTAATTGCGTTTTTGCATGCTGCTTCAATCTGTAAATGCCAAACTAGCTCTTGCTTTCAAGCAATTGTTCTTTTTCACCACATTGTTTATTGAGTACTCTTAAGGGATTAAATAAATGGATTCCCCAATTAGCTATTCACTCTGGAACCACAGGATTTGCATTGAAGTTTAAAAGGAAGTATTGGCACTTGTGGTTGAGCCTAGGAAGGGGTCATTGGAGGCAAGTTGAGGGGAAAATTTATGAAAGCAATTTATTGATACTTGAGGGAGAAAGCAATTTGGAAATGTCTTTGAGTTCAAAGGGAATGTGGCATTTGTTCTGTGCTCCACTTACCTATACTATTATTTTCCAATTTTATTTTTGGTTACAGAGGATAGAATTCCATTATTTCTTACATAAAGTTGTCTTTTCAAATTTATTGTACTTAAACTGGCAGTTTATGGTGTTAAGTAGATTTTCTGCAGGAAATTAGTCTCTTGTGATCTCTGAACAGCTTAACAGCTGGTCTGAAGCTTATTAAGGAAATATTGTTAAAAGTAACACTCACTAAAGCCTTGAAACCTAAGTTGTTTTAAGGATCAGCCTACTGTAACTCGATGAAGTGGCCACAAATTCTGACAGATCCCACAGCCTGACTTTGGAGTTCTCAATGTTCTTGGCACAACAAGTACATGGAAATGAAAGGTTTAGAGGGATATGGGTCAAACATGGGCAAATGCAACTGGCATAGATGGGCAACTTTGTTGGCATGGATGAATTGGGGTGAAGGGGCTGTTTCCATGCTGTACGTTCTATGCTGAACGTTTACAATATTCTCTGTATTTTTTAAAACAGCTAGAGCAACTGACAAATCTAAACAAGCTAATGAGGTTCTGAGGTTAAAGATGAAAAGTAAAGATGGCCAATGCTCAGAATTCCTCCTAGATGAACCTCATCTTAGAAATAAATCAGAAGTACACTGAGTGAGATGAAGCACAATAGGATCATAAACCCACTCAGCCTGGTTAAGACCTCAGACTTCCATGGAAGGGGTCTTGTCACAGAGTCATAGAGTCACACAGTGTGGAAACAGGCCTTTCGACCCAACTTGCCCACGCCGTCCAACACGTCCCACCTACCTGCGTTTGGCCCATATCCCTCTAAACCTGTCCTATCCATGTACCTGTGCCTTTACCCAATCTATTCCTCGCATGATTTTCTGCACCTCTATAAGATCACTCCTCATCCTCCTGCGCTCCAAGGAATAAATTCCTCCTAGCCTGCTTAACCTTTCCCTATCGCTCAGGCCCTGGAGTCTGGCAACAGTCCCGTGCACAATTTAATTTTAAATGTTGATACAGGAGTTACTAGGATCAGAATCTGCCACTTACAGCAATGGCAAACATAGAAACATAGAAACATAGACATAGAAAATAGGTGCAGGAGGAGACCATTCGGCCCTTCGAGCCAGCACCGCCATTCATTGTGATCATGGCTGATCGTCCCCAATCAATAACCCGTGCCTGCCTTCTCCCCATATCCCCTGATTCCACTAGCCCCTAGAGCTCTATCTAACTCTCTCTTAAATCCATCCAGTGATTTGGCTTCCACTGCCCTCTGTGGCAGAGAATTCCACATGTTCCAGGGGACACCACCAGACCAATCCCAGCAAAACTGTTATAAAAATTCAAGGAATTGGTGTTTTGTGTAAGATGGACTGAGGATCTTTGGCAACCCTGGAGAAATGACCTTGAGGGGTATTTCTTTGGGACTCTTGCTGAGGTTATGGAAAGCAATTGAGATAAGTTATTTGAAATTCTATGCTATATTTTCTTATACGGCAACAATTTTTCTAATAATTGATAATAAATGGAGCATTCAATTTCCATGAGGATGTAACTTTGGCAAATGAAAGGTAGAGACCGCCCATGCTATTTCACTGGAATTTCAATGGATATGGTGAAAGATGACAGAGTTCCACTGTGGAAATTTGTGAATGAGTGTCAAGATACTGAGTCAACATTAAATTATTATTGTCACACTGAGCCTTGTTTTAGCTATACATTTCACAGCGAAAATTGTCTGTTGTCTCTTTCATCTAATTTCTGCCAGTTTCACTGGCATCAATGGTATGTTGTGTACTAAAAGTTCAATGGCCATTTTTATATCCGCGAAGATCATTAATTGTTCAGGGGAATCTAAATTCCACAGTACGGTTTGCTTGCCGAAAGAAAAGTGGTTTTCTAGTTTTTGCAGGTATGTTTTCAGAATCTGACCACTTAAGTCAAGTCAAGTCAAGTCAATTTTATTTGTAGAGCACATTTAAAAACAACCCACGTTGACCAAAGTGCTGTACATCTGATTAGGTACTAAGGAAAAAAAAAAAAAGAAACATACAGTAGCACGCAAACAGTTCACAGCGCCTCCTCAATGAGCCTCAAATGCTAGGAGCTGCAACCGCAAAAGCGCGGTCACCCCTTAGCTTAAGCCTAGACCGCGGGATAGTGAGTAGCCCCAAGTCGGCCGACCTGAGGGACCTGGAGTTAGAGAGGGGGGTTAGAAGATTTTTGATGTAGGGGGGGGGATGTCCATTTAGGGCTTTATACGTGAATAGGAGGAGCTTGAAGTTGATTCTGTACCGTACAGGGAGCCAGTGGAGAGAGGCCAGAATCAGGGTGATGTGGTCCCTTTTACGGGTACCCGTCAGGAGTCTCGCTGCGGCGTTTTGGACCAGTTGCAGGCGGGACAGGGAAGATTGGCTGATCCCAGTGTATAGGGAGTTGCAGTAGTCTAGGCGGGAGGAAATGAAAGCGTGAATGATTTTTTTCTGTGTCGTCGAATTGGAGGAAAGGTTTGATTTTAGCTATGGTTCGAAGTTGGAAGAAGCTGGCTTTTACCACAGCGTTGACTTGCTTATCAAATTTTAATGCAGAGTCAAATATCATGCCGAGGTTTTTGACATGCGGTTTGACTAGGCAGGATAGACTTAAAGATATTGCAAGTTGACTGTTCATCCAACCACACATTTAGAGTCATTTGTGATGCTTGCTGTAAATGTGTTTGTCTATTAAAATTATTTTAAAAGATTATTATTTGGGTTGATTTAACAGCAATGAGCATTTCATCTATTACAGTCAAATTACTGTGTGACAATCATATTCCCTTCAATGTACTGCTTTGCTGTTACCATAGGAATAAATTTTGCTGCTTTGCTGAACAGCACTTAAGGACATTTCTGCGGGAGTACTTTCAAACATTGACAACCCTTTAGTGGTCCAGTTGGCTTTGTAACAGGGATTTTTCATAAGGTATAATATAACCTTAAGGCAGAGATAGATAGATTCTTGATTCTTGATTAGTACGGATGTCAGAGGTTATGGGGAGAAGGCAGGAGAATGGGGTTAGGAGGGAGAGACAGATCAGCCATGATTAAATGATGGAGTAGACTTAATGGGCCGAATGGCCGAATTCTGCTCCTATCACTTATGACCTTATGACAACCTAACTATTGAAAGTTTTTTTTAAAGAATAAATGCTAAAACATTTCCACAAAGGTTGCTGAAGGGAACAGGACTCGCTCTGAACATGAGTTTATTCATTGCAGCAATGCTTGAAGAAACATTAAAAAATATTAATAATATTTGTTTAATTTACATTTCCACAGATGGCCGTGGATCCACAATCACATATTGAGATGGCAAGATGTTCTGTGATCAATAGAATCCTATTTTTGCTTTCAGGATTACTTGATTTTTATCAATAAGAGTGTATTACCAATATTCAGTGATAATACGCTCTGTTAAATAAAACAGAGCCTTTGTAGGATAAAGGCCGATAGACAATCCATTAAAGGACCGACTCAGAGGAAAATGGTCTCCAAATAAATGACATGACACTTGTTAAAATTATAATGTGAACATATTTTAGTCTAGTGCTTTGAGATTTTGCTCATTGGCCATAATAGATAGAGATTATCACCCAAAAGTAAAATACTGCAAATGGTGACACATTGTGAGGTTATCCACTTTGGTGGTAATAACAGGAAGGCAGATTGTTTTCTGAATGGTGTCATGTTAGGAAAAGGGGAAGTACAACGAGATCTGGATGTTCTAGTTCATCAGTCACTGAAAGGAAGCATGCAGGTACAGCAGGCAGTGAAGAAAGCCAATGGAATGTTGGCCTTCATAACAAGAGGAGTTGATTTTAGGAGCAAAGAGGTCCTTCTTCAGTTGTACAGGGCTCTAGTGAGACCACACCTGGAGTATTGTGTGCAGTTTTGGTCTCCAAACTTGAGGAAGGTCATTCTTGCTATTGAGGGAGTGCAGCATAGGTTCACGAGGTTAGTTCCTGGAATGGCGGGACTGACGTACATTGAAAGACTGGAGCGACTGGGCTTGTATGCACTGAAATTTAGGATAAGAGGGGATCTTATTGAAACATATAAGATTATTAAGGGATTGGACTCGCTAGGGCCGAATGGCCGAATTCTGCTCCTATCACTTATGACCTTATGACAACCTAACTATTGAAAGTTTTTTTAAAAGAATAAATGCTAAAACATGTCCACAAAGGTTGCTGAAGGGATGTTGGGGGAGTCCAGAACCAGGGGCCTCAGTTTAAGTATAAGGGGTAGGCCATTTAGAACGGAGGTGAGGAAAAACTTTTTCACTCATAGAGTTGTGAAGCTGTGGAATTCTCTCCCTCAGAAGGCAGTGAAGGCCAATTCTCTGAATGCTTTCAGGAGAGTGTTAGATAGAGCTCTTAATTCTAGCGGAGTCGGGGGATATGGGGAGAAGGCAGGAACGGGGTACTGTTTGAGAATGATCAGCCATGATCATGGTGAATGGTGGTGCTGGCTTGAAGGGCCAAATGGCCTACTCCTGCAACCTATTGTCTATTGTCTATTATCTATTAATAAGCAGATCTCAGAATCCTTAACACGTTCTATTGTGGACTTCAATACTTTCACATGAATCTTCACATCACATTTGGACTAAACTGATGTTGTACCTGAAGATCACATCTTGACCTCCTAGGAGCCTCTGAAGCGGGTGAATAAACTGTCAAATATTGCTCCATCGTTGTCTTCCCCACTAAAAATCTCACAATCTTGGATTATTGGCACAATGTCACTGAAGCCGAGAGCAACTAAAGCCACAACATGAGTACATTAGAAATGTCATACTGAGATCAGAATGGGATTCATAACAAATGCTCTACAACTGAGCTGTGAGATAAAGGTTTGTTCACTGCTATGATTGGTTTTCATCTGAGCTTCAAAAAATGCACCGATTTTATTCTTGTGCACAACACTCTTCTCCTTCAGCACGTTTTACTTTCTTCAACTCTATCTCTCTCTAACAAGCAGATCTCTACCTTTGTTCATTTAAACCTGCACTTCTTGAAAAGCTTTCTCACTAGAGCTCCAAACTATGCCTAGGGTATCCAACAAACCTTTGGGATGATTTTTGCTGCGTTAGAAGATAAAATGAATCGAGGATGTTAAATTATAAACATCCATTTAAATGGTTAATTGTCAAATTGCACAGACATTTTGTTTGAATTGTGAGGTTAGGCTAAACTTGCCATGAAGGCTATGTAAGATGGCAAATTGTACAATGAAAACCCAGACAAAAAATCTGAGTGAAAAACAGAATAATCGTGAAAGAAGCCAGCGTTTGAACTCAATTGTTCAGTGCTAGCTCTAACTCAGGAATTTCCTGCCTGCAGCACTAATGATTTATCGAAAAATAAGAAAGAACTGCTTCTATTATTCTACTGAAATATAATATATAAAAATCATTTGCCGAAAGCTAATTACATTCATGTGATTGCTTATTGAAGCCCCTGTAAATTACACTGTGCAAATTGTTTGATTCTGCAAAGGACTTTTTAATTATGTCCTTGTAGACTGGTCATAATACCTCTGGCATGCGAACAAGCCCCTGTGTAAGAAGCAGGTGTACAGATTAATTAAATCTGCTAAAAAAACGTTCTTTGGTGACTGACCCATGATAAGATAGGGTACAGGATGGGCAATGTTCATTACACAAGCACACAGTGTGTGATTTTTATTCACAGAGTACCCTTTCATTATAGCACATTTTCTTACCAATTGGGTGACACTGCTTTTTAATAATTTTCATGGTCGCAGACAAACTAATAAGCAAACTTTACTTTTAATAAACTGATTTCTCACCTTCTAATATTTGTGGCACCATGAAGAGATAAATCCTTGGAGCATTATCTGTTTGTAAGACAGCTTTCAAATCCTGGATTTATTAATTGCACTGAAGGTTCAAAGGCTGAATGTAACTCTTTAATAAAATTGTTTCATGCACTCCATTATATAATGATTACACAGATTTAATGACTTAATATTTTATGACATAACATTAATCGATTAATTATTCTGCAAAATATTGCTTCTGGTTATTAACATTTGTGATTATTCAATATATGTAAAGTCTATTAATGTAAAAGTTATGGAATTAAATATATTATTGTTGTCGTGATTAAAAAACTTCTGGAACATTTAATTTATATCAAGGTTGCATGAAGTAGAAGTCAGAACTAATGATACTAATTAAATTATTTTCAATTTTCTGTTTTCCTTGTGAAGTACCAGAGATAAACATGAACAAAATAATTATAGAGATGGAGTTGATTTCAAACCTCAGTCACTTTGTGGCTCATTTATAACCCACCCAGCAGCTATTTGTGGATTTAACTCTTGTGTTAACTATTTGTGTGTGTGGACTCCTGTGGATATGTGTAGACTCCAGTATATTGGCGAGACCAAGCGCAGGCTCGGCGATCGTTTCGCTGAACACCGCTCAGTCCGCCTAAACCTACCTAATCTCCCAGTTGCTCAACACTTTAACTCCCCCTCCCATTCCCACACTGACCTCCCTGTCCTGGGCATCCTCCATTGTCAAAGTGAGACCCGGCGCAAATTGGAGGAACAGCACCTCATATTTCACTTGGGTGGCTTACACCCCAGTAGTATGAACATTGACTTTGTTAACTTCAAGTAGCCCTTGCTTTCCCTCTCTCTCCATCCCCTCCCCTTCCCAGTTCTCCTACCAGTCTTACTGTCTTCAACTACATTTTATGTCTGTGCTGCCCACTCCCCTGACATCAGTTTGAAGAAGGATCTCAACGTGAAACGTTACCATTCCTTCTCTCCAGAGATGCTGCCTTCCCGCTGAGTTACTCCAGCATTTTGAGTCTATATACAAGATATTTACTGGATAGATCTAGTTAATGCAGATTATCACTCAAAGACATGTTGGAGTAGTAAACCAAGAGGATTAGGTTAAAATTGATGGATTTAGAAACAAAGCCAAGAAACACTTCTTTGCACAGAGCTTTCTAGTGACAAAAAGACAAAAGCCTTTCAATCATTTATGAGACAAATAACAATATGGGGAGCCTATCAGTTTTTTCTTAGTCTAATTGGATGACCTTGTTTATCAATCTGACTTCTGTCCAGCTGACCACAATTCTTTAATTTTACAGACACTTTTTAAAATTCAGCTTGACAGAAACAAGATGTAATTTCAGGAATGACTATTCTAAAAAGTCAATACTATTTTCAGACGGAGGTTTACATTCAGAGGTTTGGAAGCAAAGCTGCTCTATAATTGTCATCTTGTATTATTTCCGGCAGTATTCTGTGGCCCTCTGCGGTTTTGCTACTTTACAAATATTTAATAACGTATTTTCGGTTTGCTTAAAAAACAGTAAATAATACATCTGGTGTCCCTTTAACCTAATTATGTCATTTCACACATGTACAGCAGAAGTACAAGTTAATGAGTTAATGCAGAGGGAGGGAAGGAGGGATTGTGGGAGGAGAGGGTGCTCACCAATGCAGGAGAGGCGATCCTAGGGTGGAGGGGGGAGAGGGATAGGGGGAGGGGGGGAGGAGGGGGTGAGGGGAGAGGGGAGAGGGGAGGAGTGAGAGAGGGGGAGAGGGGAGGGGAGGGAGGGGGAGAGGGAGGGAGGGAGAGGGAGGGTGAGGGGGAGGGAAAAGGGGAGGGGTTGAGGTGGGGGGTGGGGGGTGGGGGAGGGAGGGAGGGGGAAGGGGTGCGGTAGAGTGGGGGAGGGAGGGGGAGGGAGGGATGGAGGGGGGAAGGGGGAAAGGGGGATGGGGTGAGGGGAGGGAGAGGGGGAGAGAGAGAGGGGGGAGAGGGGAGGTGGTAGTGGGGGGGGGGGGCGGGGAGGGGGGAGTGGGGAGTGGGGGAGGAGAAGGTGCTGCACCAATGCAGGAGTGGTTTGGGCCCAACGGGTCCACTTGGCCTAAATATTTAAAAGCACTTTAAATATTTTAAACGTTTGCAGCAAAGAAAGGCATGGATTTATTCTAACTTTTTTTTGCTTAGTCATAAAATCCACATGGGGAAGCAAATCCCAGGCCCAGGCGAAGTCAGGGCACGAGAACAACTTTCCTGATGTAAATGCTGGGAAAGTCCAGCAACCCCTTGCTCCAACACGAGTTGGCAGAGTCGAGTTGTGGATCATGACCAGGATATCGCTAGGGCAATTTGTTCAGATTCTTCGGGACTTGCACATTCATGCGGTAGCTCGAGACACTGGCAATTATGAGAGGAAATGCCAACATCTCTTTGAGGAGCTGCCAACAAATCAGAGACACATAATTGCAGGAAATTCTCATTGACAAGAAGCGGCAATTGTTTTACATTTTGAGGTCAAAGAGTTATGCAGCATGGAAACAGTCCCTTTGGCCCAACTTGTCCATGCAAGCCAAAATGGCTGAGCTAGCACCATCTGCCTGTTTTTTGTCCATATCCCACTAAATCTTCACTATCCATGTACCTGTCCAAATGCCTTTTAAACATGTAATTGTACCTGTCTCAACAGCTTCCTCTGGCAACTCGCTCCATATACCCATTATCATCTATGTGAAAATGTTGCCCTTAAGGTCCCTTTCAAATCTTTCCCCACTCACCTTAAAACCGTACCCTCTAGTTTTAGACTCCCCTGACTCAGGGAAAAAGACTGTCCATTTTTCTTATCTGAGCTCCTCATGATTTTATATATCTCTGAAAGGTCACTACTCAGCCTCCTACACTCCAGGGGGAAAGTCCCAATCTACCCAGCCTCTCCTTATAACTCAAGCCCTCCAGTACCAGTAACATCCTCATGAATCTTTCCAGCTTATTGAATCCTTCCTATAGCTGACTGATCAGAACTGTAGACAATAGTCCAAGTGCCGTCTCAACAACTTGTACAGTTGCACATGACATCTCAATTCCTGTATTCAGTGCCTTGAACGATGAAGGTAAGTGTGCCAAATGCATTCTTCAGCACCCTGTGTATCTGTGTTACCACAGAAATGATACTGAAACATATCTTAATGTTATTATGGATCTGCTCACACATTTAATAAAATCAAAAACAGAAAATGTGAAAGATACTCGGCCAGTCAGGCAGCATTTAGTTTAGTCTCGTTTAGAGATACTATGTGGAAACAGGCCCTTCAGCCCACTGAGTCTGCGTTGACCAGAGATCCCTGTACACTTTTACCATCCTACACACTTGGGACAATTTACATTTTTTTACTGAAGTCAAGTAATCTACAAACCTGTGTGTCTTTGTAGTGTGGGAGGAAACCGGAGCACCTGCAGAAAACCCATGCGGTCGTGGGGAAAATGTGAAAAAACTTTGTACAGACAGCACCCATAGTCGGGATCGAACCCGGGTCTTTGGCTCTGTAAGGCAGCAACTCTGCTGCTTTGCCATCGTGCTGCCCCTGAATGGGCTTCCCAGCGGGAGATGAGTGACAGCAATAGACAGAGAAAAAAAATCAATCTCTAAACTGTGAAGTGGAAAACAAAACAGTTGCTGGAAAGTTCAAATAAAAGAGAATGTTGGAAATACACTGCAGATCAGGTAGCATCGATGGAGAGACAAAACCGAGTTAATATTACTGGTGCCTGAATACACACCAGAACTGGCCAGTTTTTGTTATTTGAAATTGTTAAATTCAATATTGAATCCTGGGGGCTCCAACGAGTCTAGACAGAAAAATTATATGTTACAATGCATATACTTTACAATAAAACTACAAGCAGTTTTAACTGTTGGACTTACATTTTTTTAACAACTTTTTAGCAAATAATGTATGTTTCTACCTACTCTGCAGGTCAGACTTTTCCTTTTCCTACAGCTGGATTTGTTAGACCATTATCGGCCAAGTTCCATTTTAAATCTATAATCAGCCTGCCGTTTTTTCCCTCTCAACCTGAAGTACTCCTACTTAATCTCCTTTAACATCAACCTCAGCTAGCAACACTGAAATAACTAGCCCAGGTCTGCAAAAGCACTCAGTTGCTGAATGTAATGTCCGGGCATAAATTCAGAACTGATCATGATTACTTATTAAGCTTTGGAGAAAGAAGAAAAAAAAATTGTGGCTTACATGCACTTGAGTAAAAGTAAATGGCTCATGACAAACCATAGCACAGGGCGCGATTTTTATTAGTAGTTACTATATTTGTTTTCACAAATGGTGAAAATTAATACACATTTAGTGCTTTTCATGTACTTGGAATGAATAACAGGTGCTGGATAATTTTTTTGATTTTAAATACAGGAATATGCATAAAACATTTTGTAACTTTATCTGCAATACGTTATACAGTTACCGTCCACAATGAATGAAGTGCTTTGCATGTATTAGTTACATATTCTATGATGTCACAAAAACAATTTGTTTAATATAAAGCTATATATTAAAGAAAGAAATTCATCTCAATGTATATTACTTTCTAGGTACAGTTGATGGTGCTCCAAATGCCTCAGTTAAGGAATTTTGTCCAGATTCTGGAAATTAATTAGACCCAATTCTTCTTAATGGACTGCAGGAAATTTGTGGTTTAGCTGCCGAGAAGGAATCAGGCAAGCCACTATTCAATTACAGCCTGTTAATTGATGTGGTCAAAGAAAAATCATTTCTGATTGTTGGCTAGTTCGTAAATTAAAAACTATTTGGATGTAAGTCCATCGATAATAATGTCGACTTTCCTTCTTTGTACATCTCCTTTGGCTTCATTTCCACTTCCGGTTTCCGTGGTTATTCCAAAAATTCCAGCATTTAACCATAAAAGTCAATAACACAAAGGAAGCTTTCCAGTCCATGATGCCTGTGCCAACCTTTTGCTGGAGGAAGCCACATTTAATCCCACAGCCCAAGACTCTCACCACAGTCCCATCTGAGAGAAATACTAATCAATTCTACCCTGATTTTTTTTTTGTTCTGCCGATACCTCTGCCCCAATCTCAACCATTCAACTTTTCGTACAAGTTCTCCTCAGAGGTGAAAGTGGAGAGTTTCTTCATCCTCTAAACTGGGCATTCCATCAGGATGACACTAAATTCTGGAGTAACTCAGCGGGTCAGGCAGCTTCTGTGGAGAAAAGGAATAGGTGACATTTCGGGTCGGAACCCTTCCCCAGCCAACAATGGGCATCGTGGACTCCACCTGTCCTGAAGTCACCTGTTGCTCCAGTTTTTTCTTACCCTCCCCCCACCAAACCACACCTCTATCTATCAGTCTGAAGAAGGGTTCCGACATGAAACGTTACCTATTCTTTTTCTCTAGAGATGCTACCTGATGCGCTGAGTTACTCCAGCATTTTGTGCCTACCTTCGATATAAACCAGCATCTGCAGTTCCTTCCTACACATTCCATTAGGGTGCCTCGGTCCCTGCATCATTTTCTAATGCTGGGAACCATGTTTTTTTCCTTTGGAAGGAAAGATGATGGTGAAGCAGGTCTGCAAAAGGGGGAACTTATGTTTATGCACTTCTGGCTCTGCTGAGATATCACACAGAGATCTACAGCCTGACAAGCACATTTGATGTGGGGTCACTGATGTCACCTATGAAGTAAAGGGCGCTGTCTGCACACCAAGATCCCAGAAGCAACAAAAGACAATCTTGGTGTCAGTTGAGAGGTACATATTGGTCAGGGTATTGGAAGAACCCCCCTGCTCTTCCTCCAATAATACCTTGGGACCTTCTGCATTTGAACAGAAAGGCTGGTTGGATCTTACCCCTGACATTGTGAGTAACTCAGCGGGTGAGGCAGCATCTCTGGAGAAAAAAGATGGGTGCCATTTCGAGTCGGGATCCTTCTTCAGACTGAAAGTTCTACACCCTGACATTGTGACCTTTACTCTGCCCCTGATTCAAGAAAAATACATCACCAGTCCACGGTGGTGGAAAAAGGAGTTACATTGCCCGATGCCATCCTCCCGCACTTGTTCTACAACCCTGTCAGTCACTCCTCCTCAGTTAAATATCAAAGTACTGTTTAAAGGAAGGACTTGCAGATGCTGGTTTACAAAAAAAGATACAAAGTGCTGTAGTAACTCAGTGGGTCAGGTTGAAAACACGGATAGGTGATGGATGAGAACATGGATGTTCTCTGGAGAACATATATCTGGAGAACATGGATAGGCGACATTTCATGTCAGAACCCTTTTTCAGACTGATTGTGGTGGGGGTGGGGAGCAGGTAGAGAGGTGCGGGCGGATGAAAGTCTGGCAAGTGATAGGTGGATATAGGTGAGGGGGGGGCGTGGTCTTTGATTGCAGATGGGTGGACAAAGACCAGAGATGATGACGTTCACGTGTGGGGGCGCCTAACGGCTGTGGCTCGCTGGCAGTCTGTTCGTCTTTTTTCCTTTTTTTTTGTTGTGTGTCGGTGTTGGGATGGTTTTCGTTTTTGTTTTTTGGCTGTGTATGTGTGGGGGGGGTGGGGGGGGGGTGGGGTGGGGTGAGGGAAACCTTTCTTTTTTAGGTCTCTTACGGCGCGGGGTGCGGCTCGGCCGCGGGGCCTTCCATCGCCCGCGGGGCCTTCCATCGCCCGGTGCGGCTCGGCCGCTGGACTTAACAGTGCCCGATGCGGCTCGGCCGCGGGGCCTTCCATCGCCCGGCGCGGCTCGGCCGCGGGACTTTACATCGCTGGTGCGGCTCGGCCGCGGGACCTAACATCGCCCGGCGCGGCTCGGCAGCGGGACTTGGCAGCGCATGGTGCGGCCGCGGGGCCTTCCATCGCCCGGCTCGGTCACGGGACGTTTCAGCACCCGGTGCGGCTCGGCCGCGGGGCCTTCAATCGCCCGGCTCGGCCGCGGGACGTTTCAGCGCCCGGTGCGGCTCGGCCGCGGGGACTCCCATCCCCTTGCGGGGACTGTGCGGGTCGGTCGGGGACGAGCTGTCTGTCCGTGGGCGTGGGAAAGAGAGTGGAAGTTTTGTTGCCTCCATCACAGTGAAGGGGTGTTTGGAGTCACTGTGATGGACGTTTGTGTTGGGGTCATGTGTCTTGTGTTCTTTTTTTTTTGTGTGACTGCTATGTAATTTCGTTCGGTACCTTGGTACCGAATGACAAATAAAGCTCTGTATTCTGTATGTGTATGAAAAGACAAAACGTGTGCAGTAAGGGTGGAAGATGTGCAAATTGTAAAGGCAGAGGAAGGCATATGGGTGTAAGGGGATAGGGAGTAGGGGAAGAAATTGGAGAATTCAACTTTCATATCATTAGGCTATAAACTACGCAAGCGGAATATGAGGTTTCTCCAGTTTGCGTGTATCCTCGTTCTGACAATGGAGGGGATCCATGACAGAAAGGTCAGTATGGGAATGTTTATACAGACCATAGAGACCTTTCTGCCTATATTCCCTTTTCAGACAATGTGTTCCCAATCCCATATCGCCCTCTTAGCAAAAAATAATTATTATCTCCATTCCAACTACAAGTTTATAACATTCTGGCATGAATGCGTCTGGAATATTGTGTCCAGGTCTAGTCTACTTTCCTAGGTAAGGTTATACATAATTATGGAAATACAACAAAGCCCAATATCTCCGATTGACGGAGGCATGTGGGGACAGCTTTACAGGCGGTGCGTCTTTTCTTCCCTCTCGGTCTTGGGTTAAACTTTACCCCATTCACTCATTTATACTGGACAATCGGCAATTACGGACACGATTCTCCCCCTCCCCCCTCTCGTGGCCCGATGATCTAATATAGTGAAGGTTTACTGTAACAGCATTCCAATAAATAAAAAATCGTCCATCAACCTCCACAATTTACTTCTTGTGACTGAGATTAATTGTGGATTAAATTTGCCACTTCCCCTTGAGTCTTATAGGCTTTGTTTTAGTTTCTTTGAACAACTAACTGTGTGGGACGAATCACATTTTGAGGGTCAAAGAGGCTGTGGATGGTTGTCTGAAGAAAGGCTGAAGAAGTGTTTCGACCTAAAACATCACCTATTACTTTTCTCCAGAGATGCTGCCTGACCCACTGAGTTACTCCAGCTTTGTGTGACTATGTGGGACCTTGTTTAAAGTCTTGCTCATATCTATCTAGACTCCTCCAATGCACTGCCCTCATTGACCTCTTTGCTACTTTGTCCAAGGAATTAAGCAGGTTGGTCAGACTCCCGTCCTCGATCAAACCCACACTGTCTGTGCCTTGCAAATGAAGGCTCGCGCTGTCTCTCAGCCTGGATTCCAGTGGTTTGCTCACCACTGAAGTTGAACTGAACAGCATGTAATTACTTGTTTTATCCCTTCCTTTTTAAAGCTCTCCAATCCTCTAGAACCACTTCTGTAGCCAGAGAGGATCGAAAAAAATGAAGTCAGAACCTCTGCAATTTCCTCCTGCACTTATTTTAACAGCCTGGGATATATTTCATCCAAGCTTACCCACTTTCAAGAAAACCAAATCCCTTAATACTCGTTTTTTTTTTAAGGCTGTTTATTCCATGCAATACCTGATATTTAACTACCTCATTCACTTTAAATACTGCGTCAACATAATTTCCCTCTTTCATATGAACCATTCATTAATAGCTTTGCAGAACAGGTTAACTGTTTGGTCCCTTATTATTGACTTGGATATTCTTTCATTTTTTTTAATGCACATGAAACATTTTGGGATTTCTTTGATTTTGCTTTCAACTGTATTGTCATATCTACTTTATGCTTTCTTAGTTTAGTTTTTAATTTCACCCTTGCTCTTTTCATACTCTTCAAAGCACTCTACTCAGCTCTTAGTTGGACTCACACAAACGTTCCTTTCTTGCTTTATCTTATCTTCCATGCACTTTGTCATCCAAGGGCTCTAGAATTTGGTTTGTCTTTTTCTCTGTACAAATATCTTTACACAGAATCCCTTGAATCTCCCTCCTAAAAACAAGGAACTTCATCGCTGATTTACAAAAAAAGACACAATGTGCTTGAGTAAGTCAATGGATCAACGCATCTCTGGAGAACATAGATAGGTGACCTTTTGGGTTGGGACCCTATATAGGTGATATTTTGGGTGCTGAATCATCACCTATCCATAGATAGACACAAAATGTTGTCGTATTTCAACGGGTCATAAGGTCATAAGTCATAGGAACAGAATTAGGCCATTCGGCCCATCAAGTCCACTCCACCATGGCTGATCTATATCTCCCTCCTAACCCCATTCTCCTGCCTTCTCCCCATAACCCGTGACACCTGTAATAATCAAGAATCTATCTATCTCTGCCTTAATCAGGTCAGGCAGGTGGAGATTTATTTTCCAGAGATGCTGCCTGACCCATTGAGTTACTCTATCATTTGTGTCTAGCTTTGGTACAAAACCAGCATCTGCAGGTCCTTTTTATAATATTTTATCACTTATCCAAGTTCTCCTGGAATAAAGACCTAGCTTGCTTAATCTCCCTCATAGGACAGGAGTGCCATTCCAAAAATGTGTCTGGTGAATCCTTGTCACGCTCCCTCTACAGAAAACATATACTTCAATAGAAATTCAAAAGTGTGAATGTATTGATAGAATATGGGGAAAACAGACCTTCTTATGAACTGACACATGTTTGCAAAACCAAACAAGCTGAAGCTGCCAAATGTAGAGCCCTTGCATGACAAAATGCACGGAAGATAAGATAAAACAAGAAAGAGACGTTTGTGTGAGATGGAGAGTTGATGAGAATGGCAGGTAAATGTAGAATTAATATAAATGAGTGTTTGATGGTTCTTGGGGACTACTTGGGCTGAAGGGCTTGTTTCCATGCTGTATCATAATCATAATTATAGCCATAATCATAATCATACTTTATTAGCCAAGAACGTGTTGCAACAAACAAGGAATTTAATTTGCCATACAGTCATACAAATAAAAAGCAACTGAACACACAACATGCATTTTAACATGAACATCCACCACAGTGACTCCTCTGCATTCCTCACTGTGATGGAAGGCGAATAAAAGTTCAATCTCTCCCTTTGTCCTCCAGCAATCGGGGGCCTCTAACCTTCCGTTGACGGGACAATGTTACTCCCATAGCCGGCAGTGAGCCTTCCTCATCAAGGGCGATCAAGCTCCTGCATCGGGGGGGGGGGGTCACTCTATGACTATGAGAGTGGAAATAGATTTTTGACATTATCAGGTGGGGTATGGCAGGTTTCAGACATTGAGAGCCAGCTATTCAGAATGTATGCCTAGGATTTGGAGAGAACAGAGTATAATATGTTTGAGCTTTGTCCGTGACAGAAAGCTGAGTGGGATTGTGTGAATTATGAGGCCCACAAAGAAAAGACTTCCGGGCAGTTTAGACAAGTCGAGTGAAAGAGCAGGCACATAGCAGATTCAATATAACATGAATATGTGTGAAGTTATCCACTTTGATAGAAAAAACAGGCCAGAGTATTACTTAAATGGTGAGAAATAGCGAAGTGGGAACATACAAAAACTCTCGGGCCAACTATTAAAAGAGAAATCAAGTTACACTGTAAAGAAAATAAAAATTGTTAAAAATATATATTTTATATTTTTATTACTATATTGCCCATTTAAATAATAAAATCAAAATTTGAAGTAAATAACCTGTCTGTCCTCTCCTCATTTGATCTTTTCTTTTAATTTCAATTCAGGTTTCATACTTAAACCAAAGGCTTGAAGTTATTCTCGTTTAAATTGTTGTTTAAATTAATACTGACTAGCTAATTAAATTATTGCATCGTATGGGAGGCGCATTCCCAATCTCGTTGTACACCTGTACAATGACAATAAAGATATATTGTATTGTATTGTATTGTATTGTATTGTATTGTTTGTACAGAGCACTACATTGGCTGAGCAACTTTGGCTCAGCAGGTAACATGTGCTCACCTGAAGAAATCAAACAAGATTTCTCCATTTTTCCCTCAATTATTGCAAAAACCGTTTAGGTTATTGTGACCTAGTGCTGCTGGTGCCAATTTGACTCTAAAATCATTTTTAGATTTCTGGCAATGACCGTAAATCCTTCTTCCCTCATCTTCCCTAACAGAAACATAGAAAAATAGGTGCAGGAGTAGGCCATTCGACCCTTAGAGCCAGCACCATTATTCAATATGATCATGGCTGATCATCTAAAATCAGTAACCTGTTCCTGCTTCTTCTCCATAAGCCTTGATTCCTTTAGTCCTAAGAGCTAAATCTAATTCTCTCTTGAAAATAAAAATAATAATAATAACAATAATAACAATAACAATAACAATAACAATAACAATAACAATAACAATAACAATAACAATAACAATAACAATAACAATAACAACAACAATAATAATAATAATAATAATAATAATAATAATAATAATAATAATAATAATAATAATAATAATAATAATAATAATAATAATAATAATAATAATAATAATAATAATAATAATAATGATAATAATAATAATAATAATAATTTCCTTTATTCATCCCAAACCAGGGAAATTTACAGTGTTACAGCAGCAAAGTGGATAGCAAGACATTATAAATAAATAAATAAAAGTAAAGACACGAGATAAATTGACATCAGTTTTCTGTGTGTTCTTAACTGTTACTGTTGACTAGTCTGCTGGGAGCAGTGCTGGTTGTGCAGTCTCACAGCAGCGGGAAGGAAGGACCTCCTATAACTCTCCTTCACGCATTTGGGGTGAAGGAGTCTGTCACTGAAGGAGCTACTCAGTGCAGTGACAGTGTCCTGCATGGGGTGGGAGTCGTTGTCCAGCAGCGATGTTAACTTTCCCATCATCCTCCTCTATCCCACCACTTGCACTGAGTCGAGGGGGCAACCCAGGACAGAGCTGGCCTTCCTGACCAGCTTGTCGAGTCTCTTCCCTTCTGCCGCTGAGATGCTGCTGCTCCAGCAGACCATTCCATAGAAAATGGCCGATGCAAACACCGTGTTGTAGAAGGTTCTTAGGAGTGCCCCCTGCACTCCAAAGGACCTGAGTCTCCTTAGCAGATAAAGTCTGCTCTGGCCCTTTCTGTATAGCGCACCGGTGTTTTCGATCCAGTCCAATTTATTATTGAGGTAGACGCCCAGGTACTTATAAGAATCCACCCTCTCGATGTCCATTCCCTGGATGTTCACCAGTGTCGGGGGGACCTGGCTGCGCCTGCGGAAATCTACCACCATCTCCCTGGTGAATTGGCCTCCACTGCCTTCTGTGGCAACGACTTCCACAGAATCACAACCCTCTGCGTGAAGAAGTTTTTCCTCATCTCAGTCCTAAGTGGCCTAACACTTATTCTTAAACTGTGACCCCTGGTTCTGGACTGGCCCAACATTGGGAACATTTTTCCTGCATCTATCCTGTCCAATCCTTTAAGAATTAAAGGGAATTGGCATATGAGAAGAATTGAGGTCAGAATAGATCAGTCATGATCATCGCCTACTCATGTTCTATTTTCTTGCATTCTTGTGCACTGGGGATTGAATCCTGCTTTGATACTCTGATCAGAAATTCCCAATTCTTCAAAGATTGTTGGAAGGTTTTTTCAGTTGCTTGAAATGAATTGAATTGAATTGAATAAATTTTATTAGCCAAGTATGTATACATGCAAGGAATTTGCATTGGTGCTTTGCTCGCAAGTAACAACACGATATACAGTAGACAATTAAGAATTAAACATTATAATTTAAACATGTGAAGAATGAAATTAAATACCAGAGGTTTTAAATACAGACTTTTGGTTGTTGAGTAGAGCTACTGCTCATGGGAAAAAAAGCTGTTTTTATGTCTGGCTATGGCGGCCTTGACAGTCAGGAGTCACATTCCAGAGGGAAGTGCTTCAAAGAGTTTGTGGCCAGGGTGAGAGGGGTCAGAGATGATCTTACCCACTCGCCTCCTGGCCCTTGCAGTGTACAGTTCGTCGATGGGGGGAAGGTTGCAGCCAACAACCTTCTCGGTTGATAGAGCGATACGCTGCAGCCTCCGGATGTCATGCTTGGTGGCTGAGCCAAACCAGACCATGATGGGGCGGCACGGTAGCGCAGCGGTAGAGTTGCTGCTTTACAGCGAATGCAGCGCCAGAGACACAGGTTCGATCCTGACTACGGGTGCTGCACTGTAAGGAGTTTGTACGTTCTCCCCGTGACCTGCGTGGGTTTTCTCCGAGATCTTCGGTTTCCTCCCACACTCCAAAGACGTACAGGTATGTAGGTTAATTGGCTGGGTAAATGTAAAAAAAATAAAAAAATTGTCCCTAGTGGGTGTAGGATAGTGTTAATGTACGGGGATCATTGGGCGGCACGGACTTGGAGGGCCGAAAAGGCCTGTTTCCGGCTGTAGATATATGATATGATATGATATGATGGAAAAGGTGAGAACAGACTATGATGGCAGTATAAAACTGGACCATCATTGCCTTTGGCAGATTGTGTTTTCTCAGTTGCCACAGGAAGTACATCCTCTGTTGGGCCTTTTTGACAGTGGAGTCGATGGTGGCCTCCCATTTAAGGTCTCTGGAGATGATGGTTCTAAGGAACTAAGGTTCTAATGACCACAGATGCGACTGTGGTGTTGTTGATGGTGGGTGGGGGGAGGGGAGGGGGAGCTCTCCTAGAATCTACAATCAATTCCACTGTCTTAAGAGTATTGAGCTCCATGTTGTTGTGATGGCACCAGGACGCCAGTTGTGTCACTTCCTGTCTGTAGGCAGATTCCTCCCCATCCTGGATCAGTCCAATCAGGGTTGTGTCATCCGCAAACTTGAGAAGCTTGAAAGAGGAGTCTGTGGAGGTGCAGTCATTGGTGTAGAGAGAGTAAAGGAGAGGGGAGAGTACGCAGCCTTTGCGGAGCTCCTAAGCTGAGGGTCTGTGAGTCCGACCTCGTGGTTTTCCAACGTCACATGTTGCTTCCAGTCTGTCAGGAAGTTGATGATCCACTGACAGAGGGGTTCAGACACAGTCAACTGGGATAGTTTGGACTGTAGTAGCTCTGGCACAATGGTGTTGAATGTAAAGCTAAAATCCACAAACAAAATCCTTGCATTGGTTCCACCGATCTATTGGCCCGGTATGCAAACTGCAGAGGGTCCAGCAGGGGGTTTATGATATTTTTCAGGTGGGCCAGCAATAGTCTTTCAAGGGTCTTCATGACGACGGAGGTCAGTGCGACAGGCCTGTAGTCATTAGGACCAGTAATCCTTGGCTTTTTGGGTACAGGGACAATAGTGGAGACTTTGCAGGCAGGGGCAGTGCAGGTTTGCAGGGACTGGTTGAAAATGTCTGTGTAGACTGTTGCCAGTTGCTTGGTACAGAGCTGGAGGGTAGAGGGGGAAACATTGTCTGGTCCTGGAGATTTACGGCTTTTCTGTCTCCTGAGTAGCTTCTCCACCTCCTCCATTTCTATTGTTAGTGATGGAGAAGTGGCCAGACTGATGTTGAGCAGCAAGGAGGGGGTGGGTAGTGGAGGAGGGCCCAGTCTTTGCAGATTGGAGTCAGGCTGTAAATGGGTGGAAGTGGTGATTGGGGATTGGGGAGTAGTGGTGATTGGGGAGTAGTGGGTGGGGGAGGGCATACTGGGGTTATGCTTCTGTATATCGAACCTGCAGTAGAATTCGTTCAGGTTGTTGGTCAATGAGCAGGGGGGGAGGGGTTTTCCTCTCGGAGCTGGTGATTTCTTGCAAGCCCTTCCACACTGAAGATGAGTCATTAGCTGAGAACTTGCTCCTCAACTTCTCAAAGCACCTTTCCTTGGCAGCTCTTATTTCTCTTCTCAGCTTGTACTTGGCCTGCCTGTAGAGGTCTGCATCCCTGCCTCTGTAGGCCTCATCTTTAGACTGGCGGCCATGTCTGAGTTCTGGGCATTGTCAAGTGAAAGGGAAATGAGGAATGGAACAGTTCCATGTGAGCCACCATTGACATCCACGATGTTGTATTGGAGGTATAAGCTGTATTGGTTTCCTGTTGTACAAGATTATATGGCCAGCTGACGCCTTCACAGCTTGTCTGCAAAGGACTTATTCGTAACAGTGCAACTAGAGCAACAACTATAATATTGTGAAATAGAGGCACAAGAGACTGCAGTTGCTGGAATCTTGAGCCAAATAATAATGTGCTGGAAGAGCTCAGAGGCCTAGGCACCATCAGACCAATAAAGGGTCCCGAGTCGAAACGTCGTCTGTCCATTTCCCTTCACAGATGCAGCCTTGTCCATTGTGTTCCTCCAGAAGTTTATTTTTATTCAATATTGTGAAGTGTTACCCTAAACAAGCCGTATGTTACTCAGGACCGCTCTCTAGTTATTGATAGGATGGTTCAGTTGCCTGATAACAGCTGGGAAGAAACTGTCCCTGAAAACGCACACCTCCAGATTCAGGTACAAATTCTTCCCAGTAGTTATCAACCAACTGAACCATCTTATCAACAACTCGAAAGCAGTCCTGAGTGGTTCGGGTCCATCTACCTCATTGGAAACCCTCAGACTGTATTTAATCACTTTACTGGACTTTATCTTGCACTAACCATTATTCCCTATAATTATGTACCTGTGAGCTGTGGATGGCTCGATTGGGATCGTATAGTTGGTTAGCACGCAACAAAAGCTTTTAACTGCACCTCGGTACACGTGACAATGAACTAAACTAAAGTAAAGGACCTGTCCCACTTAGGCGATTTTAAGGCAACTGCCGGCTTCTAGGCCGTCGCCGACAGTTCGCCGAGGTGTCGCAGGCATGATCGTGAGGAGTCTTCAAGGAATCGTAGTGGATCTTGGCGCGTCGCTGAGAAATCAACCGGATTGAAATTTCTCGACGACAGCTGGCTTGTCGCCAGGTATCGTTGCTTATTGCAGGCGCTGTCGCATGCTGTCCCCAGGTTTGCTAGGTTGTCTTACATGCATTTAGAAGCACGTAATATTAAATTAAGTAAAGTCATTTGAAGATACCATAAAATACATGTTTAACCAATTTATTAACCGTCAGAACATTTGACAGGTAGATTGGAGGCGACAGTTTGACAGTCAGGTAAGCGTGGGAATTATCACGATGTTTATGGCCATCAGCGATTACATTTAAAGTAGGCTCCCAACCCAGATATGCAACCCAGAAACCAGATATGCATCTCACGTACATTTTCAAAGAATGCTCACACTCTGCACAAAAATCCATTTAACCGTTTAAAATTAAATTTCTTAATACTGCTATTAGTAAACTGGAAGTCAATCCAGTTTATGCCTTGTTACCGTGAAGCTTGGTTTTCCAGTAATGCGGGCAAGATGTTATATTTCAAAACTCTCAAGTTATTACAGACTTGTCAGTGATTTCAGCAAAAAATAAGGATGCCAGAGAAGCATTGATAAGCGTGGGAATTTCGTGATGTTTCCGAAGACGGTGTAATCTCGACCTGACTCGGCATTGTCATGGTCATTGTTGTAGGGTAAAAGAAAATTTAGGCGATCTGCTACGACTTTGACAGTCGCCGGCAGTCGCTTAAAAAATCGCCTAAGTGGGACAGTCCCTTAAATATTCAGTTCAATTACAATGCTGAATTTACAGCATGATTTTCCATAACAGTTCTGTAAAATATAAATAAATAGTAATTTTAAGAACGATTAGAGAAATATTTTGGTAAGTGTCATGTGATCAAATCTCCATACCAATCTAACCCATATGTAGTATAGACACACTGTCTTAAGTGAGAATTAATCAAAACTTGACTTATCAATTTCAATGTATTTATCTTTTTCACACTTCTCCCATATTCAGGTCAAGGCATCCCCGAGAAGATTAGCCCATACAATTTGAGACCCAAGGAATTGCAGATGCTAGAAACTTGATAAACGAAGAAGTGCTGGAGTGCTCCTTTAATTCAGCAACACAAAGCAGAGACGAGGCAACTGTTTCAACAAACACTTGTGCATCTCTAAATAAGTAGCCAGTTAAAACTGTGTAGGAAGGAACTGCAGATGCTGGCTTAAACCCAAGATAGACACAAAAAGCTGGTGAAACTCAGTGGATTAGACAGCATCTCCGGACAAAAGGAATAGGTGATGTTTCGGGTCAAGACCCTTCTTAAAACTGTTGAATCACTGGAAGTCAGTTCACCTTTGGAAGACAGGTGTTGGCAAGCTGATGATAGCGAGTCAAGCTTTCATCTTTCAAGAAAATTACATCCACAGATTTGTTGAAATTGCCCCAACTCTTTAAACAGTAACAAATGTTATGTGCCATGGTTACAAATCATTCAAGGATTAAATATTACAGTATGTTAGCAATTGACAATAGACAATAGACAATAGACAATAGGTGCAGGAGTAGGCCATTCGGCCCTTCGAGCCAGCACCACCATTCAATGTGATCATGGCTGATCATTCTCAATCAGTATCCCATTCCTGTCTTCTCCCCATACCCTCTGACTCCGCTATCCTTAAGAGCTCTATCTAGCTCTCTCTTGAAAGCATTCAGAGAATTGGCCTCCACTGCCTTCTGAGGCAGAGAATTCCATAGATTTACAACTCTCTGACTGAAAACGTTTTTCCTCATCTCCGTTCTAAATGGCCTATCCCTTATTCTTAAACTGTGGCCCCTGGTTCTGGACTCCACCAACATTGGGAACATGTTTCCTGCCTCTAACGTGTCCAACCCCTTAATAATCTTATATGTTTCAATAAGATTCCTCTCATCCTTCTAAATTCCAGTGTATACATGCCTAGTTGCTCCAGTCTTTCAACATATGATAGTTCCGCTTATCCGGGAATTAACCTAGTGAACCCACGCTGCATGCCCTCAATAGCAAGAATATCCTTCCTCAAATTTGGAGACCAAAACTGCACACAGTACTCCAGGTGCGGTCACACTAGGGCCCTGCACAACTGCAGAAGGACCTCTTTGCTCCTATACTCAACCCCTCTTGTTATGAAGGCCAACATTCCATTGGCTTTCTTCACTGCCTGCTGTACCTGCATGCTTCCTTTCAGTGACTGATGCACTAAGACACCCAGATCTCGTTGTACGTCCCCTCTTCCTAACTTGACACCATTCAGATAATCATCTGTCTTCCTATTTTACCACCAAAGTGGATAACCTCACACTTATCCACATTAAACTGCATCTGTCATGCATCCGCCCACTCACACAACCTGTCCAAGTCACCCTGCAACCTCATAGCATCTTCCTCACAGTTCACACTGCCACCCAGCTTTGTGACATCTGCATATTTGCTAGTGTTAGTTTTGATCCCTTCATCCGTCATTAATGTATATTGTAAATAGCTGCGGTCCCAGCACCGAGCCTTGCGGTACCCCACTAGTCACTGCCTGCCATTCTGAAAGGGACCCATTTATCCCCACTATTTGCTTTCTGTCTGCCAACCAATTTTCTATCCATGTCAGTGCCCTACCCCCAATACCATGTGCTCTAATTTTGCCCACTAATCTCCTATGTGGGACCTTGTCGAAGGCTTTCTGAAAGTCAAGGTACACTACATCCACTGGCTCTCCCCTGTCCATTTTCCTAGTTACATCCTCAAAAAATTCCAGAAGATTAGTCAAGCATGATTTCCCCTTCGTAAATCCATGCTGACTCGGAACGATCCTGTTACTGCTATCCAAATACTTTGCAATTTTGTCTTTTATAATTGACTCCAGCATCTTCCCCACCATTGATATCAGACTAACTGGTCTATAATTTCCCGTTTTCTCTCTCCCTCCTTTCTTAAAAAGTGGGATAACATTAGCTCCCCTTCAATACACAGGAACTGATCCTGAATCTATAGAACATTGGAAAATGATCACCAATGCGTCCATGATTTCAAGAGCCCTCCTTAAGTACCCTGGAATGCAGACCATCGGGCCCTGGGGGATTATCAGCCTTCAGTCCCATCAATCTACCCAACACAATTTCCTGCCTAATATGAATTTCCTTCAGTTCCTCCGTCAATAATTTAATGTTGCCTCTCATGGGGTGGTGGGAAATATTATCGGGATGTACAAGAAGAATGAAGTTGTGGTTTAGGGAGGCACAGTGGTGCAACAGTAGAGTGGTTACCATACAACAGCATGGGTGCTGTCTGCGTGGAGTTTGCATGCTCTCCCTGTGACCATGTGGGTTTTCTTCAGGTGTTCCAGTTTCCTCCCACATTCCAAAGACGTGCAGGTTTGTAGGTTAATTGGCTTCTGTAAATTGTCCAGAGAGGGTAGTACTAGAACAAGTGTAAGGGTGATCGTTGGTTGGCACAGACTTGGTGGACCGAAGGATCTGTTCCATCCTCTATCTCTAAACTAAACGAAACTAATCTGAGGAAATGTGCAGAGGTAGTTGGTGAGTATTGAAGAAATCTCATTCTGTCGCAGGATTGATCATCGTTGGGGGCTTAAGGCTGTGTTCTGACTTCATAGGACCACCCATGAACCTAGGGCTGCTACGATAGCCAAGCCACTGAACTGTTATTTGTTCAGCTTCCGAAAGAATGTAGGCATAGATGGAAAGATTTTTTGACTTCTGCCACCCAGTTCAGTGTGAGCCTCGGCTTTGTAAACAGCTGTTAAATACAGTAAACTCTGGCAATCCAGCATCTGATTGTTTGCAAATGCTGATAGTTTGACATCTAGTCACTCATTAGCCCAGAACACAGGCCAAGGGGTCTGGAGAACAGGCAGAATGAGCGACTAGGGTCAGAGGGTATGGGGAGAAGGCAGGAACGGGGTACTGATTGAGAATGATCAGCCATGATCACATTGAATGGTGGTGCTGGCTCGAAGGGCCGAATGGCATACTCCTGCACCTATTATCTATTGTCTATTGGGCCACGGTTCAGATTAAAATCAGAGACAGGAAAATAAAACATGTCTGATTAATTCATTGAAATATACAACATGGAAACAGGCCTTTCGGCACACCGTATCCTCACCAACCAATAATCACCTGGTCTCACACTAGTTCTATGTTATCCCACTTTTGCATCCACTCCCTATATCCTTTACAGGGATCGATTATTCTTCACACTCACATGCTTCGTGGATGTGGGGAGAAACAAGTGTACCTGGAGGAAACCCACGTGGTCACAATTAGAACATGCAAACTGCACCCAGACAGCACCCAAGGTTAAGATCTTATCCTGATCTCGAACACTGTGAGGCAGTAGTTGTACCAGCTGCACCACTGTGCTGCACCGTTCCACAGGAGGTGCATATTGTTATCCAGATATCCCTCTTCCTTTGGCAACATGCTTGGACAGGTTGGGTGAGTGGGCAATTGCATGGCAGATGCAGTTTTATGTGGATAAGTATGAAGTTATCCACTTTGGTGGCAAGAATGGATAGGCAGATTATTATCTGAATGGTGTCAAGTTAGGAAAAGGGGACGTACAACGAGATCTGGGTGTCCTGGTGCATCAGTCACTGAAAGGAAGCATGCAGGTACAGCAGGCACTGAAGTAAGCCAATGGAATGTTGGCCTTCATAACAAGAGGAGTTGAGTCTAGGAGGAAACATCGAAACATAGAAAATAGGTGCAGGAGGAGGCCATTCAGCCCTTTAAGCCAGCACCCCCATTCATTGTGATCATGGCTGATCATCCACAGTGAGTAACCTGTGCCTGCCTTCTCTCTATCTAAAGGGCCAGTCCCACTTCGGCGATTTTTTAGGCGACTGCCGGCGACTATCAAAGTCATAGTGGATCGCCAACATTTTCTTTTACCCTACAACAATGACCACGACAATGCCGAGTCAGGTCGATACAAGTTACTTTTTTTGTGAAACTAGCACCTGGCTAAGAAATTATACCATCTTCGGAAACATCGTGAAATTCCCAAGCTTATCTGACCGTCAAACTGTCGCCTCCGATCTACCTGTTAAATGCCTGACGGTAAATAATTTGGTTAAACAAAACTATCTTCTGGTATCTTCAAATGCCTTTTCTTAATTTAATATTACGTGCTTCTAAGGCATCTGCGACAACCTAGTAAACCTGGGGACAGCATGCGACAGCGCCCGCAATAAGCTACGATACCTAGCGACAAGCCAGCTGTCGCCGAGAAATTTCTATCTGGAATTTTTTTCCGCGACAAGCTGAGATCTGCTACGATTCATTGAAGACTCCTCACGATCATGCCCGCGACACCCCAGCGAATGTTTGGCAACAGCCTAGTCGCCGGCAGTCGCCGGCAGTCGCCTTAAAATCGCCTAAGTGGGATAGGCCCTAATTCTCTTTTAAATTCATCCAGTGTATTGGCCCTCCACTGCCTTCTGTGGCAGAGAATTCCACAAATTCACAACTCTGGGTGAAAAAGTTCCTTCTCACCTCAGTTTTAAATGGCCTCCCCTTTATTCTAAGACTGTGCCCCTGGTTCTGGACTCCCCCAACATTGGGAACATTTTTCCTGCATCTAGCTTGTCCAGTCCTTTTATAATTTTATATATCTTTATAACATCCCCTCTCATCTTTCTAAACTCCAGTGAATAGAAGCCTAGTCTTTTCAATCTTTCCTCGGATGACAGTCCCGCCATCCCAGGGATCAATCTCATGAACCTTCCTCAAATTAGGAGACCAAAACTGTACACAGTACTCCAGATGAGGTCTTACCAGGGCACTATACAACTGCAGAAGAACCTCTTTACTCCTATACTCAAATCCTCTCGTTATGAAGGCCAACATAACATAAGCTTTCTTCACTGCCTGCTGTACCTGCACGCCAACTTTCAGTGACTATTGTACAAGGACACGCAGGTCTCGCTGCATTTCCCCCTTACCTAACCTGACACCATTCAGATAATAATCTGCCTCCTTGTTTTTGCCGCCAAAGTGGATAACCTCACATTTATCTATATTATACTGCATCTGCCAAGCATCTGCCCACTCACTAAACCTGTCCAGGTCACCCTGCAGTTGTAGTCCTTCTGCAGTTGGACAGGGCCCTGGTGAAAACACATCTGGAGTATTGTGTGCAGTTTTGGTCTCCTAATTTGATGAAGGATATTTTTGCTATTGAGGGAGTGCAGCATAGGTTCACTAGGTTAATTCCTGGGATGGCGCGACTGTCGTATGTCGAAAGACTGGAGCAACTGGGCTTGTATACACTGGAATTTAGAAGGAAGAGAGGGGATCTTATAGAAATATATAAAATTATTAAGGGATTCGACAAACTAGATGCAGGAAACATGTTCCCAATGTTGTGGGAGTCCAGAACTAGGGGCCACAGTTTAACAATAAGAGGTAGGCCATTTAGAACTGAGATGAGGAAAATCTTTTTCACACTGAGAATTGTGAATTTGTGGAATTCTCTGCCTCAGAAGGAAGTGGAGGCCGATTCATTGGATGCATTCAAAAGAGAGTTAGATAGAGCTCTTAGGGCTAGCGGAATCAAGGGGTATGGGGAGAAGGCAGGAAAGGGGTACTGATTGTAGAAGATCAGCCATGATCACATTGAATGGTGGTGCTGTCTCGAAGGGCCAAATGGCCTACTGCTGCACCTATTGTCTATGTACCTATGTATGTATGAAACTGGTTATTAACCCATCGAATTTATCAATTTTCACCATTACTGGTGCGGTGGGTAATTTGACTAATGCTACAAATCTACATGAACAAATCACATGCCAAAATGACGTAAAATCATCAAAAATTAGACTCCAGTTACTGGGGCAACTCTACAGCACCTTTTAGGGATGATCAGTACATGAAATACATGGAGGGTATCACAAAATGCTGGAGTAACTCAGCGGGCCAGGCAGCATCTCAGGAGAGAAGGAATGGGTGAGGTTTCGGGTCGAGACCCTTCTTCAGACTGATGTCAAGGGAGGGGGTGGGATCAAGATAGGATGTTGTGGGAGACAGGAAGACAGTGGGAGAACTAGGAAGGGGGAGGGGAAAGGGAGGAACAGAGGATCTATATGAAGTTAGAGAAATCAATGTTCATACCGCTGGGGTATAAGCTGCCCAAGCGGAATATGAGATGCTGGTCCTCCAATTTGCGGTGGGCCTCACTATGACAATGGAGGAGGCCCATAACAGAAAGGTCAGACTGAGAGTGGGAGGGGAAGTTGAAGTGCTGAGCCACCGGGAGATCAGGTTGGTTAAGGCGGACTGAGCGAAGGTGTTGAACGAAACGATCGCCGAGCCTGCGTTTGGTCTCACCGATGTAGAGAAGTTGACATCTAGAACAGCTGATACAATAGATGAGGTTGGAAGAGGTGCAGGTGAACCTCTGCCTCACCTGGAAAGACTGAGTCCTTGGATGGAGTCGAGGGGGGAGGTAAAGGGGCAGGTGTTGCATCTCCTGCGGTTGCAGGGGAAAGTACCTGGGGAGGGGGTAGTTTGGGTGGGAAGGGACGAGTGGACCAGGGAGTTATGGAAGGAACGGTCTCTGTGGAAAGCAGAAAGGGGAAGAGATGGGAAGATGTGGCCAGTAGTGGGATCCCGTTGGAGGTGACGGAAATGTTGGAGGATAATTTGTTGGTTACGCTGGCTGATGGGGTGAAAGGTGAGAACAAGGGGGACTCTATCCTTGTTACGAATGGGGAGAGGGGGAGCAAGAGTGGAGCTGCGGGATGTAGAGGAGGCATGGAAATCAGTTGGTAATTATTAAAGTTTATTTGCTTGATTTGCCGCACGATGTTAGGGCTGGGTTATGTGCGTGTATATTGCATTCCTCTACTCACATGATCAATTTAGAGAGGTTACGATAGTCAAAATAAAGAGCAAACACAGAAATATATCCCTTATTAATTTACTTTGTTATCATTAAATTAGGGCCTAAATGCCACATAGACATTCTGCTATTTCTTCTATGTTACCGAAAAGATAAGGAGGTCTTTGATTTTAGTCCAATAAACAATCATGTAATTAGAAAGTAATATTTTGTAATTACCATATTAATATAGCTGTGATGAATGTTCCAACCTGCTTCCTGCTGATAAAGCACAAGCTACAGCAGCAGAACTATGATCCACCGGTATAGTATATGCAACTTTGCCCTTAGCAGATGACCTCTCTCAATGATTGGTGTCAAACTAGGTCAGTAGCCCCAGTTCAACGTGTCGCAGAGCTTGACGGGAGTGGCACCTTAAAAGAATATCTGAAAATGCAGACCAAAAGAACCAATGCTAAGCAGCAGAAGTAATCTCACCATGGAAAGGCAAAGTGACCCCATAAACAAGGAACAAATCAAAGCTGTGTGTGTGTGTGTGTGTGCGTGTGTGTGATTCTGTCATGTCTAATGAACAGTAGTGGGCAATTGAACAGCTAATGGGAGGGGGATGTTTCATGAATAGGCCTGTCTTCAACAAAGATGCACCCAATATCATGGGTGCCAAAGGAGAATAGAGACAGCCGCAACCATCTTTCACTGAAAACACGAAGATTGAAGAAGAGTACCGACCTAAAATCGCATCTGTCCTTTCACTCCACAGATGCTGCCAGACCAGTTGAGGTCCTCCAGCACTTTGTGTTTTTATCAAGATTCCATAATCTGCAGTTTCTTGTCTCACTATCTTCAACTCGATATTCCAAGTAGATAATCCATCTTGGTCACTTCCAAAATGCCCATCTTCACAGATCCTGGGGTTCGGGAAATTTGATGCATTGCTTGTGATGTTAAGAAATGGCTGAAACATTAAATGCTGTGAGCTTTGGCAGCGATCTGGCTTCGAGCTGAGGGTGCGCGCCAAGACTAGTTGTGCGTCTCTCCAAACTTTTGCTGTACAATTACAACACTAGCAACTGGCCAGAATTGTCGACAAGTAGTTGTCCCTTCCTCAAAAAGCCGAACAAATCAAATCTGACTAATTATTGCCCTGTCAGCTTAATCTCAAGCATATAGTCTGAAGAAGAGCCCGACCTGAAACGTCATATGCCTATGTCCTCCAGAGATGCTACCCAACACACTGAGTTACTCTAGCACTTTGTGTTTTGCTAGTTATTGCTCTATCAGCATATTCTCAATTGTCAGGTGAACAGTGGGAGGGGTTGCTGATAAACATCACTTACTCATTTATAACCCACTAATCAATGCTCAATAGGCCCCAGCATGTATGATAATTCTGATCCAGACAGGAAGTGTAAAATGATGTAAAGGACAGCAAGGACTTTATAATCAGTTGAACACAGTGATATCATACAGGGCAGTCAAAATTTGCAATATCTACAACTATCTTTATGTGCAACTATATGTACAACTTTGGGGTAGTGATTTTGGATGAATGGCCTACTCCTGCACCTATTTTCTATTTTTCTATATTTCTATGTTATGAGTTGGTGTGATAATGGTTAACATGTCAGGAATGTGGTAAACAGTTTGATTAAAGTGGATTGCTGTGGTGATCTGCCATGTAACAAGAGGTAACTTGTTACGTGACAGGAAGTTGTTTGATTGTGTTTATAAAAGAAGGAGATTGTGCCTTGAGATTTTGTACTAGATTAAATGGCTTTATAAAGTTGCAAGTTTAAGCTACCCAATTTATATGGGTAGACAAAGTCTTGGGTGCTTCAAATAAAAGCACAACTTAAATCAGATTCCTTGCAAGTGACGTACAAGAGGAAAATACTGGTCATTAATTCGGCCCTGCTTTGTTTCCTGCAATGAGAAAGGAAATTGAATGGGATGTAAAGCAGGCTGCTGATTCACTATTACCTGCTTTTGCTAGGCAGAAAACTAGATTCACTCTAAGAGTATTCATCACAGCAAGCAACATTCATGTTTTGAAATGATAAAACTGTTTTCCTACAAGCTGGTCTGATGATGTGCAAATGTATGCTGCAAATGTTTCAATTATTTATGGAGTTTAAAGCATTGAAAAAAAAATATTTGGCAAACTTTTATCCTGTTGGGGAAGGAACCTTTGATTTTATACATTACAATGGTATTCTATATGAATAACACAATGACAACTTTATGTTGTTGCGATGTGTTTATTAATGAGAAAATTACTCCAACCAATTTTCAAACATTATCATAACAACCCTGAGTACATCAGGCTGCACATGCCAGGCAAACTGTGACTGAATAAGCAAAATCAAATTGTCGACAAATGACAGTTATCATCCTTTCAAATCATAGGTAACCATTACGTTCAAAACACAACAATATTATTATTTAGTTGGTATACTTCTTTAGGTTTATTTATTGTAACGTGTAGCAAGAAACAGTGAAAAGCTTCGTTTTATATGCTATTCAATCAGATAAACCTATACATAAATCAAGTCAAACATATCAATCAAGTCAATTCATACAATCAAGTCAAATTCAAATGCAATATGTAGAGCAAAGAGGCAGGTACAATGTGCAGAATACAGTTCTCATCCAAACCTCAATGTCCAAAAATGGGGTAAAAGTGACTCAGACAATACCTTCACTTATGGAAGGACCTTTCAGAATTCTGATAACAGAGGCAAAGAAGCTGTTCCTCAATCTGGGGTTGTGTGTTTTCAAGTTTCTGCATCTTCTGCCTGATGGGAGCTAGGAGAAGAAGGAATGACTGGTGTGGGACAGCTTTTGATTATGTTGGCTGCTCTTTCGAGGCATTGTGAAGTGTAGATGGAGTTAATGGTCAGTGTAATGGACTGAGCTCCATCTACAACATTCTGCAATTGGTTGGGGTCTTGGGAAAAGCTGTTCCCAAACCAAGCTGTGATGCAACTTGACAGTATACTTTCAATGGTCATCTGTAGAAGTTTCTAAGAGTAATTGAAGACATGCTGAACTTCCTCAATGTCCTGAGGAAGTAGAGGTGTTGGTGTGCTGTCTTGTCTGTCACTTCAATATGGTTGGTCCATGACAAATTGTTGGTAATATTAACACCAAAGAACTTGAAGCTCTCGACCATTTTCACTTCGGAAATCATTGATGTTGATTGGGACATGTACGCCACCATTCTTCATGAAGTCAAAAGCTAACTCCTCATCTTGCTGTTGTCCTGACACCATGTCACTATGTTTTCTGTCTCCTTTCTGTACTCTGTTTCATCATTATTCATGATCCGGCCCACCACACTAGTATCATCCGCAAACTTGTAGATTGAGTTAGAGTTAAATTTGGCCACACATCCATGAGTATATAGGGAGTATAGTAGGGAACTGAGAACACATCATAAGAGGACACTCGTGTTGATAATCATTATGAAAGAGGTGCCATCACCTATCCTCACTGATTGAGGTCTGTTGGTCATAAAGACGAGCATTCAGTGGAAGGGGGGGGGGGGGGGGGGTCTGGGGGTTGCTGATATCTAGGTCCAGGAGTTTGAAGTTGAGTTTGGTTTGGATTATGCTGTTGAAGCTGCAGTTGATAAATGACAGATGATACGTAAGATACCGTTAAAACAAAATTAAACAGTTTCTCAATTATGTAATAACAGGTGTAGTTCAGTTTTAGCTTAGTTTACTTTAGTTTATTGTCACGTGTAATGAGGTACAGTGAAAAGCTTTTGTTGTGTGCTAACCGGTCAGCAGAAAGACAATACATGATTACAATCGAGCCATTCACAGTGTACAAATACATGATAAAGGTAATAACGTGAATAACGTTTAATGCAAGATAAAGTTCAGTAAAGTCTGATCAAGGATAGTCCAAGGGTCTCCAATGAACTGGAGTCAAGGAACTGCAGATGCTGGTTTATACCAAAGAGAGATACAAAATGCTGGAGTAACTCAGCAGGTCAGGCAATATCACTGGGGAACATGGATAGGTGATGTTTTAGGTCGGAACCTTTATGCACTCTGATTCAGAGCTAATCAGTAAAGCATAGAAAAATAGGAGCATGCATAGGCCATTCAGTCTTCTGAGCATGCTCTGCCATCTAATATGAACCTGACTGATATTCTGCCTCAATACCACATATCTGCACCTGCCCCATTACCTTTGATGCCTTTTGTTCCTGGAAATCAATCTTCTTAAATTGAATTCAGCCATTTGACCTGCACCGAGTTCTGAGGTGGAGAATTCCACAAGCTGACCATCCACTGAGTGAAGACATCTCTCCTTACCTCAGTTCTAAATGCCTTTGTCCTTATTCTTGGGGTAGTGATCTTGGTTCTAGACCTCTGAGCCAATAAAAACCTCTTCCCTGCACCCACACACGGTCCTTGGAGGGCTCTGTTCCAAAAACACAATTGTAATGATCTTTATTGACTGTCATGGCTAAATTTTAACCTTCCACCAAACTCACAAGTTCCACTATTGGATAATTTGCTCTTCTCTTCTCCCCTTTCCCAGAAACACTAATCTTGGGTTGAGCTCAATTTCAGTGCACTGGGTAATTTTAACTTCCAGTTCAATTGTAATCTGAGTCCATTTTCTCAGAAGATGTAAGTGGATGGCAGGATCAGGGGCAGTGAAAGGAGGAGTTCCATTGAGGGAAGAACCTCCGACAGACAAAAGAATTCCCGACAGACCGTGGCCATACCCCAGCAGCAGGCCCGGCTCACCCGCCACGGAATCTGGAACCCCGCCTGGATTGGAAGCCTCATCCGAGTCTTGTCTCCTGCTCGCCCCCGAAGATCGGGAACCGGAGAGGTGGTGGAGTGAGTCAGTGACAGAGGCAGATGCTGGACAAAGTGCCTGTAAAAAGAACCAGGAGCCTTACCTTCCACACCCTCAAGGTCGGTTGCAGGAGACGCCCCCTCGGCATGAAGGCTGGAGGTGGTCAGGCGAGGAGAGGGGCGATGATTCGCGGGATGATCCGGATTATGGCGACGGCTGCAACAGGTATCTATGGCCAGCTGCAACTGGGACTTCGAATATGGCGCCAAAACTGCTGACTCTTGCATATCGACTAAGTGGGCTGTTTCTTTGCATTCTCTATATATTCGGGAATTGTATTTACGTATGATAATAATCTTACTAATCTTAATTTGCATGCAAAAAAAAGTCACTGTACCTTGATACATGATAAAAAGAACCAATAAACCATTGAAATTGTACCAACGGCACATAAGATCTAGGAGGTCCACAAAAGCATACATGGAGTAAAATGGGTTGCCCCTAAATTGGCATTAATTTATGAACACTCAGGGTGCATCCTGCTTGCCATGCTGATTTAATGCTGTTGTCGCCATTTTACAGCTTAAAGCTCCAGACTGCATGATCGAGAGCTGAATGAACATCCAAAGACGTACAGGTATGTAGGTTAATTGACTGGGTAAATATAAAAATTGTCCCTGGTGTGTGTAGGATAGTGTTAATATGCGGGGATCGCTGGGCAGTGCGGACTTGGTGGGTCGAAAGGCCTGTTTCCGCGCTGTATCTCTAAATCTAAAAAAAAAACTAAAAAAACATTTAGTAACTGAAAGGACTATGGCTTTATTGCTATACTGCTGATAAGGTTAGTTACATGCTTTTTACTTCATTACTATGATCATGACCTTTCCCAGAAGTGTTTCAAGTGGTAGACGTCTACAAGGACTGAGGAGACAGGTGCTCAAGGGCATTTTCCTGACTTTAAGCTTGAACTGAAAGCCTGTTTGTGGGCAAATCGGACGGACTCTGCCCTATTGTCGGAACAAAGGAATGTTACCCTTTCAACACCAGTTAAGTGGTTATCTTAGTGAACATAGGCAGAAGATCCTTCTTCCCTGTGGCTATTAACTGTACAACTCCTCCTCCTTCTGTCGTGGGGTAGACTGACTCCCCTCCCTCCCCAATCTTCACACATCCCCAATCCTTTCCACTCGTCACCTTAATTTCATGTTTCATGTATTTTTTGTTTTTATGACTGTTGGCAGAACAATTTCCCTCCTGGGATAAATAAAGTTCTATCGTATCATATCGTATCATATTCAATTGTATCGTAAATCAACAGTAAATACTTGGTCACCTGACAACGAGAATAAAGCCTTCATTCTGTGCCCTTCCATTGTGTTAGTAGCACTTGAGCCACTCCGACAAACCAAAGGGTAACCACATGGTGACTGGAGACATTAACCAATGATACATGGCTCATGGGCAATCTACTCACACGTTCACAGAATCAGTACAATGAAAGCCACGGTGTCACACAAAATCAGATAGAGGAGGCAGACCATTTATGTGCTGAGAACGTGGAGAAAAAGCAGAAAAGCCACCTATTTAGTTTAGTCTAGTTTTTTTTTAAAATTGGCGCATGTACCAAGGTATAGTGAGAAGTGTTGTTCTTACGTGCTATCCATTCAGCGGAAAGATTTTACATGATTACAATCAAGCTACCCACAGTGCACAGATACACGTTAAAGGGAAGAATTTTTAGTCAAGATAAAATCCAGTAGTTTAGTTTAGTTTAGTTTAGTTTAGAGATACAGTGCGGAAACAGGCCAGGCCCTTCAGTCCACCGAGTCTGCGCCGACCAGCGATCCCCGCACACTAACACTATCCGACGCACACAAGGGACAATATACATTAATACCAAGCCAATTAACCTACAAACCTGTATGTCTTTGGAGCGTGGGAGGAAACCAAAGATCTCGGAGAAAACCCACGCGGTCATGGGGAGAACGTACAAACTCTGTACAGACAGCACCCGTGATCGGGATCGATCCCGGGTCTCCGACGCTGCAAACGCTGTAAGGCAGCAACTCTACCGCTGCGCCACCGTGCCACCCAGTAGGGAAAATGAAGAAGAGCTTAGTTAGAGCAAGAAATGCTGCTGTTGGAGTGGTTTTAAAGAGTGGAGTGATTGTAATGAATGATTGCTGATCCGTTCTATACCAGCACGCAGAGAGTCACCTGGCTTGGGCGCCATTTTGTAAATATGTCCTCGACCAACATTATTTCCATAAAAATACCTTTTTTTTTTTTTTGGTTTGGGCTTACATAATTCCAATTGCCCCTGATATTTAGACCGTGTTAAACATTGGAAAAATTATTTGCAAACGTGTCTCTAAAGCATCCAAAGCATTAATGAAATGAGTTGTGTCACCCAGGGCACATTTCATTGCTGGTAACAGTAACCAAAGCTGTTAGATGAAAACAATAAGCTTGATGAGTGCCGAATGCCAAATTTACATCCCTCTTGAAAGGTACTATATAATTTCTCTGACGGACAACGACAGTGAAATTCAAAAAGTCGAACCTGTTCATCAAAGAAAAATCTGTAATTTGCACTTTTAAGTCAACACAGTTAGTAATGTATACATCTGCAGGATTCTTATCTCACATTGTTCTCTCATGTTTCTTCTACATCAATTCCCTCCTGCCACTTTCTTGTCAGAGATTCTCCAACTTCACCAATATTTATGAGGGGCTCTGATAAATCTAACAGACACTCTTTTAAGCCTAAACCTCCAATCTGACAGCAGGCTCTCTTTTTTTCAATTCTGAGAGTTAGCCAGTCTTTTAGAATTTCACGAAGGTAGACACAAAGTGCTGGAGCAACTCAATGGGTCAGGCAGCATCTCTGGAGAAAAAGGGATGAGTGACACTTCTGTTCGGAACCCTTTCTCACTGTGGGAGCTGTGGCTTAGTGAGAAGGGCTCTCTGCCTCAGGTCGGTGGGTTACGGGTTCGAGTCCTATTCTGGGATGTTGTGGCTGTATTTTGGTGCAGAGAGAGTGCTGCTACCAATATTGTAGTGGGGAATAGAAATTGCTTTTCAGGCAGGTACACGGTGGCGCAGCGGTAGAGTTGCTGCCTTACAGCACCAGAGACCAGGATTTGATCCCGACTGTCGGTGCTGTCTGTATGGAGTATGTACGTTCTCCCCGTGACTACGTGAGTTTTCTCTGGGTGCTCTGTTTTCCTCCCACATTCTAAAGACGTGCAGGTCTGTAGGTTAACTGGCTTTGGTAAAAACTGTAGATTGGCCCTAGTGTATGTAGGATAGTGCTAGTGTGTGGGGATCGCTGGTCGGTGCAGACTCAGTGGGCCAAATGTCCTGTTTCCGCGCTGTATCTTTAAACTAAACTAAACTAAACTTCAGACGGAAAGTAGAGGGGAGGATTTCTCACCAACTGAAAGATAAAAGTCATTAGATCATGATATTCCAAGCGTCATTCCTCGTTCTACATGACATCCATCAATTGAATGGGACAAGCTTGAACAGATCAGGGAGGTGCAGCAAATGTTTATTGTGGATGAAATGGACCTCACCATCGGCTTCTCCATGGGCTCCGACCCGCGAGGCTCCGGCCTTGGCTTCTCCTCTCTGCCTATCCCACTGAGTTACTCCAGTACTTTGTGTCTATCTTTGGTATAAACCAGCATCTGCAGTTCTTTGTGTCTAAGGAATAGCAGATTCTGGTTTCTATTAATGTTAGGCACAAAATAATGGAATAACTCAGTGGCTCAGGCAGTTTCTCAGGAGAAAATGGACAGGTGATGTTTCGGGTCGGGATCCTTCATCAGTGTGAAGATGGGACCCGACCCGAAACATCACCTGCCCATTTTCTCCAGAGATGCTGCCTGGACCGCTGAATTATTCTAGTGTTTTGTGTCAATCTTTTGCATGCAATCTCTTGCTGCGTGTTTGCAATCACACTACTTTTTTTTAAATTTCATTGCCTAGATGTGCAGAGCGGGGTAATACAGAGCAACGCTTTAAGGGGAGTCAGAGATTATTGCAGTTCCTGGCTTCCAAGTGCTTGGTTATAAATTTACTGTCAAGCACTTTATCAGCTGCACCAACACAACCCATGGGGGACATATTCTGCTGAAAGCCTCAGCTGACTGCTTGTAAACTGGGACTCTCAGTAAATTGTTCTCTTCGCACCTTAATCCTGCATACATTAATCCTGTCTGCATGTTGCGGGTGTTGGGGTCTAGTCAGGCTTTCATAACCTCAGAATGAGAAAGTGTTTCAGTCTGTGCACACAGAAATGTCACAGCAGTGGGAATATCTTTCAGTGCACATCTGCACCTTAGCTTAATGGAGGTGAGTAAACAGAAGAGAAGGGTGACTAGAGATATCAGAAGCCTTCAAAAGGCAGCCCATTTTAACATGGTTTTCCCCAGCCTCTTGTTACAATATTGAAGAGTCACTGTCACTGAAATCAAAGGAACACCAGTGATGGGGTTATCCAACCAAACCAACAGACATACAGAAAATTAGGGTCAGTAATCCAATTCATGATCAATTTGGTAGTTGCCTTCAGTGTTGACCTCCCAGCTGATGATGTCCTACCCATGGACATTCCAAGTTGGTTCAGCAGAGTGAATGACTTCCACTGATGGAAGCTGCAGCAAGATGCAAAGGCAACATCATTCTGCAGTAGATGTCTTCAAGTGGAACCCTTCACTGGTGGTCAAGTCAATGGATATTTTTAAGGCAAATTCCTGATTCGTATGTGTGTCAGCGGTTATGGGGATAAAACAGGAGAATGGGGTTGAGAGGGAAAGATAGATCAGCCATGATTGAAAGGGAGAGTAGATGGAGCAAATAGTATGATTCTGCTCCTAAAACTTATGAACTTATGAACTTATTATGAATAATTCCAGCACCTACAGTTCCTTGTGTCTCCATTTGTATGCATCAGAACTTTGTGTGCATGTGGGGCTGGCTGTAAAACAGATTATCAGATTAGCTGACCATTTACACACCTTTGTGCAACTTGTTTCAGTCCCAACCCTTCTCATCTGTATCCACCTTGCGTCTGAAGAGGGGTTCCCACTCAAAACGTCACCTATTCCTTTCCTCCAGAGATGCTGCCTGACTCACTGAGTTACTCCAGCATTTTATGTCTATCTTCGGTATAAACCAGCATCTGCAGTTCCTTCCTGCACATAGTATCCACCTATCACATGCCTGGCTTTGTCTTGCCCCCAGCTTCCTCCCCCCTATAATCAGTCTGAAAAAGATCCTGACTCAAAGTGCCGTCTATTCATATCCTCCAGAGATGCTGCCTGACCCCACTGTGTTACTCAACAACATTTGAGTCTTAGACACAAAGTGCTGGAGCTGCCTGACCCACTGAGCTATTCAAGCACTTTGTGCCTATCTTCGGAAGAAACCTGCATCTGCAGTTCCTTCCAAAACAACTTTTGAATCTTTATCATTTAATGTTGTCACCAGATGCTTTAATTCTCTTCTGCCTTAGGTATCTGTCTAGTTTCACCTTAAACTGTGTTGGAATGTCTAGCTAGGGAAGGCACACCGTCTGCACCACAGTGTTGTTATCTGGGGCTTAGCATCTCATGGAAATACATATCAGATAGAGGTATGCACTAACTAGGGTGACTGGAGGTATTGTGAAACCACACTCAATATTTCCCCAATGGCTGTCACTCTCTCCATTATTTGTCAATTTGCCAAGAAAATATCAGTGGTAATGAATTTAAATAACCCAAGATAATAAACCCATGCTGAGTAAAATCCTAATGTGAAACTTCTCACAAGTATAAATACAGCTGACAATACTTACAAATGCCTTTCAATAGGTGACTCATCTATACCATTGGGGCAGCACCGTGGCGTAGCGATAGAGCTGCTGCCTTACAGCGCCAGAGACCTGGGTTTGATCCTGACTACGGGCGCCGTCTGTACAGAGTTTGTCCGTTCTCCCTGTGACCGTGTGGGTTTTCTCCCGCTGCTCCGGTTTCCTCCCACACTCCAAACACATACAAGTTTGTGGGATAATTGGCTTTGATTAAAAAATTGTAGTCTTAGTATAGCTGGTCATTGCAGACTCGGTGGGCCGAAGGGCCTGTTTCCACGCTGCATTTCTAAAGTCTAAAGTCTAATGTCTAATTACTCAAATCGTCAAAGACAATAAGCAAACCATTAAATATTTAAACCACTTTCATATTCAATCCTTCTATTGGCACCTTATGGTGGACTTCTGCTCCAATGTAAGGAATGACAAATAAATAATCAGGATGTTGTTTAAACCAGGACAAAGGCCGTTTATTTTGTCTCTTCATGCAGTGAGTGCACAGCAACAGCTTGAATTGACAAGTGGGGTGTTCCTTTATTTCAGACCTGTCATCCTCCAACGTGCCACTCCTTAAAAATATTTCCTTGTGAAAAGAGTGAGTGTGTATTTAATGACTGTTGATCAGTCTGCTGACAGACTAACCTTAAAATATAGTTCAAGGGTGTACCAGGTGCTTTGGCAAGATTCTCTCTCTCTCTCTCTCTCTCTCTCTCTCTCTCTCTCTCTTCTCTCTTCTCTCTCTCCCCCTCTCCCCCTCCCCCTCTCCCCCTCTCTCCCTCTCCCCTCTCTCTCTCTCTCTCTCTCTCTCTCTCTCTCTCTCTTTCTCTCTCTCTCCTCCCCTTTAAATCCCTCTCCCCCTCCCTCCCACCCTCCCCCTCCAGCCCTCACCCCTACCTCCCTCTCATGCTTTCTCTCCCTCCCTCTCCCTCCCCCACCTCACTTATTCCCTCTCTCACCCCCCTCTCTCTTTCCCCTTCCTCCTTCTGCCCCTCCACTCCTACCTTGTCTCTCCTCTTCCACCTCACTCTCCCCCCCACTGACCCCTTCCCTTTAGCTCTATCCTGCCTCCCTCCCCAACTCCTACCCCCCTCACCCATCCCAATGCCCTCCCTCACCACCCACTCCCAGTCCCATTCTCTCCAAATTCCCCCATTCCCCTCCCTAACCCACCCCCACTCTCCACCCTAGACTCCCACTCACTCCCCTCTTCTTCCTGATGTTGATGCAGGTCCTGGTATTTTTTCACCATTCTGTTAAGCAAACAACATGACAGAAATTTGCTGCAGATTCAACTGTCTTTGTCTTCTTGCTGTTATTTGTCAGGTTCTTAATTGGCATGAGTTGAAGTCCACACTAATTTCAAGTGTTAAATATGCTGACATTTGCTGGCATTGTGTGGTAAAGAATATCCACGTGGCACTGACGTAAACTCATCAATTGATAAATGGCTGTCATTTGTGTGTGCAAATACCTTGACTAATGAGAAATCTCAATTCCCAGGCAGCAATTTTTCACGAGTAAAGCAATCAGCAAATGGCTAATCCTACACTTTCACATCTTTTTCTTTCATTTTCATCTTTAAATCTGCTCCTATCCGCATGCGGGGAAACCACACCCAATGTAAGTGAAACTGATCCTGCTTTATATTTTGCCAGACGTCATGAATTAAGAGTCCAGAGTGTTTAACTGGCATAGGCATCGGGAACGGAACAATTAAATTGTTACTTGCTGCAGCTTTTACAGACACATTAACACAACACAGCAATAACTATGCTATAAACAACAACAGATATACCAGAAAACCACATGGAAAGAGTGCAAGCCAAAGTACATGGTGTTACCCTGGCACAAATTCTATAGTAGTTTAGTTTTTAGTTTAGTTTAGTTTATTGCCATGTGTGCCGAGGTACAGTGAAAGGTAGAGTACTTAAGGAGGTGGCTCTAGAAATTGTGGACGCATTGGTGATCATTTTCCAATGTTCTATAGGTTCAGGATCAGTTCCTGTGGATTGGAGGGTAGCTAATGTTGTCCCACTTTTTAAGAAAGGAGAGAGAAAACGAGAAACTATAGACCAGTTAGTCTTACATCAGTGGTGGGGAAGATGCTGGAGTCAATTATAAAAGACGAAATTGCAGAGCATTTGCATAGTAGTAACAGGATCGTTCCGAGTCAGCATGGATTTACGAAGGGGAAATCATGCTTGCCTAATCTTCTGGAATTTTTTGAGGATGTAACTAGGAAAATGGACGGGAGAGCCAGTGGATGTAGTGTACCTTGACTTTCAGAAAGCCTTCGACAAGGTTCCACATAGGAGATTAGTGGGCAAAATTAGAGCACATGGTATTGGAGGTAGGGTACTGACATGGATAAAAAATTGGTTGACAGACAGAAAGCAAAGAGTGGGGATAAATGGGTCCCTTTCAGAATGGCAGGCAGTAACTAGTGGGGTACCGCAAGACTCGGTGCTGGGACCGCAGCTATTTACAATATACATTAATGACTTGGATGAAGGGATTAAAAGTACCATTAGTAAATTTGCAGATGATACAAAGCTGGGTGGTAGTGTGAACTGTGAGGAAGATGCTATGAGGTTGCAGGGTGACTTTGACATGTTGTGTGAGTGGGTGGATGCATAGCAGATGCAGTTTAATGTGGATAAGTGTCATATGTTGAAAGACTGGAGCGACTAGGCTTGTATACACTGGAATTGTATACGCTGGCTCCTCCCTCTTGAGGGAGGAGCCAGCGCTGCCGCCGCAGCTGCGGCTTGCCTGCAGTCCGTCTGTCTTTTGTGTTTTTTGTTGTTTTTGTCTGAATTGTAGTTTTAATATGGTGTAGGGTTTGTATGTTATGTGTGTGGGGGTGGGAGGGAACGGGAACTGTAAAATTCTCTCTCCTGAACGGAGACGCGACCTTTGTTTCTGTGTCGTGTCCCCGTTCCCGTTGCGGCCTACCACCGGCCATGCACCTGGGACCACCTGGGGCTCTGGTTCGTAGAGCCCGCGGCCCGGACTCACCACCTATGGCGCTGGCTGCCTGCGGATGCTGCGGGAGCGGCTGCGATTCGTCTCCGGAGGCTCCGGCGCGGGCCACGTGGACGTTGGAAGCCCGCAGGCCCCTGGGTGGGGGCCGACATCGGGAGCACCGGCAGCGGCAGAGGCAGCGTGTTCGCCCGCCCTGAATCGCGGGGCTTGGGTCGGCCCGCCGTGGACCCAGCGGGGGCTTCAATATCGGGAGTCCCGACCGCCCCGACCGCCCCGACGTGGCAACTCCAACAGCCTGACCGCGGGAGAAGACGGCAGGGAAGAGAAAAATACATTTTGGCCTTCCATCACAGTGAGGAGGGACTGGAGGAGACTCACTTGTGATTGTATGTGTTATTGCATTTTTATTGATTATTCTTATTGGTCTTATTGTTCAACTGCGGGTAATGTTTCATTTCACTACACATTTATGTGTATGTGACAAATAAACGACTATTGACTATTGACTATTGATAATTTAGAAGGATGACAGAGGATCTTATCAAAACGTGGAGTCAGGGGGTATGGAGAGAAGGCAGGAACGGGGTACCTATTGAGAAAGATCAGCCATGATCACATTGAATGGCGGTGCTGGCTCGAAGGGCCGAATGGCCTCCTCCTGCACCTATTGTCTATTGTCTAAAAACTTTTGTTGCATGCTGACCAGTCAGCAGAAAAACTACACATGATTACAATTGAGCCATCCACTGTATACAGATACATGATCGTCGTGGCTATCCCTCGTGGTCGAGGATGATGGCCTACGGTCCGATGAACGAAGATGCCTGTGCATGTGTTTGTTTAACGTGCACTCGATGTTGCACTCCAAGAAGCACACGAGTTGAACAGGTACTTTGGATCTGTCTTCACTAAGGAAGACGCAAACAATCTCCCAGATGTGCTAGTGGACAGAGGTCCTTGGGTGATGGAGGAACTGAAGGAAATTCGCATTAGACAGGAAATGGTGCTGAATTACCTTTATTGTCATTCAAAATGAATTGTGTTGGGTAGACTGATAGACAATAGACAATAGACAATGGACAATAGGTGCAGGAGTAGGCCATTCAGCCCTTCGAGCCAGCACCGCCATTCAATGCGATCATGGCTGATCACTCTCAATCAGTACCCCGTTCCTGCCTTCTCCCCATACCCCCTCACTCCGCTATCCTTAAGAGCTCTATCCAGCTCTCTCTTGAAAGCATCCAACGAACTGGCCTCCACTGCCTTCTGAGGCAGAGAATTCCACACCTTCACCACCCTCTGACTGAAAAAGTTCTTCCTCATCTCCGTTCTGATGGGACCGAAGGCTGATAAATCCCTAGGGCCTGATGGTCTGCATCCCAGGGTACTTAAGGAAGTGGCTCTAGAAATCATGGACGCATTGGTGATCATTTTCCAATGTTCTATAGATTCAGGATCAGTTCCCATGGATTGGGGGGTAGCTAATGTTATCCCACTTTTTAAGAAAGGAGGGAGAGAGAAAATGGGAAATTATAGACCAGTTATTCTGACATCAGTGGTGGGAAAGATGCTGGAGTCAATTATAAGAGGAAAGTGCGGAACATTTGGATAGCAGTAACAGGATCATTCTGAGTCAGCATGGATTTACGAAGAGGAAATCATGCTTGTCTAATCTTCTGGAATTTTTTGAGGATGTAACTAGGAAAATGGACAAGGGAGAGCCAGTGGATTCAGTGTACCTGGACTTTCAGAAAGCCTTTGATAAGGTCCCACATAGGACATTAGTGGGCAAAATTAAAGCAATGGTCTTGAGGGTAGGGTGCTGACATGATAGAAAATTTGTTGGCAGACAGGAAACAAAGAGTAGGGATTAACGGGTCCCTTTCAGTGGCAGGCAGTGAGTAGTGGGGTACCGTAAGGCTCGGTGCTGGGACCACAGCTATTTACAATATACATTAATGACTTAGATGAAGGGATTAAAAGTAACATTAGCAAATTTGCAGATGGCACGGGTTACTGATTGTGGATGATTAACCATGATCACAATGAATGGCGGTGCTGGCTCGAAGGGCCAAATGCCCTCGTCCTGCACCTATTTTCTATGTTTCTATGCTTCAATTACCCTCAACCCAAAGTTCCGGAAACCCAGAAAACACAGATATCAAGGAACATGCAAACTGGGACAAGTAGCATAAGGGAGACAGCATTCTTATAGCGGTAAATCTGGAATGTAATGTCATTACACACCCAGAAACCAAACACAAAGCTCCTTCACTTCCTCGGAAACCAGCAAAAATGAAACACATATTTCTTTCACAGATGAGTATCATTGCTGACCCACTTTCACCCGCGGACTAAAATAAAGTCTAAAATCAGATGAATCCAACCCTTGGGTGGCATTAATGGTTAGGCAAATATTCTTTAATTAAACTACAGAGCGAACAGGCATAAACCACAAAGAGCACTAGAGCTACATATCTACAATAAAGCAGAGACATTGTACAAATACTTTATGTCTCTATTTCCGTGAAATGCTTACATTTGTTTTATTCACAATTGCACTGAATGCTTCCCCCAACAATAATGGAGCTAAACTTTTTATAGTATGTTATATTTTTATATTATTGCATGTTTAGTTGGTATCTATATACTAAAACTCGTGTTTGTTTGTTCCTGAAATACAGCTAAAACGGTACACGATAGCGCAACAATTTTAGGCCCACCTTACTCACCGTAGTGCTATTGGAAGAAGGTTCATTGAAATCAGTATTATTTTTTAAAAGTTATTCACATTTTAAAGTTTAAATCTATCTCCGAGGGAGGGGGGGAGGAGGGGGGGGGGGAGGGGGAGGAAGGATGGATAAGGGTGGTTGAAGGGGACGGAGTGGGGGGGAGGGGAAGGAAGGGAGGGGAGGGAGGAGGGAGGGAGGGGGGTTAGAGGGGAGAGGTTTGGGGCCCAATGGGTACACTTGGTCTATTCTGTATAAATTTCATTCAAATTTCTGGTACTTGCTCACATTTTGTTTTCACTGGGCCTTTTTGTCCTCTCATCCTCATTACCAAACATTGGTTCTGGTGACTTCGTTCTTGCCCCCCTTGATCTCAGACAAATTAACTGACAGCCTCCCCCTTCCAAGCTCCTTACCTTTGAACTTTGATGTTTACCATTGGTAGTTTCAATCACAAACATTTTTATTCAATGTCCGATTTTTTTGATTGTGGCTTATTGAAATGTGCTTACTCGAAAGGCTTTAAAGAAGAAAAAAACTGCAAATATTGAATAGGAGAAAATCCCAGAAACCTTGAGCATGTCAGGTAGAGTTTAGTTTAGTTTAGTTTAGTTTAGTTTAGAGACACAACACGGAAGCAGGCCCTTCAGCCCACCAAGTCAGTGCTGACCAGCATTAACCCATACACTAGTTCTATCCTACAGACTAGGGACAATTTACAGGAACTGATTAGCGTAGAAACCTGCACATATTTAGAATGTGGGAGGAAACCGAAGATCCTGGAGAAAACCCACAATGTCATGGGGAGAATGTGCAAACTCCATACAGACAGTACCCATAGTCAGGATCAAAACCGGTCTTTGGCGCTGTAAGGCAATGACTCTACCGCTGCACCACTGTGGCACCCAAACGTTCAAGAAGAATAAAATAATTAATGTTTCAGGTTAACAACCCTTCATTAGAATTGGGGAACTAAATAGATGGGGGGTCAAATGGGATAGACAAGAATGGAGTTAAAGGGAAAGAGAGTATAGGAAAAGTTAAGAAAGACCCCAGAATTAATGGGACAGAAAGCTCCCGAATAGGATAGGACAATATGGCCAAGTGTTATAGGAATTGATGTGAAAGGTGAGGTGAGTAAGGGATTAAAAGTACTATATATGAATGTGTAAAGTATAAGATGTAAAGTGGATGAGCTTGAGGTTCAGTTAGAGATTGGTAGATATGACATTGTGGGGATTACAGAGACGTGGCTGCAGGAGGATCGGGACTGGGAACTCAATATTCAGGGTTAAACGTCCCATAGAAAAGACAGGCAGGTGACAATAGACAATAGAAATAGACAATAGACAATAGGTGCAGGAGTAGGCCATTCAGCCCTTCGTGCCAGCACCGCCATTCAATGCGATCATGGCTGATCACTCTCAATCAGTACCCCGTTCCTGCCTTCTCCCCATACCCCCTCACTCCACTATCCTTAAGAGCTCTATCCAGCTCTCTCTTGAAAGCATCCAACGAACTGGCCTCCACTGCCTTCTGAGGCAGAGAATTCCACACCTTCACCACTCTCTGACTGAAAAAGTTCTTCCTCATCTCCGTTCTAAATGGCCTACCCCTTATTCTTAAACTGTGGCCTCTTGTTCTGGACTCCCCCAACATTGGGAACATGTTTCCTGCCTCTAATGTATCCAATCCCCTAATTATCTTATTTGTTTCAATAAGATCCCCCCTCATCCTTCTAAATTCCAGTGTATACAAGCCCAATCGCTCCAGCCTTTCAACATACGACAGTCCCGCCATTTCGGGAATTAACCTAGTGAACCTACGCTGCACGCCCTCCATAGCAAGAATATCCTTCCTCAAATTTGGAGACCAAAACTGCACACAGTACTCCAGGTGCGGTCTCACCAGGGCCCGGTACAACTGTAGAAGGACCTCTTTGCTCCTATACTCAACTCCTCTTGTTACGAAGGCCAACATTCCATTGACTTTCTTCACTGCCTGCTGTACCTGCATGCTTCCTTTCATTGACTGATGCACTAGGACACCCAGATTTCGTTGAACTCCCCCTCCTCCTAACTTGACACCATTCAGATAATAATCTGCCTTTCTATTCTTACTTCCAAAGTGAATAACCTCACACTTATCTACATTAAACTGCATCTGCCATGTATCCGCCCACTCACACAACCTGTCCAAGTCACCCTGCAGCCTTATTGCATCTTCCTCACAATTCACACTACCCCCCAGCTTAGTATCATCTGCAAAGGTGGGCAGAGGAGGTGGGGTAACTCTGTTGGTAAGGGATGAAATTCAGTCCCTTGCAAGGGGTGTCGTAGGGACTGATGATGTAGAGTCACTGTGGATAGAGTTGAGGAATTGTAACGGTAAGAAGACACTAATGGCAGTTATCTACAGGCCCCCAAACAGTAGCCTGGATATAGGGTTTAAGTTGCAGCAGGAATTAAAACTGTCATGTAATGAAGGTAATGCCACTGTGGTTATGGGGGATTTCAATATGCAGGTAGACTGGGAACATCAGATTGGTTCTGGACCCCAAGAAAGGGAGTTTGTAGAGTGCCTCCGAGATGGTTTCTTAGAGCAGCTTGTACTGGAGCCTACCAGAGAGAAGGCAATTCTGGATTTAGCTCGAAGGGCTGAATAGCCTCCTCCTGCACCTATTTTCTATGTTTCTACGTTTCTAACTGTGAAGACCAGTTAATCTTATGTTGGGGAGAGATGGGAGAAGTGAATAGAACAAATGGAATGTCTTTGTTGGAGTGAAGTCAGTTGCCAAGGTGATATCATTAATTGGAGAGTTGTCAGGTTAAAAGTTCAAAGGAGAAGTTTAAAGAATTTGTGTGAGGCAGGTTTTCTACACAGAGGGTGGTGGGTGCCTGGAACATGATGTCATGGGGTGGTGGTGGTGGCAGATACACGAGTGGGATTTAAGAGGCTTTTGGATAGCCACGTGGATTAACTGGGAATAAAAGGTTATGGATTATGTGCAGGCAGATGAGAGTTTGTTTTGGCATCATGTTCTGCATAGACATTGTGGGCCGAAGGGCCTGTTCCTGTGATGTACATTTCTGTGGGCATACTGTGAAATGCAAGTCAGAAACTTCAAACCAGAACAGGAAGCGTCTGTGGAGAGGAAAAAACTGAGTTAATATTACAGGTGGATATCCTTGTAGCAGAAATGGTTCAGTATTATACAAACAGATAAAGTCAGTTATCGGAAACTGTTGAATTAGATATGCAATTCTAAAGGTCAAAGTAAAAATGAGGTGTCGATGAATTCTGATCCATCTGCCTGAGGCCTCCAAGACTGTTTAGAACAGTCTTGGAGGCCTCAGGCAGATGGATCAGAATTCATTTAGGATGGAGAATTAAAATGATAGACAACCCTGTTGACACATTGGAGGTGTTCTGCAAATAGATTTTCTGATCTATTTGGTTTCTCGATGGAGTGGAGATTGCATTTTGAGCACAAAATGAATATTTGCTATCATCCGATTTGTGTTCCCATTAAATATAAATCTGTCCTCCCTGGAACTGCTAGTCTTTTTTTTATTTTAAAGAAATGATGCAATTTATACACTGTTATATATATCAATTTATTTTATCAAGCCATGGATCACCTGGAGCCTCATTCAATTGACACGAGACCACAATACGTTGGACCTTCTTCCATCGGCCATCAGGCTGAGATATCCCCTGATGATGGGCCTCAAACTTTAGACTTTGCTTTAGACTTTAGAGGCAGAGTGGAAACAGGCCCTTCAGCCCACCGCACCCACGTCAGGCGGTCACCCGGACACACTAGCACTATTCTACACACTGGGGGCAATTTTACAATTTACAGAAGCCAGTTAACCTAAGAAAACCTGTACATCTTTGGAGTGTGGGAGGAAACTGAAGCACGCAGAGAAAACCCACGTGATCACAGGGAGAACGTACAAACTCCGTATGGACAGAACCAGTAGTCAGGATCGAACCCGGGTTTCTAGCGCTGCAAGGCAGCAACTCTACCGCTGCACCACCGTGCTGCCCTCTCCTCATTCTTGCAGCCTCAATGGCCATATTAACCAATGGCAGCAGAGAATTTAATTCTGCTGCACAGAATATTCATCATCTATTTCCAGATCAGGAGTTGACTGATGCAATTAATATCATCAGCACTGGCCTGCAAACTGCATGCCCCCCCAAAAAGGTGAAATACTAGATTACTATTAAAAACACAAAGAACGAGCTATAAAACCAGGATAAGCGCTTAACCAAGAAAACCAAGCCCAAAGCCAAAGTAGTATCTAAACCGCTCATACATACTTGTGCTCAGGACAATAACTAACTCCATATGCAATATTAAGCTATCTAAGTATTATCCCATTACTGAGGATCTTCGTAACTCTTTTGAGTTAAGTAGAGTATGTTAGCAGATGCTGACAGTAACAACACAGAAGTATGCCATGCAATCTATTGAGTCCATGTCAGTTTCTAAGGGTGTAATCCCATAAGTTCTATTATCTCCCCCATGGCACCCTCACAACCACCTTCACACCTTTCCTCCCGAACATTCACATTTTGTCTCAGTCGTTCTGCCATTCCCCTCTCCACTCCTCACAATCTCAAACCCTTGAGTCCATGTCAGTTCCCAAGAGAGCAATCCCATAAGTTCCATTCTCTCTCTCCATATCTTCCTGCATCTAATTCTGCCTCACACATGCCTATCAAATCCACTTTGAATCTTTTTGCCACAAACCAACAATAAGAGGTTACCTACAGTGCTAATTATCCTCCCAGTATATCTGTAAATCTGGGGGGAAACTGGAGCTCCTAGAGAAAAGCCACATTTAGGCAGTACCTGAGGTCAGGATCAATGTTGTGTCCTTGGAGCTGTACCATCATGCCACCCATGATGTTACATGACTTCTCAGGTTGTTATTGTCTGTCCTTGCCTCTCTACTTCTGCTAGAAAGCAATGAAAGTATTTTCCATTTCTGTGAATTATTACTCTGAAACCAACCTTGCTGCATTTAGCCCACAAAACCTATATCCCCAGCTCCATTCGTTTTTAAACCTCTAAAACCATTTGCTATTTCAACTCATTATCCAAGGTCTAGTTTCTCCAATGAAGTTGACTCCAATATCAGTCATAGGTTTAAGGTGAAGGGGAAAAGATTTAATAGGAATCTGAGGGGTAACATTTTCACACAAAATGTGACGGGTGTATGGAACAAGCTGCCAGAGAAGGTAGTTGAGGCTGGGACCTTCCCAAAGTTTAAGAAATAGTTAATAATAATAATAATAATGCATTACATTTGTATAGCGCTTTTCTAAACACTCAAAGACGCTTTACAGGGTTTACTAAAACATAGAAAAAAATAAATAGATAAATAAGTAAACGAACAGAAAAGAAAAAATAAGGTGAGGTGACGGTCAGTGGTTGAAGGCAGTGCTGAACAGGTGAGACTTCAGTGATGTTTTGAATGTGGTGAGTGAGGAGGAGTCTCTGACGGTTTGGGGTAGTGAGTTCCAGAGGGTGGGAGCAGCGATGGAGAAAGCCCTGTCCCCCCAGGATCTGAGTTTGGTCCGGATGGGGGGGACAGGAGGTTAGCAGCAGCAGAGCGGAGGGTACGGGTGGGAGTGTGTCTGTGGAGGAGGTCAGTCAGGTAGGATGGGGCCAGGTTATGGAGGGCTTTGTAGGTCATGAGGAGGATTTTGTACTGGATTCTCTGGGGGATGGGGAACCAGTGGAGCTTGTAAAGGACGGGGGTGATATGGGCACGGATCGGGGAGTGGGTGAGTAGACGGGCAGCGGAGTTCTGGATGTATTGGAGTTTATTGATGGTTTTTGAGCGTGAACCATAGAGGAGGCTGTTGCAGTAGTCCAGACGGGAGGTGATGAAGGCATGGATGAGTGTTTCTGCAGCTGTGGAGGAGAGGGACGGACGGAGACGGGCGATGTTTTTGAGGTGGAAGAAGGCTGACTTGGTGATGTGTTTGATGTGTTTGTCGAAGGAGAGGGTTTGATCAAAGATGATTCCAAGATTCCAGATGTGAGGGGAACATGGATGGGACAGGTTTGGAGGGATATAAACCAAATGCAGGCAGGTGGGACTAGTATAGCTGGGGCATTGTTGGCCAGTGTGGGCAAACTTCCACACTGTATCACTCAATGACTCTAATATCTAACCAGGGCACAACATTCTTGTGCTGATCACTCCCTTGCCATCGCACACTGTGATATGTAACTAAGCAATTACATCAGACCAATGTTTAGTAGAATTCCTTGCCAGCTCCAACTTGGACCATAAGCTTTTTTAGTTTAATTTATACAGTGTGGAAATAGACTCTTCAGCCCACCAAGTCCATGCCGACCATCGATCACCCCGCACACGAGACCTATCCTACAGACAAGTGACTATTCACAGCGGCTGATTTTTCTATAAACTTGCACATCTTTGGAGTGTGGGAGGAAACTGGAGCACCCAGAGAAAATCCACCTGGTCACAGGGAGAGCGTACAAATTCGAAACAGACAGCACCCGTAGTCAGGATCAAACTGGCATCTCCGGCACTGTGAGGCAGTAAATCTATCACTGCACCACACTGCCCTCCATTCCTGTTGATCCGGGAAGGCATATTAAGGTCATAAGGAAGTGTAGGATTAGGACATTCGGCCCATCAAGTCTACTCCGCCATTCGATCATGGCTGATCTATCTCTCCCTCCTAACTGCCTAATTGGTACAGAATCACTTCTATTAGTGCTCACTGCACCAAAACATAGCAGTAATTGGAGGCTCACAGTTCAATTGGGAGTGTGTGATGTCAACCAAAGCAGCCTCAACATTATTGACAGATATTTATGGCACTGTATCACCTTATGTACGGCTTTCTTTGTGGAATGTGGCTATCGAAGGAAATCGAGGATTGTGTTAAATCCAAGGAAAAGAATTGGCCTGAGGAAGCAGCAAACCGGAGGACAAGGGAGAAATTTAGAAGTCAACAGAGGAGGACAAAGGGGTTAATTAAGAGGGGGAAAAAGAGCTTGAAAGATAGCTTGCGGGGAATATAAAAACTGACTATAAAAGCTTCTTTTGATATATAAAAAGGAAAAGATTAGTGAATACAAATGTTGGTCCTTACAATCAGAGACAGGTGAATTTATAATGGGAGGCAAGGAAATGGCAGCACAGTTAAACAAGTACTTTGGTTCTGTCAGGAAGACACAAACAATCTCCCCAAAATACTAGGGAACCGAAGATCTAGTGGGAAGGAGGAACTGAAGGAAATCCACGTTAGTCAGGAAATGGTGTTAGGTAAACTGTTTGGACTGAAGGCAGATAAACCCCCAGGGCCTGATGGTCTGCATCCAAGAGTACTCAAGGAGGTGGCCCGAGAGAATTATGGATGCATTGGTGATCATTTTCCAATATTCTCTCAACTTTTGATCAGTTCCTGTGGACTGGAGGGTGCTAATGTAATGAGACATTATAAGAATGGAGTGAGAGAGAAAACGGGGAATTATAGACCAGTTAGCCTTACATCAGTAGTGGGGAAGATGCTTGAGTCGATTATTAAAGATGCAATAGCAGTGCATTTGGAAAACAGTGACAGGATCGGTTAAAATCAGCATGGATTTATGAAGGGGAAATCATGCAACTAATCCTGGAATATTTTGAGGATGTAACTAGTAAAATGGATAAGGGAGAGCCAGTGGATGTGGTGTATCTGGACTTTCAAAAAGCCTTTTACAAGGTCCCACACAAGAGATTAGTGTGCACAATTAGAGCACATGGTATTGGGGGTAGTGTATTGACATGGATAGAGAACTGGTTGGCAGACAGGACGCAAACAGTAGGAATTAACGGGACCTTTTCAGAATGGCAGGCAGTGACAAGTGGCGTGCCGCAAGGCTCGGTGCTGGGACCCCAGTTATTTACAATATACATTAACAATTTAGATGAGGGAATTAAATGTAACATCTTCAAGTTTGCGGATGACACAAAGGTGAGCTGAGAGGAGGATGCTATGAGGCTGCAGGATGACTTGGATAGGTTGGGTGAGTGGGCAGATGCATGGCAGATGCAGTACAATGTGGATAATTGTGAGGTTATCCACTTTGGTGGCAAGGACAGGAAGACAGATTATTATCTGAATGGTGTCAGATTAGGAAAAGGGGAGGTGCAATGAGACCTGGGAGTGCTTGTACATCAGTCACTGAAAGTAAGCATGCAGGTACAGCAGGCAGTGAAGAAAGCTAATGGCATTTTGGCCTTCATTGTGAGAGGAATTGAGTTTAGGAGCTGTACAGGGCACTTGTGAGACCGCACCTGGAGTATTGTGTGCAATTTTGGTCTCCTAATTTCAGGAAGGACATTATTGCTATTGAGGGAGTGCAGTGTAGGTTCACCAGGTAAATTCCTGGGGTGGCGGGACTGACATATGATGAAAGAATGCGTCGACTGGGCTTGTATTCTCTGGAATTTAGGATGAGAGGGGATCTTATAGAAACATATAAAATTCTTAAAGGATTGGACAGGCTGGATGCAGGAAAAATGTTCTCGATGTTGAGGGAGTCCAGAACCAGGGATCACAGTTTAAGAATAAGGGGAAGGCCATTTAGGACTGATGAGGAAAAACTTTTGCACCCAGATAGTTGTGAATCTGTGGAATTCTCTGCCACAGTAGGCAGTGGAGGCCAATTCACTAGATGTTTTCAAGAGAGAGTGAGATTTAACTCTTGGGGCTAAAGGAATCTAGGGATATGGGGAGAAAGCAGGAACGGGATACTGATTTCAGATGATCAGCGGAAGTGGCGGCGCCTAACGGCTGCGGCTCGCTAGCAGTCTGTTCGTCTTTTTTTCCTTTTTTCTTTGTTGTGTGTCGGTGTTGGGATGGTTTTTGTGGGGTTTTTTTGGTTGTGTATGTGTGGGGGGTGGTGGTGTGGGTGGGGGAAACCTTTCTCTTTTAGGTCTCTTCCTCACGGCGCGGGGTGCGGCTCGGCCGTGGGGCCTTCCATCGCCCGGCGCGGCTCGGCCTCTGGACTTAACAGTGCCCGGTGCAGCTTGGCCGCGGGGTCTTCCATCGCCTGGTGCGGCTCGGCCGCAGGGCCTAACATCGCTGGTGCGGCTCGGCCGCTGGACTTAACAGTGCCCGGGCCGCGGGGCCTAACATCGCCCGGCGCGGCTCGGCCGCGGGACTTTTCATCGCTGGTGCGGCTCGGCCGCTGGACTTAACATCGCCCGGTGCGGCTTGGCCGCGGGGCCTTCCATCGCCCGGTGCGGCTCGGCCGCGGGGCCTAACATCGCCCGGTGCGGCTCGGCCGCGGGACTTAGCTGCGCACGGCTCGGTCGCGGGGCCTTCCATCGCCTGGTTCGGCCGCGAGACATCTCAGCGCCCGGTGCGACTCGGCCGCGGGGACTTCCATCCCCTTGCGGGGACTGTGCGGGTCGGTCGGGGACGAGCTGTCTGTCCGTGGGCGTGGGGAAGAGAGTGGAAGTTTTGTTGCCTCCATCACAGTGAGGGGGTGTTTGGAGTCACTGTGATGGACGTTTGTGTTGGGGTCATGTGTCTTGTGTTCTTTTTTGTGTGTGACTGCTATGTAGTTTCGTTCGGTACCTTGGTACCGAATGACAAATAAAGCTCTGTTGAACTGTTGAATGGCAGTGCTGGTTCAAAGGGCCGAATGGCCTACTCCTGCAACTATTTTTCTATGTTTCTATGTTTACCTTTTTTTCAAATAACACTTTGCAAATATTGCAGTGTGAGTTTCCAAATAATGCCGTTCCAGTTGGTCCAAAAAATGCTCTGATTTTCCAGACATTTTTCCGGAGATTTCTGCAAAATAATTTCTGGTTGCCTTTGCATTCTATCATCCTGACTGAAAATAAAAAATAATAACAGTAAAAGCATTGGGTTTTAGATGCAATCAAGTAGTTCCATGCAATTTGGAATTTAAATCCACATTTTTGTTGGCATACACACCTCTCAGTGTCTTATTAGTGCATCATCAGCACATCTAGTCTCCCAATTGTGATTGTGAAGGACTTTCATGACAGGACGAAGTTTAACTATATTTCCAGTAGGTTGGCTGATGATAGCCATAGTCATTGCCAGTGATGATGTGTTATGGCTTGCTCCACAATGTATCAGTGTATACTTTTAGACAAAGCAAGACAATTGCTTCTGCAAATTAAGATATGGCACCACTAAGTCAAGCGAGTGAAACCATCAAGATGGTGGCCCATCAAAGATAAATTGCAATTCATGATTGTTCTTTGGTATTATCATTCACGATAAAACTGTTCTAAATATACCTGTGTAATGTCTGATGGACCGTGATTTGCTGTGCTGCCCACTGCAAGTTTATCAAAGCTCTCAGGTGCCAGGCACTTTATGCAGGGCCGTTTTTACAGCATTATGGGCCCCCGGGCAAAGCAGTGTACTGGGGCCCCTACCGTTACTCTCCCCCACCCCCCTTTCCCTACCAGCCCCCCCCTGTCGTGCCAGCGAAAAGCACTTACTGAAAAGCACTTAGCGATGGACTTAGGGTGCTACATTGTTGCGAAAAGCACTTACAGATCGCTGTGAGAAGCACTTAGTGACCGAAAATGTTGCGAAAAAAGCACTTATTGAACCTACATTTTTAAAGTAGTATTTATTTATTGCAAATCACTTAACATACACAGATCAGCATGGGGCCCCTATGCTCGTGGGGCCCCGGGCAAGTGCCCATGAGGCCTATGCGTTAAGACGGCCCTGACTTTATGTAGGGCATAATATGCTGCATGACTCAAATGTACGACGCTATGGAGGGATGCACAGAATTAGATAAGTTGAACTTATTAATGAATCTGTTTTGTATTTTGTAGATTCTCAGTTAATCGTAATAATTAGTATGGCAGGAATAATTTATTTTATTGAGGTGTTAGATGATATAATTACCTTAACAGTTATTAACAATAAAAAGCAATAAAGAGAAAACAAGCTGCCAGAGGAACTCCTGAACGGGTGTCAAGGTTTATGGGAAGAAGGCAGGAAAATGGGATTAGGAGGCAGAGACCAGCCATGATTGAATGGCGGAGTAGATTCAACGGGGCGAATGGCCTAATTCTACTCCTATAACTTGTGAACTTGTGAACTCAGCAGGTCAGGCAGGGGTCAGGGGTTAGACAGGCTAGATGCAGGAAGATTGTTCCGATGTTGGGGAAGTCCAGAACAAGGGGTCACAGTTTAAGGATAAGGGGGAAGTCTTTTAGGACCGAGATGAGAAAGTTTTTTTTCACACAGAGAGTGGTGAATCTGTGGAATTCTCTGCCACAGAAGGTAGTTGAGGCCAGTTCATTGGCTATATTTAAGAGGGAGTTAGATGTGGCCCTTGTGGCTAAAGGGATCAGGGGGTATGGAGAGAAGGCAGGTATAGGATACTGAGTTGGATGATCAGCCATGATCATATTGAATGGCGGTGCAGGCTCGAAGGGCCGAATGGCCTACTCCTGCACCTATTTTCTATGTTTCTATGTTTCTAAATGGATGTGCGACGTTTTGGGTCTTAACCTTTCTCCTTTGTCCATTTTCCTCTATAGATTTAGTTTTTAGTTTTTTAATTTTAGGGATAAAGTGGAAACAGGCCCATCGGCCCACCAAGTCTGCGCCGACCAGCAATCACCCTGTACACTAACACTATCCTACACACTTGAGACAATTAAAAATGTTACCGATGTCAATAAACCAACAAATCTGCACGTCTTTGGGACATGGGAGGAAATCGGAGCTCCCAAAATAAAACCATGCAGTCACAAGGATAACATGCAAACTCCACCCAGACAGCACCATTAGTCAGTGTTGAACTCAGGTCTCCGGCACTGTGAGGCAGCAACTCTACCGCTGCACCAACAAAAACCAGGAGGAAACCTTGGCTCTTGAATGTACTTTGTCATTCATATAGCTGATTCAATTATAATCTTAACTCCACATTTATGTCTGTTCCTGATAACTTTTTGCCCCTTTGCACATCAAGAATCTATCTACTCTGCCTCAAATGTATTCTGAGTCTCTGCTTCCATTGTCCACCTGGGGAAAAGAGGTCCGATAATTCATGACCCTCTGAGAGAGAAAAAATAATGAGTTCATCTATTTTTCATCTATTCATCCAGTTCATGTATCTTAAAGGACGTCCATTATTTTTAAACAATGCCACCTGTTCCAAATTCTCCCTCAAGAGGAAACATCTTAAAAACAATCATCCTTTCACAATGTGTTCAAATTTCATACGTTTAATCAACTCTCTTCTAAACTTCAGCTGGTACAAGCCCAGACTCATAGAACAATTCACCCATTCCAGGTACTAGTTGAGTGAACCTGCTCTGAACTAGTCCCAATTCATTTACATGCTTCTTTAAATAAGGTGTACGTAGCTCGACAACAATTAGATCAAACCAATGTCCTATATTGAATTGAATTGAATAAATTTTATTCGCCAAGTATGTATACATACAAGGAATTTGCCTTGGTGCTTTGCTCGCAAGTAATAACACGATATACAGTAAACAATTAAGAATAAAACATCATAATTTAAACATGTGAAGAATGAAATAAAATACCAGAGCAAAATGAGGCTACAGACTTGGTTGTTGAGTAGAGCTACTGCTCATGGAAAAAAAGCTGTTTTTATGTCTGGCTGTGGAGGCTTTGACAGTCTGGAGTCGCCTTCCAGAGGGAAGTGATTCAAAGAGTTTGTGGCCAGGGTGAGAGTGGTCAGAGATGATCTTGCCCGCTCGCTTCCTGGCCCTTGCAGTGTACAGTTCGTCAATGGGGGGGAAGGTTGCAGTCAACAACCTTCTCGGCTGATTGAACGATGCGCTGTTGCCTCCGGATGTCATGCTTGGTGGCTGAGCCAAACCAGAGCATAATGGAGAAGGTGAGGACAGACTCTATGATGGCAGTATAAAACTGGACCATCATTGCCTGTGGCAGATTGTGTTTTCTCAGCTGCCGCAGGAAGTACATCCTCTGTTGGGCCTATTTGACTGTGGAGTCGATGGTGGTCTCCCATTTAAGGTCCCTGGAGATGATGGTTCTAAGGATCTTAAAAGACTCCACAGATGTGACTGTGATGTTGTTGATGGTGAGTGGGGGGAGGGGAGGGGGAGCTCTCCTAAAGTCTAAAATTAGTTCCACTGTCCAGGATGTTGTGATGGCACCAGGAGCCAGCTGTGTCACTTCCTGTCTGTAGGCAGATTCCTCCCCATTCTGGATCAGTCCAATCAGGGTTGTGTCATCCGCAAACTTGGGAAGCTTGATAGAGGAGTCTGTGGAGGTGCAGTCGTTGGTGTAGAGAGAGTAAAGGAGAGGGGAGAGTACGCAGCCTTGTGGTGCTCCTATGCTGAGGGTCTGCGGGTCTGAGATGTTCTTTCCCGGCCTCACACGCTGCTTCCTGTCTGTCAGGAAGTTGATGATCCATTGACAGAGGGGTTCAGGCACAGTCAACTGGGAGAGTTTGGAGTGTGGTAGCTCTGGCACAATGGTGTTAAATGCAGAGCTAAAGTCCACAAACAAAATCCTTGCATAGGCCCCTGGTTGTCTAGGTGCTGGAGGATGGTGCAGGCCTAGGTTGACTGCGTCATCCACTGATCTATTGGCCCTATATACAAACTGCAGAGGGTCCAGCAGGGGGTTTGTGATATTTTTCAGCTGGGCCAGCACGTTTTTCAAGGGTTTTTATGATTACAGAGGTCAGTGCGACAGGCCTGTCGTCATTAAGACCAGTAATCCTTGGCTTTTTGGGTACAGGAACAATAGTGGAGACTTTGAAGCAGGCAGGGACAGTGCAGGTTCGCAGGGACTATTTGAAAATGTCTGTGTAGACTGGTGCCAGTTGTTGGGCACAGAGCTTGTGGGTAGAGGGGGAAACATTGTCCGCTACTGTCTCCTGAATAGTTTCTCCACCTCCTCAATTTCTATTGTTAGTGATGGAGAAGCCAGACTGATGTTGGGCAGCAAGGAGGGGGTGGGTAGTGGACGAGGGACCAGTCTTTGCAGATTGGAGTCATGCCGTGAGTAGATGTGAAGTGGTGATTGGGGAGGAGGAGGAGTGGGTGGGGGAGGGGCTACCGGGGTTATGTTTCTGTCTATCAAAGCTGAAGTAGAACTCATTCAGGTCATTGGTCAGCTGATGACTGTCTAAGGAGCGGGGGCTTTTCCTCTTGTAGCTGGTGATTTCTTGCAAGCCCTTCCACACTGAAGAGGAGTCATTAGCTGAGAATGTGCTCTTCAACTCCTCAGAGTACCTTTCCTTGGCAGCTCTGATTCCTCTTCTCAGCTTGTACTTGGCCTGCCTGTAGAGGTCTGCATCCCCCACTCCTGTAGGCCTCAGCTTCAGACTGGCGGAGCTGTCTGAGTTCTGCTGTAAACCAGGGCTTGTTGTTGTTGAACCTGATCCGGGTCCTAGTGGGATGCAACTGTCCTCACAAAAGCTGACATATGATGTCATGGTGTCTGTATATTTGTCGAGGCTTGTGGTTGCTTCCCTGAACACATACCAATCGGTGCAGTCAATGTTGTGCACTGATTGGAATGTCCAGTTAATTGAAACATAACTTCCTTACATTTGGATTCAATTCCACCAGCAATAAACAGTATTACACAGTAAGCTTTATTTTTCAATTCATGCACCAGGACTTATAGATTTCTGCATCTCAGAGCTCTGCAATCCTTTACTATTAAAAATGCTTCTTTATTTTTCCAGCTAAAATGCGCAATGTTGCACCAACCTATATCATGCTATATTTACCAGATCTACACCTACACACTTAATCTAGCTATAACCCTTTGCAGCCTCAGAAGGCAGTGGAGGCCAAGCCTCTGAATACATTCAAGAGAGAGCTAGATAGAGCTCTTAAGGATAGCGGAGTCAGGGGGTATGGGGAGAAGGCAGGAACGGGGTACTGATTGAGAATGATCAGCCATGATCACATTGAATGATGGTGCTGGCTCGAAGGGCCGAATGGTCTCCTCCTGCACCTATTGTCTATTGTCTATGTCTCCTAAACAATTTACTTTTCTATCTTTTACTCTGCAGCAAATTTCGCAACTTTTCCTTCAGTTCCTTCAACCGTGTCATTTATATAAATTGTACAAAGCTGAGGCATTGATCCCTGTGGTACATTGATCTTCTATCCACATTAATATGTCACCTTCAATATCATGGGCTTTTATTTTCTGCAATAATCTTTGATGCAGCACCTCATCAAATGCCCTGAAGAAATGTTAGGATATCCACCAGTTCACCTTTATCAACAGTACATGTTTCTTCTTTAAAGAATTCCAACGAGTTGATTAAACATGAGTTCCCTTTCATAATTTTTTTTCTCAAGTCAAACTACTGCACGATCCACAAAGTGCTGGATTAACTCAGCGGGTCAGGCAGCATCCTTGGAGACCATGGAAAGGGGACGTTTCGGGTTGGGACCCTTCCTCAGACTCTGGAACCGGAGATGGCTTGGCCAGTCTGAAGAAGGGTATCGACCCGAAATGTCACCCATTCCTTCTCTCCAGAGATGCTGCATGACCCGCTGAGTGAAATGTAAGAGGGAACTGCAGATGCTGGTTTAAACCGTAGTTTCTTGGATCTCAATCTGAAACGTCACCCATGCCTTCTCTCCAGAGATGCTGCCTGTTCCGCTGAGTTACTCCAGCTTTTTGTGTCTATCTTCCGCTGAGTTACGTGTTCAGTTTAGTTTATTGTCATGTGTACAGTGAAAGGCTTTTTTGTTGCATGCTAACCAGTCAGCAGAAAGACAATACATGATTACAATCAATCCATTTACATGTATCTATCCATTTATCATGTATAGATACATGATAAGGGAATAAAGTTTTGTGCAAGGTAAAGCCAGCAAAGTCCGATAAAGGATAGTCCAAGGGTCACCAAAGAGGTAAATAGTAGTTTAGCACTGCTCTCCGGTTCTGGTGGGATGATTCAGTTGCCTGATAACAGCTGGGAATCAGAAACATTATATTAACTTTGCCTAATTCTGAATTTTTCTACGCAACCTATGTCTTTAATAATGGCTTTGAACATTTTCCCCATGACAAATATTAATGTATCTGGCCAGTAGTTTCCTGATTTCCGACTCTGACTTGTTATACAGATAACAAGAAGCTTTGGCATCACATAAAGAAATAAGAAAATCTTGTATTTATATAATGTTTTTGTGGCCCATTCAGGGTATTAAATACATTGTATAAATAGAAGATTTTCTTATTTCTTTATGTGATGCCAAAGCTTCTTGTTATCTGTATAATGCTTGGAAAAGATCCAGTTATAGAATCCAAAAAATTTAAGAAAATTCTTCTCTTGTCCTGCCATCATTTCTCCTTTCACTAACATTTAAAGTAGATTATTTAATCATTTAAGTGTTGTTTGAGGGAATCTGCTATGTACAACTTGGTTGTAGTGGTTTTCTAGCACATCTATGGAACTGATTCACTACAATGCTCAGACGTATATTCTGCACTTTGTATCTTCTCCTTTTCTCTATCTATTGTACTTAAGCTTAACTTGATTGCATTTGTGTATCTGATTTGCATGCAAAACAAAGTTTTTCACTGTACCTCACTACACATTACAATAAAAATCTAAACGTAAGTAATAATGCTGTACCTTGAAAGCATGTTAATGTATTAAGTATTATGTGGTGTCTTTAAATGCACGACATAGCAGCTTTTGTTTTCCCTTCAGAAAAAGCCTAGGATAAAATAGTTTAGGCTTTGACTATCTGTACATTTCTCACACCCATTGAAGCTCTGTGAGTTGCACTAATCAATTACTGCCATTGTAACGATTTAAAGGTGATAAAAGAATTGCCGCACTGTGCACCTGAGAATATGTTGTTGGCATGATAGATGAGTGTTGTTAAATAATGGGGAGATGTTGTCTACCCACAAAGACAATTAACATTCCTGCCATAAAAAATGTATCCAGCTTTTCATCTACTTTGTCCAATTTGTACTTGTGAAGTGATTATTCATTATGCTAACGTCGACTGTTCTAATGCTGGACTCTGTACTATAGTGCAGTCTCACTACAATGGTAAATTTTACAAATCTCCACGCTTTCAGGCCTCATTAGACAAATGCCAATTCCTCAGTCATTGTTCTGTTTTTTTTTAAATCACACTCTTCGAAATAACAGTGTTTATATAATGAGCAAATGAAACTTTGCCCCATTTACAGAGAAACAGTCTGTATGTTGATTTCTCCAATTTCAAATATCCCTTGCATTACATCTCTCTCCATCCCTCCCCCTCCCCCACCCTAGTTGCCCTGCTAGTCCCACTGTTCACATCCACATATCCCTTTGTTATCACTTCGTCAACGGCCAACAATGGGGACAATTGTAGGCTCCAACTTTCCTTGGTCATCGGTGTCAGTTCTAAACCTTTTCCTGCCTCGTGTTTCCCTCTCCCCTGACTCTCAGTCTGAAGAAGGGTCTCGAAGTGAAACGTTACCTTTTCCTTTTCTCCAGAGATGCTGCCCGACCTGCTGAGTTACTGCAGCATTTTGTGTCTACTTTCGATTTAAACCAGCGTCTGCAGTTCTTTCCTACACTGTAATGAACTGTCCAGTGAAAATAGAAGAGTCTGCGGTACAACTCAGTAACATTGTCAGATTACACTGCATTTACAAGTCCTGCTTCACAATAGGAGGAGCATATTTGATCCATTCAACAATCAAATTTTCCTGTGAGACGTAGACCTGGAATCCAGAATCATTATTCTATCATTCTTCTGATCCTCGCTCCATTGTAATCTTGAAATCAGCACACTTGAGGCATGATAGGAATCAAAAGGAGACAAAATGTAAAATTCCTCATCCTCGGGTATGGCAAAATAGAATGATTTCCATGTACTGGAACTTTCAATGTGGTAGGGACTTGACATAATGATACTCAATTGGCAGCCAACTATACACCCCTTTGTCAGCAATGGATAGGAAAATTAGATCTGTTGTCTACTGAATGACCAATGCAATGTTGTTCATTAAAAACCTCACCCTCATACTTTATTGATCATCCATTTTTGTGATTTTTCTGTCCATTACACCTGCATTCCCACTCAAAGGAAGCTTCCTAAATTTTATTCACCAATCTTCATGCAGATGAAATTAGAATCACGTTTAATTCTGGCATTGGCAGATATATTACATTATTAAAATAATCTATGGTTCGATTTCAAGAATCAATTTCAGGCCTTCATCCATAAAACATCTGCTTAAAAATAAGTATTTCAGAAGTAGCTACATAGCTCTTAACGTTAATGCCTATTCTGTCCCCTGCATTATTGATTTTCAAAATGACAGAATTCAGGGTGGAGAGGCGGGTTGGATCCTGACCTTGAGTGCTGTCTTAATAATAATAATAATAATACATTTTATTTATATAGCGCTTTTCATATACTCAAAGACGCTTTACAGAGATTTTGAGAACATAGGGAAATTAATAAATAGATAAATAAGTAAATAAATAAATGAACAGAGAAAGGAGACAGTAGGTGAGGTGACCTTCAGTGGTTGAAGGCAGTACTGAACAGGTGAGACTTCAGCGATGTTTTGAATGTGGTGAGTGTGGGGGAGTCTCTAACGGTTTGGGGTAGTGAGTTCCATAGGGTGGGAGCAGCGATGGAGAAAGCCCTGTCCCCCTAGGATCTGAGTTTAGTCCGGATGTGGGGGGATAGGAGATTGGCAGCGGCAGAGCGGAGGGTGCAGGTGGGAGTGTGCCTGTGGAGGAGGTCGGTCAGGTAGGATGGGGCCAGGTTATGGAGGGCTTTGTAGGTTATGAGGAGGATTTTGTACTGGATTCTCTGGGGGATGGGGAGCCAGTGGAGTTTATAAAGGACGGGGGTGATATGGTCACGGATCGAGGTGTGTGTGAGTAGACGGGCAGCGGAGTTTTGAATGTATTGAAGTTTATTGATGATTTTTGAGGGTGCGCCATAGAGGAGGCTGTTGCAGTTTGCACATTCTCTGTGTCTGCTTAGGTTTCCTCTGGGTGCTCTGGTGTCCTCCCCCATCCCAAAGACATGCAGATTTGTGGGTTCATTGGCCTCTGTAAATTGTCCCTACTGTGCAGAGAGTGGATAAGAAAATGGGATAACGTAGAACTCGTGTGAAGGGGTGATCACTGGGCAGTGTGGACTTGGTGGTGCGAAGGGCTTGTTTCCATGCTTCATCTCTATAAAACTAAAAATAGAAATGGAAATTTCACCAAAGTTAAATAATAACAGTACAGAGTGCCAATTCAGCACTATATGATATTCTTATGAACCATTTTGCAGAGTTTTCACAGAGGGTATGAGCACTGACTTTCTATCAAGCTTACATAAGAAGATTCAAAGCACTCACTTTGAATTCTTCTCTGCTATTTTGGTGCAAATGCCTATCCTTATAAATCAGTCAGTTAATTCTCCAAGAGTGGGAAAGGAGAGTTTAAGAATAATGCATCAAGGATTCATGTGTTGATATCCTATGTAAAAAAATATTTAGTGAACAGGACAAAACTTAAGCAAATCATTGAAGTGTTTGTCTGATATTAGTTTTGATTAGATAGCACACCGGAAATGTTCCAGAATATTTCTATTGAATTGCAAACCATGTGTGGTTATTTTTATCCGTAAATGCTATCAATAGAAATTTTGGCAGCAAACTACATACCAGCCAAGCAAGATAATCATGTATGTGGGAAAAAGAGATTCCCACTGTAAAGTTTACAATCTAATGCCAAATAAGGTGTGTTTTTATAAAGTTTAGAAGCTGGTGGGATAAGCAAGCTCAATAAGTACTCTCATGCATCTGTATAATGCGATTATATTGCAATTCTTTCAAAATAATTTCCATACACTCGATGCAATTATTTGTTTGCTTTTACATGGAAATTTGTGTTTAATTTATTTTCCAGGATTTGGATGCCACTGCAGAGGCAACATTTATTTCCAACTTTTAACTGTTCTTATAGAAATAATGAACTGCTGATGTTGGTTAATACACAAAAGGACACAAAGTACTACCATGCTGAACCTTATTGAATACCTTACTAAAATCCATGTATACAACATCCACAGCTCTGCCATCACCAACCTTTTTGGTCACGTCTTCAAACATCTCAATCAGATTTGTGAGACACGACCGCCCACATACAAAACCGTGCTGACTACCCCTAATCAGCCCTTGCCCATCCAAATGCCTGTATATCCTATCACTCAGAATACCCTATAATAATTTTTTGCTGAAGGTAATTGGTGAGCCAGTTTGGGTTTTCCAGAACCAGGGGCCACAGATTAAGAATAAGGGGTGGGCCATTTAGAACGGAGATGAGGAAAAACTTTTTCAGTCAGAGAGTTGTAAATCTGTGGAATTCTTTGCCTCAAAGGCAGTGGAGGCCAGTTCTCTGAATGCATTCAAGAGAGAGCTAGATAGAGCTCTTAAGGATAGCAGAGTCAGGGGGTATAGGGAGAAGGCAGGAACGGGGTACTGATTGCGAATGATCAGCCATGATCACATTGAATGGTGGTGCTGGCTCGAAGGCCCGAATGGCCTACTCCTGCACCTATTGTCTATTGTCTATTGCCTATTAATAATCCAATCATTTTCATGGTCACCTTTACTAAGGATAGTTGTGCTTTCTCTTTCCAAATTATAGTTCATATAATATTAACTGAAATTAAACTCATACTGTATTAAGTTTGTCATAAAATTGTAGCATGCTCAACTCCAAAATCATGAATGCACTAAATATCAAATAATTTATTAGTCTGAAGAAATGTCACCTATTCATGTTCTCCAGAGGTGCTGCCTGACTGGCTGAGTTATTCCAGCACTTTGTGTACTTTTGTGTATTAATCAACATCTGGAGTTCTTTGTTTCTAAATATCAATTAAATCCTGCCTGATAAAATTCAACAAGACTGGCATTTGCAGCTGTATCATCTCCTCTTGTTCCACACTGTGACTTGGAGCAGCAGTCGACATCCATACCGACCTCCCACTGTGAATTTGATTATTTTTGAGATTATGGTGAAAAATGATGTTTGATTACTTCTGGCAGATTTAATACATGTCATTTGACGATTTTTTTCCACAACCTGATAGTAATCAAATTTGTTCTGAGTATGGATTCTGCGGTCTGTTTGAATTAATTAAAGATTAGTTTGCTAAATCTACAAATCTTTTTCTAAAATTAGCAGGTGTGTTGTTTGGAAAATAACAACATTATCACATTGAACATCTTTCTTCCTTTGTATACTCATTCATTTTACAAGTTCTATTTATTCCAACTAATTTTATCTCTATGCATTGTCAGTAAAATTCACATAATATGTCACTTACACTGCATATTTGATTGGGTTTTTAAATTAACTTGCCTTTTTTAGCATCCAATTCAACAAAATAGCATTATGATATGGAACAGACGTTTTCATGGTTGTTTCTATTAGAGAAAGCATGTACTAAGTTTAGTTTTGGCCCTAGGCCTGGCAAGTCACATTGAAATGGCGAATGACTCCCGTCTGAATGTCCATTCCTGCTGTCCATAGTAACATTAATTTCCTTGACCACTTAAGACCGACTTAAGAACATCCTCGAGTTTCTGACCGACTTAAGAACATCCTCGAGAAGGAAGGTGAACAGCCGGAAGTAGTTGTGCATGTAGGCACAAATGACGTTGGTAGGAAGAGGAAGGAGGTTCTGCAACATGAGCATAGAGAACGAGGTAGGAGGCCGAAAAGCAGGTCTTCTAGGATGGTTATCTCTGAGTTTAAACTAACAGGTCAGGGGATGGGACCCAATGCAAGGAGACAGAGGGCCATAAAAGGAGGACAGAAGCAAAAGGTAGAAGGGATATAAGAAAAACTAACCTGAAAGCTTTTTGCCTTAATGCGAGGAACTTTCGAAATAAGGTGGATGAATTGAATGCGCAGTTAGTAGTTAAGGGATATGACATAGTTGGAATTACGGAGACATGGCTCCAGGGTGACCAAGGCTGGGACCTAAACATGCAGGGGTATACAATATTCAGGAAGGACAGACAGAAAGGAAGAGGAGGTGTGGTGACATTGCTGGTTAAAGAGGAAGATTAATGCAATAGCAAGGAGAGACGTTAGCTTGGATGCTGTAGAATTGGTATGGGTAGAACTGCGAAATAGCCAAGGGCAGAAAACGCTTGTTGGAGTTCTGTACAGACCACCAAACAGCAGTAGAGAGGTTGGGGATAGCATCAAGCAGGAAATTAGGGATGCGTGTAGCAAAGGTACAGCAGTTATCATGGGTGACTTTAATCTACATATAGATTGGGCCAACCAAATTGGTAACAGCGCTGAGGAGCAGGATTTCCTGGAATGTATATGGGATGAGTTTTTAAACCAATATGTAGAGGAAATGACTAGAGGGCAGGCCATCCTAGACTGGGTATTGTGTAATGAGAAAGGATTAGTTAGCGATCTTGTTGTGCAAGGCCCCTTGGGCATCAGTGACCATAATATGGTAGAATTCTGCATTAGGATGGAGAGTGACACGGTTAATTCAGAGAATAGGGTCTCGAACTTGAATAAAGGAGACTTTGAAGGTATGAGACAGGAATTGGCTAGGATAGATTGGCAAATTATACTTAAAGGGTTGACAGTGGAGATGCAATAGCAAAGACTTAAAGACCGCATGGATGAACAGCAGAAATTGTTTATCCCTGTCTGGTGAAAGCATAAAACTGCGAAGGCGGTTCAACCGTGGCTGACTGATGAGGGAAGTCAAGGATAGTGTTAAATCCAAGGAAGAGCCATATAAATTGGCCAGAAGCGGCAAAACAGAGGATTGGGAGAAGTTTGGATCTGAACAGAGGAGGACAAAGGGGTTAATTAAGAGGGGAAAAAAGAGCATGAAAGAAAGCTTGCTGGAAATATAAAAAGTTACTGTAAAACTTTCTGTAGGTATGTAAAAAGGAAAAGATTAGTGAAAACGAATGTAGGTCCCTTACAGTCAGAGACAGGTGAATTTATAATGGGAAACAAGTAAATGGCAGAACAGTTAAATGAGTACTTTGGTTCTGTCTTCACAAACAATCTTCCGGAAATACTAGCACACCGAGGATCTAGTGGGAGGGAGGAACTGAAGGGAATCCACATTGGTCAGAAAATTGTGTTAGGTGAACAATTGGGACTGAAGGCAGATAACTCCCCAGGCAGGGCCTGATGGCCTGCATCCAAGAGTACTCAAGGAGGTGGCCCTAGAAATCATGGATGCATTGGTGATCATTTTCCAATGTTCTCTCGATTGGATCAGTTTTCCTATGGACTGGAGGGTAGCCAATGTAACTCCAATTTTTAAGAAAGGAGGAAGAGAAAAAACTCGGAAATATATACCAGTTAACCTGATGCTGGAGTTGATTATTAAAGATGTTACAGCAGTGCATTTGGAAAGTAGTGATGGTATCAGTCAATGTCAGCATGGATTTATGAAGCGGAAATCATTATTGACTAATCTTCTGGAATTTTTTGAGGATGTAACAAGAAAGAGCCAGTGGATATGATATATCTGGACTTTCAAAAAGCCTTTGACAAGGTCCCACACAAGAGATTAGCGTGCAAAATTAGAGCACATTGTATTGGGGGTAGGGTATTGACATGGATAGAGAACATGTTTGCAGACAGGAAGCAAAGAGTAGGAATTAACGGATCCTTTTCAGAATGGCAGGCAGTGACTAGTGGGGTGCTGCAAGGCTCAGTGCCAGCATCCCAGTTATTTACAATATATATTAACGATTTAGACAAGGGAATTAAATGTAACATCTCCACGTTTGCGAATGACACAAAGCTGGGTGGCAGTGTGAGCTGCGAGGAGGTTGCTACGAGGCTGCACGGTGACTGGGATAGGTTGGGTGAGTGGGCTGAAGCATGGCAGATGCAGTATTATGTAGATAAATGTGAGGTTATCCACTTTGGTGGCAAGAACAGGAAGGCAGATTATTATTGGAAAGGTGTCAGATTAGGAGAAGGGAAGGTGCAACGAGACCAGGGTGTGCTTGTACATCCATCACTGAAAGTAAGCATGCAGGTATAGCTGGCAGTGAAGAAAGCCAATTACTCATGGTTTTTGATTGAATAATTCGATTTGAGGTCTGATGCAGCTTTAAGGTTAGAAACATGCAGGAACTGCAGATGCTGGAATCTTGAGCACAGAACGCAAAATGTCGGAGTAACTCAGCTGGTCAGGCACAGCTGTGAGAAACATGGATAGAGGATGTTTCAGGTCGGGATCTGGGAAGAAGGCAAAAGAGGGCGGGATGATGTGAGAAGTGGGTGCGCACCCATTCCTCCCACTATTCCATTTGCATTTTCTCTTCCCTCATCCCTTTACACCTGCATCCCACCTGCAGCGTCATAACTCATGCTTCCTCTCCTTATCTTACAGCCTATTTTTTTTCCTTTTCATCTCTTGCCTTCATCCACCCATCTGCCAATGAACCTTCCCCTCACTTGTTTCCACCTATCACTTGCTTGACTTTGTCCCGCCACCACCTCTTTCCCAGCTTTCTCTCCCCCGCGATGATTAGTCTGAAGAAATGTCCTGAGCCAAAATGTCATCTGGCCATGTTCCCCAGCGACGTTGCCTGACCTCTGAGTTACTCCAGCACTTTGTGTTTTGTGATATGACTGGTTAGCAATCCATAAGTTTGAATAAGATTTCTAGCAAACTGTTCAAATCAGTAACTGGATCACTAACGATGCCTTAGGGAATGCAACTTGGTATTGCTATTGGTATTGGCTTATTATTGCCACATTACTGAGATACAGTGAAAAGCTTTGTTTGTGTGGTATTCAGTCAAATCATACTGTACACGACCGCAATCAAGCTGCACAAGTACAACATGTAGTAAACAACACTGCACTCTAAACATAAACTGCAGTGGAGGCCAATTCTCTGAATGCATTCAAGAGAGAGCTAGATAGAGCTCTTAAGGATAGCGGAGTCAGGGGGTATGGGGAGAAGGCAGAAACGGGGTACTGATTGAGAATGATCAGCCATGATCACATTGAATGGCGGTGCTGGCTCGAAGGGCCGAATGGCCTACTCCTGCACCTATTGTCTATTGTCTATTGTCTATATCAGAATGCAGAATATAGTGCTACAGTGTTATAATGTTAGTTACAGAGAATAAATAAAAGGTCTGCAATTAAATATGACAGAAGAATGGGACAGCTCCCAGGTTTATGTGGAGACTCTTCAGTAATTTGATAACAGTGGGGTAGAAGCTGTTCCTGTATCTGGTGGTATGTGCTTTCAAGCTTTTGTATTTTCTGCCCGACGGGAGAGGGAAGAATAGTGAATTATCGGTGTGAAAATGGTCCTTGATTATGTTGACTACTTTTCTGAGGTAATGTGAACTACAGAGGTACAGTGGAATGCTTTATTTTGCATGCTATCCTAATAGGTCAAATATACTATGCATAAATTCAATCAAGTCAAATGCAAGTACAATAGATAGAGCAAAAGGGAAGATACAAAGTGCAGAATATACCGTAGTTCTCAACTTTAGTCAATAGTCATTAGTCAATAGTGCTTTATTTATCTCATATGCAACTGCACAGTCAAATTCTGTTTGCATATATTACACATGCAGGTGCTGCCATTTTTGGTGCCATTATTCAAAGTCCAAAGTCCGGTCGGCCCACGTGCTCGGTGTACTGGAGTAGTTTCCATGAACCAATATCCCCCTCTTCCCCTAGACCGGACATCTTTGTGTCACGTGCAGCCTACCTGGAGGCGCTGGAGGCATTACCCTGGCTCACCCATCTCCTTGCTCCTTGCGTCTTTCTCCACCTCCCTCCTGGTTATGCCGACTGCGAACCTTCGGGAGAGGTCCTGCAGACTGCGAGCCTTCGGGCGGGTTCCCGGTCGCACCAGAGACTGCAGCGGTCAAGCTGGGTCTACTGGGAAGGTTCTCCCATGTCAGTCCACAGCGGGCGAGTCGGGCCTGCTTGCCAGGAGCGTCCTGGCCCGCTGCCTGCTTCCATAGACAAATTCCAATGTCCACAATGGGGTACTGTCACAATGGTTTGAATCGGACAGTACCCTACTTTATGGAAGGACTGTTCATAAGCCAAATAACAGAAGGGAAGATGCTATTCCTGAATCTGGTGATACGCGCTGTCAAGCTTTTGTACCTTATGTTGGATGGGAGCATGGAGAAGAAGAATGACAGGGATGGGACAAGACTTTGATTATGTCGGTATCTTTTCTGAGGCAATGTGATTTGTAGATGGATTTAATAGTGGGAAGACTGTGTGATGGACTAGGCTACATCCACAACTCTCTGTAACTGCTTGCAATCTTGGGCAGTGCTGTTCCCAAACCAAATGTATAGGAAGAAACTGCAGATGCAGGTTCATCACGAAGATGGACACAAAATGCTGGAGTAACTTAGTGGGACAGGCAGCATCTCTGGATAGAAAGAATGGTTTTGGGTTGAGACCCTTCTTCAGACTGAGAGTCAGGGGAGAGGGAGGCACAGAGATATGGTGTAAAAATAAGACAATAAAGTATCAATGAATCATTCAATGTGGGAGGAAACTGGAACATCCAGGAAAAACCTACACAATTATTTCCATTAATTTTAAAGTTCTCATCCATCTTTATTTGTTTATACATAGCCCCACCTACCACCACTTTTTTTTTTTCCTGGTCAGATGTGCAGCACTTTGGTCAACGTGGGTTGTTTTTAAATGTGCTATACAAATAAATTGACTTGACTTGACCTTTGTAATATCCTCCAACCCCACCTAGCTCTGAGATATCTACAATCCTGAAAATGTTAGCTTCCTGGTCATCTCAGATTTGAAGGCTTACAACATTGGTGGCAGTTCCTCCTGCTACCAATGCCCTAAGTATAAGGATTAACCTCTTAAAACTTTCTGTCTCTCCCTACCACTCCTGCTGCAAGTTACTCTTGGTTTGGTTTAGTTCAGTTTAGTTTCGAGATATAGCGCAGAAATAGGCCCTTCGGCCTACCGGGTCCACATTGACCAGCGATCAGCACACACTAATGTTATCCCACACACACACTAGGGACAATTTACAATTATATCAAGCCAATTAACCTACAAACCTGAACGTCTTTGAGGTGTGGGAGGAAACCGGCGATCCTGGAGAAAACCCGGGGAGTGGGCAGGATCACACCCGGGTCTCTGATGCTGTAAGGCAGTAACTCTGCCGCTGTACCACCATGGTTTTTAACCAAACTTTTTTTGGCATCTATATACTAAAACTCTCGTTTGTTCACTTGTTCCTGAACTGCAGCCAAAAACGTACATGATGGCGTGACAATTTTAGGGAGGGGGGAAGGGGGAGGGCAAAGGAGGGGGGTGAGGGGAGGGGGGGAGGGTGGGGGGGGAGGGGGAGGGGGAGGGAGGGGAGGGGGAGGGAGGGGGTCTAGTGGGGAGGGAGGGAGGGGGAGAGGGGAGGTGGAGTGGGGGAGAGGGGAGGGGGAGTGGGGGAGGAGAGCATGCTGCACTAATGCAGGAGTGGTTTGGGCCCAACGAGTCCACGGTCTAGTATTTCATAATATCTGTACTGGATGACTTGGTATCAAATGTTGTTTGATAATAGGAAATATTAACTTCTGTGAGGGCCTTTGGGCATTTTACGGCATTAAAATACGAACGATTGATGGAAAATTGAACTATTTGTTCACATCTCAATTTCAGCCGAGAGAACCAATGTTCCTGACAGAGATGCCTGCGGGGAAATATTTGTCATGTCAAATTTACTAAGTTATTTCCTGTCAATTTGTGATTATAGAGAATTCAAAAACAAAATTGCATATATAAAATGATATTTAGTTTTAATAGTTTTCCATCATAGACAATGCTATCTGCAGTCCTATGATATGCTTCCAATTGGCAAGACTTCCCACTAACTATACAAATAGTCCAATAAAGTATTGCTCATTGAGTGAAAATATTATCAAAGGTATAAATGAAATTGATTCATAAAATGTAGGAAATAAAGTACTGGCAGTATTAATAGGCCTGACAATTTTAATGTACAGAATTACAGCAATGAAATTATTAAGCTAAAACCAACTTCATGTCAAAGTAAACAACTACAATCCTATTTCCAACCGCTTTCCTCATCTGTTAACGGCTGGCATATGTCCAATACATACAAATCTGCAGTGATTATACTAAATGTGTTCTCCTTTGGCCAGGTCAAAGATGTAGAAGACTGTGTGAAGAAACTGCAGATCTGGTTTACACAGAAGATAGACACAAAATGCGAGAGTAACTCAGCGGGACAGGCAATATCTCTGGATAGAAGGAATGGGTGGCATTTCGGGTCGAGACCCTTCTTCAGACTGAACGTCGGGGGAGAGGGAATTACAGAGATAAGGAAGTTCAAAAGAAACGAAGATAAAGGAAACAGCCCATTGTTTCCTGTGAAGGATCATGTCGGACACAGCAGCTCTCAGTGCCGCAATCACCACTCACATATCGTTTTCCAGATGCACAAGAACAGCAATGCCTTTACTTCCTTAGAAGGCTTATGAAGTTCGGCATGTCCCCAACAACTCTCACCAATTCCTACGGATGCGCCGTTAGAAAGCATTTTATCGGAATGCATCACAGTTTGGTATGGGAACAGCTCCATCCAAGACCACAAGAAATTGTAGAGAATTGTGGATGCAGCCCAGACCATCACACACCAACCTCCCTTCCATTGACTCCATTTATGCCTCATGCTGCCTCAGCAAGGCCAGCAGCATGACCAAGGACGATCCACAACCTGGCCATTCCCTCTTCTCCCTTCTCCCATCAGGCAAAAGAAGTGTAAAAATGCACAGCCCCAGATTCAAGGACAGCTGTTATCAGGCAACTGAACCATCCTACCACAACTAGAGAGCAGCCCTGAACTGCTATCCACCTCAATGGAAACCCTCGGACTATCTTTGATCGGACTTTGCTGGCTTTACCTTGCACTAATGGTTATTTCCTTATCATGTATCTGTACACTGTGAATGGCTCGATTATCTTTCTGCTGACTGGTTGGCACGCAACAAAAGCTTTTCACTGTACCTCGGTACACCTGACAATGAACTAAATTAAACTGAACAATGTGACCCTTTGCACGCGGAGGACAACCCACGATAGGGAGTGGGGTGTGTAAATGGTGCTGCTGAGGGCCCTTCCTCAGAACACCTTGTCATTTAATCCTTTAATTTTAAACTGTCTGTTAAATTAAGGTGACATTTAAGCGGCATTTAAATGTTATTCAAACAGATTAATACAATATTCAAAATATTTTTGAAATGTAAATCCACCATGGACAACGAAAGGAAACAAAGTAAAATAATATGTACCTGCACTTACCTTATCCACTTGCTAACCCATATGCAAGAAGCATTTCTTGAGTCATGGACTCATAGAGTAATACAGCCCAGAAACAGGCCCATCTCATCCCATGCCGGCCATAATGGCCTATCTGAGCTAGTTCCATTTGCCACTGTTTGGTCCACATCCTTCTACACCTCCTGTTGTGGTACTTGTCTACATTACATCCTCTTGCAGCACATCCCATATAACCACCACCCTCTGAGTGGCTCCCAGGTTCCTATTCAATTTGCCCCCTCACCTTAAATCTATGTCCTCTGGTTTTTGTTTCTTGCACCCTGGGCAAAAGACTCTGTGCATTCACCTTATCTATTCCCCTCGTGATTTTTATACATCTCTATAAGATCACCCCTCAGCTTCCTGCGCTCCAAGTCATAAAGTCCTAGCCTGGCAAACCTCCCCCCATTCAGTCCCTCTCCCCAGTAGGTCAGTGCTTCTCAGCTGCACTCAGTGCTGAATACAGACATGGAATGGGCTTCTGGCCTAACTTGGGTGGTTAACCTGAGCATACACAGTAATCAAAAACCACCAGAGCTGTGAACAACCATGAGCTCTGACTCAGCTCCAGGCAGCCTTTCACAGGTACCTTTTCAGAAATAATCTGCTTAAGGAAAACAAAAACAAAAAATATATATTTCAGTTCTTCACGCTGCAGTCTCGTGGAAACACAGAATATTTAGTGCTAGTTAAATTACTGAGCTTCAACATGTTGAATGACCTTACATGCACTTGTTTTGCTTCATAACTAAATTATGATTGAACTGCATTTATGCATTGTCAATTTTATGATTCATAACTGCACATGGTGACCCCGTAAAATCTTGATTTCTTAACCTAATAAGCTTGTTTTTATTACACACAGAAACGCATGCTGATATTTACAGAGAACCTTTTATTCTGTATTTATATTAATTTAATTATCCGGCACATTACATTTACTAACAACAGAGTTTTCAAACAGCTTCATGCTTCCTTCAGCAATCACTTGTCTGGGAATGTACTGCCATGTTTATTTTGTCTGCATAGATTCTGTTATCTTAGAGGCAATTATTGTTATCGACAGGATGAAATGTAATTGACTCTCTGGTTGTAAGTATTCACTAGGTGACCTGTAATGTGGTGACGTAATTTTTAGGACAAGGGCCTCTTGTTGAGATTAGAGCTGCATTGAAACACCACACATTTTTCGACCATTACGAATTCGGAGCCATGCATTCCAGAATGCTGGATAACAGAAAACTATCAGTCGGGTCCCGGATTCAGAGGAGCAAGAATTTACATTTGTAACAAGGTTCCCATTTCTCTGGAAGCAGCTAGGTTAAAATAAATATCATGTTCTCGATAATTATAATACATCCACGTTTAACAGCTTTTTCCCGGATTTTTAATCCCACTTTATGGACTTTATCTTGCACTAAACGTATTCCCTTTACCATGTATCTGTACACTATGAATGGCTCGATTGTAATCATGTATAGTCATTCTGCTGACTGGTCAGCACATAACAAAAGCTTTTCACTGCATATAATGTGATAATAAACTAAACTGAACCGAAAAAAATTCAACTAAATTTGGTTTGAATATGCATACTTATAGTTTCAAATCATTGATTTGTTTCCACCCACCCTTTTCTGCTGACCCTAATCACGGGTCTGGAGGCTGAGAAATCAACATTACTGAGGCATTATTTGTTACCTGGAGTTAGCCAAGCATTGCCACCACTGGAGACAATAATCTCGGCCAAGTGTGCACTTAGGTAAGGAAAGTTGTCTTCATAATTATAATATTTCAATTGAGCCATCTATAGTGTACAGATCCATGATAAAAATGATTTAATGCAAGGTTTGTTACCGCTTCCATCATGTCCATTAAATGGATTGTTAGTGAATATTGAGAGGTGCAATCTACTGAATAGAGGTGAATAAATCAGCAGGCCTGACCAGGGGCATCCTCGGATGTTATGGGAAGGAAAAGGGAAATTTGCTAAACCTTGGCAGAGAATTTTATAATTTCACTAGCCACAGGTGAGGTACCTGAAGACTGAAGGATAGCTAAGGTTGCAACTTTATTTAAGAAGTTCAGTAGGGAATGACAGGCTAGTGAGCCTCACATCAATAGTGAGAAAGTTATTAGATAGGACTCTGAATTGACAAGATGTATTTGCATTTGGAAAGGCAAGGAGTGATTAGGGATAGTCAATATTGCTTTGCTTGTGGGAAAGCACATCTCATGGATTTGACTGAGTTTTTAGTAGTGGTAACCCATAGGATTGATGAGGGCAGAGTGATAAACATTGTCTGCATGGACTTATATTGCCCTGCATGATAAGCTGATCCAGAAGATTAGAGCACATGGAATCCAGGGTGATCTAGCCGATTGAATTCAAAATTGGCCTGGTAATAGAAACAGTCGTAGTAGTGAAATCAGTTTAGTTTAATTTAGTTTAGTTTAGTTTAGTTTAGGATCAGTTATATTTTTTTAAATAGACACAAAGTGCTGGAGGAACTTAGTTGTTCAGGCAGCATCCCTGGGAACATGGATTGGTGACATTTTGGATCAGACCCTTCTTCAGACTGAAGGTCTGAAGAAGTGCCCTGACCCGAGATGTCACCTATACATGTTCTTCAGGGATGCCACCAGACCCAGACCCACTGAGTTACTCTAGTTCTTTGTGCCTTTTTGTGTAAATCAGCTTCTGCAGTTGCTTGTTTCTGCATGTTTTCACTTTTATTGAAGTTCTCTCGGAGTAAATAAAACTTGGGTATAACTTGAGAAAAGGATTCAGTTATTAAATATGTGGATTAAGTGATGGGAACATTCATGGGAATATAGATTTACAGAACATTTGCAGTGGATCAAGAACATCTCTCAGCATTATCTTACGAAGCACAATTAAATATGGGTAAAAATACTATCCTTGCCAGCAAAGCCCAGATCCAATAAATAAATAAAATAAACCAACTCCAGTAAAGACCCATAAACTTTATTTGCGGAGAAATGAAAATGTCAGGATTAATTAGAAGGCCTTAAATTAATGATAATTGATATTAAATTGAAATATGTGTGTTACAAAAGCAGCAATATATGCACACTCATTCTGGCACTGGAAGGTAAATTAGTTTGCATAGTGGAGCAGTAAAATGGTGCCACAAATAACTAAGTGCTGGGGGAACTCAGCAGGACGGGCAACGTCTGTGGAGGGAATAGATAGGTGGCATTTCAGGTTGGGACCCTTTCTTCAGAGATAGTAGCAGGGGGGAGAAAGCTGGAAAAGAGAGGTAGGGTTGGGACAAAGTCTGGCAAGTGCTAGATAGATGCAGGTGAGGGGTGGGAAGGATGCAGGGCTAGATCTATTCAAACTATTGTTGAAAACCAGAATGGGTTGCTTGAAGAAATGTGAATGGCTTGATCTATACAATGCCAACATTTGGAAATGTGCTGAGGACCATTTTTATTTTCCTGAACCAGGACAATTTGAATCTCCATGGCACAATGAATAGAGGAAAATTGGATCGAGAAAACCTTATATACAAAATCTTTCCTTTCCATCAACATGAAGTGACAGAAGGTCCGCCTCTTTATATCCAGGAATAAATCTTTCAGATGCGGATTCCAATATATTGGCATCAGATGAGAGCCCTCATTTTTCAAGACCCTGCTAAAGGCAATTTTTTATACAGCTGGATTGGGAACATATCCTCTGATCTCATCTTTCAAACTCACTTTGAAACTTTTCAAATGAATTCCTTCTCAGAGGCTGGGCATTGCAGCCTTCATTGCCCATCGGCTGAGGAAGTCATGATAGGCATCATTCCCAAAGTGTTGAAGTCAAAGAAGGCAAAGAGTGTCAGCAATTGTCATCATTGGTTCCAGTATCAGGCAACGACAAAATGGTGATCAATGTTCAAATCAGGATGTGGGCCTCAAATGGCGATTTTTATGTAGAATGTTTCCATATACCTGCTGCCTTTATTCTTCCAAGTGGTAGAGGCTATAAGATTGGAAGGTATTTTTGAATAGTTGCTGTGCAAACTAAAATCTGTATGCTGGCTGCAGTGGAGGCTATAAATGGACAAGGTGGTGAAGGGGCAGGAGGAGGGGGAGGAAGCTGATTAACTGAATTGCATTGACCTGGAAGGTATGTGATGTTGCATGGAACCAAATGCACAGAACATAGAACAGTGCAGCAAACAAGCCAAAAAGGCAAAACATTTACTGTTTGCTGTGTCTGGATGTTAAATTTCAATTTCTCATTTTGCAAAGACACTTGTATCGCTCAGAACAACAACAGCTTTCAATCTTTTCCCAGTTCAAAAACAGTTCACCTTATTTTTTATATCCACCTAGGTGAAAAATTACTAATTTTTCAACATCATGATCCATCTGCCATGTCGTAATCTACTTACCTAACCTATTTATTTCCACGGCTGTTTTTTTCCTTCCCATAGCCAACAATCATGTTAACTCTGAAAGACAAAGATGGGGAAAGATGGGAAGGAGCTCAAGTGGCAAGGACTAGTTGGGCTAAATGTCCTATTACTGAAAAGCATATTTTCTATTTGATCTGATGAACATTTAATTTTCTTAATTTTTTTAAAATATTAAAACAGAAATCTCCAGGAGTCATTGTAAATTTCCCACATAGAAATATTTGAAAGCTATCAGAGGCATCACAGTGGCGCAGTGGTAGATTTGCTGCCTTAAAGCACCAGAGACCCTTACTAAGGGGTTCTATCTGTATGGAGTTTGTACGTTCTCCCTGTGACTATGTGGGTTTTCTCCCACTGCCCACGTTTCCTCACACATTCCAAAATGTTTAGGCTTGTAGGTTGATTGGCTGTGGTAAAATTATAAAATTGTTCCTAGTGTGTAGGATAGTGTTGGTGTCTCCATGTGAACTTGATGGGCCGATGGGCCTGTTTCCATGCTTCATAACATAACATATAACAAAACTTTATTGTCATTCGGTATAAATACCGAACGAAATTTCAGCAGTCACAAGACACAGCAAAAAAGAAAAGAACACAGGACACACGACCCCAACACAAACATCCATCACAGTGACTCCAAACACCCCCTCACTGTGATGGAGGCAACAAAACTTCCCCTCTCTTCCCCCCGCACCCACTTTATCTCTAAAGTCTACAGTCTACTGGAATGAACTTGCTCAAAATGAAAAAAAAAGATGGATAGACCTTTGTTGGAATGTTTCAAATATGTTTACCAATAAGTAGAATCCTTTCATTTAAAAAAAATAATACAATTCTATAAAATAATTCAAGATTGTGTTTGAAAAATATTACCTGATTTCCATATTCATTGAAAAATCACTTCCCAACAAGGCAGTACCAATATGCTATCTATTTTTTAAATTAGTTTTTGTTTTGAAGTATTATGCTCTTATCTGTAGCTCTTCTAATCTAACCAGCAGACAGGATACTGTGAAATAAACCTTTCCTTAAAGCTTGTTGAAATTAAAGATTAATAATGTATTTTTAGATATTTTCTGTCTAACCTTTTCTTTGACGGTCCTTGCAAAATCACAACAATTGTTGGCAAGTCAAGGCAGACCAGGCATTTTCTGACAGTTCTAACTCAATAGGTAAGTGACCATGCTTTACCACAACTTTTTAAACCTTTACATTAAATTATTTTGTTCTCATATATTATTAGTTGTATGTGCTTTGGGTGGCGTCGTACAATGGCAGCCTCACCAACAGTCTGTCTCATCATTTTCTTCTTTTGTTGTTTTTAGTCTGTTGTTAAATATATTTTTTAGTGTATCATTAGTTTTGTATTATGTAGGTGATGGGGGGGGGATGGGAGAAACTTTTTTTAAAATCTCTTTCCTCGACAGAGATGCGACTTTTTCAGTATCGTATATCCGACCGCACTGCGGCCTAACATTGTGGAGCTGGCGGTCCCTTTGCTGGGGATCGACTCCGGGAGCTCAAAACGCAGGAACTTTGACCGCCCCAATCACGGGAGCTTTGACCACCCCAATGTGGGAACTTCGATCGCTCGACAGCGGATGGTTCGACTGCCCCGATCGCGGGAGAAAAGAAGGGAAGATAATACATTATTGCCTTCCATCACAGTGCGCTGTGGTGGATGTTTATGTTAATTTTTATGTAGTTGTGTGTTTTGTTTTTTGGTATGACTGTACGGCAATTCAAATCCTTTGTATGTTTTTACATACTTGGCTAATAAATTAATTACAATACAAAAATGATTGTTTTATCCTTTTCCAAATTATTCCAGTTTTATGGTGTTCGAGAAGGGCTTGGAGGAGAACAATATATTTGGCACAAAGTTTAGTTTAGTTTAGTTAAGTTTAGAGATACAGTGAGGAAACAGGCCCATCGGTCCACCGAGTCCGTATCGACCAACGATCCCCGCACACTAACGCTATCCTACACACACTAGGGACAATTTACTTTTATACCAAGCTAATTAACTTACTAACCCGTACGTCTTTGAAGGGTGGGAGAAAAACCAAAATTCTCGGAGAAAATTCATGCTGTCACGGGAGAACGTCCAAACTCCCCACAGACAGTACCCGTAGTCGGGATCAAACCCGGTGCTGCAAGCGCTGTAAGGCAGTAATTCCACCGCTGCACCACCGTGCCCCAGTACGTAAGAAATAGAGGCAGAGGAGACCACTTAACCCCTGGTGCTGGTGCTGCCATTCAATAAAATCATGCTGTTCTTTTGCCACAATGCTACTTTCCTAACCTAACCTCATACATACACCTTGAGCCCATTAATATCCTATGAGCCTGTATAAATGTGAAATAAATGTAAAAATCTACTGAAGTATCATTTTGATAATACCTAAATTGTAAAAAGGTCATTCGCTTTTTATTTGCTTCGACTTCAGATTAAGTTGGAAACAACTTGATCTTTTACGAAAATATGACTATTTTGATGTGCTAAAACATTTGGTTTTAATCTTGAAATGAAAATTAATAATTTAACTATATTCCCCTTGGCAGCAATAAGTATTATTTTAAATACACTTTTAATATTGCAAAATGAAATTATATACAATTATAAGTTTGAAAACAATGTTATTTTATGCTAATTATAACAAAAGATATCTCCAATGACAAGCATTAGACTTTCAAACAAAAGATTAAGTATTGATGAGGGATTATGCCATCAGCTCTGTACGAATTACCCTGTAATTACATGTGGTACACCATGGGCCTGATTAAATGTCTTTGAAAATAAATGTCAAGGAGGGTTACTTGTGCATGACAATTTCTTAAGAGTAACTGGAATTTGAAATGAGATAATACTGAGATTGGATTAGCCCTCACAAACTGCATTTCAAGATACTGCAATACAATATTTCTCAAATACATCTTCAATGTTTTTCCGATAAAATTGCATTCTGCTTCATCATTTTACAAAATCATTAAATAATATTTTCAGCATTAATCCATAAACAAATATAAATAGAAAATGTGTTCAATTTAGACTATTGATCCATAATTAATTCAGTCCCCAAGTGATCTGCCAGGTTCATTCATACAGAATAAGTGACACATTATACAATCAACTGAGATATCCAATAGGGATTCAGATGTTGCCATTTACCCAAATCTAATTGGAATTGAAATCAATTAGATTCATAATCAATAATTTTAAAGCAAAACCCAAGAAGTTAGTTGATTAAATTCAAAGCATTTAAATGAGGAATTGTGATTGGATAATATGGTCATTGTGGTTATCCTTCGAGGTCGAGGATGATGGTCCATGTTCCGTTGTGTTTATGAACTCTCAGGTGGTTTACGAGTCCAATCCTTGCTTTGAAAGTTCTTCGGCATTCAGGACAGGTAATTCCAGATGTCAGATCGGGCTTTGGTTGTTGCTGCCTCTCTTTCCGTTTGCTTCTCTTTTCTTCTAATTCTGCGCATCTGTTGACTTCGAAGGTCGCCGTTCCCTTTTGGATGACGGTTCGCCAGAGTTTCCTGTCCTTGGCATTGGTTTCCCAATTGTCGATGTCGATTTCACATTTTTTCATGCTGGCTTTTAAGGCATCTTTGAATCTCTTCTTTTGTCCGCCTTTTTTACGTTTCCCTTCTTTAAGCTGGGTGAAGAAGGTTTGCTTTGGTAGACGCTCGTCTTCCATCCGAACAACATGACCGCTCCATCTTAGTTGGTTCTTGATGATGAGCCTTAGATGCTTGATGTTTTTGCTTCATTCAGCACGCTCACATTGGTTCTTCTGTCTTCCCAGCTGATATTTAAGCTGCTTCAAAGTCATCGTTGATAGAAATTTTCAAGTGTTTTCAGATGGCGTCAGTATGTTGTCCAGGTTTCTGATGCATACAGGAGCATTAGAATCACCACTGCTTTGTACACTAACATTTTAGTGTCTGTTCGGACGTCACAATTTTAAAAGACTCTCGATCGAAGATGTCCAAAAGCTGTTCCAGCACACTTAAGACGATGTTGGATCTCATCATCAAGGTCGACATTGGAGGAGAGGTAATTTCCAAGGTATGGAAAGTGATCCACATTTTCCAGGGTTGTTTCACCAAGTTGAATTGACGGTTCTTTCCGATTTGTCTCAGTTGGTGACGATTGGTAGATAACCTGAGTCTTCTTGGAGTTGATGGTAAGTCCAAGTTTCGTCCAAGCACTATTGAAGGCAGTCAGGATCTGTTGCAGATGATTTTCTGAGAGAGCTGCAACACAATTGTCATCTGTGTATTGGAACTCAATGAGGGAGTTCGTAGATGTCTAAAGGGCCTGTCCCACTTAGGCGATTTTTTTGGCGACTGCCGGCGACTGTCAAAGTCATAGCAGATCGCCGAACTTTTCTTTTACCCGACGACAATGACCACGACAATGCCGAGTAAGGTCGAGATTACACCGTCTTCTGGAACATCGTGAAAATTCCCACGCTGTCAATGCTTCTCCGGCGTCCTGGTTTTCACTGAAATCACTGACAAGTCGGTAAGTACTGAAGAGTGTTGAACTATAACACCTTGTATGGGTTACTTAAAAACCAAGCTTTACTGTAACAAGAAATAAACTGGATTTACTTCCAGTTTACTAATAGCTGTATTAAAAAAAAAATTAAAGTGGTTAAGTGGATTTTTGTGAAAAGTGTGTGGGCATTCTTTGAAAATGTAAGGGAGATGCATATCTGGTTTCTGGGTTGCATATCTGGGTTTGGAGTTCACTTTATGGCTGAGGCCAAAAACATCGCGAAAAGTCCCACGCTGTCAATGCTTCTCCGGCGTCCTAATTTTTCTGAAATCACTGATAAGTCGATAAGTACTTGAGAATTTTGAACTATAACACCTTGTATGTGTTACTTAAAAACCAAGCTTCACTGTAACAAGGCATGAACAATAGACAATAGACAATAGAAAATAGACAATAGACAATAGACAATAGGTGCAGGAGTAGGCCATTCGGCTCTTCGAGCCAACACCACCATTCAATGTGATCATGGCTGATCATTCTCAATCAGTACTCCATTCCTGCCTTCTCCCCATACCCCCTGACACCGCTATCCTTAAGAGCTCCATCTAGTTCTCTTTTGAATGCGTTCAGAAACTTGGCCTCCACTGCCTTCTGAGGCAGTGAATTCCACAGATTTACAACTCTCTGACTGAAAAAGTTTTTCCACATCTCCGCTCTAAATGGCCTACCCCTTATTCTTAAACTGTGGCCCCTGGTTCTGGACTCCCCCAACATTGGGAACATGTTTCCTGCCTCTAACGTGTCCAAACCCTTAATAATCTTATATGTTTTGATAAGATCCCCTCTCATCCTTCTATATTCTAGTGTATACAAGCCTAGCCGTTCCAGTCTTTCAACATACGACAGTCCCGCCATTCCGGGAATTAACCTAGTAAACCTACGCTGCACGCCCTCAATAGCAAGAATATCCTTCCTCAAATTTGGAGACCAAAACTGCACACAGTACTCCAGGTGCGGTCTCACTTGGGCCCTGTACAACTGCAGAAGGACATCTTTGCTCTTTACTCAACTCCTCTTGTTATGAAGGCCAACATTCCATTGGCTTTCTTCACTGCTTGCTGTACCTGTATGCTTCCTTTCATTGACTGATGCACTAGGACACCAAGATCTCGTTGTACATCCCCTTTTCCTAACTTGACACCATTCAGATACTAATCTGCCTTCTTATTCTTACCACCAAAGTGGATAACCTCACACTTATTCACATTAAACTGCATCTGCCATGCATCTGCCCACTCACACAAGCTGTTCAAGTCACCCTGCAACCTCATAGCAACTTCCTCACAACTCACACTACCATCCAGCTTTGTATCATCTGCAAATTTGCTAATGTTACTTTTAATCCCTTCATCCAAGTCATTAATGTATATTGTAAATAGCTGCGGTCCTAGCACCGAGCCTTGCAGTACCCCACTAGTCACTGCCTGCCATTCTGAAAGGGACCCATTTATCCCCACGGTTTGCTTTCTGTCTGTCAACCAATTTTCTATCCATGTCAGTACCCTACCTCCAATACCATGTGCTCTAATTTTGCCCACTAATCTCCTATGTGGGACTTTGTCGAAGGCTTTCTGAAAGTCGAGGTACACCACATCCACCGGCTCTCCCCAATCAATTTTCTCAGTTAAATCCTCAAATAATTCCAGTAGATTAATCAAGCATGATTTCCCCTTCGTAAGTCCATGCTGGCTCGGAACGATCCTGTTACTGCTATCCAAATGCTCCGCAATTTTGTCTTTTATAATTGACTCCAGCATCTTCCCCACCACTGATGTCAGACTAACTGGTCTATAATTTCCCGTTTTCTCTCTCCCTCCTATCTTAAAAAGTGGGATAACATTAGCAAAAGTGGGATAACATTGGCATAAACTGGATTTACTTCCAGTTTACTAATAGCTGTATTAAAAATTATTAATTTAATAGTGGTTAAGTGGATTTTTGTGAAAAGTGTGTGGGCATTCTCTGAAAATGTAAGGGAGATGTATATCTGGTTTCTGGGTTGCATATCTGGGTTTGGAGCTCACTTTAAATGTGAGGCCAAAGGGTTGCATATCTGGGTTTGGAGCTCACTTTGGCTGAGGCCAAAATCATTGTGAAAATTCCCACGCTGACAATGCTTCTCCGGCGTCCTAATTTTAGCTGAAATCACTGACAAGTCGGTAAGTACTTGAGAGTTTTGAACTATAACACCTTGTATGGGTTACTTAAAAACCAAGCTTCACTGTAACAAGGAATAAACTGGATTTACTTCCAGTTTACTAATAGCTGTATTAAAAATAATAATTTTAAAAGTGGTTCAGTGGATTTTTGTGAAAAGTTTGTGGGCATTCTTTGAAAATGTAAGGGAGATGCATATCTAGTTTCAGGGTTGAATATCTGGGTTTGGAGCCCACTTTAAATGTAATGGCTGAGGCCAAAAACATTGCGAAAATTCCCACGCTTACCTGACCGTCAAACTGTCGCCTCCAATCTACCTGTCAAATGTCCTGACGGTAAATAAATTTGTTAAACACAAGCATTTTATGATATTTTGAAATGACTTTACTTATTTTAATATTGTGTGCTCCTAAATGCATCTTAAGAGAACCTATCAAACCTGGGGACAGCGAACGCAATAATCTACGATACCTGGCGACAAGCCAGCTGTCGCCGAGAAATTTCAAACTGTTTGATTTCTCATCGACGCGCCGAGATCCACTATGATCCACTACAATCTTTGGAAGACTCCTCACGAACATGCCCGCAAAACCCCGGCGAACTGTCGGCGACAGCCTAGTCGTCGGCAGTCGCCTTAAAATCGCCTAAGTGGGACAGGCCCTTTAGTCTTGGACTTGAGACGGGCAAGATTGAAAAGTCTGCCATCTGTTCTGTAGATGATTTTGATTCCTGGGGGTAGTTCGGCCTTGATGACGTGGATGGTTGTCGCAATGAAGATGGTGAACAGTGTTGGGGAAATTACGCATCCCTTGAATAAAATGGTAAATCCTCTGTAAACCAGTTTACATTTACAGCTATAATGCAAATATTATTTGACAGCTCCTCTGTTAATGATCTAATGATTATAAACAGTGCTTTTTTTGGAAACAAAAGATATGCCGGTATGCAGGATTAATAAACAAACACATGTGTCATGAGGCCTGAAATTGAAATAATGACATTTGACTTGTTTAGAAGTGCCGGTAAGCCATCTAAAAAAAACGCACTGATTATAAATGACCTCATATCAAGATCAAGATGAGCATTTTGTTGAGCATTATCCTATTCTGTGCCACCTCTTGACACAAACTTTTCACAAACTTGAATATAATAATTCATCATCATTGTCATTCCGTAATAGAATGATACAGGTCTGAAAATAATTCATTTGCTTTAGGAAGAAATTAGATGTGCTCCATCAATAGAAAATCAAGGCAACTAGTAAAAATGAAAGGTAGCAACCAGAGATCTGAATCTACATAAAGATAGTTTAGTGCAGATATTCAGATTATTCCCTCTCGTACAGTATTCATCCATCATCAGCAACGGTAATCATTTAAAACATCAATTCTCTATTGTCATATGGAACCTTAAACAATATTCATTTTTTTAATAAGAAATATAAATTTTGATCCATAATCTTAACAATATATTTCCAACACAACATCATTCACATTTGCCATTCAACGAGTTTCACTTTCAGCCCCAAACTTCTATTTGATTGAAAATCAAGTGCCCATGTAAAAAATAGTATAAGTAAACATGATGTTAAGATATTTGTATGCTGAACATAGGTTGTTTCATATGGTTTTGGTGTAATGATGTTTTAGATTATGGTGTACCGTAACATAATTTATTGCTCACCATTGGATAAGAAACATTTGTGAGCATTGATCAATCAATGATGGAACAATGACTGCAATAAAATGTTCCTTAGGATTTCATTGAACTCATACATAAATTCTGGAAATCATTAATGCCGGTTTGTATAGTTTATTACAATGTGGTGATTTAACCGATATATATATATTCCTTTAGCATATATATTCCTTTATTCGCCCCACACCGGGGAAATTTACAGCATTACAGCAGCAAAGTGGATAGCAAGAGGTCATTCTGGATCAAAGTGGATAGCAAGAGATTGGCCAGTGGCCACTAATTTGTCAGTAGTCCTCCCTGACTTACCATAATGCTTTCCAAATAACTATTAAAAAAGTATTCAATCTGAAACAGTCATCAACATAGATCATAATTTAACGCGTAGGAGATAACTGCAGATGCTGGTTTAAATCGAAGATTGACACAAAATGCTGGAGTAACTCAGCGGGACTCAGTCTGAAGAAGGGTCTCATCTCGATCCTTCTCTCCAGAGATGCTGCCTGTCATAGACACATACCGTAGACACATAGACAATAGGTGCAGGGGTAGGCCATTTGGCCCATCGAGTCAGCACCGCCATTCAATGTAATCATCACTGATCATCCACAATCAGTATCCCGTTCCTGCCTTCTCCCCATATCCCTTGATTCCACTAGCCCTAAGAGCTTATCAAAGGCTTTCTGAAAGTCCAGATACACTACATCCACGGGCTCTCCCTTATCCATTTTACTTGTCACATCCAGCTGTCCCGTTGAGTTGCTCCAGCATTTTGTGCCTACCTATAATTTAACGATATAGATATTAAATCTTATTGACTTGCCAAATCTTATTGATGATAGAAGACAATAAATTGCTTCTGAGCTGACTAAAGGTTAATGATAGGGTTTTTTTCATGGGAGCATGGGAAACTGATGTTTAAAGTGAATGGTCACGGTCTTTTCCCAAAGTACTGGAGTTTAAAACGAAAGGGCATGGAATTAAGGTGAGAGGGGAAAGATTTAAAGGGGATCTGACACGCAAGTTTTTCGCACGGACTGGGGGTTATTGGAATGAGCTGCAGAAGAAGTGGCAGATTACAATTACAAATTTTAAAAGACATTTAGGAAAGGAAAGATTTTCGGGGATATGGGCCAAACAAGGGCAAATGAGACATGTTCAGGTAGGCCTGGACAAGTTGGTTGCAGTGCCTGCATCCAGACTTCAGCCGTTGATGCTATTGCATCACTTTCTGAAGTGTGAAAGATGAAGAGGTTAACATTTTAATTTCCAGAAAAGAGTCAGAATCACCAATTACCAATATTAATTTTTAATTAATTAATTTTATTGTTGTATTGCTTAAGCAAGGATATCTTTAAAAACAGAAGTACCATATGTTATGATGTCAATACATTGTGTCAAACACTGTTGTTTAATTTAGAATTTCTGCCTTCAATGAAGTTTACTTTTTTTTGAGAGGATGTTCTCTTAATGACTTGGAACATTAATGACTTGGATGAAGGGATTAAAAGTACCATTAGCCAATTTGCAGATGATACAAAGCTGGGTGGTAGTGTGAACTGTGAGGAAGATGCTATGAGGTTGCAGGGTGACTTGGACAGGTTGTGTGAGTGGGCGGATGCATGGCAGATGCAGTTTAATGTGGATAGGTGTGAGGTTATCCACTTTGGTGGTAAGAATAGGAAGGCAGAGTATTATCTGAATGGTGTCGTTAGGAAAAGGGGAAGTACAAAGAGATCTGGGTGTCCTTGGTCATCAGTCACTGAAAGTAAGCATGCAGGTACAGCAGGCAGTGAAGAAAGCCAATGGAATGTTGGCCTTCATTACAAGGGGAGTTGAGTATAGGAGGAAAGAGGTCCTTCTGCAGTTGTACAGGGCCCTAGTGAGACCGCACCTGGAGTACTGTGTGCAGTTTTGGTCTCCAAATTTGAGGAAGGATATTCTTGCTATTGAGGGCGTGCAGAATAGGTTTACTAGGTTAATTCCCGGAATGGCGGGACTGTCATATGTTGAAAGACTGGAGCGACTAGGCTTGTATACACTGGAATTTAGAAGGATGAGAGGGGATCTTATCGAAACATAAGATTATTAAAGGGTTGGACATGTTAAAGGCAGGAAACATGTTCCCAATGTTGGGGGAGTCCAGAACCAGGGGCCACAGTTTAAGAATAAGGGGTAGGCCATTTAGAACTGAGATGAGGAAAAACTTTTTCAGTCAGAGAGTTGTGAATCTGTGGAATTCTCTGCCTCAGAAGGCAGTGGAGGCCAATTCTCTGAATGCATTCAAGAGAGAGCTAGATAGAGCTCTTAAGGATAGTGGAGTCAGGGGGTATGGGGAGAAGGCAGGAACGGGGTACTGATTGAAAATGATCAGCCATGATCACATTGAATGGCGGTGCTGGATCGAAGGGCCGAATGGCCTCCTCCTGCACCTATTGTCTATTAATAAGCCGTAACTCTGTTTACTTGCTTGTCCAAGCAGTAACACAAAGAGATTTGCAGTCATTTCTTTGTTACTGGGTTTCTTTGTTACTGTGAGGAAAAAAGAGAACAGGATTCTGTAAATGTAGCACTGATAATGACAGATAGTGGATGAGGAACAACACAAAGAAATTCATGGACACTATCGTTTTATTTCATGACCGGATCTGTTTAAAACTTATTTTATATTTTAAATTACACCGACCTCAAGTATGTTATTTTTTTCTCTGAATCTGTGGCAATGATGAAGGGCCACACAAATTCCATGCTGATATTGATCATATTTTAGCATTCCACTTAAATAATTCAGATTTTTCATCCAAAATAAAGGTCAAAATACGCTTTCAACTGCTGCTTCCAGCGGGTATAACAGATCTATTCTACCAAATGTTTGTTTCTCATATTTTAATAGACAATAGACAATAGACAATAGGTGCAGGAGTAGGCCATTCAGCCCTTCGAGCCAACACCGCCATTCAATGCGATCATGGCTGATCACTCTCAATCAGTACCCCGTTCCTGCCTTCTCCCCATACCCCCTCACTCCGCTATCCTTAAGAGCTCTATCCAGCTCTCTCTTGAAAGCATCCAACGAATTGGCCTCTACTGCCTTCTGAGGCAGAGAATTCCACACCTTCACCACTCTCTGACTGAAAAAGTTCTTCCTCATCTCCGTTCTAAATGGCCTACCCCTTATTCTTAAACTGTGGCCCCTTGTTCTGGACTCCCCCAACATTGGGAACATGTTTCCTGCCTCTAATGTGTCCAATCCCCTAATTATCTTATATGTTTCAATAAGATCCCCCCTCATCCTTCTAAATTCCAGTGTATACAAGCCTAATTGCTCCAGCCTTTCAACATACGACAGTCCCTCCATTCCGGGAATCAACCTAGTGAACCTACCCTGCACGCCCTCAATAGCAAGAATATCCTTCCTCAAATTTGGAGACCAAAACTGCACACAGTACTCCAGATGCGGTCTCACCAGGGCCCGGTACAACTGTAGAAGGACCTCTTTGCTCCTATACTCAACTCCTCTTGTTACGAAGGCCAACATTCCATTGGCTTTCTTCACTGCCTACTGTACCTGCATGCTTCCTTTCAGTGACTGATGCACTAGGACACCCAGATCTCATTGAACATCCCCTCTTCCTAACTTGACACCATTCAGATAATAATCTGCCTTTCTATTCTTACTTCCAAAGTGAATAACCTCACACTTATCTACATTAAACTGCATCTGCCATGTATCCGCCCACTCACACAACCTGTCCAAGTCACCCTGCAGCCTTATTGCATCTTCCTCACAATTCACACTACCCCCCAGCTTAGTATCATCTGCAAATTTGCTAATGGTACTTTTAATCCCTTCATCTAAGTCATTAATGTATATCGTAAATAGCTGGGGTCCCAGCACCGAACCTTGCGGTACCCCACTGGTCACTGCCTGCCATTCCGAAAGGGACCCATTTATCCCCACTCTTTTTTTTCTGTCTGTCAACCAATTTTCTATCCATGTCAGTACCCTACCCCCAATACCATGTGCTCTAATTTTGCCCACTAATCTCCTATGTGGGACCTTGTCGAAGGCTTTCTGAAAGTCGAGGTACACCACATCCACTGACTCTCCCCTGTCAATTTTCCTAGTTACATCCTCAAAAAATTCCAGTAGATTTGTCAAGCATGATTTCCCCTTCGTAAATCCATGCTGACTCGGAATGATCCTGTTACCGCTATCCAAATGCTCAGCAATTTTGTCTTTTATAATTGACTCCAGTCAATTTAGTGACAAGATGGAGGTGGTGGGCAACTGGAAGTGCAACAAAGCTTTGGTGTTGCTGTTCTTCTGACAAGCTTGCATTGCTAACGTTGCATTGGCATTCACTCCCATTCCATCACACCGCCAAATTAAGTTGTCGGTTATCTTTGGCATATATATGTATGTTAAGTGTCCTTCACACAGCAATTATTCTGGTCAACTGCACAATGCATATTGGGCACTCAGATTCTTACATGAAATATATATATAAGGATGTCATGGGATAAGCTATTAATAGTCCTTTTTATAATCACCCTGGCAGTCCTCACATTTTTCTCATCCACAGCTAGCTCGTTCAGAGTCGGCAAAAGGGAATCACAAGGAACTGCAGATGCTGGAATCCCGAGTGAAACTCTAAATGTTGGAGTAATTCAGTGGGTCAGGCAGCATCTGGGAATGGATAGGTAACATTTCGGGTCGTGAGCCTTCTTCAGAGCCCTTCTTCACACATGCAGACTGGCCTTAAGATATTTTTCCAGGATCTGACCACTATTTTACCGTATTTAATGAAGTGGAGTGCACTTATATTTTCTCTTCCGTGCTTAATTTGTGAGATTTGGAGCTGAATTCGGAAGAGAAACAAACTGATCACGTTAAAAACAATTTCTTTTTGTCAAAATTCATTGTGCTCCTCTGGACCATGCAAATAAGGCTGAGATACACTTCCATTCAATCAAAATCGAAAGTCCTAAATGAAAGGTCCTCGCATAGACTTAACTGATGCTGTTTCTGTGGTTGCTTTGTGGTAACTCTTGGCACACACACGGGTTGACCCAAATCATGTACAAATACTTCCAATTAGAATCAGCATCTTTAACATACAAACCAAGCAATGTTTTCATATCACTTCAAACTTGTCCAGGATTTTATGTGGTAGCTCAGTTTAATAGGGGTTAATCGTGGCTTTTCAGAACTGCAGGGGACCCAATCCTGCTGATCAAACAATCAACCTACTCAGTGCGTAACATATTTTAGTTACATTTGTGTTTTAGTTAATGTTTGTAATTATTTTTACATGATCTAAGTGCTTAGTATTTTTAAACTTTCAGAGGCGTCTGTGGTTGGGGTTTGTTCTGGTGCTGCTCACGTTGTTGTTGGAGACACTAGAGACTGCAGAAGCAACAAATAATCTGCTGGAAGAATTCAGTGGGTCCAGCTGCATGTGTAGGGGGAAAGAAATTGTCCATGTTTTTTCCAGTCAAAACCCTGCATCAGGACTAAGAGCGGAGAGGGAAAATAGCCAGTTGTAGACGCAAACACAATTATGACTTTCAAAAGACATTTGAACAAATATATGGACTGGAATGGTTTATGATAAGTTCATAAGTTTATGCTTTAGGAGCAGAATTAGGCCATTCCGCTCATCAAGTCTGTTCTGCCATTCAATCATGGCAGATCTATCTTTCCCTCTCAACCCCATTATCCTGCCTTCTCCCCATAACCCCCGACACCCGACCCAGTTTACAGCGATATTGGCTAAATGGAGGCAAATGGGACTAGGTCGGCCGACAACTTTGCCGACATGGACATGTTGGGCCGAAGGTGATATAGGGACCAGTGGATGGTTGGTGGAGCGAAGAGAGGTGAAGGATGACGGGCAGAGGGAGCCAGGTAGAGAAGGGGAAGGGGTGAAGTAGGAGAGAGAGGCAGACGAATAATAGATGGAGGCTGTCAAAACAGAAAATAAAGCAGAGAGATCCAGGGAAGAGGAAGACAGACCCCAATTGGGTCTTGATGTGCAGGATGGGTTATGTGAACCTGGAGTGCTGAATGAACATTGGAAGGATCCCGATCCAAAACATCACCCATCCTTTTATCACCAAAGATGCTGCCTGACTCACTGAGTTACTTCAGCACGTTGTGTCTATCTTTGGTAGAAACTAGCTTCTGCAGTTCCTTCCTACACATTGGCAGGCTTGCTCGCCAATGTCAATTCAGATGTTATATACTCTATTTCTAGCACTTCCTGTATATATGCTCCAAAAGACAGGTTGAACCCTTAACTTTGCTCAAGGTCATTTGGTAAGTCACTGGTCGCCATGGGGGCACTGATATCCCAGATGTGATGGGGTCTTAGTCCAATCTGCATCCTGTAGTATCTTGGCTCTCTTCCAGTCTTTTTACACATTCACACAACTAAAATACTGAGGGTTCCCTGAGTCAGGACCATAAACTTATGCTATTTCTTCACAACTTTACTGTAGCTGTTTACAATTTGTGTTAATGATTTAGCAAAAAGAACCAAATTAACATTTGTGGTTGCCATAAAGATTGGGTAGAAGAGCAAGCTGTGACGAGGAAATTAATATGTAACAGACATTGATAGTTTAGTGGATGTGCAAAAGTTGGTAAGTGTAGAAGTATAAAAATGTGACATTCAGTTCAAAACAGAAAAAAAATTGAAAGAGCAGATTATTTAAATAGGGAAGAATTGCAATCGGTTCTAACACAAAAACATTTTCATAACATAAAATGCAGAAAGGTAGCACACAGGTACAGCAAGTAATTAGAAAAGCAAATGGAGGTCTGTCTCACAATTCAAGGGAGTTGGAATATTAAAGTATTGAGACATCCAGAATATTGTGAGTACTGTAGTTTTTGTTCCCTTATTTAAGGAAAGTTATATTAACATTCTGCCTTATGTTAACTGAAGCAGTTTAGAGATGGTTCATTCGGATGATTTCGGATTTATAATTCCTTGAAAGCAGCAATTCAGATAGACATTATGGAAACGTTATTACAAACGTTTTAACTAAATTGGATGTCCGTAGCCAGAAACATCAGAAAGTGTTCATCAGCATCCCTGTTTCAGAAATAATCTCCTGTTCCGCTTCTGTAAATGCTGAGGGTGTCGACACTTCCTCCCCACTTTAGATTGTTGTACGGTGAAGAACAATACTTGTCAGATGATGAACGTGTTTGTACTTTGTTCTTGACAGATATAATATTTTTCAACTGATGGCGGCATCAATGCACACTTTAGACTCTCTGAGTTTTTTTCCCATTATTATCCAGACACGTTAGATTACGATCAAGTTTCAGGCGCTCTCAAAGATTATGGAGATAAATATATGTGTGGGTCGCATTCCTCCATCCACCCAGCCCATTTCCTCTAAAAAGCCTTTGCTCCCATCCCTTTAGTGCAGCACTTTGGTACATCTTGAACGCTGTCTGTAATATTCTCAACACAGTTTTATTCTAAATTCATGTCATCGCTTTAACCTCTGTGTTAATCCTGTGCACACACCAGCACAGAATATGAGGGGGTTTAAAACAACAGGCAAGAGCCACCTCACCTTGCTTCCTCAACATGCTGTATACTACTACCACCATCTCCTCAACTCACCAAAGATAGACACAAAGTGCTGGAGTAACTCAGCAGGTCAGGCAGCATCTCTGGAGAAAAAGGATGGGTGCCATTTTGGGTCGGAGCCCTTCTTCAGGCTAAAAGTAAAGGGGGGGGAAGGGAAAGTGGAGGTAGGAAAAGCTAGAACAAAGCAGGGCCGGCAAGAGATGATCAAGGAAGGGTTGAGCCTGTAATGGCCCATTGTTGGCAGGGGATGAGGTGATAACTCACGCAACACACTAATTTGGTCTCATCTTCTTAGAAATATGCAAGTAGTGAGCCCCTCATAAATATTTAAATATTAGCAATGGATAATGTAAATTACAGCGCCATTGTCAATTTAACTGGAAAATAAATTGAAATGGACATAGTTCCAGAGTTAACAGCAAAGAAAAATGGAAATTGATTTAGATTTAGATTTAGGTTTATTATTGTCACCAGCACTGAGGTAGAATGAAAAGCATTGTTTTGCATGCTATCCAATCAGACCAGGTAATACCATATATAAATATAATCAAGTCAAACTCAAGTACAATAGATAGAGCAAAGTTGAAGACGCAGAGTGCTGAATATAGTTCTCTGCATTGTAGAATATCAGTTCCATAGACAAAAGGGAATGTCCCACAGGCGATTTTAAGGCGATTTTAAGGCGACTGCCGGCGACTAGGCAGCAATAGTCTGACCTCCTGAAATACGAGGGAGCAGAGCTTCCCCTCCAGTCCACATACAACAACATACACAGGTCATGGAGATAAGGCAGGGGAATGGGGTTGAAAGGGAAAGATAGCTCAGCAATGATTGAATGGCAGAGTAGACTCGATGGTCCAAATGGCCTAATTCTGCTCCTATGATTTATGAACATGAACAACCCCATCTGGACATATTTCCGCTTTTCACCTTTGTCGTTGGGACAGCATGATAAAGAGAACTTTGTGAGTACAATCAAGAATGTAGAATTTCAAGCATTAATTAAAAAATTAAAGGAGTGCATATGATTTAAGAGTAAATTGGATAGGTATATGGATAGGAGGGGATTAGAGGGTTATGGCCTGAGTGCAGGTAGATGAGACTAGGTCAAGGAGAATGGTCGGCGTGGACTGGTAGGGCCGGACAGGCCTGTTTCCATGCTGTAGTTGTTATATGTTATATGTTATATATTTCTTCAAATTACTTTAGTTTTAGTTTAGTTTAGAGATTCAGCACGGAAACTGGCCCTTCGGCCCATTGAGACCATGCCGACCAGCAATCAATCTGCACGCTAGCACTATCGTACACTATCCTAAGTCTCTGGTGCTGTAAAGCAGCAACTCTAGCGCTGCGTCACTGTGCCGCCAGAATCTTAATATTCATTCTGGGTCTGGAGAACTTGATATCTTTTTCCTAGCCGAACAAAGAATGTTCTGATCTCTTATGCCCCAGAATTTCTTCTGCGCTCAAAGTACGCTCATTACAAATCCACTCCTTGCTCCCTGTCTGATCAGTCATTGCTTCTTTTAGTCCTCATTGACAACTTGGAGCTGCACTGTTTTGCTATTTCTGCCTTGGAACTCACCAACATGCCTACCTGAGAAATCTAAACGAGGATCCTTGCTAAATCTAAACTAGAAACCATTGCAGCAGCGGCCCAGGTGTTTGCAACTGCAACACCTCAGGTTAAAATCAGGGCGTTAGTTTAGTTTAGTTTAGTTTAATTTAGTTTAGTTTCGAGATACAGCGCAGAAACAGGCCTTCGGCCCACGGAGTCTTTCCCAGACACGAGCACTATCCCACACCCTAGGGACAATTTACCATTTACAGTAGCCAATTATCCTACAAATCTATACATCTTTGGAGTGTGGGAGGAAACCAGGGCACCTGGAGAAAACCCATGCGGTCACAGGGTACAAGCTCCTTACAGACAGCATGCATAGTCAAAGGACATTAGCTTGGAGGATGTGGAATTGATATGGAAGGACATTAGCTTGGAGGATGTTTGAAACGATATGGGTAGAGCTGCGAAACACTAAGGGGCAGAAAACACTAGTGGGAGATGTGTACAGGCCACCTAACAGTAGTAGTAGAGTTGGGGATGGCATCAAACAGGAAATTAGAAATGCGTGCAACAAAGGTAAAACAGTTATAATGGGTGACTTCAATCTACATATAGATTGGGTGAATCAAATTGGCAGAGGTGCTGAGGAAGAGGATTTCTTGGAATGTATACGGGATAGTTTTCTAAACCAACATGTAGAGGAACCAATGAGAGAGCAGGCTATTCTAGACTGGGTATTGAGTAATGAGGAAGGGTTAGTTAGCAGTCTTGATGTGCGTGGCCCCTTGGGCACGAGTGACCATAATATGGTTGAGTTCTTCATTAGGATGGAGAGTGACTTAGTTAATTCAGAAACAACGGTTCTGAACTTAAAGAGAGGTAACTTTGAGGGCATGAGACGTGAATTGGCCAAGATAGACTGGCAATTGATTCTTAGAGGGTTGACGGTGGATATGCAATGGAAGGCTTTTAAAGACCGCATGGATGAACGACAATAATTGTTCATCCCAGTTTGGCAAAAGAATAAATCAGGGAAGGTAGTGCATCCGTGGCTAACAAGGGAGATTAGGGATAGTATCAAAACAAAAGATGAAGCGTACAAATTAGCAAGAAAAAGCAGCCTACCAGAGGACTGGGAGAAATTCAGAGTCCAGCAGAGGAGAACAAAAGGCTTAATTAGGAAAGGGAAAATAGATTATGAAAGAAAACTGGCAGGGAACATAAAAACTGACTGCAAAAGCTTTTATAGATATGTGAGGAGAAAAAGATTAGTTGAAACAAATGTAGGTCCCTTGCAGTCAGAAACAGGTGAATTGATCATGGGGAACAAGGACATGGCAGACCAATTGAATAACTACTTTGGTTCTGTCTTCACTAAAGAAGACATAAATAATCTGCCGGAAATAGCAGGGGACCGGGGGGTCGAATGAGATGGAGGAACTGAGTGAAATCCAGGTTAGTCGGGAAGTGGTGTTAGGTAAATTGAATAGATTAAAGGCCGATAAATCCCCAGGGCCAGATAGGCTGCATCCCAGATAGGCTGCATCCCAGTGCTTAAGGAGGTAGCCCCAGAAATAGTGGATGCATTAGTGATAATTTTTCAAAACTCTTTAGATTCTGGAGTAGTTCCTGAGGATTGGAGGGTAGCTAATGTAACCCCACTTTTCAAAAAGGGAGGGAGAGAGAAAATGGGGAATTACAGACCAGTTAGTCTAACATCGGTAGTGGGGAAAATGCTAGAGTCAGTTATTAAAGATGGGATAGCAGCACATTTGGAAAGTGGTGAAATCATCGGACAAAGTCAGCATGGATTTATGAAAGGTAAATCATGTCTGACGAATCTTATAGAATTTTTCGAGGATGTAACTAGTAGAGTGGATAAGGGAGAACAGTGGATGTTTTATATCTGGACTTCCAGAAGGCTTTCGACAAGGTCCCACATAAGAGATTAGTATGCAAACTTAAAGCACACGGTATTGTGGGTTCAGTATTGATGTGGATAGAGAACTGGCTGGCAGACAGGAAGCAAAGAGTAGGAATAAACGGGTCCTTTTCAGAATGGCAGTGGCTAGTGGGGTACCGCAAAGCTCAGTGCTGGGACCCCAACTATTTACAATATATATTAATGATTTGGACGAGGGAATTGAATGCAACATCTCCAAGTTTGCGGATGACACGATGCTGGGGGGCAGTGTTAGCTGTGAGGAGGATGCTAGGAGGCTGCAGAGTGACTTGGATAGGTTAGGTGAGTGGGCAAATGCATGGCAGATGCAGTATAATGTGAATAAATGTGAGGTTATCCACTTTGGTGGCAAGAACAGGAAAGCAGACTATTACCTGAATGGTGGCCGATTAGGAGAAGGGGAGATGCAACGAGACCTGGATGTCGTGGTACACCAGTCATTGAAAGTAGGCATGCAGGTGCAGCAGGCAGTGAAGAAAGCGAATGGTATGTTGGCATTCATAGCGAGGGGATTTGAGTATAGGAGCAGGATGGTTCTGCTGCAATTGTACAGGGCATTGGTGAGACCACACCTGGAGTATTGCGTACAGTTTTGGTCTCCTAATCTGAGGAAAGACATTCTTGCCATAGAGGGAGTACAGAGAAGGTTCACCAGATTGATTCCTGGGATGGCAGGACTTTCATATGAAGAAAGACTGGATAGACTCAGCTTGTACTCACTGGAATTTAGAAGATTGAGGGGGGATCTTATAGAAACTTACAAAATTCTTAAGGGGTTGGACAGGCTAGATGCAGGAAGATTGTTCCCAATGTTGGGGAGGTCCAGAACAAGGGGTCACAGTTTAAGGATAAAGGGGAAGTCTTTTAGGTCCGAGATGAGAAAGTTTTTTTTCACACAGAGTGGTGAATCTGTGGAATTCTCTGCCACAGAAGGTAGTTGAGGCCAGTTCATTGGCTATATTTAAGAGGGAGTTAGATGTGACCCTTGTGGCTAAAGGGATCAGGGGGTATGGAGAGAAGGCAGTTACGAGATACTGAGTTGGATGATCAGCCATGATCATATTGAATGGCGGTGCAGGCTCGAAGGGCCGAATGGCCTACTCCTGCACCTATTTTTAATGTTTCTATGTTTCTATGAACCCGGGTCTCTGGCACTGTAAGGCAGCAACTCTACCGCTGCGTCATTTGGAATCCGTGGAGAAAATGATCATTCAGAACATTATGAAGATAAAACAAAAGTTTCTCATTAAGAAATCAGTTTCTATGAATTGAAGCCTTCACTTGTATACATCCTCCACATTTAATCAGCCCAAAGGTTCTTGGTCAGATCGCCCATGGTAAAGAGCACTCTGGTGTGCATTGTTGTAAGGAACTATAATGACCAGATGATCGTACATCATCTAGTTTCTGGGGTCTGCTAATGCTTTGCCATGTGGAATTCAATTATCACCTGCAATAAAGCACCCGTATCTGAATTAATTTCACAATTAATTAATTTGGCCTTATCCTGTAGGCAATTAATTTATGACCTTTAGCTTGCATTTTAATTAAAAAGAGACCTTGCAGATCCAGCTGTATCTGAGCTGCATGAAACAAAATATACCAATCTCCCAATTTATCGCACAGCATTATAATAATAATAATAATAATAATGCATTACATTTATATAGCGCTTTTCATACACTCAAAGACGCTTTACAGAGATTTAGAGAACATAGGGAAATTAATAAATAGATAAATAAGTAAATAAGTAAACGAACAGAGAAAGGAGACAGAAGGTGAGGTGACCTTCAGTGGTTGAAGGCAGTACTGAACAGGTGAGACTTCAGCGATGTTTTGAATGTGGTGAGTGTGGAGGAGTCTCTAACGGTTTGGGGTAGTGAGTACCATAGGGTGGGAGCAGCGATGGAGAAAGCCCTGTCCCCCCAGGATCTGAGTTTGGTCCGGATGTGGGGGGATAGGAGATTGGCAGCAGCAGAGCAGAGGGTGCAGGTGGGAGTGTGCCTGTGGAGGAGGTCGTTCAGGTAGGATGGGGCCAGGTTATGGAGGGCTTTGTAGGTTATGAGGAGGATTTTTACTTGATTCTCTGGGGGATGGGGAGCCAGTGGAGTTTGTAAAGGACGGGGGTGATATGGTCACGGATCGGGGTGTGGGTGAGTAGACGGGCAGCGGAGTTTTGAATGTATTGAAGTTTACTGATGATTTTTGAGGGTGCGCCATAGAGGAGGCTGTTGCAGTAGTCCAGACGGGAGGTGATGAAGGGGTGGATGAGGGTTTCTGCAGCTGTGGAGAAGAGGGATGGACGGAGACGGGCAATGTTTTTGAGGTGGAAGAAGGCTGTCTTTGTGATGTGTTTGATGTGTTTGTCGAAGGAGAGGGTTTGATCAAAGATGATTCCAAGATTCCGAATGTGAGGGGAGGTGGATACTGGGAGACCATCAATGTTGAGGATGAAGTTTTGGGTGGATTTGGTGAGCGTTTTTGGACCAATGATGATGATTTCAGATTTGTTGCAATTGAGTTTGAGGAAATTTGATTGAAGCCAAGATTTTATTTCAGTGATGCAGTTTGTCAGTGTAGAATGTGTGGTGGGGGAAATTGACTTGGTGGAGATGAGGAGCTGGATATCATCGGCGAAGCAGTGGAAGTTGAGACCATGACAGTGGATTAATTGACCAAGGGGGAACAGGTAGAGGATGAAGAGGAGGGGGCCAAGGACTGAGCCTTGGGGGACACCTTGGGGGAGGGGAGCGGTGGGGGATTTACAGTTGTTAATGGTGTCTGTCAGAGAGGTAAGATTTGAACCAGGATAGGGCTGTGCCGGTGATGTTAAAGGAGGTTTCAAGTCGGGTGAGGAGAATGGAGTGATTTATGGTGTCAAAGGCGGCGCTGAGGTCAAGTAGGATGAGGATGTTGAGGTTGCCAGCGTCGGAGGAGAGGAGAATTTCGTTTGTGATTTTGAGGAGCGCAGTTTCAGTACAGTGGTTGGAGCGGAATCCGGATTGGAAAGTTTCATACAGGTTATTGGTAGAGAGGTGGTATTTGAGTTGGGAAGCTACAGCACGTTCCAAAACTTTGGACAGAAAGGGTCGGTTGGAGATTGGTCTGAAGTTGTTTGGGGTGTCAGGGTTTAGACCAGGTTTTTTCAGAATGGGGGTGACAGCAGCGATTTTGAGGGATGGCGGGACGATGCCAGTGGACAGGGAGGAGTTTATTGTTGCAGTGATAAGTGGAGAGAGAGCAGGAAGGCAGGCCTTGACAAAGCTGGAGGGGATGGGGTCCAGAGAGCAGGTGGCAGTTTTTATTCCTGTGAAGAGGTCAGAGAGGTCGGTGGTGGAGACTGGGGAGAACTGAGGCAGGGGTTGACAGGATAAGGGGGGGCATGTGGTTTGAGGGGGAGCAGGTGTGTTGGTGGTTAAGGTGCTGTAGATGTTGTCTATTTTGCTTTGGAAGAATGAAAGGAAAGTGGTGCATTTGTCAACTGTGAATGATTGGGAGATGGTGTCCAGGGTGCTGAGGAGTTTGTTTATTGTAGAGAAGAGTGTTTTGGGGTTTCCGGAGCCAGAGTGAATTATTTGAGAGTAGTAGGTGGAGTGGGCGCGGGAGAGGGCATCTTTGTAGTGCTGCAGGTGGTCTTTGTAGGCTTGGGAGTGAATTGTGAGACCTGTTTTGCTGCGGAGTCTTTCAAGTTGGCGGGCATGAGTTTTCATCATGCGGAGTTCAGGGGTAAACCAGGGAGCAGAGTGGGTGAAGGTTTTTATAGGTGCAAGCTGGTCGAGGCAGGAGGAGAGAGTGTGGTTATGGATTATGGATCCAGAATGTTCATTTTATGTTGCAGCAGGGTATAATCTGTTTTTTTTTCCTTAATTGGGAAAAGGCAAGTGTTGAGGCTACCAGATTTATAACTCTTTTTCAATTGTCTCCGAGATTAATTTATTGATTAATTTGTCGAGTTAAAGGTGACAATTTACTGATTTATCCATTGTTAAAGGCTGTTTCATTTCATTCGACTTTTGATAAGTACCTTCACCGATCCGGCTAAGATGTATTGTGATTTTGAATCCACACTATTCACACCAATTAGAAACTATAGAATCATACACCCTTCCTCTCATACTCCATTCGGAACAGTTCCTTTGGCCATAAGACCATAAGACATTGGAGCAGAATTAGGCCGTTCGGCCCATCTCATCTGCTACACCATTCGATTATGGTTGAACTATTTTTTCCCTCTGAAACCATTTCCTGCCTTCTCCAATGACCACTTTCAAAACACCCAATGTAATATTTGCCTTAAATCATTTTGCAAATTGAAAGGTGATGGAGAGGGGATCACACTACAGAGATGATCAGCAATAAGAAAGTCAGGAAGAAGGTGTACAAAAGCCTGGTAAGGTCTTTCTAAGTAATGCTAAAGTTGACCCCCCCCCCCACCCCACTTGTGGGCTTCATTTGTATGGTGCAATATCAAAATAGGTGCAGAAGTAGGCCATTCGGCCCATCGAGCCACTATGATCATGGCTGATCATCTAAAATCAGTACCCTGTTCCTGCTTTTTCCCCATATCCCTTGATTCCTTTAGCTCAAAGAGCTAAATCTAACTCTCTCTTGAAAGTTTGCATTTCCATTGTACTTGATCATGAACACATTTCCATCACAGATAAAAAATGCCTAGGTCTTTCACTGGTGCTCAGTATATCTTAGAGAGTTATTTAGAAAACATGATTTGCTTTCAGTTTATCAGAAATTAGTTATTACGATAGTGGCATTTAAGAGTCTTTTAGATAGGTATATGGAGGTGCAGGGAACAGGAGACAGGTCATGAACAGGAAGATATCATTTAGAACGATGAGGAGAAACTTTTGCAGTCACAGAGTTGTAAATCTGTGGAATTCTCTGCCTCAGAAGGCAGTGGAGGCCAATTCTCTGGATGCTTTCAAGAGAGAGCTAGATAGAGCTCTTAAAGATAGCAAAGTCAGGGGGTATGGGGAGAAGGCAGGAACGGGGTACTGATTGTGAATGATCAGCCATGATCACATTGAATGGCGGTGTTGGCTCGAATGGTCGAATGGCCTCCTCCTGCACTATTGTCTATTGTCTATTTAACTAGGCATCATGTTTGGCCTGTTCCTGTACTGTAGTATTTATTCTATGTTCCAAGTTCTATGTAATTCCATGAGGTTTCAAGAAGTACATGTAAAATTAGTGCTTCTCTTTCCTGACTTCTGTCCAGAATAAGATCAGCTCTGATTTGTTCCATGTTCCATCACCATCTATCCTATTAATACTTTTAACAATCCAAAAAACCTGAATTAAATCATCTTAAGCCACAGTGTGATCCCCTCTCCATCACCTCTCAATTAGCAAAATGATTTAAGGCAAATATTTCATTGGGTGTTTTGAAAAAAAATTGGTCCATTAGAGAGTCAGAGTGGACAGCTAAGTGCTGAGCCGGAAGAAATGGGGGAGATATTAAACAATTTCTTTTCTTCGGTATTTACCGAGGAGAAGGATATTGAATTATGTGAGGTAAGCGAAACAAGTAGAGTAGTGATGGAAATTAGGAGGATTAAAGAAGAGGAGGTACGGACACTTTTGAAGAATATAAAAGTGGATAAGTCTCCAGGTCCTGATAGGATATTCCCTAGGACATTGAGGGAAGTTAGTGCAGAAATAGCAGGGGCTATGACGGAAATATTTCAAACGTCATTAGAAACAGGGATGGTGCCGGAAGATTGGCGCATTGCGCATGTTGTGCCTTTGTTTAAAAAAGGTTCTAAAAGTAAACCTAGCAATTATAGACCTATTAGTTTGACGTCTGTGGTGGGAAAATTAATGGAAAAGATACTTAGGGACAATATATATAATTATTTGGATAATCAAGGCCTGATTAGAAACAGTCAACATGGATTTGTGCCTGGAAGGTCATGTTTGACTAATCTTCTTGAATTTTTTGAAGAGGTTACCAGGGAAATTGATAAGGGCAAGGCTGTGGATGTTGTCTATATGGACTTCAGTAAGGCATTTGACAAGGTTCCACATGGAAGGTTGATTAAGAAGGTTAAATCGTTGGGTATTAATAGTGAGGTTGCAAGATGGATTCAACAATGGCTGAATGGGAGATACCAGAGGGTAACGGTTGACAATTGTATGTCAGGTTGGAGGCCAGTGTCTAGTGGAGTGCCCCAAGGATCTGTGTTGGGTCCACTGTTGTTTGTCATTTACATTAATGATCTGGATGATGGTGTGGCAAATTGGATTAGTAAATATGCAGATGATACTAAGATAGGTGGAGTAGTTGATAGTGAGGTAGATTTTCAAAGTCTACAGAGAGACTTGGGCCTTTTGGAAGGGTGGGCTGAAAGATGGCAGATGGAATTTAATGCTGATAAGTGTGAGGTGCTGCATTTTGGTAGGACAAATCAAAATAGGACGTACAGGGTAAATGGTAGGGAATTGAGGAATGCAGTGGAACAGAGGGATCTGGGAATAACTGTGCATTGTTCCCTGAACGTGGAATCTCATGTGGATAGGGTGGTGAAGAAGGCGTTTGGTATGCTTGCCTTTATAAATCAGAGCATCGAGTATAGAAGTTGGGATGTAATGTTGAAATTGTACAGGGCATTGGTGAGGCCGAATCTGGAGTATGGTGTGCAGTTCTGGTCGCCAAATTATAGGAAGGATGTCGACAAAATGGAGAGGGTACAGAGGAGATTTACTAGAATGTTGCCTGGGTTTCAGCACTTTGGCTACAGAGAGAGGTTGAACAGGTTGGGTCTTTATTCTTTGGAGCGTAGAAGGTTGAGGGGGGACTTGATAGAGGTTTTTAAAATTTTGAGAGGGACGGACAGAGTTGACGTGGGTAGGCTTTTCCCTTTGAGAGTGGGGAAGATTCCAACAAGGGGACATAGCTTCAGAATTGAGGGACAAAGGTTTAGGGGTAACATGAGGGGGAACTTCTTTACTCAGAGGGTTGTGGCTGTATGGAATGGGCTTCCGGTGGAAGTGGTGGAGGCTGGCTCGATTTTATTATTTAAAAGTAAATTGGATAGGTATATGGATAGGAGGGGATTGGAGGGTTATGGTCTGAGTGCAGGTAGATGAGACTAGGTCAGGGAGAATGGTCGGCGTGGACTGGTAGGGCCGGACAGGCCTGTTTCCATGCTGTAGTTGTTATATGTTATATGTTATATGTTATATGTTAAGCCATTTAGACCTGTTAATGTGAGCCAAAGTTGCATTCTGCTGAATCTATATCAAATTTTCACCACAGATTCAGCCTGGGTATGTATGGTGGGGGTGTTAATTACCTAAAATAGCCTCCTTCCAGTTTTCTTTGTCTAATCACATAAAACATAATCTTGCATTCCACTGAGCTTGTCAAATTCGTAAAATCCATTTGCCATGATTTTTATTTTCCTAAGCTCTTGATTTTGTTTTGTTACTCTCCCATTTATTGTTCTGGTTTTGCTCGTCAAATGTTTCCATGGAGACCTCTCAGCCTTCAGTTTTCCAGTAAAAATAGGCCCAGCCAGTTAAAAGGTTCTTGACAGATAAAACCACCAAGTTCTGACATTGTATAGGAAGGAACTGCAGATACTAGTTTATGTCGAAGATAGACATAAAATAAGATGCTCCTGACCCGCTGAGTTACTCCAGCATTTTGTTTCCAAGTTCTGATATTGTTTTATTAAATCTCCCTGCACAACTTCCCTGGTAGACTATTTCCTTTTTATAAAATGGAATCCAGATGTCTTTACACACCTCTAATTGTGGTCTAAATAGAGTTCTACATGTACAGTTTAAAATAACTTCACTATTTTTAAAATCAATCCTTCCAAAAATGATGTCAGTACTTTGGTTTCTCTTTTTATGGTTTTATTAATATGTGGTCATATTTCTATTCATCTGTACATAAGCACTGGAAATACTTCCATCCCTCCACCATATGTCGCTCAGCTATTTAAGCAAGATGCGAGGGGAAAAAACAGGGAATCATAGATGTTGTCCAACGATTTGTGTTCAAAACTATTAGAGCATCCACATACCTTGAGAATTGTACACCATTTTCAGATAGTTTTGTTCCACATTGGTATTTAAGTGGACTGTCTTATCTTGTCAAGAAAAAAAGCAAAGGTAAGACAGAAAATGACAGCTGTTGATGGCTGTATCAAGAGCATGTAATGATAGTCGTATGGAAGCAATTTTCAAATCTCTTTCTGAACCACCGGAGAGAGCATCATATTCAAAGTTGTTTAAATCTGCTGTTGCAATGACAATGATGGTAGGGAGGATGATCACGAGGAAATTCGATAGTGCCTGAATCCTGCAAAACCAACAGCTGTAAATTTCTATCATGGAAGTTTTTTGATAAGACAATACATATCTTTTAAGTTGTACCATTTTTTGGTGATGACATCAATAGATATTTTTGTAACAGCTGCCTCTGTACAGGAAGTAACTTGCTAAGGAACAGGAGCACAAAAAGCATTTTTAGAGAATGTAAGGTTTCGCTGAATAGGCTCAACTGCAAAGAATTTTGTAGGTTTCTCACAGTTAGTATGGCTTCCTATTTCGCCACATTAGACTTGGTACAGTTAAATTCAAGTTTGAAATGGATATCTGTGGACATTGCACAAACCTTAATAATAAAAAAATCATCTTTGGTGCTTGATTGTGATAATCTTGATTATCTTGTGGCTCGTGCATGTGTGAGCTATGCAAAAAAGAATTTCACTGTGCGGTGCATACGTGACAATAAAGAACCAATGAACCATTATCTTGACTGAGAAACCGATTTTATGATTATTGTTTATGCCATGGTATGTCATAGCATCATACAGCATGGAAACAGGCCCTTCAGCCTAACTTGTCCATGCCGACCAAGATGCCTTGTCTAAGCTAGTTCTATTTTTCCTGCATTTGGATCATATCCCTCTAAACCTTTCCAGTCCATCTTATGTTTTTAAATATGTTCCACTTACTACATTTATCTAATTGAATCAAAAGCATGTGGCAACAAAAAAAAAAAAGTAATTGAGGTAGGTGACTGAAAGACACTGTCAATGCCTCCCAGGTAATCTGCTCGCCAGGTGGGAACGCTCATTTTGTTTCACAATTAACTAGAAAATCACCACCGTTGGTTGCTCCATCCAAGTTCAGAGCATTATTCATGATCTTCTAGGTTCCTTGCACCCCAGGTCAGCATTCATTAGGAAACTATGATTGAGGATTGCTGACATTTCAGAATATGCCAGGGAGGTGTGTCCCTTGCATTTACTTTATCTCTTGTGATGGCAATTCAGCAATTCTCAACCTCCGAATGTTGTGGCAAAATATTTTGGGATACATCTTTTGTCAGGTAATAGATTTGACAATTAAACATTTGACAGCACTGGACCTATACTCAATGGAGTTTAGAAGAATAAGGGGGGACCTCATTGAAAAGTACAGAATAGTGAAAGGCTTGGATAGAGTGGACGTGGAGAGGATGTTTCCACAAGTGGGAAAGTCTAGGACTAGAGGTCATAGCCTCAGAATTAAAGGACATTCCTTTAGGAAGATGAGAAGGAATTTCTTTAGTCAAAGGGTGGTCAATCTGTGGAATTATTTGCCGCCGAAGGCTATGGAGGCCGTCAATTAATATTTTTAAGGCAAAGATAGATTCTTGATTAGTACAGGTGTCTGGGGTTATGGGGCAAAGGCAGGAGAATGGGGTTAGGAGATAGGTCAGCCACAATTGAATGGAAGAGTAGACTAGTCGGGCCAAATGGACAAATTCTGCTCCTATCACTTATGAAAATGGCCAGTGTTAAACACAGTTGTGCAAATTCTACACACTCCTCTGTCCACCATGCCTCAAAATAAATTTAAAAAGCCATAGGGTTATACAACAAAGAACCAGGTCCTGTGGCCAACCTTGTCCATGCCGACCAAGTTGGCAGACTGCCTGCATGTGTGTCCCTTATGCCTGAATTTGGCCCATCTATATCTTAATATACTAAAACTCAGAAGAGTATATATGTTTGTAACAGTGATTTCGGCTGATTTCGGCAAAACGGTGAACCGTAGCACCACAATTTTTACACCGCCTTAATCATGACGCTGAACGCTGCTGGAAAATGATATTTTTATTTGATTCGGTCGTGTATTTTTTAAGTTACAGAGGTTTTAGTAAAATTTTAAAAAATCCAGCCGTTTTTTCCATGGCCTTCAGCGTGTGACGTCAAAATGCCCATGTGAGAAGAGCTCGCCCAACCCCCCTCCTACTGATTTATTGAAGGCTTTCAGCGTGGTGCGTCTGTGCGTATGGGCTCCCCTCTCCTCTCTCCCCTTGCTTCTCTCCTCTCTCCCACACCCGGGAGACCCTCTTCCCGCTATCGCCCCCCCCCCGGACCTTTCACTGATGCGCTCCCCCGCCCCCGCCCCCCCCCCCGGACCTGTTGGTGCTGGGGGCAAGAGAGAGTAGGGGAAAGGGGTGTGCTGGGGAAAGGGGGGGTGGGGGATAGTAAGAGTGTGTCTGGGGAGAGAGAATGGTGGCAGGGTCTGAGAATGGGGACTGGGGAGGGGGACAACAGGGGTCGTCCGGAGGGGGCTTGGTGGTGGGGGAAATAGGGGTACTGGGAAAAGGGGAGGTCGTGGGGAAAGGGGGGGTGTGGGGAGAGTAAGATTGGGGTTGGGGGAGGAGAGAATGGGGGGTGTGGGAATGGGCCCAACGGGCCCTCTTCGCTAGTATATTACTAAAACTCTCATCTTGTATATCCGTATATTTGTTTGCACATACGCGAAATACAGCCACGATAGCACAACAATGTTAGGCCCACCTTACTCAACATTGGCCAGTGGCTCAAATGGTTGTTATATTTTAAAACTTAAATAAATCTCTTTTCCACTTGCCCTGCCTGTCAGCTGCATCTGCGCAGTAATACCTCCGTGTTCAACGTCACAATGGGAACCCAAAGTGTCCGCGCATGCGCAGTTGGGGCCTGTTGATCTAATGCCTATGTAAGATGGCCGCCGGATCCGCACGTGCGCAGTTGGGCGAGGGTTGCCGCTTGGGGCCCTCCCGAGTGATGGCGTGGCAGGCAATGAGGGGGGGGGGGGAGTGAGGAGAGCTCTCCTGCTGCTGGTCGCATCGATGGCCGCCCGGGGCTGGGGTGAATGGCTCCCTCTCCCCTTTCCTCTCACCCGCCCCCGGCCCCGAGGTAGTTTTAAGGGGGGTTGAGGGGGGATGGAGTGGGTGAGTGTCGTCAGTTGGGGGAGGGTTGCCGGGCCACAGGAGGGGTTTGCATGGAGGGTTGCTGGAAAGATTTGGACCCAACGGGTCCACACCCGTCTCGTAGCCATCTAAACCTTTCCTATCCATATATTTGTTTAGTTTTAGTTTAGTTTAGAGATACAGAGTGGAAACAGGCCCTTCGTTCCACCTAGTCTATGCTGACCAGTGATTCACATACACTTGCACCATCCTATAACACTAGGGACAATTTACAATTTTTAACCAAAGTCAATTAGCCTACAAACCTGTATGTTTTCGGAATGTGGGAGGAAACCAGAGCACCCAGGAAAAACTTCTGCGGTCATGGGGAGAACATACATACTCCGTACAGACAGCACCCATAATCAGGATCAAACCCGGGTCTCTAGCGCTATAAGGCAGCAACTCTACCACTGCACCATCATGCCGCCCATCTGCCTTCATATCCTTTAAAAATCGTAATGAATCCATGTTTATACTTCATTTGGTGGCTCATTCCAGATACAGAGCACCCTCTGATTGAAAATACCGTCCCTGAGGCTCCATTTAAATATTCCCCCTCTCACCTTAAGCCTATGCTCTCTAGTTTTAGAATCCTCAATGCTGGGAAAAAGACTCCGAGTCTTCACTTTTCCATGCCTCTAAATGATATTGTACAAAATAGTGGCTGTTTTGTTAGTTTTATTTTTCACATGTGCACGCAAAAGGTCAAGTAAACTTGGATTGGAAATGACAATTCTGAACAAACAGGGAATTGGATATTGCTATTAATTTCAATTAAAAGTTAAAATGCACCTGCCTTACTATTTATGAGGTCACAGAAATTACATACATTCTAAAATGCATTTGTATTCAGAACAAATATTATAAGGTGATATCTTTTTTTGTATCATTTATATTTCAGTGTGAAATTAAATTTGAGTTTGTGTTAAAAGCTATAATAAATACTTTTTGGACTCATGCCTAAAGTGCTAGGCAACTACTTGCAACAACAAACCTTATGTGTGAAATAAAAACACAAGGATGCTGGTTTACAGAAAAAGACACAAACTGCTGGAGTAACTCACGGGTTAGGCAGCATCTCTGCAGGACATAGGTATGTGATATTTTGGGTCGGGACTTTTCCTCATAATCCTCAGAGTTACTCCAGCAATTTGTGTCTTTTTTTAGTGTGTAATATTTATATAAACATAGCACAAAAAGTAAGGAAATTTGTGTTTGGTAGATTATTTCTTTGTTGTAACAATGCTTCTTGGCAATAAATCTTATACCGTTGGAAAGCCTGTTTATTTCCCTTTTAAATGGTGCCACATTTGTAAGGAACATGCATTTGTGGGATGAGCAGCAGAGCTGAGTATGTGGGTTGCGCCCATGAAAAATCTGCCAAATCTTCTCTGCCAATGCCAAACAGCTTATTCTGCCATTGACTCTTGTTCGGTGTTGTTTGGTGGATTGGATGATTGAAGTCTGAAGAAACAAGACATATTGGCAATTTAACAATTTATTCATTTAATAAACAGGAGCCACAGTAGCGTGTGGAAGAACCATACACAGCCATAACAGCCTGGCACCTCCTCCTCATACTGGTCACCAGCCTGGTCACACACTGTTGTGGGATGGCATCCCATTCTTGTCAGCACCTGGGGGTACCAGAAGCTCAAAACAAGAGTCAATAGCAACAGCAGAATAAGCTGTTTGGCATTGGCAGAGAAGATTTGGCAAATTTTTCATGGGCGCAACCCATATACTCAGCTCTGCTGCTCATCCCACAAATGCATGTTCCTTACAAATGTGGCACCATTTAAAAGGGAAATAAACAGGCTTTCCAACGGTATAAGATTTATTGCCAAGAAGCATTGTTACAACAAAGAAATAATCTACCAAACACAAATTTCGTTACTTTTTGTGCTATGTTTTTAAAATAATTACTTGTTTTAGTTTAGAGATACAGTGCGGAAACAGCCCCTTCGGCCCACAGAGTCCGCGCAGACCAATGATCCCTGCACATTAACACTATCCTTTACACTGTAGGGACAATTTATATTTGAATACCAAGCCAATTAACCTACAAACCTGTACGTCTTTGGAGTGTGGGAGGAAACCGAAGATCTCGGAGAAAACCCACGCAGGTCATGGAGAGAACGTACAAACTCCATACAGACAAGCACGTGAAGACAGAATCAAACCCTGGCGCTGTAAGGCAGCAACTCTACCGCTGCGCCACCGTGCCGCCCTTGTAATTAATAACAATTATAAAAGATGATGACATAGAAGTTGTTGTTCTTTCCTGTATCTCTCTGGTTTGTGAATTTTGTGAATTAATATGATTAATATGTAAGGGTGTAATTAAATTATGTGTTCTGCAAGGCGATTAACGTTCATTTGCAAGTTGCCTGTTAGACCTGAGGACTATGTTATAATTACCACCAGTGCACAATGTTACCATGAACACAATCTGAATATTATTTTTAAATTGTGTTGCATTACATCACATATGCATCTGCAGTGTTAAAGAAATAAATCTTCATTTTTAATCGGGTTTAGTATTTCTACTGTATATGTACTGGGTATAAACAAATTTTAAAAAACAGTTTCAAGATGAGGGAAAGAAGAACAAATATCTCTGCAGCGCAGCAATATTCCCACATCTGGTGAATTTTCTGAGGTAGCAATTGTTTCTGAATTACATTAAAGTAATTTACAAACATATAGAACAAACTTTAGCCTCACATAACCTGGAGTGGAAGGTGAGGTTGATGCCAAAAGCATGTAATTTTACCTCCAGGGTATTATTAACATCTAGATCATAGGAAATGATGTATGGTTATGGTCAGGAGCATGTGGAAGTGATTCCTATCAATGAATCACTGGTATAAGGCAAACGTAGTAACGATCGGGAGAAATCCCTGTTCAAGTCCAAATGTCCTTATGTGCTGCTCCTGCAACAGCCAGGAAATCTTGTTTCACAGTCGTTCTGTGAAATTTATCACATTTGGCATTCCTTGCATGGGCCAGTATCAGGTGGCAAACATAACATGTCTGAAGAAGGGTCATGACCCGAAACATCAACCATTCCTGCTTTTCAGAGATGCTACCCGCTGAGTTACTCCAGCATTTTGTGTCTATCTATGGTTATAAAACATCTTTGGAGGTAATTAGATCATCAAACTTCAAACTCTTATATCACTGAGGCCTTCACTTACCTGAGTCATGGGCCCTTAACACTATGTCAAATGTATCTGGGGAAAAATTGCAAGTGAAATTTTGAAATTGTGAAAAATAGCTACCTTGACTCCTTTTGAAACTTCCCATTCCCTATTTGGTAGTACAATAATAAAATCAGATCTAGTGTATTTTGTGTCTTTAATACAAGGGAAAAATGGAGGAAAAGCATCCACAAAGGTGAGATAAGGTGTTTGGCAAAATATTTATCGAAGAGTGAGGTTTCTGAGGAGTTTTAAGAGAGGGGCTGCACAGTGGCGCAGCAGTAGAGTTGCTGCCTTACAGCAACCTGGTTCGATGATGACTATGGGTGCTGTTTTCCCCAGGTGCTCTGGTTTCCTCCCACATTCCAAAGACGTACAGGTGAGTAGGTTAATTGGCTTTGGTAAAATTGTAAATTCTCCATATTATGCAGGATAGTGCTCGTGATAGACGACAGAGGGTTGTGGTGGCAGGACAATATTCAGGCTGGAGGTTTGCAACCAGTAGTGTTCTGCAGGAATCTTTGTTGTTTGTGCGTCCTCTGTTGTTTGTGATATATATATATATATATTACATCTAAGTTTACATCCAAGTCTCAACCTCACTCTTCGATAAATGACTTGGATGTAAACTTAGATGTACTGGTTAGTAAGTTTGCAGATGACTCTGAGATTGCTCGGGTCATGGACTGTGAGGAAGGCTGTCAAAGTGTACAACGGGATATACATCAGCTGCAAAAATGGGCGGAGAAATGGCAGATGGAGTTTAATCTGAGCAAGGGTGAGGTGTTGCACTTTGCAAGATTGGATATAAAGTGAAAATATACAATTAATTCAAGATCCTTAACAGCATTGATGTACAGAGGGATTTTGGAGTCCAAATCCATAACTCTCTGAAAGTGGCAATACAAGGAGACAGATGATGCTGGGATGATGCTGGGATGATGCTGGGATGATGCTGGGATGATGCTGGGATGATGCTGGGATGATGCTGGGATGATGCTGGGATGATGACAGGGAGAGCTGCAGACTTGGATTGTTTTTCTCTGGAATGTTGGAGATTGAGAGGAGAACTGATAAAAGTATATAAAATTATGAGAAGCATAGAAAAGTTAGACAGGCAGAACCTTTTTCCCAGGATAGAAATATAAAATACGGGAGGGCATAGGTTTAAGGTGAGAGTAGCAATGGTTAAAGGAGATGTGTAGGGCAAGAATTTTTTACACAGAGGGTGGTGAGTGCCTGGAACGCACTGTAGGATTGGTGGTGGAGGCCAATATAATAGTGGCATTTAATGGACTTTTGTGACGCAAGACTGAGTGGCGCAGAGCCTAGAAAGATGCCAACACCAACAACGGAGAGGTCATCACAGGGCCCACAGTAAAACCACCGGGATTTGACCTCCATCGCAAGCAATGGCTAACCCTGAACAGGATCCGCACCCTCCATGCAAGAACAGCCCATCACCTGCACAAGTGGGGGATGACAGACAGCCCTACTTGCGACTGCCGATATCCAGACCAGACCATCCCTCACATCGTGAATGACTGCTCACTGTGGCTTTTCCCTGGTGGCATCAAGGCCATCCACCCAGCAACTGATGCTGCCCTGGCCTGGATGTCTACCCTTGACCTACAACTTTAGGCTGTGCACGCCATACGCTAGAAGAAGAAGATAGACTTTTGTATGGGCACATGGGTATGCAGGGAATGGAGGGGTATGGTTTATGTGCAGGCAGATGAAGGCCCTTGAAGAAGTGTCCAAACCTAAAACATTACTTACCCATCTTCAACCCATGGAGAAGGGTAGTGGTAAATTAATGTTTTCAGACAAATGGCTTGAAACAAGTGATGTGCCACTGGGATTGGTGCTGCTGTAGGTATTTATATTAGTGTTTTGGATAGTGGCACAATGGGTGTGCATTGGGATCAGGAAGGAGAGGAGGGAGGAAGAAGGAAAATAATAGGGATCGATAGAGTAAATTACTTTTACCCAGAGAAGGGAAATCAAGAACCAGAGGACAAAAATTTAAAGTGAAAGGAGAAAGATTTATTAGGAACTCAAAGGACTACTTTCTCACACAGAGGACGGTGGGTATATGGAAAGTGCTGTTAGAGGAGGTAGTTGAGGCAGGTACTATAATAAAATTTAAAAGACATTTGCACAGGCACATGGATGGGAATGGTTTTATAGGGATATAGGCCAAACATGGGCAGGTGGGAATAGTATAAATGGGGGAATCTTGGTCGGCCAGGGCAAGTTGGGTCAAAGAACCTGTTTCCTTGCTGTATGACTATGACTCAATAAATGGAGTAGGGGATTAGCTCAATCTGGAGAATTCCATGTTTATAACATAAGATTGTAATTGTAAATTTGAGGAAGGATATTCTTGCTATTGAGGGCGTGCAGCATAGGTTTACTAGGATAATTCCCGGAATGGCGGGACTGTCATATGTTGAAAGACTGGATCGACTAGGCTTGTATACACTGGAATTTAGAAGGACGAGAGGAGATCTTATTGAAACATATAAGGGGTTGGACACGTTAGAGGCAGGAAACATGTTCCCAATGTTGGTGGAGTCCAGAACCAGGGGCCACAGTTTAAGAATAAGGGGTAGGCCATTTAGAACGGAGTAGTGGAAAAACTTTTTCAGTCAGAGAGTAGTAAATCTGTGGAATTCTCTGCCTCAGAAGGCAGTGGAGGCCAATTCTCAGAGTGCTTTCAAGAGAACGCTAGATAGAGCTATTAAGGATAGCGGAGTCAGGGGGTATGGGGAGAAGGCAGGAACGGGGTACTGATTGTGAATGATCAGCCATGATCACATTGAATGGTGGTGCTGCCTCGAAGGGTCAAATGGCCTCCTCCTGCACCTATTGTCTATTGTCTATTGTAATCTACCGAAGCGGAATATGAGGTGCTGTTCCTCCAGTTTGCATGTGGCCTCTGGCAATGGAGGAGGCCCAGGACAGAAAGTTAATTATCTAATGACGGCATAAAGATTACTCAATATACGGATCTAAAATAAAAACAACGATGAGCTGGCAATTGGCGTGACAGCTGTAGGGGCAAAATGCCCAAACGAGAATTGTAATCTTTGGTTAAAAATTACAAACATTGGAAGAATAACCAATATGTTAAAAATCCTCTGCAGTGAAAGATTGTGATGGCTATTTCCAGATTTCCTCAATGACTTCTCCACAAGCTGAATGCTTACAGCACGAACAATTTAGATAAGGGGAAAAGGAATTAAATGTTTCCCTCCAGTCTATTCCCCACATCGTACGGAATGCACAGGGGATAGCTTGGTCTATGAATTTTATTTTAAACAGAAACAGTCAGTTACAGACAGATCAGTGTTGAATTATGTGCAAAGTGACATAGAATGTAGACAGCAAGTACTACACTCTTGGGTGGTAGAGATAATAACCAGACCGCCCAGCTTCACACGATTTCTCACCACAAAGATAAAAAAACAGTTAATGAGGTCATGTAAAAGGTTTATAACTGCAAATGAGAATATATCATTCATCCAAATAGTGCACCCTAAACAGCTGACATACGTGATCTCCAGAAGAATAATAATTTCAGACTTTAATCTCTGAATTTCATATTTCCTATTTTAGCTGTACATATTTTTCACCTCAATGTGCATGCTAATTTTAATACATTGTTGGATAGATAAATGCTGATGGATAGGAACAGTAGGACTTTATAAAATATGTCCCCCGATGAGGTGTGACAGCCCTGGATGGGATATTTTCTGCACCTGAAGTTAAATGAAATAATGTATTTCTGTTGAATGCCCAGTAACAAATATAGGTGAGGATCCATCTACCCTAATCCAATGACACGGAAGGGTTTTTTTCCATTCCATAATGAAAATGAACCGTGAACATTTTCTTCTTAAATGTACCTAGGCTTTCTATTAGACACGGTACGCAAAGTGAATCTAAACCTAATGTTCCAAAATATTCCCTTCAATAAAATGTACCTCACTGTAACATTTCAACATTTCCCATACCCTGTGAGTGAGACTTTTGATATATTGTGAACAGTACAGATGATCTTTTGGTTTGGACTCATTCCCAACTAGATTAAGGTTGCCCAGCCCTATTTTAGTTCACACAAGTACAGTTAGTAAAGATAAACTTTTAATTCAATGATCGGGGTTTACGGGATCCCAGAAGTGAATAATACTGTTCTAACCTACCACAGGTGGATATAATGTTTTAATTTGGCAGGAAAATGTACAATTTTTAAGATATTACAAATTCTCCATCTTCAATGAATATCAATTAAACCAGTCAAGTCAAGTCAAGTTTATTTACATACATATACAAGATGTGCAGTGAAATGAAAGTGGCAACGCCTGCGGATTGTGCTAAACTACAAAACAGAATAGAAAAAAAATTAACACAAAAAATAAATGAATACAGTAAATTAAATTAGTCCCTGGTGATATGAGAGTTAACAGTCCTGATGGCCTGTGGGAAGAAACTCCGTCTCATCCTCTCTGTTTTCACAGCGTGACAGTGGAGGCGTTTGCCTGACCGTAGCAGCTGGAACAGTCCGTTGCTGGGGTGGTAGGGGTCTCCCATAATGTTGCTGGCTCTGGATCTGCACCTCCTGATGTATAGGTCCTGCAGGAGGGAGAGCGTAGTTCCCATAGTGCGTTCAGCCGAATGCACTACTCTCCGCAGAGCCTTCCTGTCCTGGGCACAGCTATTCCCAAACCAGATTGTGATGTTCCTGGACAAGATGCTTTCTACAGCCCCAGAGTAGAAGCACTGAAGGATCCTCAGAGAGACTCTAAATTTCCTCAACTGTCTGAGGTGGTAAAGGTGCTGCCTTGCCTTACTCAATGTGTATTCATTGCCTTACTCATTGCCGTACGGCAATGTGTGTTGTCCATGGAACTACCTTCTGTGGAATTCTCTGCCACAGAAGGTAGTTGAGGCCAGTTCATTGGCTATATTTAAGAGGGAGTTAGATATGGTTAAAGGGATCAGGGGGTATGGAGAGAAGGTACAGGATACTGAGTTGGATGATCAGCCATGATCATATTGAATGGCGGTGCAGGCTCGAAGGGCCGAATGGCCTACTCCTGCACCTATTTTCTATGTTTCTATGTTTCTATGTCAGATCCTCTGTGATGTGGACTCCCAGGCTCACCCTATCCACAGTAATCCCATTTAACTCCAATGGCGTTGACGTCCTCAAATGTTGGGCCCTTCTAAAGTCTACGATCAGCTCCTTAGTTTTTGTGACATTCAAGAGGAAGCTGTTGTCCTGACACCAGAGTGCCAGATCAGCCAGGTGAAGGTGACCTTAATATTTTTCCACCAATATTATATGGTATTCTGTAATGACAAGCATTAGTTTTGTATCATTCAATTGCTTTGGCTTCCAGTTCTAATTGAAACTCTTAATTCTTCATAATCTTTAAGTCTGTTTACAATCTTTTAGTTTCATATTATTTGGTCAGGAAGAGTCATCCAGTTTCAATGGAATAAAAGCATTTCCTATTTTGTGAATGACATAATGAGGAGAGGTTATTCTTTACCTCTTCGTTGCTAAATTCTGATTAAAAGTGGCAAGGTCTATAATCAAATTGAGTTTCCAATAATCAAGATAGATTTTAATAAATACTTTGTGAAGAGCCAAAAACTGGAGATGGTGAACCAGAAACATTAAGTCTCCTTTCTCTATAATGCTGCAGACTTGCTGAATATTTCAAACACTTTCCGTCTCCATTTAAGTAAGAATTGTTGCATTGTGTAAAACAATGATTTAGTAGATCAGTTATCGCTTTCATTGCAATAATAGTTATAGCCCTTGTTACATTTAAAGTCTTAGGGCTAATGCACATCCATTGGACCATGAAGTAACTTCAGACTTGAAAGTATGTCCCAAAGGAGACAACAGCCACACTTTGTACATCTCTCAGCATCGCAGTGAAGTAAAAATCTGCGATTAATTTAGCACAAATGCTAACCTAAATAACCACCTGAATGAAATTAAAACGGAAAAAGAAGAGAGGTCATATAAGCTTCAGACATTTTATATCGTAGTCATAGAGTCATACAGAGTGGAAACAGGCCCTTCGCTCCAACTTGCCCACACTGACCAACATGCCCATCTACACTAGTCCCACTGCCTGTGTTTGGTCTATATTCCTCAAAACCTATCCTATCCATGTACCTGTCTAAATGTTTCTTAAATGTTGCGATTGTACCTGCCTCAACTATCTTCTCTGGTAGCTCGTTCCATACACCTATCATCCTTTGTGCAAGATAGTAGGCCCTCAGGTTTCTATTAAATCTTTCCCCCTTCACTTTAAACCTCTGGTTTTCGGTTCCCCTACCCCACCAAAAAAAACTTTTGACTGTACCGTGACAATAAACTAAACTAAACTAAACTGCGTAAAAGGTTCTATTGACAATAGACAATAGGTGCAGGAGGAGGCCATTCGGCCCTTCGAGCCAGCACCGCCATTCAATGTGATCATGGCTGATCATTCCCAATCAGTACGCCGTTCCTGCCTTCTCCCCATACCCCATACGTTCTGTGTATTTAACCAATCTATTCCTCCCATGATCTTGTACGCCTCTATAAGATCACCCCTCATCCTCCTGCACTCCAAGGAATAAACTCCTAGCCTTTTCAAACGCTATTGCTCAGGCCCTCATGTCCTGGCAACATCCTCGTAAATCTGTTCTGCACCCTCTCCAGCTCAAATAACGTGTTTGGTGATTATTGTAAGTCATTTGTAAGTTGTTATTATTATCAATAACTTGTATGGTGAAATTTCCAAGTCCATTTGCAGAAATAAAGTTACAAAATGTGTCAAGAGCAATATATAAAAGGTTATGGTGGTTGTCTAATCTCTTGGGTGAGGTTCAATTTCAAATTGGGTTACAGCTTTTCATTCTTTTGTTTTCTCTTTGCCTCTCATGGATCCACAATGTAGAGTGTGTCTTCAAGTTCATGAGGTATCAAATACATAGATCACCTGACATTTTGCAAAATAATTTTTGCATGCAACTGGGCGTGCAGCGTAGGTTTATTAGGTTAATTCCCGGAATGGCGGGACTGTCATATGTTGAAAGACTGGAGCGACTAGGTTTGTATACACTGGAATTTAGAAGGATGAGAGGGGATCTTATCGAAACGTATAAGATTATTAAGGGGTTGGACATGTTAGAGGCAGGAAACATGTTCCTAATGTTGGGGGAGTCCAGAACCAGGGGCCACAGTTTAAGAATAAGGGGTAGGCCATTTAGAACAGAGATGAGGAAAAACTTTTTTAGTCAGAGAGTTGTAAATCTGTGAAATTCTCTGCCTCAGAGGGCAGTGGAGGCCAATTCTCTGAATACATTCAAGAGAGAGCTAGATAGAGCTCTTAAGGATAGCGGAGTCAGGGGGTATGGGGAGAAAGCAGGAACGGGGTACTGATTGAGAATGATCAGCCATGATCACATTGAATGGCGGTGCTGGCTCGAAGGGCCGAATGGCCTACTCCTGCACCTATTGTCTATTGTCTATTGTCTATTAAGTCTTCGGTTGGTCTTGATGATCGTTTGTAAGTTACTGTTAACCTAATGATCTTGCCTTTGCTGGTATTTACTTGAGCAATTGCACATACACTGTGAGTAAAACCTTCTGAATAGGCTACGAGTTAGAGATTTTCTACAAGGTTAGAATTTCCCTGATTCACACCAGACCACAGGGTAATGTTGTTTTAAAGGTGCTGTTTTCCTTTGTAATGAATTATACCTGAAAATTACAGTTGATTTTAACACCAGTAAAAATAAATACTGCCAATGCCATAGCTATCTGTAACTGTCAACAGTGAATCTATTAATTGCAGGACAGGAAGAGATTCTGGCACAGCAAAAATGTATTGACCAGGTGGCAAAAATATTCTTAAATGCACCCAACCTTGAGAACACACACCGCGACTAGTTAGAAGCTATAAAGTTGACTATGTTGTGAAATATTGAATTGATATGTGAAAGTTGTTCTTCTGTGCTGGGGAAATGATGCTCTTTGACTTATTTTATAGTGCAAATTCAGTCACCTGATGAATATCTTCAATATATATCTGAATTATGTTTGTACAAATATATTGGGCTTTAATTAAAATTGCGAGCACACATAACAGGCAGGAGTTGTAATGGTGCAATAGTGCTGCAAGACACCTGTGTCCACAGATAATGCCATTCAACTATCATGCTTAATAAGTGGATGTTGAAGGGTCAGCTATTGGCCCAAGATATTATATTTAATCATTCATGTGTATAGATTTTGAGTGATGTGTCTTTTCTACATCTTTTAATTTATACAAATCAATGTAAATCAATTGTCAGATCTTTAAGAAATTTTCAATGAGTTCCCATGGTGAGGGCTTGTAATGGATCAGCTAAGATTATGGCAAGCAAGAATCCTAATATTGTCTGAAAAAGGTTTCAAGGTCAGTTTATTGTCACACGTCCCAATTAAGGTACAGTGAAATTCGAATTACCATACAGCCATACTAAAATAAAAAGCACCAAGACACACAACTACATAAAAGTTGACATAAACATCCACCACAGCGGATTCCCCACGTTCCTCACTGTGATGGAAGACAGTAAAGTCCAATCTACTTCGTCTTTTATTCTCCCGTGGTCGGGGCAGTCGAACCATCCGTAGTCGGGGTGATCGAAGTTCCCGCGTCGGGGCGATCGAAGCTCCTGCATCGGGCCGGTCGATTCTCCTGCAGCTTGGAGTTCCCCAAAGTCGGTCTCTGACCAGAGACCAAAAGCTCCGTGATGCTAAAGTCCCGCAGATTCCCGCAGTGGAGCTTCGAGGTCGATCCCCGGCAAAGGTATCGCAAGCTCCACGATGTTAAATCTGCAGGCTTTCGCAGTTGGAGCTCCCGAAGTTGGTCTCCAGCAAACGCCGCCAGCTTCATGGTGTTAGGCCGCAGTGTGGACGGAGATACGATAAGGAAAAAAATGGTGTCTCCGTCAAGGTAAGAGACTAGACAAAGTTTCCCCCAACTCCCCGTCCCACCCCCCACATAAAACTAGCTAAAGAACACTAAATTCATACATTTAACACATATTATTGAAACACAAAGAAGGAAGGGACAGACAGACTGTTGGCAAGGCAGCCATTGGTGGCGCCACCCGGTGGTTCTATCTACCACCCAGGGATGAATCTAAAATGCTTGCTATTCCAATACAGGTCCAACTCTGATTTTCCGGCAACTGGTTGTCTTCCCATCTCCCTTTAATCCAGACAAAATCCCTTCCCTGGAAATCCCCCCAAAAATGTGTTGCCAAGGCCAGGTGAGTCAGCCGATCTTGACCTCATCGGGACTTCTGCGCCAAACGGCGGGTTGAATTTGTCGCCCGCGGCCGGGGCTCTGGAACACTGGCCCGGCCGGAGCTGGCAGATCGGTGCATATAGCCGACTTTCGTGGCCGACTTTATCTTGCCCCTCTCCCCCCAAGGCCATGACTTCTGTTGGTCCAGCACAACGGATAATCCAGAAAGGCTCTGGAACCCAGGACCCTGTAAAATTGTGGTGCACCTGTAATTGTCACACAATGCGACGGCTATGGTAGTTCGACTGATGACCTCCTGCTCCAAGTTGAATATATCAAGCCTTGCATTGCTGATTATGATGTTCACCTTGAAAAAAACCTTAATTCCCTCTGCTATACTTCATCTGAAAATATTTGATAATGACACACCCAAATATTTGGTAATGAAGTAAGTTGTTATCAGCCCACTGGAATTGAAATTCATGTCAAAAAAATTTAACGTGATTTATTTTTCTTGTATATATGAAATGGCAGGATGATGCAGGACATAATAAGGCAATAAATTCAGGGTTTAGTTTTATAGTATAGTCAAGGGGTTTGATGAATAGTGAAAAGTGAAGCTGAAAGATGATCCACCTGCACCATAGCTAAATAAATTCCCTGGTTGACAAATGCCTCCTTGACTGCCTGCCATATACTGTAGTTAAATAGTTATTAACAATGCAGGTTATTTTTCTAAGCTTTATTCATGCAATCATTGCCTTAATAGCCATTCCTGTGTTTTTAGTCACGAGTTTTCTCCTTGATGGGGAAGGTAAACAGAATTGATTTGGAATTCTGCGGATGATGAATATTTGGAAGGAGACCAACGATAGCAATAGCAGTGGGGCAACGCTGACCAAGCATTAATGCTATACGGTGGAATAGACCTATGACAACTATTACAGAGTCTGGAACTTATCCCAGTTTTCCACAGGCAGGACATCTGAAAATATTTAATAATTTAGGTCCAGTTCCACTGGATCTCCATTAAAAAAATCCTTGTCAGTTCTTCATCTCTGAGAGAAGAGAGAGCATTTTGCTTCTGCCACCTTCCTGCTGATCAAATGTAAATTGGGTTTAAAAATTTCATGTTATCTTTTTTTGCTTAAATATTTATAACATTTTCTCTTAAAAGATCCAGTTTGTCTCTGCTTCAACTACTCCCTGTGGCAAACCATTCCCTATGTACAAAGAACCTACTCTCAAGGGCTGAGTGGGAACTTTAGATAGGTGACAGAGTAAAACTCTGGTGATTTGGCATACTTTGGACTTGGGTGGCGTCAGGCTGTTATATTTTCTGACAACTAAATGTTCTTTGTATTAATACTACTGCCATGCTTACACGTCATGTTGTTTTAGAATGCTATAAAGAAGTATAATAACATTTCGAGTGAGCAGCGCTCGACACCCTGGTTTGATCCTGACCTCAGGTGCTGGCTGTGTGGAGTTTACACATTCTCACTGTGACCGCATGCATTTCCTCCTGGCGTCCGGTTTCCACCCACATCCCCCATTTCCTTAATCATCGTTATTTTTTTGCATATCTTTCATTCATTTATTCTATATCTCTCTATATCACTGTCTATATCTCTAGTTTCTCTTTCCCCTGACTCTCAGTCTGAAGAAGGGTCTCGACCTGAAATGTCACCTATTCCTTTTCTGTAGAGATGCTGCCTGACCCGCTGAGTTACTCCAGCTATTTGTGTCTATCTTCAATAACAGTCCTTAATGGGCTGATGCAATTTATGTGTTAAAGACATCCTGTTGTCTTTATGCAAAATAGATTTTGAAGCCAAAAAGACTCCAAGCAGTATATAAGTAATCTTCTCTTTTAATGACGTAGAGAGTAATACTCGAAGGACTGAATCAGTCTGAAGAAGGGTCTCGACCCGAAACATCGCCCATTCCTTCTCTCCTGAGATGCTGCCTGACCCGCTGAGTTACTCCAGCATTTTGTGAATAAATACCTTCGATTTGTACCAGCATCTGCAGTTATTTTCTTACACTAGAGAGCAATACTAGGCATTTAAGATTGGATTAAGGTTAAAGCAAAAAGTGATATTGATACATTGATATGTATAGGAGAATGCAAAGACAGTGAGAGAGATTTAAAGCCATGGAATTTTTAAATAATATTTTTTAAGACATAAAAATAATTGCACAGAAATGCCAATTTACATTACATGCTCATGACTCTGGCGAAAAATATTTAACGTGTTTTGTCTCAGAGGTGAAAATGGCGACCTCATAGAGTCATCGAGTCATACAGGCATGGAAACAAGCCGTTCGACCCAACTTGTCTATGTCGACCAAGATGCCTCGTTTGCCCACATTTGGTCCATATCCCTCGAAATCTTTCCCATTCACGTACCTGTCCAAGTGTCCTTTAAATGATGTTATATTACCTGCTTCAACTACCTCTGGCAGGTCGTTCCTTATAACCCGCACCCCAATGAAAAAGTTGCCCATCAGATTTCTTTTAATTTTGCTCCTCTCATCTTAACCCTATGTCATCTGGCTTTTGATTCCCCTTCCCTGGGTAAAAGACTGTGCATTCACTCTATGTATTTCCCCTCGTAATTTTATATGTCTCTTTCAGATCAAACCACAGCCTCTGTAGCTCCAAGGAATAATGTCCGAGCCTCTCAACTCTCCCTCAGCTCAGGCCCTCAGATCCTGGAAACCATCTTCATAAAATTATCTGCAATCATTCCAGCTTAATAGCATCCTTCCTGTAGCAGAGTGAACAAAACAACACACAACTCCAAATGTAGCTTCACCAATGTCTTCTTCAACTGTAACATGACCTTCCAACTTCTATACTCAATACCCTGACTGATGAAGGCCAATGTACCAAACACTTTCTTGACCATGATCTATACCTGTGACATTACTTTCAAGGAACTATATTCCTTCACTTCCAGATCCCTCTGCTCTACTAAACTCCTCAGGACACTGCCATTCACTATGAAGGTCCTGCCCTAGTTTGAATTCGCAAATGCGGCACAGTGGCGTAGCGGTAGAGCTACTGCCTTACAGCGCCAGAGACCCAGGCTCGATCCTGACCACAGGTGCTTGTCCGTACGGAATTTTTTATGTTCTCCATGTGACCTGTGTGGGTTTTCTCTTTGCACGCTCCAAAGATGTACAAGTTTGTAAGTTAATTGGCTTTGTATAAATGTTAAAAATAAATTGTCCCTAGTGTGTGTAGGGCAGTATTAAGGTGTGGGGATCACAGGTTGAAGAAGGGTCTCGACCCGAAACGTCACCCATTCCTTCTCTCCCGAGATGCTGCCTGACCTGCTGAGTTACTCCAGCATTTTGTGAATAAATCGATTTGTACCAGCATCTGCAGTTATTTTCTTATACTACAGGTTGGTGTGGACTCAGTGGGCCGAAGGGCCTGTTTCTGTGCTGTATCTCTAAATTAACTAAACTAAACTAAACCTCGCACCTCTCTGCATTAAACTCCTTTAACCATTCCTCAGCCCATGTGCCCAGCTAATCACGAGCCTGCTGTAATTAACCATCTTCACTATCTACGTCACTACTCACCTTAGTGTCAACTGCAAACTTTACCAATCATGCCTCGTACATTCACATCCAAATCGTTGATATAAACCACAAACAGTAATGGGCCCAGCGCCGATCCCTGAACCACATCACTCATCATAGTCCTCCAGACCGGAAAACACCCTTCCACGATGACTCTCTACTTCCTTCCGTGAAGCCAATTCTCTATCCTGTTGGCTATCCAGAATAAAACCTACCATGTGGAACCTTATTAAAGGCTTTGCTGAAGTTCAGACTACATCTATGGCTTTGTCCTTTTTGGTAACTTTTTCAAAAAAATCTATCACATTTTTAAGATATGATTCCCCACATACAAAACCATGCTAATTATCCTAAATCATCCACTCTCTATCCAAATGCAGACATATCTTATACCGTACCACAGAATCTTCTCCAGTAACTGATTTAACACACTCATCACAATGGTCTAAAAATCTGAAAACCTGCACCAACTCCTCAGTCAAGAATTCACCTGTCCTATCTTCCTGTTCTGACCCTGACCAGCACAAGGCACCAGGAGTAATCACGAGATCACTACCCTCAACGTCTGGCTTTTTACCAATTTGCCTAGTACCCTGTATTAACTCTGGGATCTCATCCCTTTTCCTACCAATGTCATCTGTGCCAACGTGCACAAAGATTTCCGGATGCTCATCCTCCCCCTTGAGAATGTCTGCAACCGTTCCAAGATATAACCTGAACTACTTCTGAGAGGTAGGGACTTTCTACCAATCTCTAACATAAAGCTTGTCCAATAACATGACACAGTGGCACAGCGGTAAAGTTGCTGCCTTACAGTGTTTGCAGTGCCGGAGACCCAGGTTTAATCACGACCACGGGTGCTGTCTGTATGGAGTTTGTACATTCTCCCAGTGACCGCATGGGTTTTCCCCGAGATCTTTGGGTTCCTCCCACACTCCAAAGACATACAGGTTTGTAGATTAATTGGCTTTCTATAATTGTAAATTGTCACTAATATGCGTAGGATAGTGTTAATGTGTGGGGATCGCTGGTTGGTGTGGACTCAGTGGGCCGAAGGGCCTGTTTCTGTGCTGTATCTCTAAACTAAACTAAACTAAACTAAACTAAACTAAACTAAATTAAACTAAACTAAACTAAACTAAACAGGTACTAATCCCCAACTTGCTAGCTCTTATTTAACAGTTTCTGAGCCGGAATTCACTGAAGCCTGCCCTACAGTTGAAACTTGAAGGTGACATAACGAACATTACAATTTGCTTTATAAATATAATCGCAATATAACTGCGGTTTGGACAGTTTGAAAGTGAGCATTGTATCTACTTGAAAACCATCACAATTAGCATTGGTATTTCACAATAGATTTCACGTCTCGGGTTTAGTATTCTTTGAAGTGCCAATGTTCCCAAGGAACTGCAGTAATTCGAGTGTTAATGATTTCTGCTAATTTCACAATATAATGTTTCAAAATCAGGCACTGTGAGTAAAATAAAAGGTTCAAATAATTGTGCATATCATTTACATTCAAAGATAAACAGATTTTTTATTCAATAATGTGAGTGTTATTCCACCTTGTTATTTTACTTCCACTAGATTTTTAATTAAGAAATATAGTTTTACAAATAGTTATGAGTAATATTTTCAAAATGTTACCTTAACTATTCATTAATTCCTGTTTATTTACAACAATAGGATTAGAAGTGGAATATTTTAAATCAAAAATTCAAAATGTGCCTAAGAATAAAGAACAGTAAGCTGTCTGTAAACCTGGTATGAAATTTATATGAAACTTTCATGGATTCATGAGCAGTCTGAATGCCTCATTTCTCATGCACCATCAATCTTGTTCCTTGCCTTGCATTTTGATATTTAACTTCCAAGCACCCTTCCAAGAACACTTCTCTCCTGAGCTGACAATATTTTATTTTTCTTTTCCTTCTCATCGATCTCGAAACCAGAAACAGTGGCTTGTGTTTTCACGAGGAACAATGGACATTTGTTTAATTGAGCAACATACCCTTGCCTTGCAGCTTGGTGTTGTAGCCAAATCAGCAATGGTGACTCTAAGCAGAGACTCTCTAAATCAATGCCGTTACGCTGTAAGAATAATAGCTCCCTGAAGGATATATTTACCAATGTGCTGCAATTTGTCACCAAACAATCTGTTTTAAAAATGTGAAAAGTAAAAATATTTGAACAGTGGGTTAATTTAAAGAAATATTCAATGGCATCGGTGCTCCATGTCAACTTGTCCTGAAAATATTAAATGAATCTGAAAATGATACCTAATACATAAACGAAAATGTCATATTTGATAAGTCCAGAGCTAAATAAATATTTTTCAATGAAAATGGCCTGACAGACAGGCTGTGCTGTGAACACTAAGCCTTCAATCTTCACCGAGCCATCGAGAAGCGATGTTGAGCCAAGGACAGGTGTCTCTCAGCAGGGAGGAATGGAAAGTCGCAGAGTGATTATCTTGAGCAGCTCTTATGTACTGTCTCCCAACCATTCATGGGGAAACATAAATAGAGAACTGGAAGCAGCTTGGTGGAAGCAGAACCAAATGATCGGAAAGAAAGTAATGATCATTTAAAGATAAAAACATAATGGAATATAAATAACAAGCCGTGGCAGGTTTTTATTCTGTAACAGTGGGTTCCGCTTTGTTCTTCTTAATTCCTTAGATTTCCAAGATTGCATACTGCCTGTGGCCAGCATGTGACTGATATGCTTCCAACCCTTTGCTCAGCACTGGTGCAGAGTTAACTCATTCTCCATATTCTTAAATCTGAATAGATAGGAACACAGGACTTCAGCACCATGCCCTGTGCACCACCTCATCAATTATATTTGTTTTTATTTGGTCCACGGATGATGCGGTCTCCCAGGTTCTACACACCGCTCTCTCTCATCTGGACAGCCAGGGGGGCTATGTGAGGATGCTGTTCATTGACTTTAGTTCAGCATTCAACACAATAGTCCCCAGCAGACTGGTTGAGAAGCTGCTGGAACTGGAGCTTAGCACCCCTCTGCGTACCTGGGTCCTGGACTTTCTCACTGCCAGGCCCCAAGTGGTCAGGATGGGGGAACACACATCTAACTCCCTCACCCTGAACATAGGATCCCCCCAGGGCTGCGTCCTTAGCCCCCTACTGTACTCCCTGTACACACATGACTGTGGGGCCAGGTTCAGCTCAAACTCCATCATCAAGTTTGCTGATGACACTGTGGTGGTGGGCCGGATCTCCAACAACGATGAGAAGGCCTACCGGGAGGAGGTGGCTGATCTGGCACTCTGGTGTCAGGACAATAGCCTCCTCTTGAATGTCACTAAAACAAAGGAGCTGATTGTGGACTTCAGAAGGGCTAAACATCCAAGGACGTACACGCCACTCGAGATAAATGGGTCTATTGTGGATAGGGTGAGCAGTTTCAAATACTTGGGAGTCCGCATCGCAGAGGATCTGACGTGGGCAACGCACATTGCCGCACTGGTGGGTAAGGCTAAGCAGCGCCTTTACCACCTTAGACAACTGAGGAAATTCAGAGTGTCGCTGAGGATCCTTCATTGCTTCTACTCTGGGGCTGTAGAGAGCATCCTGTCCGGCAACATTACAGTCTGGTTTGGGAACAGCTCTGCCCAGGACAGGATGGCCCTGCAGAGAGTAGTGCGTTCGGCAGAACGCACCATGGGAACTACACTCGTCCCCCTGCAGGACCTATACATCAGGAGGTGCAGATCCAGAGCAAGCAAGATCATGAGGGACCCCTGCCACCCCAGTAACGGACTGTTCCAGATGCTACGATCAGGCAAACGTATCCGCTGTCACGCTGTGAAAACGGAGAGGATGAGACGGAGCTTCTTCCCACAGGCCATCAGGACTGTCAACTTTTATAACCCCAGAGACTAAATTTTTGTCGACACTTTTTGTGCTATGTTTAGTAACTTATTAACTTTATTTATATGCTGTAACTGTAATTCTTTTTGTGCACAACCCGCAGGCATTGCCACTTTCATTTCACTGCACATCGAGTATGTGTATGTGACAAATAAATTTGACTTGACTTGACTTGACTTGAGTGAAAGATAATGGATATGCAGAAAATGTAGGGATATGGATATGTGCAGGCAAATGAGATTAGTTTATCTTGGCATCATGTTTGGCACAGACATTGTAGGTCAAAGGGCCCATTCTTGTGTTGTACTGTTTTTTATTCTACATAATGCATTACTGTCGAAATAGTTGATTTTGCAAAAATAATGAAGAAAGTGAATTTCTACATTATACCAAGCCAATTAACCTACAAACCTGTACATCTTTGGTATGTGGGAAAAGAAACGAAGATCTTGGAGAAAATCCACGCAGGTCACGACGTGAACGTACAAACTCTGTACAGACTGGACCCATAGTCATGATCGAACACGGGTCTCTGGCACTGTAAGGCAGCAACACTACCGCTGCACCACTGTGCTGCCCTATGGAATGGGTTAATGGAGGAAGGTGTGATATTATGTACTTTGGAAGAAGAATCTAAATGAAGAAAGTAGACTATCCAAAGGTGATACATTGGACTAATTTCTTGGAAGAGAGGGTTGTCCTGTGACAAGCGGCTAAAAAAATAGATCACTATTCTTTGAAGATTAGAAGAATGATGAGTAGTCTCGTTGAAAAGAACAAATCCTTAAAGGCATAACAGGATAGATGTCATGATGTTTCTAATGGGAGAATCTCAAAAGGGGGATGTTGTTACAAGTTTAGGCAGTGGTCATTTAAGACCTCTTCACAGCGGCGGTGAATCTCTAGAATTCCCTTTCCTGGAGGACTGGGCAGACTAGATAATTGGAAGTATTTGAAAATGAAGGTGATCTATTTTTGAATGATTTGGGAATTGGTGCAGGGGTGGGACAGCAGTAGATTTTCTGCCTTACAGTGCCGGAGAACCACGTTCGATTCTGATCATGGGTGGTGTCTGTATGTTCTCCCTGTGACCACATGGATTTTCCCTGGATGCTATGGTTTCCTCCCATGCTCCAAAGAGGTACAGGTTTTGGCGGTTAATTGGCATTGATAAAAATTGTAAATCGTCCCTTGTGTAGTATAGTGTTAGTGTATGGGGATCACTGGCCGGGCAGCCTCGATGGCCTGTTTCCACGCTGTATCTCTAAACTAAACTAAACTAAAGAAAAAATAGGGAATTTAAAGTTATTGAAAGATTGAGGAATTGAAAACTGAAGAGGTGACGAGGCAGAAGAGGCCTTGACCAGATGGGCCACGATTATACTGGATTGTTGTTGGGCAGGCTTGTGATGCCAAGTGGCCGACTCCATTTTCTATTTTTTAGAAGGGTCTCGACCTGAAAAGTCACCCATTCTTTCTCTCCAGAGAAGCTGTCTGTCCCGCTGAGTTACTCCAGCTTTTTGGTGTCTATCTTCCATTTTTTAATGTTTTATGTTCAACTCCATTCATTCCCAGTACAGAATAACATGCCATGTGATATTTTGGAGTCATTTCAAACTCCTGCCATTTGCCAATCTGTGAATATTCTGGCACACAATCCTGAAATTAGAAGAATCACTTTGTAATACATTGTGCTTTTCATAATAGGAACTAAATTGACTGATGATTTTCAGATTGACAATCTCCTTAGAGCAGGTTTGCTGTTATCCATGCAGCATTTCCAGTGATTAATTCCATTATGATGATTTCCTCAAGCAATTAAAAGATCTGTAACTGTAACATGGATCTCGTAGAATTTTTTTTCACATTACCTTATTGAAATCAATGACACAAAACGCATTATCAACTCATTTCAGAAGTTGGTTTGTTTTGTTTTAGGGGGAATGGGGGGGAGTGAGGGGAGGGGAGGGGAGGGGAAGGGTGGGGGTGGGGCTGGGGGGGGTGAGGGTGGGGGTGGGGGGGAGGAGGGGAGGGGAGTGGGGAATGGGGTTGGGGGAGGGGAGAGGAGAGAAAAGGTGGGGGGAGGGGAAGGGTGGGGAAGGGTGGGGATGGGGCTGGGCAGGAGTGGGGTGGGGGGAGGAGAGGAGGGGAGTGGGGAGTGGGGGGGAAGAGGGGAGGGGAGTGGGGAGTGTGGGGGAGGAGGGGAGGGGAATGGTGGGGGTGGGGCTGGGGGGAGTGGGGGTGGGGGTGGGGATGGGGGAGGGGGTGGGGATGGGGGGTGGGAATTGGGGGGTTGGGGTGGGGAGGGAGGGGGAATGGAAGAGGGGAGGGGTGGGAATTGGGGGGGTGGGGTGGGGAGGGAGGGGGAATGGAAGAGGGGAGGGGTGGGGGAAGGGGGAGGGGAGGTGGGGTAGTGTGAGCGGAGGGAGGTGGGGGGAGAGGGGAGGGGAGGAGGAGTGGAGGAGAGGAGGGTGCTAAACCAATACAGGTTTTGCGGCATTTTAATGGGGTTGAGGGGGGGGGGGTGGAGTGGGTGAGTGGGGGGAGGGGGAGGAGGGGTTGATGGGTGATGGAGTGGGTGAGTGGGTGAGTGGGGGGAGGAGTGGGGGAGGGGAGGGTGCTAGACCAATACAGGAGATGTTTTGGGGAGTTTTAAAAGGGTTGAGGGAGGATAGAGTGGGTGAGTGGGTGAGTGGGGGGAGGAGTGGGGGAGGGGAGGGTGCTAGACCACTGCAGGAGAGGCTTTGGGTCCACGGCTTGCTCTTGCTGCAGTGCTGGTGGAACGGGGCCAAGGTGTGTGGCTCCCTCTCCCCTTCCCTGTACCTCCTCGCCCGCCCATGACCCCGGGGGATACTCCCCGCCCGGCAACGGGCTTCATCAGTTGGAGATGGTTGCTGGCCTCGCAGGATCGTCAGTTGGGGGAGGGTTGCCCCAGGAAAGGCCCGGAGGAGAGATTTGGACCCAACGGGTCCACCTCAGTCTAGACTATTACTAAAACTCTTATCTTGTTTGTTCCCCACTTCCTGTATGTTTGTTCCCCGTCGCCCGTACGTTTGTCCCATATTGTTTCTGCGGCTTTCATCTGGAAAAAAACAGTACACGATAGCGCGACAATTTTAGGTCCACCCTACTCACCATTCCCGACTTTTGTTACTTTTTAAAAACAGTTTACTTCATAAACTTTAACAAATGCGGTGTGTCGCCCCCCCCCCCCCAGAAGGACCAGCAGGAGGACCAGCGCCCGTCCCGGCGTGCCCTGCACCTGACCTTCTTCCCATGGTGCAGTGCGGCGGGTCAAAGGGTCAAACAAGATGGCCGTTGCCATCATTTGCCGTACGCTGCCGTTCGCCACCGTTCCCTGCTGCTCTCTGACACTCGCCGCCGATCGCAGCGCGCTGGACGCACGGGGCAGAGCTCAGTGGCTTTTCATTGTTCCGCCCATGGTCCCAGGGGACACTTCCCACCCGGCTACGGGTCTACGGCGTGCTGGGCCCGCAGGATCGTCAGTTGCGGAACAGTTGCCCGGCCCGCAGGAGAAACGGGCCCCAGGTCAGTGCCTTTTGCTTGTCCCCCCTCGCCCGCATATGGCCACGTGGGATACTCCCCGGACCCGTTGGACCCAACACCCTCTCTTCCCCATTCCCCCCTTGCCACCCCCACCCCCCACTCCCTCCTCCCCCTCCCACTCCCTCTCCCCTTCTTCTCCTCCCCCTTCCCCCACTCCCTCCCCTCCCCCCCGCACTCACCCACTCCCCCACTTTATCCGCTCTCAACCCCCGTTATCCCCCTCCTCCCTTCCCGCCCATTCACCCACTCCATCCCCCCTCAACACCCCTCCTCCTCTCCCCCCCTCACCCACTCCCCCACTCCATCCCCCCTCAAATCCCCTTAACCCCGCTCCTCCCCTCCCCCCATTCACACACTCCATCCCCCCTCAACCCCCCTCCCCCTCTCCCCCCTCACCCACTCACCCACTCCATCCCTCCTCAACCCCCCTTATCCCCCCCCTCCCCTCACCCCTCGTCCCTCAGCCGCGCCCGCAGGACCGCCCGCAGCAGAGATTTGCAACCAACGGGTGCACACCCGTTTAGTTTCTTCTAACTTTTGCTTTACAAATTTATAGGTAATTTTCTACTTGTAGTGAAATTAGAAACCTGTTTATAGAACATAAAGTAGTGAACAGACCAATGCAGCACAGGAGTAGGCCCTTCTGCTCACAATATCTGTGCTGAACATTAAACCAAGATAAAATGATCTCCGCTGCCTGCACATGATCCTTATCCCCGCATATCCATGTGCCTATATAAAAGCCTCTTAAACACCATGATTATATCTGTTTCCACCACTATCCCTGCCAAAATGTTCCAGGCACCCATCACCCTCCTTGAGAAAAACGTGCCCCTCGCATCTCCTTTAAAGTTTTCCCTTCTTTCCTTAATGCCATGCCCTCTAATCTTTGATATTTCCAGCCTGCGAACAAGATTCCGACTGCCTCCCCTACCTTTGCCTCCATTATAAATAAACAGTGTTATTTTCCCAAAATTGGTGCAGGGGAAATTTAGCTTCCTATTTGGGACAAGAGAAAGCATTTCACATGTTGTACAACTCATAAATTACTCGAATAGAATTGAAAATTGCTATGCTAAGAAATTTAAGCAACAAATGAAAAAGATTGTGTAGGAAAATAACTGCAGATGTGGGTATGGGAGTTGCTATTTTGTATATTAGCCATTTAATTATGTTATTTACGTACGAACACACTAGGAAGTCGCCATACGGGTACAAATCGAAGGTGCTGGAGTAACTCAGCAGGTCAGGCAGCATCTCTGGAGAGAAGGAATGGAGAGAGTCTAAAGAAGGGTCTCGACCCGAAACATGGCAGTCTGAAGAAGGGTCTTGACCCAAAACGTCACCCATTCCGTCTCTCCAGAGATGCTGCCTGACCTGCTGAGTTACTCCAGCATTTTGTGATACCTTCAAAATGAAAAAGATTAATGATTTTTCTGTGGAAACTATTGTTAAGATATTTTGGTGCCCCAATACTGCACAAATCAATGGAGCATGCAGTACGGGTGTCAGAGGTTATGGGGAGAAGGCAGGAGAATGGGGTTAGGAGGGAGAGATAGAGCAGCCATGATTGGATGGCGGAGTAGACTCAATGGGCCGTATGACCTAATTCTACTCCTAACACTTATGATCTCGTGATCTTATTGAACCAGAACTGAACAACCACTTTTTCTCAGTCTATGTTGAAGATCAGTGGCACGCACAGGAATTTAATCACATTTGGAGTGCACGTTAAATAAACACTTATACGTGCATCCTTAATATGTTTAATGATTATTGGGTGATTGTGGGGTGTGAGTGTGAAGAGCCTTCCCCCAATCTCGCTGCCCTCTGGCTCCCCTCCACATACCCCCGGTGAGATGTAGAAATAGCAAACTGCAGATGCTGGTTTACAAAAATAGACGCAAAGGTGAGAAACTGCATTCATCAGTAAGGAAGAGCATTCAGAAACCCAAAATCAGTATTGGATTCAGAAATCCAAAATCAGTATCCAGATTCTGAAATATCAAATCAATATCTAATCCATAGATTTGTATGCATATTATTAGATTTAATCATTAGATTTAATTCATTTTACATCTTTTCAGTTTGCTCAGTTGCTTGCATTTTGATTCTGTTGATGCATCCTGACTATGTTTTACAGTCACAGCACCATTTTCCTTTTGACTCTATTTTTATGAAATTAAGTCTGGAAGTCTGGAAGAAGAAATCTATTTTTGCAGAAGGTCCCACACAAAGTGTATTTTGTGAATTGTAGTCTAATACTTTCCACAATCCTCATCGCTGAGGTTCACGGTAACATCTGACCCATTGAAATCAGATGACTGCTGGGTGCTTTATACCTGAATCTCCTTTGCACTCATTGCCATTAAATAATATCTAACTGCATAAGAATATAAAAGATGGAACTGCAAAAGACCAGTGACTGCAAACATAATCAAAAAGTGCTGACCATAAAGTTAGAATAAATCAAGGTCACATCATATACACTTGCCATTATGTGAAAGCCTGCAAAAATGTAGTCAAGAGTCTTGAAATGATGCACAGTTAAACAGTATTCAATCAAGTGAAAAAAATCACATAAATAAAACAAGTTAATACAAAAGGGTCAACCAAGACACAGCATAAATTTATTTTATACTGAGCTTTTGTCACAAAAATGCCCACATCAAATTTATCTGCAGTTGGATTGCTCTGTAACTTCAATGATTTTGGCCGTCTTTTCCAATTATTTTTTATTGGGACATTAAGCTCTAGGAATTTTTTCCATTTAGGAAACAAGTGTAGCCAGATTGGTTCAAAGCTCCTTGTGACTAGCTAAGCTCACAGCTGTGCAAACTATTCTTGTTTAAACATCACTGTTTGGAATTGAGCATTTTATAGCCCAACTTTTCTTTGCAACCACACAATATATGGTACTATTTGGCAGGAAGTTTTATTCATGACAATTTATTGGAGCGTATGTTCTTTTAATGCAAGACAAGGTGTGTTCTTTGTCAATTTGTTACACAGCTTCTATAGTGGAATACTAGATCATCAAGGCAAGTATAGATAGCTCTGAGCTGCACAATGCATCAACATCAGCAGCGACTTTTATTTATATTTTTATTTTTAAATATTTTGCGTTTTTAACTTACAATAAATATTCCAATATATTTCTTATGAGCATCTTCAAATAAGGGTTTGAATCTCATCAGGAATGATAGTTCAATATCCCAGCGTAAAAAGCTCAGAGGGAGTGGAATTTTTGAGGTGTATGCAGGAACACCTGTTGACACGTACAAACCAATGCTGACTATCCCCAATCAATCCCTGTCTTTCTGAATACACATATATCTTATCGCTCAAAATACTCTACAGTTGCTTTACTATCAAGGATGTTAGGCTTAAAGGTCAATAGTTCCTAAGTTTTCTTTGCAGCCCTTCTCAAAAAGAGGAACAAATATTAACAACCCTCCAATCTTCCAGGTCACAATCACAATCAGAACTCTTGCTTTTGCTTCTCCAGCTTCCCACAGTTTCCTTGGAAAGATCTGATCAGGCCCGGGAGATACATTTACCTTCATACATTTTAAGATATCCAGCACCTCCTCGACTGTAATATGGCCTGTCTTCGAGACAACTCCAATAATTTTTCTAAGACCCCCATCTTCATGTTTTTTTCTATTTTAAAAACACAGTAACTGAGGGTAAATATGGACTTTGTCTATCTCCCATGGCTCCACACGTTATTGACCATTTTAGTTTTTGAAAGGCCGTATTTCTCTATAGTTACTCTTTTTCCCCTCAATATACTGATAAAATTTCCTCAGATTCTCCTTAATCTTATCTGCCAGAGCATCCTCATGCCCCCATCTTCTCTTGAATGACAGAGAACCTCTAGTGAGTGACTGCCTATGCTAGACCCAACCCAATATGCCAACACTGTCAAAATTGGCACCGCTGAAGTACCTCATCTGATGCACCATCTGAAAGGCAAGATACAATGTGAATTCCCGAAAATAGGATGGACACTTATTGAGAAACAAATAAAATCAGGACAACTTTAAAGACAATTGCTCAGTTGTGAATAATTCTCCTTCCTAAGCCAAATATACAAACTCGTCTCTCTTAACATTGAGTAATGCAGGATAGGGAACGATGGACTGGCGTCTGTATTTTCCCATCGTGAGAAAAAAAATTCAAGACTTTGGAAGTCTTAGTAGTATCAGAATTCAGGGCTAAATGAGTACTCTTTCTCAAATCCTGTTATTCTTGAAAAATATGTTAGTATTTAAGTACTATCAAATTTGGATTGCTTCATGATTTGTAATACTAAAACCTTTAAATTGGACTTTATCTATTCCCACCAATATGCTTATTGGCGTGGAAGTCTTCACAAGTATTGGAGCGAACTGTGGCTGGCATATGTACATTCTGCTTCCAAACTTGCATTTAGACCCACTTAGAGCATAGAGGCCAACATTGAACTGCATCCAAACGGATCCTCAAGAGTTATAACATAAATGCATGAAATATGGGGAATAATGTAAAATTGTTGCAGGCATCAAATTGCAATAAATTGACTTGTGATCTCTCCACCTCAGGAAAAAAAGTTATAAAGAAACTTGAAACTAAGATTGATTGGGATGATGCAAAAATCTGAAATATCATACATTACTCCATCACTTTCAAGACTACTATATACTATTTAATGAAATAATATCATCATCCGTCAGCAATGACAATAATAATTGTACGGAAGGAAAAGTGTATTCTAACCATGGAAAATAAACAAAAATCACGACCTTCCAATACCGTGTGAAATCTGTGATGTCATAGTAAAGTAGTGACACACTGCTAATTCAAATGCCTTGTGAGATAATGGTAGATTGTTAACATCTTGCCTTTATAAAGAATTCCTGAGACCATAATCTTGTAAATGTCACTATGGAATCTATTTTATATTAAATACCTGACATTGGTGATGTTTCTCACTACTAGAAATCAAAAGCAAGTAATTAATTTGTATCTCTTAGCATGCTGATCTTCTCATTTAGGAGCAGGACTTTTTATTTGCAAATTTAATTGCCATAATAGCTGTTTCTCAATTTCTGTAACAGGTCCATTAGCAAAATCTTGTATATATGGCTAAACAAGGATGTGGAATTCATTTGAAAAGTTAATGGCTGATAAAAAATCTATGCAATAATGAAATAAGACTAGACTATAGACAATAGACAATAAACAATAGCAAATAGGTGCAGGAGAAGGCCATTCGGCCCTTCGAGCCAGCACCGCCATTCAATGTGATCATGGCTGATCATTCTCAATCAGTACCCTGTTCCTGCCTTCTCCCCATACCCCCTGACTCCGCTATCCTTAAGAGCTCTATCTAGCTCTCTCTTGAATGTATTCAGAGAATTGGCCTCCACTGCCCTCTGAGGCAGAGAATTCCACAGATTCACAACTCTCTGACTAAAAAAGTTTTTCCTCATTGGGTGAAGGAAAAGAAGACACAGGTAAATAGAGGATGGGATGGGTAAATGTAATTAAAACTATTTATTTGCATATCGACAAAGCAATAAGTGGCATGTGTCTGGTCATGCTGGAATGGAATTGGTGTGCGTTCAAGTCTAAACTGACTAGAGGAACAATGTGTAACTGTGTAGGGAGGAACTGTAGATGCTGGTTTATGTGTTAACTTCAGATTCTGACCATTTTGGAAAAATGAAGAACATCTGTCAGGTTCAACAGAGAGTAAACTGAAGGCACAAGGAACTGCAGATACTGGTTTACAAAAAAACACAAAGTACAAAAAACACAAATCATATTGGGCGGCACAGTGGTGCAGCAGGGACGGCACAGAGGTGCAGTGGTAGAGTTGCTGCCTTACAGTGCCCGAGACCCGGGTTCGATCCTGACTATGGGTGCTGTCTGTGCAGAGATTGTGCGTTCTCCCCGTGACCGTATGGGTTTTCTCTGGGTGCTCCTGTTTCCTCTCATGGCATCGCCAACTAGAAAGCAGTCCTGAGCTACCATCTATCTCATTGGAGACCATCGGACTATCTTTAATCGGACCTCAATGGACTTTATCTTGCACTAAACAGTATTCCCTTTATCCTGTATCTGTACTCTATGGACGGCTTGATTGTAATCATGTATCGCCTTTCTGCTGGCTAGATAGCATACAACAAAAGCTTTTCACTGTACCTTGGTGCACGTGATGATAAATTAAACTAAACTAAACTAATCTAGACTAGACTGGACTAGACTAGATGAGACTAGACTAGACTTGACAAGACTAGACTTGACAAGACTAGACTAGACTAGACTAGACTAGACTAGACTAGACTAGACCAGACCAGACCAAACTAATGCCTGGTCCATAATTCCAGCAGGAACCAAAGATAGATAATATCTATATTATCCAGTAGGAGACAGATTTTGTAATGAATCGCAGTTCAATCAAAATTTTGCTTTGTTTACTCTGTCTAGTTAAAATAAATTCTGGCACGAGCGAAGCAGGGGGAGATGTGATAATCAAAAGGTGAATTTTGCTTTTACCTCATATACTCAGGTATATGTCCACCAACCCTATTCTCTCTATAGTCGAGTCAAGTCAAGTCAAATTTATTTGTCACATACACATACACGATGTGCAGTGAAATGAAAGTGGCAATGCCTGCGGATTGTGCACAAAAAAGAATTACAGTTACAGCATATAAATAAAGTTAATAAGTTACTATAGTGTAGACAAAAATTTAGTCTCTGGGGTTATAAAAGTTGACAGTCCTGATGGCCTGTGGGAAGAAACTCCGTCTCATCCTCTCCGTTTTCACAGCGTGACAGCAGAGGCGTTTGCCTGATCGTAGCATCTGGAACAGTCCGTTACTGGGGTGGCAGGGATCCCTCATGATCTTGCTTGCTCTGGATCTGCACCTCCTGATGTATAGGTCCTGCAGGGGGACGAGTGTAGTTCCCATGGTGCGTTCTGCCGAACGCACTACTCTCTGCAGGGCCATCCTGTCCTGGGCAAAGCTGTTCCCAAACCAGACTGTAATGTTGCCGGACAGGATGCTCTCTACAGCCCCAGAGTAGAAGCAATGAAGGATCCTCAGAGACAATCTGAATTTCCTCAGTTGTCTAAGGTGGTAAAGGCGCTGCTTTGCCTTACCCACCAGTGCGGCAATGTGCGTTGCCCACATCAGATCCTCTGTGATGCGGACTCCCAAGTATTTAAAACTGCTCACCCTATCCACAGTAGACCTGATAACGTAAGAAGTGAATTTTTGTCAAGGACTTTGGCTCCATTTATGAGCATGACACATGGTGTATCACATGACAGAATTCAAGGTCAATGTGCCACACCTCTTCTGTGGCTTGGCTCTTTGGAATCTTTGCTTCTCAACACCTGAGCTCATAAACCTTGAGGCACAAGAAATTCGAGAGACTGGAATTCTGAGCAAAACAAAATGTGTTGGAGGAACTCTGTGGGTCGGGCAGTATCTGCGGAGAGAATGTACAGGCGATGTTTCAGGTTGAGACCCTTCTTCAACCTGTCCCCACCCAAAACGTCGCCTGTCCATTCCCTCCCTATATGCTGCCTGACTGTTGAGTTCCAACAACAATTTGTGTTTTTCTCATGAAAACCTGAGACAGTTGGCAAGGAGTACATGAAATTCTTCAGCATTTGAGATGTGCTTCTCTGCCGCTGAAATGGGGACATCATTTATCTGCGGCCTGTTCATTTCTACATCTAAATTATAATATGATGTGAATGAATAAAAAAATCTCATAGAAAAAAACCCCATTAGATTATTACTTAAGTTTCTAGTAGTAGTTTCAACAGGATTGTGACTGAACCTGATTATATTGTCCACTTGCCTTGCTGCTTAATTGAAAAACCACAGCTTTGTGCCTGAGTATACTCTTAGCCACATTGAGATATTCACTGGCATGTGATTGATGGTGAGGTTTCTAATGATGCTGAAATACTAAATAGCTTCCCTTTTATTCCACCTTGAATGGGTGAAATGAATGGTAAGAGACTGGATCTACCTCCTAGTTTAGGTATGCAGTGTCTTCAGTATTAAGAGTAGGAGACATTTCCAAGCCAGGTGCAGATATTATTAATCTTTGAATCTACATTCATTTGGGTTGCTCAGTATTCATTCCTTTGTAATATGTGATATGAAAGACTGTGCCTAAACAGTCAAATAATGCCTTGCAACGAATGAGAACACCTTCTGCCTCTGGGAAGCCGCGATGCTTTTAACTATTGGAGAGACGAAACTTGGTGTTTCACCAATTTTTATGCATTGTATCATTGATCTGGAGGAAGCAACAGCAATTTTGCAAGGTTGAATTGGTCTTCGATTCTGTGGGAGGCTATTTGTTCTTCCCCAGTCTGTTCCATTAGTGTGGTGAACCTTACATAATTCAGAATTGTTCCCAAGTAATTGTTTGGAATTTGCCTGTCCAAAAAGAGCCCCAAGGGTCTGATGATGGTTACACTGAGTTCATTTTTTAATTAAGTCCGATTGTCAGATTTTTATAATATATTTTGTTACAATGAGAACTCATTGCAGAATAATACAAAGTTAAATTAGAATCAGCTATAAGTCAATAGTTCATTAATACATTTCTAATGGAACAAATTGTGTAACAAAATTTTCCCTGCACTAGATAAAGCTAACCTGAACTCTACAGAAGTGTAATCATCGCAAACAAAGATCAGTTTACTTTGGACTGTTCTGATCGGCTGAATTCCAACTTGAATTAAACTCCTTGCTTCCTGTTATTTTGATTTTAAATGTCCAATTACACATGTATAACGTTTCATGTGCACAATTATGGTACTCAAAGGCATCATATTTCTGTCAGTAAGGAATACTGTTTGAATTCTTTGGTTGCCTAGAAATTTATCAGTCAGATGCACAAAATGCATAATGCAGGATTGGTTGCAGTTTGAATTCTGTCTCTGAAGTTCAATTCAACTCAGAGATGGCAGTGAAGGCACATTGTGGCGTATGCAGCACATTGAACAGTGGTGTGTGTGCATGCATGAACATTTAGGGTCGCACAGTAGCACATCTGGTAGAGCTGCTGCCTTACACCACCAGATGCGCAGATGTGATCCTGACCTCGGATGCTGTCTGTGTGGAGTTTGCATGTTCTCCCTGTGACTGTGTGGATTTTGTCTGGGTGCTCCAGTTTCCTCTCACATCCCAAAAACGTGAGTTTGTAGGTTAATTAGCCTCTGTAAAATTACTCCGAGTGTGTCAGATGTGAAAGTGGGATAACATAGAACTAATGTGAATGGTTGATTGATGCTCAGCGTGGACTCAGTGGGCTGAAGGGCCTGTTTCCATGCTGTATCTTTCAAGCAATTCAATTTGAAATGGCAACACCTTCTTAGGGTCTCTTACTTATCTTCCGAGCCTTTAGAAATACAATCTCAGACATTACCCTGTTCAAACACCCCTGGAGAGGTAAGGTGTTTCCATTGGTGTGAGCAGTTATCTCATAACAGAACATTTTTGACAAGCTCAGAGGAATTACTCCTTGATTCTGTAGAAGATGTACACAACAAATATATTTGTCCCTTTCCCCAAAAGCCTCTCATATTTTTGGAAGCATGGAATTACAAAAAGGTAAGAAGGACTGTAGCCTAGTAATTTAGGTATATCATAACATACTTAATGTACAATGGGCCCCTGTTTTTGTACAATGTTATTTGAGCCTCTGAAACACAACATTACATCAAGTCTCATGTAACTTACAGAGTCATAGAGTCACAGAGTGTGGAAACAGGCCCTTTGGCCCAACTTACCCATACTGACCAACATGCCCCATCTATACTAGTTCCACCTGCCCGTGCTTGACCCATAACACTCTAAACCTGTCCTATCCATCATGTACGTGTTCAATTGCCTTTTAAATGTTATGATAGTTAATAGTATGATATAAGATGGAATCACATGATCATCAATGTTAAAGGGCATATCCAAAGAAAGCAAGCAACACGGTGGCAACATCATTTGCTCACAATGTCCACTTGCTGCTTGTTGTCAAGATAGGTCCCACATATGCTCCTAAAATGAGTCTGGAAATCAGGTCTGAACAGCAACAGGGAGCCGTGCGCCTTTTAAAGGAACGCTTAATTGCTTGCAGAGTTATAGGAAAATTGGAGGAGAGTTCATTGAACACCATGGGGTTCAGCATAGAGCTGCCAAGTTTTACTTTCATTACTGAAATGGAGACTGTGGTATTTTTGTGAATAGTGGTCATGCTGTTTGCCTGCAGCATAACCAAGACTAGGAAGAGGGGGACGGAAGGTGAAGCTGCCTTACCATAGGAAGCTGAAGAAGATCTCGCCAATGTCTTATCCTTGAAGAATCTCCATGGAACTAGATTTGTTTCTCCATAAATCTGAGGGGCATTGCCTCTGGAGACTCTGTTTTTTGGTAGATCTGCTACCCACTGCCAGCAGATTATCCATCCATCCATGTAAGAATACATTGTGCTATGGATGAGACTTGATCTTTTCCATCTATGGATAGGCTGACATCATAGCTTCTAGCACAAATAATAGAGACTGTTCTTAAGGAGATGAGGATTCATTTCTTGAACAGAGAGTGCCTGACAGCAAGATCACACAGATCCATCCAGATAGAGGGCATCCAAATGTTTACTTTATTTTATTGTCACACTTGTGTACCGAGGTACAGTGACAAGTTTTTTTGTTGCATGCTAACCAATCAATGGAAACTGGAACCAGTGGAACCAGTCAATAGAGACGTCCACAATGTACTGATACATGATAAAGGGAATAACATTCAGTGCAAGATAAAGTCCAGTAAAGTTTGACCATTGAAAGTCCAAGGGTACCTTGGGTATGCAAGCAAAGAATTTAATTGTGACTTGTCATATGTCAAGTCAAGTCAAGTCAATTTTATTTGTACAGCACATTTAAAAACAACCCACGTTGACCAAAGTGCTGTACATTTGATTAGGTTCCAATAGAAAAAAAAAATGAAAACATACAGTAGCACGCAAACAGTTCACAGCGCCTCCTCAATGAGCCTCAAACGCTAGGGAGTAGAAATATGTTTTGAGCCTGGACTTAAAGGAGTCGATGGAGGGGGCAGTTCTGATCGGGAGAGGGATGCTGTTCCACAGTCTAGGAGCTGCAACCGCAAAAGCGCGGTCACCCCTGAGTTTAAGCCTAGACCGCGGGATAGTGAATAGCCCCAAGTCGGCCGATCTGAGGGACCTGGAGTTAGAGAGGGGGGTTAGAAGATTTTTGATGTAGGGGGGGGAGTGTCCATTTAGGGCTTTATACGTGAATAGGAGGAGCTTGAAGTTGATTCTGTACCGTACAGGGAGCCAGTGGAGAGAGGCCAGAATCGGGGTGATGTGGTCCCTTTTACGGGTACCCGTCAGGAGTCTCGCTGCGGCGTTTTGGACCAGTTGCAGGCGGGACAGGGAAGATTGGCTGTGACAATAAGGTATTTAATTCAATTTAATTTAATTTAAGGGTCTTCAATGAGGTAAATAGTAGCTCTCTAGTTGTTGGTAGGATGGTTCAGTTGCCTGATAACAGCTGGGAAGAAACTGTCCCTGAATCTGGAGGTGTGTGGTTTCACACCTCTGCACCTCTTGCCTGATGGGAGAGGGGATAAGAGGGGGTGACCAGGGTAAGATATGCCCTTGATTATGCTTGTGGCCTTGCTGATGCAGCATGAAGCGTAGATGGAATCAATGGAAGGAAGGCTGGTTTGTGTAATGGTCTGGGCTGCATCCACAATTCTCTGTAATTTCTTGCAGTCTTGGATGGAGCTGTTCCCAAATCGTGCTGTGATGCATCCCGATAAAATGCTTTCTACGGCGCATCTGTAAAGTTGGTGAGAGTTGTTGGGGATTGTAGGTCAGGACTGCTCTCTGGTTAGTGATGTGAGGAACATGAATATGTATTTTAAACAACATGATTGGGACTGGGAGACTGGGCAGGACGTGGGTCAGAAGAAGGGTGTTTAGTATTTTCTCTTTGCTGATGACAAAGGCCTTTTGCAAGGAGGTTACCTCAGTGATCCAGAAGACCAGGAGATCAACCACTTTACAATTTACAAGAAATCGCAATGAATTGTGGACGCAGACCATCACACAAACCAACCTCCCTTCTATTGTCTCCATTTATACGTCACGCTGCCTTGGCAAGGCCAGCAGCATAATCAAGGATGAGTCACACTCTGACCATTCCCTCTTCTCCCCTCTCCCATCAGGCAAAAGGTATCGAAGTGTAAAAGCGCACACCTCCAGATTCAAGGACAGTTTCTTTGCAACTGTTATCAGGCAATTGAATCATCCTACCACAGCCGGAGAGCAGTTCTGAACTACTCTCTACCTCATTGATGACCCTCGGACTATCCTTGATCAGACTTTGCTTGCTTTACCTTGCATTAAATGTTACTCCCTTATCATGTATCTACACACTGTAAATGGATCGATTGTTATCACGTATTGTCTTTCTGCTGACTGGTTAGCACACAACAAAAAGCTTTTTACTGTACCTCGTGACAATAAATAATAAATGAACTGGACTGAATTTCTTCATTGAATAGTTTTATATATTTCAATAATATGTATAGGTGATTTTTTTTTTAGAGGAAACAATCGTGTTTGTAAGTACATGAAGTGTGACATGTGGTGAGACCTTTGACAGTAAATGGCTGGTCAACAATCTATCAAAAGTCTCACCACATTACCACTTTAATCTTCACCGCATTACCACTTTATCTTCAAGAAACGATGTGTTGTGTTGGTCATTCTGCATTGATAATTTGCCTTAGTTAGCAGCGACACCAAAGAGCATGCAGACAAAATGCTGCTATTCATTCCTCCAGAATTCTTCCAACATGTTCTAGATTGTTTTTAGAAAATCCGTCAATCTGATTAAACTATCCAATAACAAAAATCAATGTTCATACTCTCAGTGCACTTCCTCACATTATAGTCGCTGCTTGTAAAACGATGTTATGGAAACAAGCAGATAGCTGTCCTTCTGGTTTAGTGCCATACAACTCGACAAATACTTTGCTGATTAATTTAATTGGAGACTGAAATATTGCATATCAATCTCCTTTAAATGCTGGTTTTATCGAATAAGCATTGTGATGGTAAACTAAGAAAGGCAGGCAGAAATTCTTCTTCAAATGTTGAAACTTGACCTTTTGCTTTAAACTAAATTGTATGCAGTCATTGTCTTTCACAGTGCACGATTCTGTCTGGATGTGAATCAACTATATTATAACAGTTTCTCAGGGCACAGTGCCACAGAACTCCCGACAGAAGCTCTGGGAACTTCCAAAACCAAACTCTGGAACTGAATCCAACATTCAGCTGTGGAACCTTGAAACTTTTACAAATGTCAACAGCCTGACCTCCAAAGAAATGACACTGGTGACAAGACACAATCTTATTCTTAATTTACAACAGTGAAAAATGAAAAGAAAGGCTGAAAGTACAAATTAGAATTCCAGCATCATTAAAACCGCCTTCTTGAGTTTACCGTAGACTTTAGACTTTAGAGATACAGTGCAGAAATAGGCCCTTCGACCCACCGAGTCCATGCTGACCAGCGATCACCCCATACACTAGCATTATCCTACTGACTAGTTACAATTTACAATTTTACCGAAGCCAATTAATCGACAAACCTGTACGTCTTTGGAGTGTGGGAGGAAATCGGAGCACCTGGAGAAAACCCAGGTGGTCACATAACAAACTCCATACAGACAGCACCCGCAGTCAGGATCTCATCGTCTGCCACTATAAGGCAGCAACTCTACTGCTGCACTACTGTGCCACCCCCCAAAACTCTTTAATTGTTATTCCAACATAAAACAATCAGAGGATTATCTGCTACTCAGTTCTGGATTCACAGAAAGCTGTAACCATTACATTTGCAGTGAATTTGTTTTTATTTTCTCCTTTCTTTGCTTTTGAACATGAACACTTTACCCTAAATGTTGCATGCTGAGAGTTTCCTCCAGAAATCCCAGTCTAATGGCAGCACTTTAATCCTTTCCTGGCAATGTTCCCTGACTCAATTTCTCAGGAGCTACTGCATTGGAGTTCACTTCCTGTACAACGAACTTCGGCTGAGTATGAAGCTCAAAGATGTCCACCCAAGATTTATGGGACGGACAAGCTTGAGATGGGATATTGTGGACCACACCTCCAGCCTCTGTGGTCGAACTATTATACAGTCACCGATGATATATGTTCTTACTGAATGCTAATTTATTCTTGGCCTGGTACAGCTGGAAAAGTTATACTGGACAAAATTAACTTTTTGCTGCCTCAAACTTTCTCTCTTGAATGATGCCAACATTTAAATGCTGCACTGTCATCTTTGGCTTAACCAATGCACTGATTTAATTATAATAATAAGAGTGTGTTCCGTATTATTCACAGATCTGCATTTGATTCTCTTCAGTGTTTTATACCTGTCAGCACACGGCTTTGCAGCTCTTAGCTGAAATGTAGAGAAGCTGAATGGATTATTTAAATCTGAGTAATCTGATATTTAGATTCCTGTAAAGAATCTGACCTCCGCTTTGCTTCGAGTAGCTTAGCCTGCTGCCTTTCCATCAAGGTTTAGATCGTCATTTTGAAATAGACTGACCAAAGAGCCAGGCAATAGATAGACACAAAATGCTGGAGTAACTCAGCGGGACAGGCAGCATCTCTGGAGAGAAGGAATGGATAATGTTTCGAGAGATCCAAAATGTCACCCGTTCCTTCTATCCAGAGATGCTACCTGTCCTGCTGAGTTACTCCAGCATTTTGTGTCTACCTTCGGTTTAAACCAGCATCTGCAGTTCCTTCCTACACAAACAGCCAAACAATACTCTTTAAACAGAACAACAGTAACCAGGAATTAAAAACGAGGAAAGGTAGAAACTGGACTCTGCAGAGCAAAATTTTGCATGCACTGCAATACAATTAAAGTCTGGTCTTCTGTGCATTGGGCACTCGAGTGACTAGGAGTAGCCTGGGCATGTGCAGTTGTGTGCTGTGGATTGTAATGTACACCTGACACCATTTCTTTTATTTGGTCCATTCAGGCATGGTTCCTGGATGGCACAGACCACTCATTCAGAAGCGTAGTAATTTAAAGAAGGGTCTCGACCCGAAACGGCACCTATTTCTTTAATCCAGAGATGCTGCCTGACCCGCTGAGTTACTCCAGCATTTTGTTTCTATCTTCAATTTAAAGTAGATCTACCTGATGAAAGCCCATGCTTGGGTGTGTAATGCTGGCTACCCATTTCAGATAAGTCTTGAAGAAAAATACTTACCCCCAGCCCCGTCCCTACCCTTGTCTGGTTATATCCGCCTAAACTTACTATCCAAACGTTTTTTCTCGGTTACAGTAAGTTGATCTAAAAATACATTTTAATTTAAATCCCATTCTGAACAGCCACACCCTGACAAAGAAGAGTTTATATTCTGCACATTAAATTAACTCATGTTAACAGATGGATGAAAGCATTGGCCTTTCTGCGAAAAACACTAACACATGGCAGTTGATATTTTCAACAAAATACAAGTTTCCTCAACTGTGAGCAAAGAATGAATCATACAAAAAGACAAAAACAGTGTCAGCATATTTCCTTTTCTCCTTTCTGTTTTATTCCTATCTGTTGCTACTGCTACATAAAGTGAAAAAACTTCTAAACATAGCTTTCTTCCATTATTTCACTAGATATATAGATTTTTTTTTTCAGATCATCAGCATCTACAATGTTTGTATTTTGATCACCCACTCACCCAACTTGAATCAAATACCCATTGACAACTTGAATCAAATATCCAATCTGCAGAAGAGTCTCGACCTGAAACGTCACCCATTCCTTCTCTCCTGAGATGCTGCCTGACCTGCTGAGTTACTCCAGCATTTTGTAAATAAATACCTTCGATTTGTACCAGCATCTGCAGTTATTTTCGGACACCCCAATGGACTCACTGCTGTCTGAAATATTTAACGTGAGCCTATTGGAGAGGGCATTGGAGAGGTGCAAATGTGGATTGGTGTGGTAAGATTGAGTTCTTGGATCCACAGAAAACTCTTTATGAAGGAAAGTAAATAGTCCTACTACTGAGTTTGTACATTCATCCCAGAGGTTTGTGTGACCTGCGTGGGTTTTCTCCGAGATCGTCGGTTTCCTCCCGCACTCCAAAGACGTACAGGTTTGTAGGTGAATTGGCTTGGTATAAATGTAAATTGTCCCTAGCATGCGTAGGATAGTGTTAGTGTGCGGGGATTGTTGGTCGGTGCGGACTCGGTGGGCTGAAGGACCTGTTTCCACGCTGTATTTCTAAACTAAACTAAACTAAACTAAACTACTGGTATTACAGAAGACTCTACTCAGCAGTGACCACTCTGTGCAGTGTATCATCGTTAACTAACATCAATGGGCATAGCATCAAGATCCATCATAAGGTCATAAGGAGTAGGAGGAGAATTAAGTCATTCAGCCCATCAAGTCTATTCTGCCATTCAATCATGGCTGATCTATCTCTCCCTCCTAACCCCATTCTCCTGCCTTCTCCCCATAGCTTCTGAGACCTGTACTAATCAAGAATTACTAATCAGTACGTGGTGATTTGTTCTTCTGTCCTGTCTCACCTTCTCAAGCAGGACAATCAGCAGAAACATTGTACAGCATGTTAGAATAAATCAGGGCGGCACAGTGGTAGAGATGCTGCCTTACAGCGATAACAACGCCAGAGACCTGGGTTTGATCCCGACCACAAGTGCTGTCCATACGGAGTTTGAATGCTCTCCCCGTGACTGCGTGGGTTTTCTCCGAGATCTTTGGTTTCCTCACGCACTCTTGAAGGGCCATTTCCACGCTGTATCTCTAAACTAAACTAAACTAAACTAAATGGTTATAAATTATGATTCTACGTCAACCAATGTTATGACATCTCATTGCTATTTGTTTTCCATTTAGAAAGTTGTTAGCCTATTAGTCACTTCATTTTTAGAGATGCAGCATGGGAGCAGGCCCTGCAGCCCACTGGGGCAACACCAACCATCGGTTACTTGGTCAAACTAACTCCATGTTCTCACGTTCTCATCTACTCCTTACACATTAGAGGCAATTTTACAGAACCCAATCAATCTACAAACTCACAGGTCTTTAGAATGAAACTGGAGAAAACCCACATGGTCATAGAGAAAACATGCAAATTCCTCACAGACAGCACCCTGGGTCGGTATCGGACCTGGGTCTCTGGCGCTGTGATGCAGCAGCTCTACCAGCTGCACCATATAATGCAAATGCCAAATTTTAGTCACGCAAGGTTTATTACTCCAAATTCATCTACTAACATTAGGACAGGTACAATGTTCTTACTGAGAGGTGCTAAATGATCCGTTCATGGGAGAGGTTTCCCTCGTGGTACTTGTGATGGGAAGTTACTTTGCACATTGTGGAAGCGATTTCAACACATTCAAAGTTTCTTTAACATTTTAGATAAGCCAGCTACTTAAGGTTGAGAGACTAATCTGTAGTTTTGAGTACTTATCTATCAGATTAGAATAGGAGCTGCTTGTGATGATTGACCCTTGATACTAGATGAGAACCGGTGTGACCAGACCTAACAGTAGGAACAGTGGTATTGGGTTAATGGTTGCAGGCAAAGACACAAGGTGCTGGGGTAACCCAGCGGGGCAGGTGGCATCACTGGAAATCATGGATAGGTGATGTTTTGGGTCGGGACCCATCTTCAGACTGATTGTGGGGAGAAGCTGGGAGAGAGGAGAGACAGGACAAAGCGTGCATGTGATGTATTCAAGAGAGAGTTAGATATAGCTCAGGGCTAATGACTAATGGAATCAAGGGATATGGGGAGAAAGCAGGAACGGAGTACTGATTTTGGATGATTAGCCATGCGGTGCTGGCCCAAAGAGCCAAATGGCCTACTCCTGCACCTATTTTCTATGTTTCTATGTTTCTATGATAGGTAGAGGGAGGTTTTCATAGGCAGATGGTTGGAACAAATGCCAGAGATTAAAACCGAAGGTGTGAGACAAAAGGATTGAAGAGTTGCAAATTGTGAGGGGGAGGGTCAGGGGGAGGAAATGGTGCAAGTCCAGGTGGGACACAGGGGTGGGAAGGGAAAAAAAGGGGGAGAAAGAGGAGGGGAAGGATTGTGGAGATTACCTAAAATTGGAGAAATCAATGTTCAGTTCTGGTTTCAGAGCAGTTCCCATACTGGGAGAACTGGGAACACAGCCAGACCATAGTTTCTTTAACATTATGAGCCAGTAGTGTTATAGAAGATTTGGGTATCATGTTAGGCAGTGTGAGACATTTGTAACTCCATAGACCAAGAAGAGCCGTGAGTTGGATCTGGTGGCTTCTCATCAGTGGACTCGAGAGTTATCATTGAACTCCCAGTTAGCTGTATGCGAATACATGAGATGGGGGAATTAGAAGACAACTTTGATAAGGGCAGTGACCATGCCAACGTCCTGCAACGGTGCCAGTTATAATGAGAAGCTGCTCATGTTTCAGGTCTGGCTAGTTTCCCATGGGCACAGGATATCATTCAGGTGGCTTCGGATTACTACAGCAGTGCTCATGAACCATGAGGGTTTCATCAACATGAAGGTACAGTCAAAGAAAGATCTTTCTGCAGGTGTGTGCAGGATACTTGATAATTCTCTTGAGTGGGTGCTCACTCAGGTGGGCAGGATTAAAATACTCTGCATTCTGTGAATTCATAGTGCAGGTAGAAGTGAAATGAAATATAAGTGGATACATTTCTGCATTAGTTGTGGAGACAGGAAGATAAAAGAGAAAGGAACACTTTTTAAAAAAAAAACATATAAAATTACCCGGCAATGGAACTATACCCCTCTGAGTTATTAACTTCATATCTAACACTCTTCCTGAACTCTGATTTCAAACTTTATATGGAATTGCTGTCTCCTTGGAAATACCAGAGGCCACCAAGTCACGAAAAACAATAAATTTCTCAATATAAATGGTCTCTGGGTGTAATCTTACAAGAAGCACAGCTTAGTTATGAGATGTTTTTATGAAATGCTTTACTTTTCAGAAATACCTTTGGATAATTGTGTCTTGGCAGCAAGTGAAAGAAGGATTAATAATTCCGGGGCTATTCGCTTAACCCAATTGAGATGTCAAACAGATGATATAAGCATGTTGGAGACTGAGGCTCCAAAGAGCATCAATTGGCCATCTCTGCCAGACGTTTTGCATGAAAACTGATAGAAGTTTAAATCTTTAAAGTTCTGTTTTACCACAGTGGCACAGCTGGTAGAGCTGCTGCCTCACCAGAGACCTGGGTTCCATCCTGACCTCGAACGCTGTCTGTGTGGAGTTTGCACATTCTCCCTGCGACCACATCTGTTTCCTTCAAGTCCTCCAGTTTCCTCCCATATCCCAAATATGTGAGAGTTTGTGGGTTAATTGGTCTCTGTGAATTGCCTCCAGTGTATCGGGAATGGATGCGAAAGTGAGGTAACGTAGAACTGGTGTGAACGGGTGAGTTATGGCCAGGTGGACTCGGTGGACCAAAGGGCCTGTTTCCACGCTAATTCTTTCAATCGATTAACATTACAGCACACGAGGCTGCTTGGTGGCCTGAGACCAATCCGTTCCTTTTCCAGTATTCCATTCATTCACATTCCCTTATTCTTCATTAGTATGCTTATTAATTACCCATTCCCTTATTGATTAGTACGGGTGTCAGGGGTTATGGGGAGAAGGCGGGAGAATGGGGTTGAGAGGAAAAGCCGTGATTGAATGGCGGAGTGGACTTTATGAGCAGCATGGCCTAATTCGGCTCCTATAACTTATAAACTCATGAACGTATGAACCTCTTTCCGAGTCCTTCAAATTAATTTTGCTGATGTGCCTATTAAATTACCCTTTTAAAAGTTCTGATATTCTCTGCGCTCTCAGAGACATTGATATCCAGATCATTTCCTCACTCGGTGTAATAATGTTCATCCTAATTTCTGCTGTGTGTTTTCTGCCCATCATTTCGTCAACCCAGTCCGTGAAATGTCTGCTAATGGGAAAACCATGAGCCACCCAATTTAAATTAATCATAATCTTGTACATCTCCATCAAATCACTGCTCAGCCTTCAATATCCATTTATTATTCAATCTAATTAGCAAAAGGTCCTTAACAGAGCAAAACCAAGACCAATGAAAGCAAATATATATGGGCCGCAAAGAAAGGATATAGATAGTTGCCAGGAGGACAAAACATTACATTTCCCTCTGGAGAATTAGAGAGATTAAAAAACAATTTGAGGAGGGTTTGAGAAAAGAATCTAAACAAAGGAAAAGATAAACAGCTCAATATCATTTTATCTCTATTTTAATGCCCTTGCCTTTGTTTCTGATAATAATGGTAAATCTATTTCCAGATTTTAATTAAGTTGAATATTGTTTTTTACATTCATGGATTAAGATTTAGTACCGTATTAATGAGTGCAATCAGACAATTTTATTATGATGCAAACACTTCATTAAATTATGCTCTGTAATGAGTTCAAGCTTTTAAAGAGACAGAGAAATTGGATCTTAGGACAGTTAGCACTAGCAGATACTTAAACATTCAACAATATACCATGGCTCTAATTCTACTGTAATCAAAAAAAAATTGTTGGTTGGAATAAGTGTGTTATAATGTCCAATTGACAATCCAAATAATTTGTCTCAAGTCTAAATCAGAATTGAATGAACGGGTATGTTGTAAATACTATTGTTTATTCAGCATCTCTAGGAAAATTATAGGTCCACTTACATTGCAATGGGAAATTAGTTTTAATGGGACAGGCAATCATGTAAATTGGGATCGATCACATCATATTTGCAGAGATGCTATTTTTAAAAAGAGTCTGAAATGACCCCAGTATGCCTTTGACTGAACATATAGTCTTTATTATCACTTCAGGAAGCCTCAATACTGCACGTAATAACCTTAATCTGCTCATTTGAGGAATTTAGGGATTAAAAAATAGGCTCAAGCAAATTGTTTTTCTGCTTTGTGCAAAGCAGGATGTTCCACAACAGCACTACCAGTTGGCTCATCTCCTTGGAATTACTTCCTGCTTTACGGTCTCCACTCTGAAACCTCTTGTGAATGCAAGGTCAGCATCTCCCACTCCACAGTACCAAGGAATGACGGGGAAAGCATGGACAGAAGATACCTTTAACAAACAGACACCTTCTTTCTCACCTAACACCTCAACAACTAATTAGTTTTCAAAGTGCTACTCAACATGTTGACAATTATGAACTGGGTAAACCAAAGAGTGCTGGAGGAATTTGGTGGAACATTGAGCATCTGCGGAGAGAATGGACAGGTGCTATTCCAGATCAGGACTCTTCCTCAAACTGACGAAGGATCCCAACCTAAAACATCGCCTGTCCATTCTCTGCACAGATGCTGCCTGACCCACTGAGTTTTTCCAGCACTTTGTGTTTTGCTCAAGATTCCAGCATTTGCAGTTCCTAGTGTCTCCATAAACAGGGTAAATACTGGGTATGGCAGAGGCAGCCACAGGATATTAAAACTTGTATTTTGCTGCCACTAGAGTTCTTCATCCCACTCACACTCTGACCTATCTATTTGTGGCTCCCTAAATTATTTCAATGAAACCCAACATCAGCTTGACGAATTGCACTTCATCTTCCATCTGGGCAAGCTGCGGTCTTTGACTCTCATTACTAAATTCAACAGTTTTTGAAAACTCACTTTATTTGTATCAGAACTGGGCAGTACACTGCCATTAAGTTATTCATTCACATTAACTCATATAGTTCTCTCTCCGTCACTGAAAGGAAGCATGCAGGTACAGCAGGCAGTGAAGAAAGCCAATGGAATGTTGGCCTTCATAACAAGGGGGGTTGAGTATAGGAGCAAAGAGGTCCTTCTACAGTTGTACAGGGCCCTAGTGAGACCGCACCTGGAGTATTGTGTGCAATTTTGGTCTCCAAATTTGAGGAAGGATATTCTTGCTATTGAGGGCGTGCAGCGTAGGTTTACTAGGTTAATTCCCGGAATGGCGGGACAGCCATATGTTGAAAGACTGGAGCGGCTAGGTTTGTGTACACTGGAATTTAGAAGGATGAGAGGGGATCTTATCGAAACGTATAAGATTATTAAGGGGTTGGACACGTTAGAGGCAGGAAACATGTTCCCAATGTTGAGGGAGTCCAGAACAAGGGGGCACAGTTTAAGAATAAGGGGTAGGCCATTTAGAACTGAGATGAGGAAAAACCTTTTCAGTCAGAGAGTTGTGAATCTGTGGAATTCTCTGCCTCAGAAGGCAGTGGAGGTCAATTCTCTGAATGCATTCAAGAGAGAGCTGGATAGAGCTCTTAAGGATAGCGGAGTCAGGGGGTATGGGGAGAAGGCAGGAACGGGGTACTGATTGAGAATGATCAGCCATGATCACATTGAATGGTGGTGCTGGCTCGAAGGGCCGAATGGCCTCCTCCTGCACCTATTGTCTATTGTCTATTGACACTGCCTGATCTTCTGGCCATTTCTAGTATTCTTTTTAGTTCATCTCTGCTACTGCTCTGATTGTACTTTCCTGCTTCGAGGTTTCCCCTTGGTTATTCTCCCTCTCCCTCTCCCTCTCCCTCTCCCTCTCCCTCTCCCTCTCCCTCTCCCTCTCCCTCTCCCTCTCCCTCTCCCTCTCCCTCTCCCTCTCCCTCTCCCTCTCCCCATGCGTTGTCCTGCCTCTCCCATTTTCCAGGTTTCTCCACCCTACAAATCAGTCTGAAGAAGGGTCTCGACCAGAAACGTCACCTATCCATGTTCTCCAGGGATGCTGCCTGACCTGCTGAGTTATTCCAGCATTTTATGCCCTTTTGTGCATTAACCAGCATCTAGTTCTTTGTTTCTACTTCCTGTAACTATAGTTGGGCACAAAGTCAATCACAATGCTTCATCTTTGATTGGGTAGAGGAAAAATTCAGCCTTCAATTGAGCTGTCCTTGGACAGAGGTATAGATTTGCACAAATGTTCAGAGGTTGAAGTGTAAACCTGGAGTCAGAAAGTGATATGACAGCAGGTTTAAACCAACAGACTACAAGTGTAGCAGGTGCTGTGGGGAAATGGTAGTGAGAGTCATACTGTTTACCTCTTGAGATAACTTCAAGTCTTGACTCTAGATCTACAATTTAGCACACTATGAAGTAGCCCAGCTGTTATCAGACAATTGAATGGACCTCTCTTAAGGTCGTAAGAGCAGAATTAGCCCATTCAGCCAATCAAGTCTACTCTGCCATTCAATCATGACTAATCTACCTTTCCCTCTCCTGCCTTCTCCCCAGAACCTTTGACACTTTAGTAATCAAGAACCTGTCAACCTCAGCTTTAAAAATACCCAATCACTCGGCCTCCACAGAAATGAATTCTACAGATTCACTACCCTCTGACTGAAGAAATTCCTCCTCATCTCCTTTATAAATGTACGTCCTTTTATTCTGAGGTTATGCCCTCTGGTCCTAGACTCTCCCACTCTATCTCGGCTTTTCACTATTCAGTAAGTTTCAATGAGATTCTCATCCTTCTCACAAGCTAAAGTTGCAGCCCCGATCTCCCAATCTACCTAATTGCAGGTCATTTTATCTGTATTTTTTCTTCAGTTGTAACATTATATTCTGCATTCTGTTTCCTCTCTTTGCACTATCGATGTACTCATGTATCATTTCAATTGTAATCATGTATGCATGTATATTTTTCATCTGGGTAGCATGCAACACAAAGCTTTTCACCGTAAATCTCAGTGTACATGACAATAATTTGTGGCGGCACAGTGGTGCAGCTGGTAGAGCTGTTGCCTCACAGCGCCCGAGACCTGGGTTTGATCCTGACCTAGGTGCTGTCTGATGAGTTTGCATGTTCTATCTATGACCACGTGGGTTTCCTCCAGGTGCTCCGGTTTTCTCCCACATCCCCAAAACATGCAGGTTCGTTGGTTATTTGGTCTTTGTAAATTATTCCTCGTGTATATGGACTAGATGCGAAGGTGGGGTAACATGGAACTAGCTTGAACAGGTAATCAATGGTCAGTATAGACTCAGTGGGCTGAAGGGCCTGTTTCATGTTGTGCCTTTCAATCAATTGCAGTCAATCAAACCCAAAACTGAAAACCCAGTCACCCAATCAAACAATATGTTTACCAGTAATAAAGAAACAAAGGATTAAATCAAAGTGAATTAAACAAATTGTCAGGGGGAAGGAAAATATGGTACCACATTTCATTTCATGGTGATATTACCTCATGGTTTAAGTCCATGATTTTCTCGATGACTGGTTTTCCCAGATGACTGGAATCCACTTCCTCCACAGTGAAGAAAGGCAAGTCAGTACAGTTAATTTCTCATGTCGGACACCTCTGTCTCCTTTTCATCTCCACCCTTTGTCCACCCATTTGCCAATCAAAACTCAGTCATCTGAATCCACCTATCACTCACCAGGCTTTGTCATAGCCCCACCTCTTTTCCAACTTTCTCCCCTTTACCACAATCAGTCTGAAGAAGGATGTGAGGGCAGGAGCTGCAGAAGCTGGTTTATGCCTCAGGTAGACACAAAATGCTGGAGTAACTCAATGGGACAGCCAACCTCCCTGGAGAGAAGGAATGGGTGACTTTTCGGGTCGAGACCCTACTTCAGACTGCTTCAGGTCTGAAGAAGGGTCTCAATCTGAAACGCCACCCATTCTTTCTCTTCAGTTACTCTGGACTGAGTTACTCCAGCATTTTGTGTCTATCCTCAGTCGGAAGAAAAACCCTACCCAAAATGTCACCTATCCATGTCTTCCAGAGATGCTGCCTGATCTGCTGAGTTGCTCCAACACTGTGTGTTTTCTTTAAGGAAACCGGCATCTGCAGTTACTTGCGTCTTAATTTTTCAAGTCTCTTTGTGGCTTATTTCACAATGACAATTCCAATAGTCTGCTGGTGTGTAAGGTCCCTTCTCTCTTCACTGACCACTGGCAGTGTAGGATATCATTCCTTCTTCCTTGTGCCTGCAATGGAGCGTTAACTATAATTATACATTCAGGTAGCTAAATCAGATAGTTGCAGCGCACCTAATGGTATCAGTAAAGAAAATAATCAAAAACAGGAAGAGGAGAAAATAATACTTCTGCCTCAAAGATGTTTTAAACAAGAATAGCTTTGTGTACAGCAATGCTTTAAATAAGTACAAACACTTTTGTTTGGTTTGAAACATGATCCGTGTTTATTTAAATTTCAAGGCTGTATGTCGGCAATGACAATGTGTTCTTGTTCAATCAGTGAGTCATTGCTCAACATGGTTAAAAGAGAATTAAACCCTTTATTTCTGAAGAGGCAGTAGCAGGAAGAGACTTCCAGCTTTCATAACCACAGATCGGAAGGATGGCAGACAGCCCAGGGACTGAAATGTTGGCCCACGGCGACAATAATAGTCATAAGACGTACCAGTCAATTGATGAGAGGTACATATTGCCAATCTAGTACTCTAACAAATAGAGTGAACAATATATTCTTTATTGGACTCAGTCAGAAAATGGCTCAGATGGTTGACATCGAACTGCAGTGATTCACCTTGCACCAGGAGAATCTTTCCAAAACAAAATGAAGCCTTTGATTCAACAAGTCTGATAACTGATTTATTACACACAATGTCTAATTTTTCTCTTTGTGGAATGTTTAATTGGCTTAGCATAGGGGTACAGATACAGGCGTGGATGAAGGTTCAAAGGGATATAAGACAATTACATACAACTTTGTTTCATGGCTGCAATTAGCTGTTTGCATGTAACATTTCAGTAAGGTAAGCCAGCAGTTTCACTTTGTGAATTCCAGTAAAATCTTAACCTACATCCAAACTGATAAAACTATACACGCACAATTGTAAGGATCTTCCTGAACCCAAAGGAAGAACACATCAGTGGATATGGGACACCTTAAAAACCTATAAGAGCCAACATCGAAGATCCAACAGAACTATGAACGTAACAACAGGTCCTCCTTGCTCAGAACTGCTCTCTTAATGAATACTGAGAAAGAGCTTAATGAGAATTAATTGAAGTTGATTTCTGTATTTTAGAGGCATTAAATCTGAGATAAGTATGTGAAGCTGAGGTAGTTGTAGCACTGGGTGCAGATGAGGGTGACCCTAAGTGTCAGCAACGTGAGAGGAAACTGGAGCTCCTAGAGAAAACCCACACGGTCCCCAGGGGAACGCACAAACTCCGTACAGACAGCACCCGTAGTCAGGATCGATCCCAGATCTCAGGCACTGTAAAGCAGCAACTCTACCACTGTGCAGGTACAAGTGGTAAGCAAAAGGCTGGTAGGGAACATATATATCTGTGTTTGGGTACGGTGGAGAGGTCACAGCTCCATAGAAGTGCATGCGCCAGTAATTGTTTAGTTTTAAAAAAAGGCTAGAGATAGTTTAGAGATAAAGCGTGGAAATAAGCCCCCACAGCCCACCGAGTCTGCGCCGACCAACGATCCCCGCACATTAACACTATCCTACATTCATCAGGGATGATTTACATTTATACCAAGCCAATTATCCTACAAACCTGTATGTCTTTGGTGTGTGGGAGGAATCCGAAGATCTCAGAAAAACCCATGCAGTCACGGGGAGAATGTACAAACTCCGTACAGGCAGCACTTGTAATTGGGGTCAAATTTGGGTCTCTGGTGCTGTAAGTGCTGTAAGGCAGCAACTCTACCACTGCACCACCCATTGATTAGATACCTGCCTGTATCAACAATTATGTTATCCCCAATCAAGATGAGTGGACATCCCACTTTGTATCTTTAGTTTGTGTCCCACTGAGCAGAGCAATACCTGTGCTCAGAGGCAATTGCTCAACTGGGTAACTAGTAAACAGCATCAGATTCTCACAGCTGCCACAACATCTCATGCCACAACATCCCCCCAACGGGACCCTCCAATATGATCCCACCACCAGTCACCTCTTCCCATCTCCACCCCTTTCCACTTTCCGCAGAGACCATTCCCTCTGCAACTCCCTGATTAACTCTTCCCTTCCCACCCAAACCATCCCCTCCCCAGGTACCTTCCCCTGCAACCGCAGGAGATGCAAATCCTGTCCCTATACCTCCTCCCTTGACTCCATCCAATTATAATTAGTAGTGGCAAACTAAAGAAATATCACACTTTTACATTAAAGATTTCTTTATATTTCATATTTCTTTCACTAATGGAGAGTCAGTCTGGCTGTGCGTTCATGCTGTGTCTATGAACAATCACCTAGAGTTGGAGGTGTCCCTTTCCCGGTCTCTAATAGTCAGACAGTGGGATGCCACCAAAGCTCAATATTTTGCCGTCTGCATTTGTGCACTGTGCGAATAGTAAAGTCCCAGTTATTGACCTTGCCTACTCCCTGGGAATCTCCTGCTACAGATAAACAGCATGACAACAATGGAAATTATTCGTATGTCAAATCCAGATCAAAATTGTGAAGGGACGAACCAAACAAAGGCCGTAAACAGCATTGAGACACTGAAGTCACATTGGTAAATGGAAAGAAACATGTGGCTTTATTGACAGGCTTAGAGGAAGAGCAGTGGATACAGTGGCAATGCTGGTACAACTCCAGTGACACAAAAGTTTACAAGAATGATCCCAGGAATGAATAGGCTAGAATATGATGAGCGTTTGATGCCACTGGGCCCATATTCGCTGGAGGTTAGAAGAATGAGGGTGGCCTCATTGAAACAGAACAGAGAAAGGCTTGGACGGAGTGAATGTGGAGAGGATGTTTCCACTAATGGGAGAGTCTAAGACTAGCGGTCATAGCCTCAGAATTAAAGGTTGTTCTTTTAGGAAGGAGATGAGGAGGAATTTCTTTAGAGGCTCGTGAATCTGTGGAATTCTTTGCCACAAAAGGCTGTGGTGGCAAAGTCAGTGGATATCTTTAAGGCAAAGATAGATAGATTCTTCATTAGTACGGGTGTCAGAGGTTATGGGGAGAGGGCAGGGGAACGAGGTTAGGAGGGAGTTAAATCTGCCATGATTGAATGGCGGAGTAGACTTGATGGGCCAAATTCTATTCCTATCACTTATGATCCTGATCAAGTGATAAATCCTGACTTCTGGTGCCGCCAGTTTGCAAGTTGTCTTTGTGACTGGGTGAGTTTGCTCTGGGTACTCTGGTTTCATTCCACATTCCAATGATATCTGGGTGGGTAGGTTAATTGGCAGCTGTAAATTGTCCCTCGTGTTTAGTTATGTGTTTGGAATCTGGGGAAACTCAGTGAAACGTGGGGAGAATAAAATGGGACAGTGAGCCAAAGGGCCTGTTTTGGTGCTGTGTGTCTATGACTGGTGCAATATAATTGAAAGTGTAAATTCTTGATTTGTTTAAGTCATTAAACAGTCGTATGTGCCGGGTCCAACAACCCACATGTGTTCCAGTGGCTGAACTCTCAGCCACGTTTTCCTTGTACAAAACTAGAGAGCGGTCCTGAATTGGAGACCCTCAGGCTATCTTTAATCGGACTTTATCTTGTACTAAACGTTATTCCCATTATCCCGTATCTGTACACGATGGACGGCTTGATCGTAATTTTGCATTGTATTTCCGCCGACATGATAGCATGCAACATAAAAGCTTTTCACACATGACAATAAACTAAACTAAACTTGTAGTGACAACTGGCCTCCCCTCCATCTTCTTCTGATAAATCGCTGCATTCAGCAGCAGCAGGGATTAAAAGTACCATTAGCAGAGCTCTTAAGGATAGCAGAGTCAGGGGGTATGGGGAGAAGGCAGGAACGAGGTACTGATTGAGAATGATCAGCCATGATCACATTGAGTGGCGGTGCTGGCTCGAAGGGTCGAATGGCCTCCTCCTGCACCTATTGTCTATTGTCTATTGTCGAGTGCCTATTAAAACCACTGAACCTTCACTTTAAATGTGGACCTTATGACTTGAATACTGGAAATAAGACTGCATTGAGTCTGTCTGTGCCATGACTATGACGTTTACTCAAGGCCAAACCACGAACTACAATTATAATGAGGCACCTGCTAAGAATACCACTGGCAAGCTTGCTGAACCTCCTGAACAGTTTCCCATGTATTGCCAGATTCCCTCAGGCAAACTTTGAATTACAACCATGGCCAAGAAATCACACTGGACAGAAACATTTCTATTTTTTTTTAAAACACTCTTATTAGTCCCGCTCCTCTGGTCTTTTTCCATGACTTATTGCAAACAAAACTGACATTTAGTTACTCAATTTCACAAGGCAATATGCTCAAGTTAAATTCTCCTATTTTGTGGAGCACCCAGGTTTGGAGAGAATTGGACTGGGCAAGCCAAACATTGCGACAATCACTCAATGAGTGATTACACAAGGGGCAGAGCTTTCACCCACTTTGGTGAAGGTGTGGCAGCAGAACAGAATGCCAAAACAAATCTTTATCAAGCTGTTAACTTCTGTTTTCTTATCATTGAATTAACTAATTTTTCTTTTGTGCATGAGAATTAATCACCATTTCTCATTGCCTCCTATTTACTGATTTATCAAGATTTGTGATGACATTTTTGACATCTTTAAAAATATATATTTTTAATCGGCACCATTATTTCTGCAAAAGGGCAGCCGCAAATAAAAAAGTTTATTGTCAGCAGCACAAACCTCCGACAAACTATCCATTCTTACTGCTGTCCTGAATATGCTGTTCCCAAACTTCACTTGCAAATATGAGGAAAAATTACGACATTTGTTTTTCTTTTCAAAAAGAGCTTTTAAAAGGAAACCAATGCAGTCTCCTGCAGCTGGACAATCCAGTCTAAAATAATATTTGCTAAAGGGATTCTTCGCAAATTAATAATTAAGAGTGGGGCTCTTAAATAATAATTAGGGTGGCATAGTGGTAGTATGGCTTGCACTGAAAGAGATCAAGGTTCAATCCTGACGATGGGTGCAGTCTGTACGGACTTTGTACATTCTCCTTGTGACCCTGTGGGGGGGTTTGGGTGCTCTGGCTTCCTCCCACACTCCAAGGTTGTGCAGGATTGTAGGTTAACTGGCTTCTGTAAATTTTAAATTGTCCCTTGTGTGTAGGATAGTGCTAGTGTATGGGATGATTGCTGGTGGGTGTGGACTCGGTGGCCTGAAGGCCCTTTTTCCATGCCGTTTCTCTAAAGTTTAAAGTAAAGAGTGCACAGGACTAACTTGTTTTAGCAAGGTTCCGGCAGCCATTACTGTTAGATACAGCACATGAGTGGAAAGTGTAATCAGCTTTTCAAATGTGCATGACTCATACCCCAGGCAACAGGTCCTTCGTTCAGTTTTTTTTGTCAGAATTTACTCTTTCAATGATTTATAGCTGCTATTGTTGCCAAATGTACCCTTGAAGCTATCTCGGTCTGAAAAATTACACCTCTATTAATTCAGTGTTATTTTCCTCACTTGCTGCAAAGCCACATTGAGGAAGATCTCTTGTGTTACAGAAAAATTTGAGTAGCATTCATACCTGTACATTGGTTGGCCACTCAATTTAACAGCAAAATTGGAACTGGACGGCCCTGGATTTCAAGGCCCTGGATTTCAATGCTATTTTTTATGGATTTTAAAGGACAGGTAAAAATAAACATTTTTCTTGGTTTTACTTGTATGTTAGTGAACCTAGAAGTTGTACGTAGGCATTGTTTGGGTTGATGCAGGCCAGGCAGAACCTCAGAGTAATATCCCAAGATAACCAATACTCAGATGTTGACACAAGGAACTGCAAATGTTGGTTTGCAAAAAAATGACACAAAGTGCTGGAGTAACTCAATGGTTCTGGCAGCCTCTCTGGAGAACATGGATGGGCGACATTTCAGGTCGGCACTGATATGTTGCTGGCAGTTGTTCTTGCCATTTGCAACAATTTCAAAGGAAATAAATAAGTTCTATCATCAGCTTAAGTAGACCTGCCCTATCATCCCAAAGTGATGACAACGTGTGAAATCACCCCATTAATTGCCAAACTCTCCAAATATTATTTAAGAATTGAAAAGATACTGCACCTCTTTTTAATAGCTATCCTGGTGCTATTGAATTCCAATAAGAAAGATCTTGTTCTGGATTTGAAACAATGCTCCAAGCACTACAACCCCAATGTCAAGGGCAGAGGAAAGTAGTTAAGGTATTGAGCTGATCTTGTCTAACGAATGATTTTTCTAGACATAGATTTAAATTGTTTGCTGTGAAATAACACTGAAGCTATTGTTCACCTGTTCTCTGAATGTGTCTTTGTTGGAAATGTTGGCATGATTTCATTTGTTATATAAATGTGAGTCTCGGTTGAGCAATTATCATTGTTCTGAAAGATATTCCGTTCCACTGTGATTTGGCAGTTAAAACATACAATTATATCTTGAATGGGTTTGTCATTTATGCTGAATTTTTATATATAATATACATATATTTTTAAACCTTGAACAATTGAGAAGTAAACTCTTATTTCTGAGTTGCTCAATTAAAAAAACCAGACTGGAGTCCCTAGTGTGATGACACCCACCCACACTGTTCCAGCTCAATTCACCAATTTAAGCATAAAAAGTCTTACACTCAATATAGATGTGAGAGAACTAAAAATAAGCAGGAAGTGTTGAAGGTGTTGGTCAGGCAGCATCTTTGAAAAGGGAAACGTGCTGGAGTAACTCAACGGGTCAGGCAGCATCTCGGGAGAACATGGATAGGTGACATTTCAGATTGGGACCCTTCTTCAGACTGATCAGTCAGAAGAAGGATCTTGACCCAAAATGTCATCTATCCATGTTTTCCAGAGATGCTGCCTGACCCATTGAATTACTCCAGCACTTTGTATCTTTTTTTTGTAAACCAGCATCCACTGTGGCTGCTTCTTTGAAACGGGAAACAGTTTTAATATTTCAACATTTTGAAACATTTCCGTCTACCAAATTTTGAGTCACTGTCGTTGATGCCTTATTTTACTTCAGCCATTAGCTGTTTGCCCAGCAGTTGTGAATACTTCTTTTTAATTAATTGGAGTAATTATTGAGTATATGTTAGTCCTGGCAATACAGCAGAGCAAGCTCTGCTCTTCACCCAGGTCGCTGGATGCGTCTTGCTGTTTGCTCGTGATAAGCTTTGCAAGCTTTCATCTGCTGTCCTGCAACACTTAGTCAAGCTGATCGCAGTGATATTTCTCCTTCCCAACAGATAACCACTAAGCAAATCTGACACCAAACATGGGCTTTGAGATCGCATGCTCAATAAAGCTATCTGTTACTCTTTTCTAACTGAACAAGAATTAATTTAACATATCTGTACTGCCAATTAGCCTGGAGTATTAGTCAAAGTACTGGGGTAACTCAACAGGCCAGGCAACATCTGCGGAGGGAATGGATAAGCAAGGTTTCAGGTCAGGACCAGGTCAGACTGAAAGGTGGCATTTCGGGTCAGGACACCTCTGCAGCATTGAGTATTTAGTGAACAAGTTTTGCTTTACAGCAGTGTTATTCAATATAATAGTCACTAAATATTCAATGCTGCAGTGGTGTCCTGTTACCAATGATAAAGTCAAAGAAGCTTGGGTATGTAGAGGACAGAGAGTGACAATCAGATAAAGAAGATCTCAGAAGATAGACACAATGTGCTGGAGTATCACAGCGGGTCAGGCAGCATCTCTGGAGAAAAGGAATAAGTGATGTTTGGGGTCGAGACCCTTCATCAGAGATCTCAGACTCAGGTTGGGTTCGAAAATATGGCCACCTATTATAAAAGGACCAAACTGGGCAGAAATGGATTATTATACTGACATTTTTTCCCTTAAAGTTCTTGCTTGAAAATTGATGTGGGAATAACAGAAGTAGTTCTCTTGGATCCATAACATTGCCAAAAATATCCTGGTCGCTAACCTCACAACCCCTTCCTATTTAGAAATATAGAAGCAGAGAAAATAAGTGCAGGAGTGGGCCATTCGGCCCTTCGAGCCAGCACCATCCAAAATCAGTACCCCGTTCTGGCTTTTACCCCATATCCCTTGATTCCCTTAGCCCTAAGAGCTAAATCTAACTCTCTCTTGCTATTGAGGGCGTGCAGCGTAGGTTTACTAGGTTAATTCCAGGAATGGCGGGTCTTTCATATGTTGAAAGACTGGAATGACTAGGCTTGTATACACTGGAATTTAGAAGGATGAGAGGAGATCTTATCGAAACATATAAGATTATTAAGGGGTTGGACACGTTAGAGGCAGGAAACATGTTCCCAATGTTGGGGGAGTCCAGAACAAGGGGCCACAGTTTAAGAATAAGGGGTAGGCCATTTAGAACTGAGATGAGGGAAAACCTTTTCAGTCAGAGAGTTGTGAATCTGTGGAATTCTCTGCCTCAGAAGGCAGTGGAGGCCAATTCTTTGAATGCATTCAAGAGAGAGCTAGAAAGAGCTCTTAAGGATAGCGGAGTCAGGGGGTATCGGGAGAAGGCAGGAACGGGGTACTGATTGAGAATGATCAGCCATGATCACATTGAATGGCGGTGCTGGCTCGAAGGGCCGAATGGCCTTCTCCTGCACCTATTGTCTATTGTCTATTGTCTATTGTCTATTGAAAACATCCAGTGAATTTGCCACCACTGCCTTCTGTGGCAGAGAATTCTGATTACTGGTCTTTTGTCAATACCTCCGAATTCCAGCAATCCCCTCAGCCAGTGACACAGAGACTCAGCGCAGAAATGCTCCTCTGGTGACTTGGCTTCTCGATGGTAGGGTGACCTCATTCAATGTGTCTTTGTGTGCCATGGAATTTGCTGCCTTCAACGTGCACCAACAGCAACCTGTGGAATTCTAACCTTGTTAAACAAAAATCAATCTCTCAAACGGCCTTCACAAAAATAAATCAACCAAAGCGGTCATCTCATCATACTAAACAAACGCCATTCAGTGGCATGTGATACAAAAAATCTATTTTGAATTTACACATTTTCTACTTTTTATGTGTTAATGTATCTTTTGGGAGATTCGTATCAAATTCTAGTGCATCTTTTGGCTCCTGTGGAAAGAAACAGGTACAAAGTCTGTCTTCCATATAATTTAAAATATTCAAGACACTAATTAATTACCACCCCTGGCAGCTCATTCCACATACACCGATGAGCCAAAACATTATGACCACTGACAGGTAAAGTGAATAACATTGATTATCTTGTTACAATGGCACCTGTCAAGGGGTGGGTTATATTAGGCGGCAAGTGAACAGTCAGTTCTTAAAGTTGATGTGTTGGATGCAGGAGTAAAGACCTGAGTAACTTTGACGAGGGCCAAATTGTTATGGCCAGACGACTGGGTCAGAGCATCTCTGAAATGGCAAGGCTTGTGGGATGCTTCTGGTCAGCAGTGGTGAGTACCTACCGACAGCGGTCCGAGGAGGGACAAACCACAAACCGGCGACAGGGTGTTGGATGCCCAAGGCTCATCGATGCACGAGGGCAACAAAGGCTATCCCATCTGGTCTGAACCAACAGAAGGTCTGTGGCAAAAGTCACAGAAAATTTGTCTGCAGACTCCTATCTACAGACGTTCTCTGACGACTCTGCCATCGTCGGCCTCATCACGGGCGACGAGGACAGGATGTACAGAGAACTGATCAAGGAGTTTGTGGACTGGTGCCAGCGGAACTGCCTCCGGATCAATGCGGGGAAAACCAAGGAGATGGTGGTAGATTTCCGCAGGCGCAGCCAGGTCCCCCCGACACCGGTGAACATCCAGGGAATGGACATCGAGAGGGTGGATTCTTATAAGTACCTGGGTGTCTACCTCAACTATAAACTGGACTGGACTGAAAACACCGATGCACTATACAGAAAGGGCCAGAGCAGACTTTATCTGCTAAGGGGACTCAGGTCCTTTGGAGTGCAGGGGGCACTCCTAAGGACCTTCTGCAACACGGTGGATGCATCGGCCATTTTTTATGGAGTGGTCTGCTGGAGCAGCAGCATCTCAGCGGCGGGAGGGAAGAGACTCGACAAGCTGGTCAGGAAGGCCAGCTCTGTCCTGGGTTGCCCCCTCGACTCAGTGCAGGTCGTGGGAGAGAGGAGGATGATGGCAAAGCTAACATCGCTGCTGGACAACGACTCCCACCCCATGCAGGACACTGTCACTGCACTGAGTAGCTCCTTCAGTGACAGACTCCTTCACCCCAAGTTCGTGTAGGAGAGATATAGGAGGTCCTTCCTTCCCTCTGCTGTGAGACTGCACAACCAGCACTGCTCCCAGCAGACGAGTCAACAATAACAGCTAAGAACACACGGAAAACTGATGACAATTTATGTATCTTTTATTTATAATGAATGATCTCTTGCTCTCTTGCTATCCACTTTGCTGCTGTAACACAGTAAATTTCCCCGATGTGGGACGAATAAAGGAATATATCATTGGTCAGTCCATTCCGAAGATCTGGCGGAAGGCCACCATCATTGCGCTACCAAAACCAAACAAGCCTGCGGACGACCCAAGGAATTATCGGCCCATCTCACTCTTCTGTGCCCGTACAAGCTCCTCGAACAGCTTCTCCTGGCCTGGCTCGATCCAATCATTGACGCTCAACTACCCGCTGAACAAGCTGGATTCCGGCGTGGATGCTGCACCACCCACCAAATAGTCAAGCTGACCAATGACATTGAAGACAGCTTCGAAATGGGTCACAAGGCGAGCATCACACTGGTGGACCTCACCGCCGCTTATGATACTGTGTGGCTCCAGGGCCTGATCTTGAAGCTCCTCCGAACCATCCCTGACCATCATTTAGTGTGGTTCCTTGCCAACATCCTTGCCAACCGCAGTTTTGTACTCAAGACCACCGACGGACAATCTAGCCAACTGCGACGCCTCAGAAACTAAGTCCCCCAAGGCTCGGTACTGGCCCCCATGCTCTTCAATCTCTATATCAGCGATCTGCCATGCACGTCCTCGCACCATTATGGATACGCAGATGACTTGGCCCTACTGCACTCAGACAAGAGCTGGTCAAATGTTGAGGATGTGCTCTCGGCGGATATGGAACTTGTCGTGGGCTACCTTGGAGACCTGGAGACTAAAACTGAGTAAAACTGAGTAAAACCACCACAACAGCCTTTTACCTGAACACCAAGGAAGCTCAACGCCAGCTAACCATCACCCTCAATGGGTCACCCCTACCCTACAACCCATTTCCTACATATCTCGGGGTGAAACTAGATCGGCAGCTGACCTACAAGCAACACCTTGAAGCTCTCCGTGCTAAAGTCTCGGCACGGAACAACCTCCTGCGTTGCTTGGCCGGATCGTCATGGGGCGCCAGGACATCTATTCTTCGAACCAGTGCTCTTGCACTCGTGTACAGCGCCGCTGAGTACACCGCCCCAGCATGGAGCCGCAGCGCTCATACCAGCAAGCTAGACGCCATCCTCAACGACACCATGCAGATCATCACTGGCTGCCTACGCCCTACTCCGATGGATCTCCTGTCGGTGCTCGCAGGTATAGCACCCACCAAGCTTCGCAGAGCGTTCTTCACTCATAGACTGGTGTGCAAGGCCCCATCGGATGCCAAACATCCTTTGCACCACCTCGCCCAGGATTCACAGCAACTGGGACCGCAACGCCTGTCATCTCGTCACCCTTTCTCCCATCATGCAGTGACCCTCTGTGGCTCCGGTTTCAACATACTAGGAGCATGGAGAACCAGCTGGGAACAGACATCGCCACCTCCTCAATTCACTGTCACACCGAACAGCCCCACCCGGCTCGGACATGCCCCGCAAGGAGTGGTTCGCCCTGAACCGGCTCCACACAGGGGTCGGCCGGTTCAACGCCAACATGCATCCTTGGGGGTTGCGTCCATCAGCAGCCTACGTGTGTGGAGCAGACCAGCAAACAGCGCTGCACGTCATTTTCGACTGCACTGTCCTCTGTCCCCCTGGCGGAGGGATAGACCTCACAGCACATTTCCCTGGCTACAGCGCCTGGAGGGCGTTACATAATTTCTGCTGCCTCAAACGCAAGAAGGAGAAGGAGAAGACCATGTTTCCTCTCTTGTGCCTCTGTCATGTTAAATGGTTGTTTAATTGGCATTGGGTGAATGGCAGTAGAATAAAGGAAGATGATGGGGTTAACATCGAACATAAAAAAAGACAGCGAGGGAAGGAACTGCAGATATTGGTTTATACCGAAGATATACATAAAATGCTGGAGTAACTGCAGGTCATGCAGCATTTCTGGAGAAAAGGAAATCGTGACGTTCCGGGATGGAGCCTTTCTTCAGACTGAAAAATACAGCACAAAATTAGGCCTTTGGCACACAATGTCCATGCCGAACATAATGCCAAGTTAAACAGATCTCCCTATGCCTGCTCATGATCTAAGTTCCTCCATTCTCTGCATTATAATATGTCTATTAAAAAGCCTCTTAAATCCCACCACATTGTGTTTGCCTCCACCATGCCCCCTGAGAGCACATTCCAAGCACCCACTACTCCCTAAAAAAGCTTGCCTCACACATCTATATACTAAAACTAATTTGTTTGTTTGTTTGTTTCTGAACTGCAGCCAAAACGGTACACGATAGTGCGACAATTTAAGGCCCACCTTGCTTACCGTCATCCCTTTGGTGCAAATGGAAGAGTTTTAATTGAAATTGGTTATATTTGTAAAGTTATTCACATTTTAAAGTTTAACTCTATCTCCTAGGGAGGGAGGGGGGAGGGAGGTGGGAGGGAGGGAGGGGGGAGGATGGGGGGAGGGAGGGAGGAGGGGAGGGGGATGGTGGGGGGAGGGAAAGGGGGAGGAGAGGGGAGGAGGAGGGAAAGGGGAGGAGAGAGGGGGGAGGGGAGGGAGAGGGGAGGGGAGGGAGAAGAGAGGGGAGGGAGGGAGGGTGGAGGGGGGAGGAGAGGGTGCTGCACCAATGCAGGAGAGGTTTGGGCCCAATGGGTCCACTTGGTATACTTTCCTTTAAAAATATACTCTCCAGTCTTTGACATTTCTATCTTGGAAAAATGATTGTGACTGTTCGCCCGATCTACGCCTCTCACCCATTTAATGTACTTCTTTCAGGTCTTCCCTCAACCTCAGATGCCCCAGGGAAAATAATCCAAGTATGTCCAGCCCCTAATCCAAGCAGCTTTTTGATAAACATCTTCTGCACACACTTCAGAACCTTCCAGTAAGGAGTCGACCAGAACTCCAAATGCAGTCCAACCAAAGTCCTATGAAGCTGCAACATGACTTTCTGGCTTTTATACTCAATGCCCTGAATGATGAAGATATGCATTCCATATGCTTTCTTTACTACTATTAACATGTGTCGGCACTTTCGGGGAGCTATGGACTTGGACCCTCAGGGGGCGTGGTGGAGGCATGTGCTCTCAGGGGGCGTGGTGGAGGCAAACACAATGTGGTGGGATTTAAGAGTTCCCTCTATACATCAGTGCTGTTAAGGGTCAAAGTGCAACAGCTCACACTTGCTTGTAAAATGAACAATGTGTGATTAGCGTAAATGGGTGCTGAGCTGGTCGGAGTGGATGTGATGGGCTGAAAACCTTGTTTCTGTGCTACATGACTCTGTGACAATGTGCATTTATACACAGAGAAGGAAAGGATAAGATATGCTTTGTAAGAAGTGTTGAAGGTCAACAACAGTAAAGGCAGCAGATTATTATTTCAAGAAAGCGAACTGGAGGGACAATTGAAGGAGACTGATACGGCTTCCATGGGCAAAAAATACCCCCCTTTCATGTTATAATGATTCAAGAATTCCACTCGTGATTCTGTGACGTAGAAGTACGCATATAAAGGCACAAATATAGAAACACACATTTACACATGGAACCATTTAAAGACAAAGAAACATTCAAAGATATATTGGCAGAGACACACTCAGAAAAACACATAGTAATGGAAACACATAAACAATACAGAAACGCACACATGCAAACAAAGAACCACAGATACTATTCTCTTATTTTTTCTCTGTGTTGTATGTGGGTGTCAGGGTGTGATGTAGCAGCTCCCAGGAGCAAGATCTATGATAAACTGGAAATCTAAACGGTTCTGTTGAGACACCAGAACACCAGACAGGGACGGATGCTGTCTGTATGGAGTTTGTACTTTTTTCCTGTGACCGCATGGGTTTTCTCCGGGTCCTCCGGTTTCCTCCCACATTCCAAAGACGAACAGGCTTGTAGGTTAATTGGCTCCTGTAAATTGTCCCTAGTGTGCAGGATAGAACTGGCGTACAGGTGACCGATGGCCAGCATGGACTCGATATGCAGAAGGGCCTGTTTCCACACTGTATCTCCAAACTAAACTAAATGGTTAGTTTGGAGATACAGTGTGGAAACAGGCCCTTCTGTGTGGGAACAGACAAGGAGAATAGCTCCAATGCCAGCCGACCAATGGTCATTGCAAATCATTGCAAATGTGTAAGCATTTAACTACATCATTTTCACAACCCTTTGAAAGTGTCCCACATCTCTGAACCATATATCAATCCTAAAGTAAATAGCCCGAAATTCCAGCCACGTCTCTGGTCTGTCTTCATCTAAATAACTTTATGCTTGATTTATGTTATCGATGATGCAGCAGAAATGAAAGTTCTCAGTTGATATCTAATGACATTTCTGGACAATTCTTCCTGATCTGTAATCTAGGTATTTCAAACCTCTCTCACATCATCCTGCTAATGAAGTGGTCACATCAGTTTCATTTCACATGAAAGAAGAAGAACGTTGATTTCACTGTTTGATCTGAACATTTACAAGCTCTGTGCAATTCCTGAGCAGAAGAATGTTAAGATGCTGGAGAGTGAACTGTGAAATAATCTACATCTGAGAAAGGCAGATTAATATTAATACATCTTTTCTTTCACATGCAAACCTTTCAGATTTCAGCTGTAAGAAGGTTTTTTTGTTCCTTATTATCTTCACAAAATGATAGTCTGAAAAAGAACAAGCTGCTTGTGTTTTCAAAGTTGGAAAAGGGAGTTCTGGATTTCTTGTCATTTTCAGCATCCATCATCGGTTACCATTCATTGAGTACAAAATGCCACCAGGAAGAAAAAGCTCTGCAGAGGCTGCAATTTTTTGTTAAAACTAGACCAAGTGGACCTGTTGGGCCCAAACCTCTCCTGCATTGGTGCAGCACCCTCTCCTCCCCCTCCCCCTCCCCTCTCCCCCCACCTCCCCCCCCTCCCCTTCCCCTTCCCCTCTCTCCCTCCACCTCCTCTCCCCCTCTCCCTCTCCTTCCCCTCTCCCCCTCCCCTTCTCCTCTCCCCCTCTCCCTCTCCACCCCCTCTCCCCCTCTCCTTCCCCTTCCTCTTTCCCCCCCTCCCTTCCTCCTCCCTACTCCCCTCCCTCCCTCCCTCCCCCCTTCCTCTCCCCCTTCCCCTCCCCACCCACTCCATCCCCCTCAAACCCCCTTATCCACCCTTCACCCCCCCTCCCTCCCTTCCTCCCTCCCTCCCTCCCTCCCTCCCTCCCTAGGAGATAGATTTAAACTTTAAAATGGGAATAACTTTTTATAACACCAATTTCAATGAAACTTCTTCCATTAACACCAAAGAGACCACGGTGAGTAAGCTGGGCTGTTTTGGCTGTAGTTCAGGAACAAACAAACAAACATACGAGAGTCTGAAGAAGGGTCTCGACTCGAAACGTCACCCATTCCTTCTCTCCCGAGATGCTGCCTGACCTGCTGAGTTACTCCAGCATTTTGTGAATAAAAACCTTCGATTTGTACCAGCATCTGCAGTTATCTTCTTAAACAAACCAGAGTTTTAGTATTTCATGTCTACCCAAAAGGTAAACAGGGATGAAAGAGTTAAAGAGTCATAGAGCTATTGAGTACCGAAACAGGCCCATTCGGCCCATTCTGTCCACGCCAACCAAGATGCCCCATCTAAGCTCGTCCTATTTGCCTGCATTTGGTGATTATCCATCAAAACATTTTAAAGGTACATGGATAGGAAAGTTATCTAAACAAATGTAAATGATCCATAGCTCATTTATTTGCTACTGCTACGAAAGGAAGCTTTTCTTTCCATAGACAATGACCTGCGTCCTTCCTTAATCACCTTTTTGGCAAATAAAATACAACACTGAAATACAAATGTAATTATCCATAGGAAAAGGTAGGTCTGATTTGTTTGAGGAGTAAGTTTAAAAGGTTTCTTTTCTTTTAAGCATTTACTGATGTTTTAAGAGATTTTATTTTTAATTTTGTAATAACATTTCTTTGAAAGTTAAAATCCATGTTAACATTTTTCCACAATATAGAATGCTTGTGAAAATCAGATCTATTCAATTATTTTGCCCTGTTTGAGCTTAAGTGCATGATTTAATTGACTGTAAAAGCCTTGCTGTGTATTCTGTAGGCTGGAAACAACACTCTGAGACAATTTCTTGCTGATAAGACCTGACAAAGCCTCAACAATTGGTGCTGACCTTCACACTGTAACTATTTAAGCCAAAAATATTGCTAAAATAAAATCGAGCTCCAGTCGAGCTGCTGCCTCACAGAGCCAGTGACCTCGTGGCCAGTGGCCTGTGATCATGACCTCGGGTTTTGTCTGTGTGGAGTTTGCACATTCTCTCTGTGAATGTTTGAGTTTCCTCCAGGTGCTCCAGTTTCCTTCCATTTCCCAAAGATGTGGGGGGAGGTTGTTAGGTTAATTGACTTCTGTAAATTTTTCCCTAGTGTGTGGAGAATGGATGCACATGTGAGATGATATCAAACTAGTGATCGATGGTCAGCAGGGACTCAGTGGGCTGAAGGGGCTGTTTCCATGAGATCTTTAAAAAAATTGGAGTGATTACAGATCAGGAAGGCTGTCCAGGAATTGGCAACCTGTGCTTGCGACTTACCAACCCACAAAACCCACTCTAATACAAAAGCTCTGCACTGAGTAGAAGCTTCTGGTAGTAAATCTTCAGACATTCTTTGTCAAACAGATTACAATCAGTTAAAAAGATCACAAAACTATCACAAATTTGTTGGCAGCCGTGCATTGCCCTGTCCTCAACAACCCTTTGTTTCCTTTGTAATCCAGATAGAGTCATACAGCACAGAACCAGGCTCTTTGTGTTGGAAGGAACTGCAGATGCTGGTTTAAACCGAAGATAGACACAAAATGCTGGCGTAACTCAGTGAGACAAGCAGCATCTCTGGAGAGAAGGAATGGGTGACATTTTGGGTCTCGACCCAAAACGTCACCCATTCTTTCTCTCCAAAGATGCTGCCTGTCTCGCTGAGTTACTCCAGCATTCTGTGTCTATCATCAGGCCCTTTGTCCCAACTTGCCCACACCAACCAAAATTCCCCATCTATGCTGGCCCGCATTTGGCCCAAATCCCTCTAAACCTTTCCTGTCCACATACCTGTCCACATGGCTTCAAATGTTGCTATAGTACTTACCTCAACTACCTGTTAATATTTCCTGTCATAGATTAATGATGTTTTCATCACATGACTTCACTCTTACTTAAATAAGAACAGCAATATCACCGACCTTTCCAACACTGAATTCTCATTCCACCCTCATGATATTATTTCTCTGGCTCCTCTGATAAATCCATCCTTGTCCTCCATCTGACCAATATTCTGATCGTCAACAACTTTGCCAGCTGGCAAAGACTTTAACTTTCCGTGCACGCTGATAACACATCAGCATCAACACTTTCACTTTATGTTGGCAGACTGCTCATCCAATATCATGTATTGGATCAGTCTTAATTACCTCCTATTAACTATTTGGATGTCAGAAACCATTATCTTTAGCCTTTTCCTCAATTGCTTTATTGCATAATCTTACAATTTCCCCTCCTTTGCATAATTGTATGCCCACACCTTTTCCTCTGCATTGATTTCCGTCTGATTACTAATCTGTGAAACCGTTTGGAACACTTTTGTACATTAAGGCTGTCATGGTAATACAAGCTGTGCAATATCCAGAAAACATGCATTGTGTAGTGTTTGACAATTCTGGAATGGGTGCTCCTTGGATTCTACAGCATGCACACAGGAATCTAGAAATCACCATTGATATTCTGCACAGATCAGTTTTTAAACATATTAATTTGACATTTCTTTGACTGTTAGTTCAGTTGATATTAATCCAAATATCTCGCATAGATCAAGACTTCCATTAATGGGTTTCACACTATTATACCAATTGTTTATCTACTGCTGTCGGTTGAGTAATTTCTAGTCTGCTGTTTTATTAATTACCACAAGAGAAAAGTGAAAAATCTGTGCAAAGTCAATCAATTAAAAATACAGCTTAAATTGAAAGTATATTTAAAGGAGATGCGCGGAACATGTTTATTTCACGGAGGGTCGTGGGTCACTGGAACATGGTGCCAGGGGTGGTGGTGAAGGCAGATAGGGAGGGTAGTGGCGTTTAAGAGGCTTTTGGAGAGGCAAGTGAATGGAGGTATATGGATCATGTGCAGGCAGAAGGAATTAGTTTATCTTAGCATCATGTTCGGCATGGATATTAAGGGCTGTGCTGTACTGTACTGTTTCAAGTTCTATGTTCTACGTTAGACTGTTTTAAAATTCCTAATTCACAAAGAAATGAAACTGATTGTAAGCTTTATGTTTTCTGTTTTGGTCCACGATTGAGCAAACACAGATATTAATGGATCAAACACTGCACCTGGCAGGTAATTTAGAAGAAATGTCTCCCCTTTTTATACACATGTGTAGATAGTGAAATCACTTACAAACAAGTTATTATTTATGGAGGAGTTACCATCTGAAATCATTGACAGAAGGGGTTTTGTTTTTGCTGATCCCTGCATTTGGAACATTTTGTTGAACTCACAGCCCTACAGAATAATTCATCACACTTCTGTGCTAAACAGATCATGAAAAGATGATTCGGAACATCATTCTAACCCCGTATTTTCAAGGAAGGCAAGTAATTCTGAACAAAGAGATGGAAATTACCGAGAGCTAGCTTCAGGATTTGGTTTGTATCATGTTGGCTGATTATATCATATTTCCTCTCTGCAGTTGCTGTATTTGCCAACTCCCCACATACAGGACACAGCCGAAGAAAGGTAATTTAAGCTGTTCTTTAAATTTAGATGGGATTAACTCATTTAGTCAACCATGCAAATAAATGGATCTTGTGGAAAGCTCATTATTTTGAGCTGAAATTTCAGATCAATAAGAGAGAAGAGAGAACAGTGGACCATATGACTCTTCCAGCTTGCTTTGCCATTCAATAACACTTGGGTTATTCTAATCTTGGCTTCATCTCCGCTTTCCAGCCTGTCCCGCATAACCTTTTTCCTTTTTCTTCCTTTTTTCACTAAAGATGCTGCCTGACCCACTGAGTTACTCCAGTACTTTGTGTTTATCTTTCGTACAAACCACCGTCTGCAGTTCCTTGTTTCTACTTCTGCCTAACCTTTGACTGCCTTTGGTCAAAAATTGGCCTGCAAAATTTTACACGATTAACTTGTTCATCACAACCTGTCTGTATACTTTTGCAAAATCATTTTGTCCTCTTCAAAATTTGTTTCAGTGAAGACAGGCAGTGCTGGAGACTCTCAGCAGGTCAGGCAGCATCTCAGGAGTAAATGGATAGGTGATATTTCACATTGGGACTCTTCTTCAGACCGATTGCTCTCCTGAGTTGAGCTACTCCAGAATTTATCGTAAACTCTATGTGTTGATGGTTAGCATCAACTCGGGACTGAAGATTCTGTTTCCATGCTGCATGACTCAACTGCAAACAAGACAAATCCAAATTTATTGACAGCCGATCATAAATGTTTTCCTAAATACCTTCTAATATCGCTCGCCTCATTCATCTCAATGGAGGAGAATTGTTGAGTGGAATTAAGAGTATTGTAAATTAGATTCATTTTAATTGGGTTTGTTTTATTTTCTAAATCTTTTGCTGCAAGTTGGCTTTTATTCCAAATTTGTTCCTATTTTTAAAAATAGATTGATTCAATGTCAATAGGTTTTAGTTTAGTTTAGAGATACAGCATGGAAACAGGGCCTTCAGCCCACCGAGTCCACACCAACCAGCGATCCCTGCGCATTAACACAAATTGAAACACACTAGGGACCATATACACATACCAAGTACACAAACCCAAGACAATTAACCTACAAACCTGTACGTCTTTGGAGTGAAACCGGAAAAAACGCATGCGGCACTGGGAGAACGTACAAACTCCATACAGGCAGCACCCGTAGTCGGGATCGAACCCGGATCTCTGGTGCTGCAAGCGCTGTAAGGCAGCAACTCTACCACTGCACCACCATGTCGCCCTTTTGGAATGATTATGTAGGTTTCTGAATTACGAAATGTTCAGGAACACACACGATTTCGGGCACCTTTATCTGGGGAAGAGATTGGTTGCCTGACAAAGCTCTCTTCGTTACTTGTGAAGGCAAAGATAGATAAATGTTTTGAGTCAAGACAATGATACAGGGTCACATTCTGATACAGGGTCACATTCTGATACAGGGTCACATTCTGATACAGGGTCACATTCTGATACAGGGTCACATTCTGATACAGGGTCACATTCTGATACAGGGTCACATTCTGATACAGGGTCACATTCTGATACAGGGTCACATTCTGATACAGGGTCACATTCTGATACAGGGTCACATTCTGATACAGGGTCACATTCTGATACAGGGTCACATTCTGATACAGGGTCACATTCTGATACAGGGTCACATTCTGATACAGGGTCACATTCTGATACAGGGTCACATTCTGATACAGGGTCACATTCTGATACAGGGTCACATTCTGATACAGGGTCACATTCTGATACAGGGTCACATTCTGATACAGGGTCACATTCTGATACAGGGTCACATTCTGATACAGGGTCACATTCTGATACAGGGTCACATTCTGATACAGGGTCACATTCTGATACAGGGTCACATTCTGATACAGGGTCACATTCTGATACAGGGTCACATTCTGATACAGGGTCACATTCTGATACAGGGTCACATTCTGATACAGGGTCACATTCTGATACAGGGTCACATTCTGATACAGGGTCACATTCTGATACAGGGTCACATTCTGATACAGGGTCACATTCTGATACAGGGTCACATTCTGATACAGGGTCACATTCTGATACAGGGTCACATTCTGATACAGGGTCACATTCTGATACAGGGTCACATTCTGATACAGGGTCACATTCTGATACAGGGTCACATTCTGATACAGGGTCACATTCTGATACAGGGTCACATTCTGATACAGGGTCACATTCTGATACAGGGTCACATTCTGATACAGGGTCACATTCTCGTGGGAGAATCTCGGACCAGTGGTTATAGCCTCAGAATTAAAGGATGTTCCTTTAGGAAGGATAGACACAAAAAGCTGGAGTAACTCAGTGGGACAGGCAGCATCTCTGGAGAGAAAGAATGGGTGATGTTTCTGATCGAGACTCTTCTTCAGACTGGTTAGGGATAATATAATAATAATAATAATAATAATATTTTATTTATATAGCGCTTTTCATATACTCAAAGACGCTTTACAGAGATTTTGAGAACATAGGGAAATTAATAAATAGATAAATAAGTAAATAAATAAATGAACAGAGAAAGGAGACAGTAGGTGAGGTGACCTTCAGTGGTTGAAGGCAGTACTGAACAGGTGAGACTTCAGCGATGTTTTGAATGTGGTGAGTGTGGGGGAGTCTCTAACGGTTTGGGGTAGTGAGTTCCATAGGGTGGGAGCAGCGATGGAGAAAGCCCTGTCCCCCCAGGATCTGAGTTTAGTCCGGATGTGGGGGGATAGGAGATTGGCAGCGGCAGAGTGGAGGGTGCAGGTGGGAGTGTGCCTGTGGAGGAGGTCGGTCAGGTAGGATGGGGCCAGGTTATGGAGGGCTTTGTAGGTTATGAGGAGGATTTTGTACTGGATTCTCTGGGGGATGGGGAGCCAGTGGAGTTTATAAAGGACGGGGGTGATATGGTCACGGATCGAGGTGTGTGTGAGTAGACGGGCAGCGGAGTTTTGAATGTATTGAAGTTTATTGATGATTTTTGAGGGTGCGCCATAGAGGAGGCTGTTGCAGTAGTCCAGACGGGAGGTGATGAAGGCGTGGATGAGGGTTTCTGCAGCTGTGGAGGAGAGGGATGGACGGAGACGGGCAATGTTTTTGAGGTGGAAGAAGGCTGTCTTTGTGATGTGTTTGATGTGTTTGTCGAAGGAGAGGGTTTGATCAAGGATGATTCCAAGATTCCGGATGTGAGGTGAGGTGGATACTGGGAGACCATCAATGTTGAGGATGAAGTTTTGGGTGGATTTGGTGAGCATTTTTGGACCAATGATGATGATTTCAGATTTGTTGCAATTGAGTTTGAGGAAGTTTGATTGAAGCCAAGATTTTATTTCAGTAATGCAGTTTGTCAGTGTAGAGTGTGTGGTGGAGGAGATTGACTTGGTGGAGATGAGGAGCTGGATATCATCGGCGAAGCAGTGGAAGTTGAGACCATGACGGCGGATTAATTGACCAAGGGGGAACAGGTAGAGGATGAAGAGGAGGGGGCCAAGGACTGAGCCTTGGGGGACACCTTGGGGGAGGGGAGCGGTGGGGGATTTACAGTTGTTAATGGAGATGAACTGGTGTCTGTCAGAGAGGTAAGATTTAAACCAGGATAGGGCTGTGCCGGTGATGTTAAGGGAGGTTTCAAGTCGGGTGAGGAGAATGGAGTGATTTATGGTGTCAAAGGCGGCGCTGAGGTCAAGTAGGATGAGGATGTTGAGGTTGCCAGCGTCGGAGGAGAGGAGAATGTCATTTGTGATTTTGAGGAGCGCAGTTTCAGTACAGTGGTTTGAGCGAAATGAGAGATAAGAACGATGATGTAGAGAGATAAAGAACAATGAAAAAAAGATATGCAAAAAAGTAATGTTGATAAAGGGAACAGGCCATTGTTAGCTGTTTGTTATGTGAAAACGAGAAGCTAGTGCGACTTGGGTGGGGGTGGGATAGGGAGAGAGGGAATGCTGGGGCTACCTGAAGTGAGAGAAATCAATATTCATACCACTGGGCTGTAGGCTGCCCAAGCGAAATATGAGATGCTGTTCCTCCAATTTGCATTTAGCCTCACTCTGACAATGGAGACCGAGGACAGAAAGGTCTGTGTAGGAATGGGAAGGAGATTTAAAGTGTCCAGCAACCGGGAGATCAGGTTGGTTCAGGCAGGCTGAGCGAAGATGTTCAGCGAAACGATTGCCCAGTCTACGTTTAGTCTCGCCGATATATAAGAGTTCACATCTTGAACAACGGATACAGTAGATGAGGTTGGAGGAGGTGCAAGTGAACCTTTGCCTAACCTGAAAGGACAGGACAGAGTCGAGGAACAGGTGTTGCATTTTCTGCAGTTGCCAGGGGAAGGTACCTGGGGAGGGGGTGGTTTGGGTGAGAAGGGATGAGTTAACCAGGGAGGGAATGGACTCTGTAGAAGGCTGAAAGGGGTTGAGATGGGAAGATGTGACTATTGATGGGATCCCGTTACAGGTTGCAAATATTTCATAGGATTATGTGTTGTATGCGGCGGCTGATAGGGTGAAAGGACTAGGGGGAGTCTGCCTCTGTTGTGACTAGGGGGAGGAGGAGCAAGGGCGGAGCTGTGGGGTACCGAGGAGACACAAGTGAGGGCCTCATCTATGATGGGAGAGGGGAACCCTCATTCCCCAAAGAATGAGGACATTTTGGATGTCCTGGTATGGAACACCTCATCTGGGTGCAGATGCGGCATAGACGGAAGAATTGGGAGTAGGGGATAGATTCTTTGCAGGAAGCAAGGTGGGAAGAGTTGTAGTCGAGATAGTTGTGGGAGTCAGTGGGTTTGTAATAGATGTCAATCTATTTCCTGGGATGGAGACTGTGAGATCAAGAAAGGGGAGGGAGGTGTTGTAGATGGTCCAAGTAAACGAATGCAGGATGGAAATTGGTGGTGAAGTTGATAAAGCCCATGAATTCTGCATGGGTGCAGGAGGTAGCACCGATGCAGTTGTCAATGTAATGGAGATAGAGTTGGGGGATAGGGCCAGCGTAGGCCTGGAATAGGGATTGTTCAACGTACTCTAAAAAGCGGCTGGCATAGCTGGGGCCCATGCGAGTGCCCATAGCTAATTCTTGGACTTGGAGGAGTCGAAGGAGAAGTTAGGCAGAGTAGAGTGTTAGTAGAGGGAAATTGGATGGACCTGCATATATCTCTCGTTTCCCTTATCCCTCACCAGTCTGGTCCAATAACACCACTGCGCTAGTCAAGAAAGCACAGTAATAGCTGTTTTTCCTGAGAACACTAAAAAAGGCCGGTCTGTCACAACAGCTACTGATGACCTTCTACCGCTGCACCACAGAGAGCATACTGACATACGGCATCTATGTGTGGTATCCCAGCTGCACGGCAGCGGACAGGAAAGCTCTTAAGCGGGTCGTCTGCAGAGCGCAAAGGATCATTGGGGTACAGCTGCCAGCCCTGGAGGACATCTACAACACACGCTGCCTCAGGAAAGCCACCAGCATCCACAAGGACTCCACACACCCATGCCACCGTCTGTTTGAACTACTTCCATCTGGCAGATGTTTCAAGGCCTTCTACGCCCGCTCCTCCAGACTAAGAAACAGCTTTATTCCTAGAGCTATAGCTGCCCTGAATCGGACCTGCTGAGAGCCCCCCATTATCTGTCTCTGCCCCCAGGGTCATCTGGCACAACTGACCCCTGCATGAACCTTTGTTGCACTTTAACTTGTTTCCTTTTTTTTTCCCCTCCTTTTGTTGTCTTTGTTTTCGCCGTGATTTATTTATTCTACTAGACCAAGCGGACCTGATGGGCCCAAACCTCTCCTGCATTGGTGCAGCACCCTGTCCTCCCCCCCTCCCCTCTCTCCTCAACTCCCCCTCCCCTCTCCCTTCTCCCCCACTCCCCCCTTCTCCCCACCCTCCTCCCCTCCCCCTCTCCTCCTTTTAAACTTAAAAATGTGAATAACTTTAAAAATATAACACCGATTTCAATAAAACTACTTGCATTATCACTAAAGTGACAATGATGAGTAAGGTGGGCCTAAAATTGTCACACTATCGTGAAGTTCAGTCACAAACAAGGATAACAAACGAGAGTTTTAGTATATAGATAACATCGATATGGAAGTGGCATTCTTAATCTCATTGTACATGTACAATGACAATAAAGATATTTTGTATTGTATTGTATTGTCGTTATGTAGGACCATGCCATTGAGAACGTGACCGATATCTTACATTTGTTCCTCCTCAGCGTGCAAAATGGTGAGTTTGAACTTAGTCTGGCATGTGGGTCACTTACCATTGACCACAGAATCTGGGACAGTGCTGCTTATGTTTCCTGGCACAAGCAAATTGGCTGCTGCATTACAACAGTAAATTCAAAAGTAGTATTTTGGCTGAAAAGTGATTTGGACTGTCCGGAGGTCATGAAAGGTTCTTCACGTAAGCACATTTTTATCTCCCTGTCTGAAATTGTTGTTCAATAATGTAGGCATTTTCATTACAAAGCTGGTTACTTGTAAACTGTATATGATTCGTGTAAAATGACTTACAGGTAAATACATTTTTTGGACAGATTTTAAACAAAATAATTAGCTTGATTTGAGGAGCCCCTTTTTCATCTGCAGTTGATCCTACTTTTGTTAAACAGCAATTCTGGACAGCATGCCTATCTTCGCCTGCCACCAAACAACAATGATTTTTTAATGGGTATGTAAATAGAGTGTCAGTCTGACTAAGAGCAATGAGGCATTCACATCCCTAATATGAATAAGCAAAGCAAACCTGCAGACAACAATGTCTGATTGCCTGGCAACCTGTATCCTGGAGAACAAAAAAATTACAGAAGTAGGAGGCAGAGCTGGACCGAGCAAATATGAGAAAAAGTAACACAGACTTCATAAAAGCATAAATATGCAAAAAAAATCACTCACGTTATAGTTTTGTGATTTATTTCTTTCTTCTTCTCTCACCATGGAAAATGTTTTATGCTGGTACAAGTCATTGTGGATGCATAATGTAATCAGGCACATGCTTGTGACGAATGGATTTCTGATTTTACTGGACTGCCAAATGTCAACATCAAGTATTCCTCAATCAGTTCTGGCCCTTCCTCTACCATTGCTATCGGCAGTTATGTGGGACCAAACCTCAGACGTGTAGTATGCCAACAGGCTTTACTTTCCAATTACAGTGTTAGAGTTAGCTTGCATTGTGGCCCCTATGGGTGAAAATGACAATTGCTACTTAATTCTGCACATTTAATGGTCGCAGGTTTTTGTCACATTAGTCTTGGCTGTGCTCAAAGTTAAATCCCAGTTTGTTAATCCACAACACCATCCTGTGCTTCACTAATCCAAATTCTGCAGGGAAGATTTGCAGAGTCAAAATCAATACTTTGATTGGCTTTAACCATGCTCTAAAAATGCCTTGATCTACTCAATGTGAATGCTAATTTGGGAGTTTTAATTGATCCCTTTACTTTCACTGAATGCTTCTATTGCCGCTGTGGTGAATTGCCCATCTATATTTAATCCTGATTTTAAAATAGGCCATCTCTGTACTGAGAGCCTGAGATTTGTTTTAAAATGCAATTTTGAAAATAGTAATTGAAGTTTGCTCAAACACTCATGACATAGATTACATAAAGATGATAATGAACTCAAACCAAGGGTATTTCAACATTTGTACTTTCTCTCTGCTCTCATATGTAAATATGTAGAATATTGTGGTCTGTAATTGCTCAAACCACGCCTGCTCAAAATAATCTTTTGAAATTCAACAATATTTTTGAGGTCTGAAATGACTGGTGACTTTTGGGGTCTATTTTACCTAAAGCTAAATACTTGTCATCCTGATCCTAGTTGCTCCAAGTGCACTTATAAACTATGCAATAATATTATGGTTGTCGTGTGTAGAAATATTTTCAGTCAGAGAGGTGTGAATCTGTGGAATTCTCTGCCTCAGAAGGCAGTGGAGGCCAATTCTCTGAATGCATTCAAGAGAGAGCTGGATAGAGCTCTTAAGGATAGCGGAGTCAGGGGGTATGGGGAGAAGGCAGGAACGGGGTACTGATTGAGAATGATCAGCCATGATCACATTGAATGGCGGTGCTGGCTCCAAGGGCCGAATGGCCTTCTCCTGCACCTATTGTCTATTGTCTATTGTCTATTGAAATGGTCAAATTATCTAACAAGTTAAACTTGAGGCCTGTTTCCAGATGCTGACCTGATAGGTCTCTCTAATAACCTTTCCACCATTGTAGGGATCTATAGGAGGCACTGCCTCAAAAAGGCAGCCAATATCATCATAAACCCACTTTATCCTGATCACTTTCCCATGTCACTCCTACCTTTGGAAAGAAGGCACAGGAGCCTGAAAAATGTGACCACCAGGTTCAATAACAGCTTCTTCCCAACAACCATTTATTCTGGACTAACGTCATAGAAAACATAGAAACATAGAAAATAGGTGCAGAAGGAGGCCCTTTGGCCCTTCGAGCCAGCACTGCCATTCATTGTGATCATGGCTGTTCATCCACAATCAGTAACCCGTGCCTGCCTTCTCCCCATATCCCTTGAATCCGTTAGCCCCTAGAGCTCTATCTAACATAGTCATGGATGACTATGTCCTCCACAGTATTGGCTCAAAATCTTTGCCCCTTCATCATCCTCCCACACCAGAAGCTACCTCCATTCTTCCTGTTGTGGTCTACAATCTTTTGTTGAGGCATTGTGCAATTTGATTTTTTTTAAACCTTTCTGCTTAATAATAGCCTTTGCAAAACCTTCCTCTTCAACCGTACAGTCTGACATTTCAACATCTCCATCTGCCTTGGAAAGGCTGCTATGAAATTCTTTGGGGCATTTCATTTGTGAAGGTAAATATAGAGGTGCAATTTATTGTCTCAAGTGTATTGCATATCTGAATCTGAATTACCTTTATTGTCATTCAAAATGAATTGAACGAAAATCATTTGCCACGCAACCACAACAGTACGGAGTAAAAGACACAAGACACACAATTTTAACACAAACATCCATCACAGTGACTCCACCAGACACCCCCTCACTGTGATGGAAGGCAAGAAAATGTCTTCTCTCTTCCCCCATGCTTCTCCCACGGACAGATAGTTCGACTTCTGCCGAGGTGACCGAGGCTCCCGACTCAGGCCCAGACGATGGAAAGTCCCGCGGCCGAGCCGCGCAGGGTGATGGAAAGTCCCGCGGCCGAGCCGCGCCAGGCGATGGAAAGTCCCACGGCCGAGCCACGCCCTGCCGGGCGATGGAAAGTCCCGCGACCGAGCCGCGCAGGGCAATGGAAAGTCCCGCGGCCGAGCCGCGCTGGGCCATGGTCCTGCAAGCTGGTCGATCAAGCCCTCCGACGGGGTGGTCGAAGCCTCCACGGCTGGAGCCGGTTGCCAGCCAGGGACCTGCGAGCTCCCGATGTTGCAGTCCACAGGGCCCGTGGCCGAGCCTCCGGAGGTAAAGCAGGATCGAGGGGCTGAATGGCCTATCCTGCTCTGTATTAACACAGAGGTCAGCAGCTTCAGATTGTGACTTGACTACTCTGATTACACTTCCCCTTGGCCCTTTCACTGTAACACTAACAAACTCTTTTGCTGTGTACCATCATTTTTTAGACATGTAAACTCTCCCGCCTTTAGTACTAAATACAGAATTTTCCTCCTGTCTCTCTTCCCAACACCATCAAAATCCATCATAAGACCTATCCCATATTATCCCAACAATCCCACCCTTCTATGCTCTAAACTAATCACATTTGGAATTTTCTCTAATCTTGATGAAAAGTCATCAATCTCAAATGTCAACATTATTTATTACGCACAGATGCCACACATCATGATAAGTATTTCCTCTGGAACATCGGAAGCTGAGGGGTGACCTGGTCGAAGTATATAAAATTATGAGCGGCATGAATAGGGTAGACACTCAGAAGCTTTTCCCCAGGGTGGAAATGCCAAAGACTAAAGGGCATAGCTTAAAGATCAGAGGGGCAAAGTTTAAAGGAGACGTCCACGTTTTTTACTTGGGGAGTGGCGGGAGCCTGGAATGCACTGCCAGAGACGGTGGTGAAGGCAAACCTTTTAGATACACTCAAGGAAAAGCAGGTAATACAGAGGTATGGAGCAGACTGGTTCCACCAAGATGCAGCACAGAACACCACAGGAGATCCTTTTTCTCTGTGGCTATCAAATTGTACAAGTCCTTCCCCTTCTGGGACAGACTAACTCCTCTTCCCCCTCCCCAATCTTTACTACACATCCCCAATCCTGGACTTTCCACTCGCCACTTTAATTTCATGTTTCATGTATCTTGTAGTGTTTTATGACTGTGGGCAGAACAGTTTCCCTCCTGGGATAAATAAAGTTCTATCGTATGGTATCATATCGTATCGTATCGTATGTGCAGAAGAGCTTAGTTTAACCTGACATCATATTCGGCACTGACATTGTAGACCTATGTTGCACTGTTCTGTGTTCTATGTTTCATTTCTATAATTCAGTGTGCTTTCATTCTGAATTCCAGTGTCTGCAGGAATTTGGCACAGTGCACATTCCCGATCTGAACTCACAATCCTGAACTGTTCGTCAAATGTGAGAAAATGCTGTCCTGCTTTATAAGTATGTTTTGACAAGGTTCTGATCCCCTTCTCTTTCTTCATTGTCCTTGAGTCTGGCAATCATCTCCACAATTAAGGATAAAGTATTAGAAATTCTCTGTAAATATCAATGATTATTATTAATATTTCAGCAGCTTCTTGCCAAGAAAACACAGGCTTCCAGCTAGTAAGGCATTGTATTCTTGTGTCTTGTTTTATTCAAATTCCATTATACCAATTGATTCATTAATCATAAATTTATTAATAAATAATTCATTGCACTCAAACAGTCTAATTTATTGGCCATTTGGGATTATTGAAGCACAGTTCCATGTTACTTAAATGTTTAAATACACATGCACTACTTCCCACAAAATTTCTTACGGGTAAAAGGTGCCAATTTTTCTCTTGTTATTTCCAATTGAAAACATTCCATTGGCTTGCACATCAAATTGCAATGATTGGTGCTAGTGTTTTTATTTAAAGCTCTCTGTGTAGTAATAGAAGTGAGATCTTTTTTCTCCACATAAATTTCTCGTGTGTGTGTGATATTGTTAGTGTGCGGGGATAGCTAGTTGTCGCGGACTCAGTGAGCCGCTTGGCCTGTTTCCGCCTTGTATCTCTAAACTAAACTAAACTAATTATAGAGCTCAGAAGAAATCATTTAGCTCATTAAATCCATGGCATGCCACTCCTTGAATGTAAACCTAATGACACTCTTCACGCAGCCTCACGACACAAACATCACCCACAACTCTCCTTGATCACCTGTGTAAAAAGAGGTAGGAGATTTGGAAATTTGGAAAACAAACAAAAGTAGAAGCTGAGGCAAAATCCGTCAGTCTGGCCGGATCCAAAACGTTGCCTATCCATGTTCTCCAGAGATGCTGCCTGATCCGCCGAGCTACTCCAGCACTTTGTTGTCTTCCTATAAACCAGCATCTGCTGTTCATTGTTCCTACAAAAGCACTACGTCATTAGTGACAGTATAGGGTAACTGCAGATTCACCTGAGCACTTCTTTGTCAGAACATCTCCACTTTATCCATCTTGTCTCTTCAGATGAGACTATTGACCTCGTTAATTAGAGCAGTTTTAAACCACTGTGTGCAATTTTTTGAACTCCACTTTAATAAATGTTATTTTATATTTAATAAGAGCTTAAAATATTTTTGGATCTAAAACCATATCCCAGAGGTGACGATCAACATTCGAACATAACTAATCAATGTGCTCTATTTGATAAAATGCCGTTATTTGCACATCACATTTACTGTAGGTTTACTTCAGTGACTATGTTTTGATTGATTCGAAGATACAGCATGGAAACAGGCTACCAAGTCCATACCGACCATTGATCACCCATTCCCACTAGTTCAATGTTATCCCATTTTCGCATTCACTCCCTACACACGAGAAGCAATTTACAGAGGCTGATTAACCAAAAAACCCACAGGTCTTTGGGATTTGGTAGGAAGCCGGAGCACCCGGAAGAGACTCAGGCAGTAACAGGGAGAATGTGCAAACTCCATAGTCAGCACCCAAGGTCAGGGTTGAACCTGAGTCTCTGCTCTACCAGCTGCACCACTGAGCCACACAATGGTAGGCATTTATTCGACACAGAATAAATGTGCGGAATGAAAAATTGTGGGGACTGGGCAAGAAAGTGGAGCAGAGGCCAAAGATTGGATCAGTCACGATGTTATCAAATGGACCTCACGTACTTCTCTTGGAACTGTTTCTTGTATTCACCATCTACTCCTGCTTCTCGTGTTCCTGTGAATGATTTCTGTTCCCTCACATTATCTTACACATTCTGTTTTAACTGACTCTCTACAATTGATTTCCAGCAGTCTAATTCTAATCCTGGAACGAGTTTTATCTGCTCGCTATTTATTTAAATGTGCAACCGGTATTTACTGTTGGAATTTTCGCCTTTAAAATGCAACTCAAATTGTAATTAAAATGTGTTATAGTATTGTGTCATCAGGCAACACAGTAAGATATTCTGTTGTGCAAGACGTGCATTTATTGGCATATGTATGCAGCGCGTATGATTAACCTCAAATGAAAACTCATTCGATCGAAACCAGAAAATTACATCTTCATTAAAATAGCATAGGCAGGAATCTCTAACTTACTGTATGTGCAGCTGTTCTATTGTTGATTTTTCATGGCAAAATTCACAAGAGTTGAACCTTTAATTTGCAGAAGTTGTCGAAAGAGTCAAAATGTTCTCTGAGAATGTTCTCATTGTGTGCAATTCTCAGCGTAACTGAAGTGAATATGATGTTCTATTGATTAAATCTGATCTGCAGATATAACATATTCTCTGCAGCACTGGGGCAAGGTGTGATGGACAAACATCATTATAAACATCGGTACAATCACTCATTTACTATCCTTTCAGTTTAATAACTGGAGAATTTTTGAACAGTTTGTTCCTCCTTATTCATCCTCTGCCAATAAGGTATCTGTTCTTCCCAGCAAATATGGAGAAATTCTATTTCATTCTGCAATAAATCTCACTTTCAGCCATATTTGCAAAAAAACGGAAATCAAAAATTACAATTCATATTTTGATAACAGAAAATATCATCTGACATTCATTATTTGTAGCCCCAAGTTATAACCTATTGTAACCATCACTGATTATCTTTTGTTCAAGCAGAAACTTCAAGTGCTTTCTAGCAGATGAATTAGATGGTTGTAGAAGGCGTAGGCCATTCATCCACAGTAAGATTACTCAACCACCGCCATGGATCTGCCAATGTAAACTTCAGTAACGTGCAAGACACTGGAGCCTAGGCACAACCGATAGATGTTGCACTTTGTCAGGACTAGTCCACGACTGGGGTTAGACAGTCATGGGATGGGTGACCAGCAGCAGATGGGGTGGGGTTTGGGCGACCATTAGTTTAGTTTAGTTTATTAGTGTCACCGAGGTACAGGGAAAAGTCATTTTTGTTACGCGCTAATCAGTCAGCCAAAATACTAATAATGATTACAATCAATGTGTAGGAAGGAACTGCAGTTGCTGGTTTAAACCGAAGATAAACACAAAAAGTTGGAGTAACTCAGCGAGACAGGCAGCATCTCTGGAGAGAAGGAATGAGTGACGTTTCAGGTCGAGACCCTTCTTCAGACAAGATTATGCTTTTCTCCAGAGATGCTGCCTATCCCACTGAGTTACTCCAGCTGTTTGGGTCTAACTATGATTACAATCAAGCCGTCCACCGTGTACAGATACAGGATAAAGGGTATAACGTTTTGTGCAAGATAAAGCCCAGTAGTCCGATTAACGATAGTTCAAAGATTTCCAGAGGTAGATGGGAGGTCAGGACCGCTCTCTAGTTGGTGAGAGGACAGTTCAGTTGCCTGATAACAGTTGGAAAAAAGTGTCCCTGAATCTGGAGGTGTGCGTTTTCAAACTTCTGTACCTCTTGCCTGATGGGAGCAGGGAGAAGAGTGAATGACCAAGGTGAGACTGATCCTTGATTATGCTGGTGGCCTGGCCGAGGCAGGCTGGTGGCCTTGATCAAAGGTCAAAGGATCACTGAACTCTAGGTGGGGAAGGGGTGGGTGGGGGGGGAGGGTGGTTGCAGAGCCAATTGAAAGGTCAGGAAGGAATGCTTGGAGTCCTCAGGAGTCAAGGTCATTGGGGTATTGGGGACTTGAAGGGTTTAGAGGGTCAGATGATCAGAGAGATGGTGGATGGTGGCATGGTAGAAATGGTGGTCTCAGTGTAAATCAGGAGCAGGCAGTTTACAGTGGGAGGAGAGTGGACCCGGGGAGGAAGTCTGAGACATAATCAGGGTGGCAGACAGTCAGTTGGAAGATGACCACAGAGTAGGAGATCAGAGAGAATCCGGGCCAATGGTGTTGGGGAGAGGATAGGTCAGGGTGCATAGATGGTGAGGTGGAGGATTGGGAGGCCTCTTGGACAATAAAAATAACATGAGAGCGATTATATCCCTCACACTACCTTTAGATTCCCTCCTCTCTCCTTATCTGCCTCCTTATGTCTCCGTGACATCTCTCCAGTCTTTGTCACTTACTCCACCCATTTTCCAATCAACCCCCTCCCCCCCTCACTTGTATTCTCCTATCACTTGCCAGGCTTTGTGCCACCCCCTCCTTTTTCCAGCTTAATCAAGAACCTGTCAATCTCCACTTTTAAAATACCCAATGACTTGGACTCCATAGCCGTCAGTGAAAAGAATTCCACAGGTTCACCACCCTTCTCATCTCCTTCCAAAAGGTACAGCCCTCTACACTGAGGTCGTGCCCTCGAGTCCTAGACTCCCTCACTAGTGGAAATATCCCCTCCATATCCACCCTATCCAGGCCTTTCACGATTCGGTAAGTTTCAATGAGCTTCCCCATCCTCCTTCTAAACTCTAGCGTGCACATGCCCATGGCTGGCAAACGGTCATTATACATTAGCCCAATCACTCCCAGGTTCATTCTCAGGATCCTCTGGACCCTCTCCAAGGCCAACATATCCCTCCTCAAATATGGGACCCAAAACTGTTCACAATATTCCAAATGCAGTCTGACCAGTGGCTTATAAAGCCTCAGCATTACATCCCTGCTTTTATATTCTAGTCCTCTTGAAATGAATGCTCATTGCATTTGCCTTCCGTACTACCGATTCAACTCCAAATTAACCTTTGGGAATCTTGCACCAGCACTCCCAAGTCCTTTGGCACCTTCGATTTCTGAATCCTCTCCCCATTTAGAAAACAGACTACACCTTATCCCTACTAACAAAGTGCATGGCCGCACACCTTTCTATGCTATATTCCATCTGCCTCATTCACCTATTCTCCTAATCTGTCCAAGTCCTTCTGCAGACTTCCTGCTTCCTTTACACTACACGCCCCTCCACCTATCTTCGTATCATTCGCAAGCTTTAGGATCACCTTAAACTAGGCCAGGCAGAAGAACATTAGAAGGTTACATCCAGAGTTAAGAAGGATGTGTTGGAAGAGGAATATGGGCCAAACGCAGGCCGGTGGTACTAGCATTGACGGCACATGTTGGTTGCTATGGGTAAGTTGGGCCAAAGGGCCTGGTTCCACGCTGAATGTCCCTATGACTATGGCTCAAGTCAGCAGCTGATGAACTGAGACAAGGGTACGGTTGAGAGAGTGAATAGGGACAGTCGTGATATGACAGTGTGTTTATGTGTTCTTGACAATAATCTCCAGATTCATTCTCCATTGGCTTACAATTACTATAGAGTGGAACTGAGTTGATTAAAATGAAAGAGGATTAAATTAACTTCAAGAGCTTTATTATATCATGAAAATTTTAATAACATCAGGAGATTGGTGTAATTTTATCAATCTTCTTGTTTAGTTCCTCTCTCAAATACTATTAGAGTTACAATAACTTAAAAGCTAATTTAATCCAGACACAAACCCATCCGCATTTCTTTGACCTCTCTTTAAAATATGCCACGTTCTCAGCTGGATGTTATTATTATTCCTTTCAGACAAGATAATGCATACATCTTAGTGTTTGTCTTCTTGATTTATCTGCCTTATTGATGAGTGGGCAACGTTTCCTTCAAGGCAGTCTCCTGAGATGTGAGCTTGCCAAAGGGGGAATCACACTAGCTGGGGAGTTCCAACATCAGGCATTTAAATAAAACACCCAAATTAAATCTGAAATAATCTTCCAAATACCAAGGTTTCCTTTGTGCCTTGCATTGTCATATTCTATTCGTTCTGCTTCAACATAAGCACATTGTCTGCAGTGATCATGGTTTGCTGCCATTAATTTCCTGAATATTTGCTATTCCTAAAAGTTTTAATCGGTAAAAATGCACTTTCTTGTAATTTTCGTCACAAGCATTTCAGCAAAGCCTATCAGATTATGATGGAATCTATTCCATATTGAATTCACTGATAAAGATAACTCCAAAGATAAAGATCATAGTGTATAACTTCCATATCAAAAAATCTACATGACTATGCCGTTACATCTTGCCCTTAATATACTTATTGACTGTGCTTGGTATGTCCCTCAATGTTATCTGCCATTGATGTTTTGTTTTGCCTCTTTCATCTCCTAATTGCTTTTTTTGTACTCCCTTGCATTTTCTGTACATTCGAAGAGCTTTCCTTGTTTTTCGCTCTCCATACTTGACAGATGATTCCTGCTTTATATTTATCCAGTTCTTGACATCCCTTGACTTATCCCTGGCTGTCCCTAGGAGAACATTTCACCCATGTACGATACAATACGATACGATACGAAACGGTTCCATAGAACTTTATGTATCCCAGGAGGGAAATTGATCTGCCAACAGTCATAAAACACAAAATACATGAAACTTGTAATTAAAGTGATGACTGGAAAGGATTAGGGAAGCGCAAAGATTGGGGACGGGGAGGGGGGAGGGGAGTCAGTCTACCCCACGACAGATGGGGGAGGAGTTGTACACTTTGATAGCCACAGGAAAGAAGGATCTCCTGTGGCGTTCTGTGCTGCATCTTGGTAAAACCAGTCTGTTGCTGAAGGTACTCCTCAGGTCGACCAGTGTGTCATGGAGAGGGTGGGTTGATATTAGATTGTCCAAGATGCTCTGCATTTTCAGGAGCATCCTCCCCTCCAAGACCACCTCCCATGAATCCAACTCCGCCCCCAGGACAGAGCCAGCCTACCTAATGAATTTGTTAATCCTGTTGGCGTCTGCGACCTTCACCCTGCTGATCCACCACGTGGCAGTGAAGAAGATGGCACTAGCTACCACCAATTGGTAGAACATTTGCAGCATCTTACTGCAGACATTGAAGGAGAACAGGTTGGCCCTGAACGCTCATTATTTTACCTCTTCCTATAACATAGAAATTATATAAAACTTTGATACACCTTTCTCTGATATTATAAAGTGGTCTGATTTTTCTAGCATTTGGAAAAATACTGAAGCAAATTTTGAGTACACTATTTCAAAATGGTGTATAAAAAAATTGGTTCAAAAATAACATGCTTAGAGTGGACACAACTTAAAGGAACCATGATTGTACAAATGATATGAGGATTAAATATAGATTTTTAGTAGGCTGTGAGGATGTCACATTTATTCAAGAAGGCTCTGAGCACATCTCTTTTTGCTTGTAATCTCTTCCCATTAAAAAGCATGAAATAGAGCCAAGGCCTTCAGGGTCTACCGGATGATAATCATTTTCACTCTTTTTCCCATTCCCATGCTGACCTTTCTGCCCAGGGCCCCCTCCAATGCCAGTGAGGCCACATGCAAACTAGAGGAACGGCACCTCATGTTCTGCTGAGGTAGCTAATGGTATGAACATTGAATTCTTCAACATTATGTAACTAACCGCAAAATCACCCCCACATCTCTCCCCCCCCCCCCTCACTCTCCCACCCCACCCCCAGTGACCAGAGCTGAACTCAAGATACAAAAACAATAGTTTTATAATGAATCACCAGGTTTCTCATCTTTAAAACTCTGCCTTTACTAATATAGTCCAGAATCCCATGTGCCTTATTCATCCCTTGTTCAACCTGTCGTACCATCTTCAATGATTCACGTGCACATGCCCTCAGAAACGAGTTCACATTATTGCTGATTCTTCCTACTGAAATGCATCACCTCACATTTCTCCACTATAAAACGTAATGGTTCATACACCTGCCCATTCTGCCTACATCCTGCTGCAATGTAACGCTATCCTCTTCACAGTCCACAGTACTGGGGAGTTTTGTGTCAAGAGACAAGCCCCAAGAGTGTTTTATTGTCATATATCCCAAAACTGAACAATGAAATATTTACTTGCAGCAGCACAACAAATATATTACTCTGTAAAACCCATTATAAACAACAAAGAAAGTTCAGTAAAAATGAACACAAACAGACAGACAAATAAGCAGACAATAGTAGTGCAAAGCCATAAATAATGTCCCCAAGTCTATACAGTTGGGAGCCTATTTGGAGGTTGCAGTGTTTAACAGTCTGATGGTAGGGAAGAAACTGCTCCTGCACCTGGACATTGCAGTTTTCAAGCTTCTATACTTCTTCCTAATGGCAAGAGTGAAATGAGAGTGTGGCCAGGGTGGTGTGGGTCTCTGATTATGCTGGATGCCTTTTTGAGGCAGCAACTCCTGTAAATCTCTTCGGTGGTGGGGAGATCAGAACCCGAGATGGACTGGGTGGAGTTCACCACTTTTTGCAGTCTTCTTCGTTCCTGGGCATTTGAGTTGCCGAACCAGGCCATGATGTAACCGGTCAATATGTTCTCTTTCTGTACACCTACAAATTGAAAGGTTGTGTCTTGATTCCAAGTCAAGTTCATGAATATATATCGAAAGAGTCAAAAGCCCTAACACTAATCCCTTAGGAATAACACTACTCACCTTTCTCCAGTCCGAGAAACAACTATTCTGCTCCCGATTACTGAGCCAACTTTGAACCAAAGCCAGCAAAGCCTCTTTGTGCCTTCCACCTACTCATGTCGTAACTTATGGCCATCTGTAAGTCCATGTACATCACTTCAACTGCATTACCCTCATAAGCTCTATTCGTAACCTCATCAAAAAAGTTCTATCAAATTGTTTAAATGTGATTTACTCCTCACAATTCCGTGCTCACTTGCCATCATGAATCCATTCTCCTCCAGGTGATTATTGACACTCTCCCAGATCAATATCTCTATTTCTCAGCACTGAGGTTAAACTGACTGGCCTGTAGTTATTGGGCTTATCCTTATTTCTCTGAACAACGGAATAAGCATGATTGTCACTAATGCCAACACAGCTAACTGCAGCAATATTTGGGATACAAGTGACTTGAAAAATACAAGCAGTCATTCATTCAGAAGCACAAAGGATAAGGTGCAACATAAACTATATCCCAATGATAAACCCCAAACGATCACAACATTCGAGACAATCAAGCTCTGTAGTCTGCTCTGCATTCAAATCTGAGAACAAGGGTTTTCTTTTTCTCAACAGCTTCACTAAACTACACTTCAGAAGTATCAAAGCACGAACATAACAAAGACATTCATCAACTTCAGGAAAACAAGTCTCTATATAGAGTGGCATACTGTTCTTTCCTTTAACGTACTCAGCGTGTTACGACAAAGCAAGGACTAAGTAAATCTGGTGTATGGATTTGTGTTCACACTCACAGTGCAGTAGCTCTGTGCCTTGCACAAAAATTGACGTGACTCATCTCAAAAAAACCCTTCTCTGTCTTTGACTGGAAACCCTCCTGGCTGCAGTATTATCTCACACCAGGCAGAATTTAGGATTTAACAGGAGCAACATTCAAAGAAAAAGTTTACTTTAGTTTAGTTTAGAGATACAGTGTGGAAACAGGCCCTTCGGCCCACCTAGTCCGCACTGACCAGCGATCCGTGCACAAAAAAAAGTGATCTATGGGTCAGCACAAAACCAAGTCCGCAGAGCCTTTCATTTTCTAAGCTGATGTTTACTGTAATGATAATTGTTAGTTAGAGGTCACTCCCTCTTTGCCCCTCTCCAATCAGAAGTGTGAAAACTCATACTTCTAGATTCAGGGATAGTTTCTTCCCAACTATTAGCAGTCAATTGAACCATCCTATCAATAACTAGAGAGCAGTCCTGAGCTACTATCGACCTCATTGGAGACCCCTGAACTATCTTCAATCAGACTTTACTGAAATTGATCTTGCTCTAAATATTATTCCCTTTGTCATGTAACTGTACACTGTAAATGGCTTGATTGTAATCATGTATAGTCTTTCAACTGATTGGCTAGCACGCAACAAATGTGTTTTACTGTACCTTGGTATATGTGACAATAAACTAAACTGAACAAAACAAAACTTTCAGTTTAATAGTGGCACAGCGATAGTGTTGCTGCCTTACATCGCCAGAGACCCGGGTTCAATCCTGACTACGGGTGCTGTCTATACAGAGTTTGTACGTTCTCCCTGTGACTGCGTGGGTTTTCTCTGGGTGTTCCGGTTTCCTCCCACATTCCAAAGATGTACAGGTTTGTAGGTTAATTGGCTTTGGTAAAATTGCAACTTGTCCCTAGTGTGTGAAGGATAGTGCTAGTGTGCGGGGAAGCTGGTCGGTGCAGACTCAGTGGGCCGAAGGGCCTGTTTTCACACTGTGAAATTAAACTAAACTAAACTAATCTGAACTGAGACTGAAAACAAACTTCTTGATCTTTTGGATGTGACTGATTAGGCCATATATGTATTAGTTCTCTCAACCAGAATGATTTGTTTGTTTGCAAGAAATTCCTGCTGCAATACTTTTGAGTGGGCTGGAAATTTTGGCCCACATATTGTTATTTATTCCTTGCACACTCCCCATGGCAGACACTGTTACTGGAATTATTTTAAACATCATTTCTCTGAAGTAGCACATTTGACAGAGAAAGTATTGCAGTTGCGTCATCAACAAGTCACATGTACATTATATTTGTTATAATTTCTGAAATGACACATGGTTAGGAATTTGTAAGCTTGTAACAATATGTTGATACATGTCTAGATAATGGAACTGCATTAGGGGATTCTCCACTGATTACCCAATGGGGAGTTTGCATACAGAGCCAATAGATCGGTGGACGACACAGTCAATCTAGGCCTGCACTTCATCCTCCAGCACCTAGACCGCAAGGGGACCTATGCCAGGATTCTGTTTGTGGACTTTAGCTCTGCTTTTAACACCATTGTGCCAGAGCTACTACACTACAAACTCTCCCAGCTGACTGTGTCTGAACCCCTCTGTCAGTGGATCATCAACTTCCTGACAGACAGGAGGCAGCATGTGAGGCTGGGAAAACACATCTCGGACCCGCAGACCCTCAGCACAGGAGCACCGCAAGGCTGCGTACTCTCCCCTCTCCTTTACTCTCTCTACACCAACGACTGCACCTCCACAGACTCCTCTGTCAAGCTCCTCAAGTTTGCGGAAGACACTACCCTGATTGGACTGATCCAGGATGGGGAGGAATCTGCCTACAGAGGGGAAGTGACACAGCTGGCGTCCTGGTGCCATCACAACAACCTGGAGCTCAATGCTCTTAAGACAGTGGAACTAATTGTAGACTTTCGAAGAGATCCTACTCCCCTCCCCCCACTCACCATCAACAACACCATAGTCACATCTGTGGAGTCATTTAAGTTCCTTTGAACCATAATCTCCAGGGACCTTAAATGGGGGGCCACCATCGACTCCACAGTCAAAAAGGCCCAACAGAGGATGTACTTCCTGCGGCAGCTGAGGAAACACAATCTGCCACAGGCAATGATGGTACAATTTTACACTGCTATCATTGAGTCCGTCCTCACCTTCTCCATCATGGTCTGGTTTGGCTCAGCCACCAAGCACGACATCCGGAGGCTGCAATGGATGGTTCGAACAGCGGGGAAGGTTGATGGCTGTAACCTTCCCCCCATTGACGAACTGTACACTGCAAGGGCCAGGAAGCGAGCGGGTAAGATCATCTCTGACCCCTCTCACCCTGGCCACAAACTCTTCCAAGCACTTCCCTCTGGAAGGCGACTCCGGACTGTCAAAGCAGCCACAGCCAGACATAAAAACAGCTTTTTTCCACGAGTGATAGTTCTACTCAATAACCAAAGTCTGTAGTCATTTTTTTGCTCTGGTTTATTTTCACCCACATGTTTAGACCGTAATGTTGTATCCTTATTGTTTTGATGTGGTTATGCTTTATTCTTAATTGTTAACTGTATGTTTGTGTTGTCATTTCTAAACAGAATCAATGGATGTGGGGAAAAAGCAGGAATGGGGAGCTGATTTTGGATGATCAGCCATGATCATATTGAATGGCAGTGCTGGCTCGAAGGGCCAAATGGCTTACGCCTACACATATTTTCTATGTTTCTAAGTTTCTATGTTTCTTTTCTCTTGAACTACAGGTGTACAGTAGAGAACATATTGATTGGTTGCATCGCGGCTTGGTTCGGTAACTTGAATTCCAGGAGCAAAAAAGACAGCAAAAAGTTGTGAACACTGCCCAGTCCATCACGGCTCTGACCTCCCCACCATCAAAGGGATTTACCAGAGTCTGTCTCAAAAAGGCAGCCAGCATCATCAGCGACCCACAGCATTCTGGCCACACACTCATTTCACCCCTGCCATCAGGAAGAAGGTACAGGAACCTGAAAACTGTAACGTTCAGGTTCAGGAACAGCTTCTTCCGTACAGCCATTCAGCTATTAAACACTACAACCTCAAATAAGCTCTGAACTGCATGGACTATTATTGTTATTATTGCACTATTATTGTTTGTTTTTTGTGTAAACGTGTGTGCGCGTGTGGGTGTGCATGTATATATGTATGCGTATGTGTGTGTATGCATGTATGTATATGTATGTGTGTGTGTCTGTGTGTGTGTATGTATGTATATGTATGTGTGTGTGTCTGTGTGTGTATATATATAATCTGAGGTGTAACATTTTCATAAGTGATAGGAGCAGAATTAAGCCATTCGGTTCATCAATTCTACTGCCATTCAATCATGGCTAATCTATCTTTCCCTCCTAACCACTTTCTCCTGCCTTCCCCCGATAACCACTGACACCCAAACAATCAGTTTTTCACGCAAAGGGTGGTGGGCGTGTGAAGAAGGGTCTCGACCCGAAACGTCACCCATTCCTTCTCTCCCGAGATGCTGCCTGACCTGCTGAGTTACTAGAGCATTTTGTGAATAAATCCAGAGGTAGTTGAGGCAGGGACTATTGCAATGTTTAAGAAACAGTTAGGCAGGTACATGGATAGGACAGGTCTGGATGGACATGGGCCAAACGTGGACAGGTGGGAGTGGTGTAGCTGGAACATATAGCTGGCACCCACCAACACAATGCATCTATGACACTCACCAACATTTTTTTTCTCTTGTAGGGGAAGGTTGGATGTGGCTAAAGACTGCAGTAGCAGATAGGAGGTCTAGCTACTGTACCCACAAGATCAGTCAACCAGGGGAAAGAGGGTTGGTGACCATGGACTTGGCAACCTCAGAACCAATGCCCACTGGTGCATGGAGATCATTCAGGGTCATCTTCTAAACCATATTTCTTTGCTCACCCAACCTCCCCCTCATGCATGATCTCTTTTGCTTTGTTATCCCACTTTTTAAGAAAAGAGGGAGAGAGAAAACGGGAAATTATAGACCAGTTAGGAGGTGGGGAAGATGCTGGAGTCAATTATAAAAGACAAAATTGCGGAGCATTTGGATAGCAGTAACAGGATCGTTCCGAGTCAGCATGGATTTACGAAGGGGAAATCAAGCTTGACTAATATTCTGGAATTTTTTGAGGATGTAACTAGGAAAATTGACAGGGGAGAGCTGGTGGATGTGGTGTACCTCGACTTTCAGAAAGATCCCACATAAGAGATTAGTGGGCAAAATTAAAGCACATGGTATTGGGGGTAGGGTACTGACATGGATAGAAAATTGGTTGGCAGACAGAAAACAAAGAGTGGGGATAAATGGGTCCTTTCAGAGTGGCAAGCAGTGACTAGTGGGGTACCGCAAGGCTCAGTGCTGGGACCGCAGCTATTTACAATATACATTAATGACTTGGATGAAGGGATTAAAAGTACCATTAGTAAATTTGCAGATGATACAAAGCTGGGTGGTAGTGTGAACTGTGAGGAAGATGCTATGAGGTTGCAGGGTGACTTGGTGACTTGCAGGGTGACTTGGACAGGTTGTGTGAGTGGGCGGATGTATGGCAGATGCAGTTTAATGTGGATAAGTGTGAGGTTATCCATTTTGATGGTAAGAATCGGAAGGCAGATTACTAACTGAATGGTGTCAAGTTAGGAAAAGGGGACGTACAACGAGATCTGGGTGTCCTAGTGCATCAGTCACTGAAAGGAAGCATGCAGGTACAGCAGGCAGTGAAGAAAGCCAATGGAATGTTGGCCTTCATAACAAAAGGAGTTGAGTATAGGAGCAAAGAGGTCCTTCTGCAGTTGTACAGAGCCCTAGTGAGACCTAGTGGAGTGGTCTCAGGTTAAAACTACTATGTGCAGTTTTGGTCTCCAAATTTGAGGAAGGATATTCTTGCTATTGAGGGCGTGCAGCATAGGTTCACTAGGTTAATTCCTGGAATGGAGGGACTGTCATATGTTGAAAGACTGGAGCGACTACGCTGGAATTTAGAGAGAGGATCTTATCAAAACATATAAGATTATTAAGGGGTTGGACATGTTAGAGGCAGGAAACATGTTCCCAATGTTGGAGGAGTCCAGAACCAGGAGCCATAGTTTAAGAATAAGGGGTAGGCCATTTAGAACGGAGATGAGGAAAAACATTTTCAGTCAGAGAGTTGTAAATCTGTGGAATTCTCTGCCTCAGAAGGCAGTGGAGGCCAATTCTCTGAATGCATTCAAGAGAGAGCTAGATAGAGCTCTTAAGGATAGCGGAGTCAGGGGGTATGGGGAGAAGGCAGGAACGGGGTACTGATTGTGAATGATCAGCCATGATCACATTGAATGGCGGTGCTGGCTCGAAGGGCCAAATGGCCCTCTCCTGCACCTATTGTCTATTGTCTATTGTCTATTGTATGCCCAGATATTCAATGGTTCAATGATACTTTATTGTCACATGTTCCTAGGTACGGTGAAATTCTTTGTTTTTGCACACAATACACAAAGTTCGGAAAGCGTCGCAGCGAATGGGATGCCGACAAAGTTACAGAAGGCTGGCATGGCGGCGCAGTGGTATTGCTGCCTTACAGCGCTTGCAGCACCGGAGACCTGGATTTGATCTGGTTGCTGTCTGTACAGAGTTTGTACGTTCTCCCCATGACCACGTGGGTTTTCTCCGAGATCTTCGGATACCTCCCACACTCCAAAGACGTACAGGTTTGTAGGTTAATTGGTTTGGTATAAGTGTAAATTGTCCCTAGTGTGTGGAGGACAGTGTTAACGTGTGAGGATCACTGGCCGGTGCGGACTCGGTGGGCCGAAGGGCCTGTTTCCGCACTATATCTCTAAAACTAAAAACGAAAAAATAATAATTAGAGTCCTGATGGTCCCTCCTTCCCTCCCCCCCCCCCCTCACCATTCCCCTCCCCAACGGGTTCCTCCTTGTCCTCGGCTAACCCCTGCCCGGTCCCGACACTCTCAGTGTCCCCCCCCGTAGAGTCCTGCCCTGTTCTCGGTGACCCCCCACAGCAAGTCGGCAGCTCCCACACTGGCTTCATTAGTGGAAATAAACCTTCCCAGTTCCTGGTGGACTGTCCAAGAAGAAACAGGGCCTGCAAAGGGCTTCGGGACTGCAATGGGAGATATGTGGAGCTGAAGTTAAGATCAAATCCTCCATGGTCTTACTGAGTGCCAGTGCCAGCTCAAACAGCCTTCCAGCTGACTGCTGTCACGATTTCTTCTTCTGTTTCACCTGCTTCTATAACCAGGTGCATATTTGGGGAGGACCACAAGAGACTGCGGAAGGTTCCCCCTCCTAACATCATCTGTCCGTTTCCCTCCCGCAGATGCTGCCTGGTGTGCTGAGTTCCTCCAGCATCTGCAGTCTCTTGTGACATCAAAAGGATCTGTTTGATTTGAGAATGACAAAGAAACTTACATCCAACATCAATCAATGTAGACCACCACAATATAACATTTATTAACAAGTGAAACTAAACAGTTTTCTTCCATCCCCTTCTCAAAAATGTAGTTGTTCTGAAAGTACCTGACAGCTGTCCCTAAGCAAATGTAACAGCGGTGATTATTACGATGGCTGGATAGTATTGTTTGCCAGAACAAGTCTTGACATTGTATCTACTTATATCGACCTCCTCTCTTTTTCCATTTTAGTGGGCTGTGAATTTTGTTGTTTGCTGTTATCTTTCAGATATGACCAGCCTTCACGTTCTAACTGGAAGGACTAGGACTGACTATTATGACATCTGTTATTCAGTACTTATCACTCTAACAGTAGGTTCCAGTTTCACAAGTTATAATATAGCACAAATTCTGACACAAGTCACGTGGTGCAGCTTTTGAAGGAATGGAGGGAGTTTCCTGCTGATGCTCTTCATCCCTCAACCCAAATCAGACAAGAAATCTAACGAGACATCATCTGCCGGCCATTGGTACATGCTTGTTGCATGCTTGTCTTTCTTTACTGCAACGATGGTTACTCACCAGAAATATATTTAATTGGCATCCCACGGTCACGAACAGCATTGTACACCTTGCCTTCATTATCTGCTAACTTCTTATCCGTGGATCTGGGTACTTGTATTGCTGGCAGCTTTTCCTAAGTCCTATCCTGTGGTGTCTGCCAAATCCTGTTTGCCAAGAGACAGCTTGCATTTGACGTCTTGTGCTGCAGGTACTGAAATATCAATAGTCAATGTGCAGCTGGTTTGTGCTTGTTACCGCGTTCATTCTTCACAAATGGATAAATTTATATCTGTTTTGTGTGTTATTGCTATGGGAGTGACATCCTGAGTCTTGCAATGAACTGCGTTTTAGTAATCAGTAACTTCAAGTAAACAGCTACTGTAATCTGCGACTGGCACTGACAGCTCTGCTATTTGCTACTTCAAGGATAGTATTTGCTGCTTCAAGGATCGCCGCTGGCGATCGGTTGTGCTGACAAAAATCAGAAGCTAGTCAATCTCCACCCTGCAGTGCTGCAGCACATGCAACGTAACCCACACTTGTTTCGACAAGGGGAAAAATACAAGCTGAAACCCACTTCGAAGTTGTTATATCGATGGAGGGTTCAACTACAAGATGTCACTTCACATTGAGTGTCATTGCCAGCAGGCCTAGAGGTGTCCACGCTTTCTGGTAGCTGCAAAACATATGTATGAAATACATATGTATATCTTGTAGTGAGTCCGAAACCGGGTGATGTTGCCAACGGAGTTTATTCTGCAGTTCAAAACCCGTGACAAACCGCAACACACTTTAGTTCAGGACACACACTAACTACAACCTAATCTCTAGAGTTTGGCGCCGCACCTCGTGACCCGCCAGCCAATCCGAGGGATAGAGACACCCCTGGCCAATCCGTATGTCCCTACATGACCCCCCCCTGAACCCTCGAAACCATACCTCACGGGCGCCCGGACCTCCCGCCCGGAACGCGTACGGAGAGGGGAGGCCGATACCGCCAGCATGACCGGAGGCAGGGAGGGCACCGCCGCTGGAGGCGATGGATGGGCCACTGGAGGGGAGGGGAGGCCTGCAGGTGTAGGCGACGGGGGGCGCTTGATCGACAACGGCGGCCTGGGCCCAGCCGTAGGCGGCGGGGGGCCGAGAGGTGGCAAACAGGACGCCGCTGGCGGGACAAGTGGGGCGGCCACAGGTCGGCCCCAGCGAGGAGGTTGGGCCACCGACACGGGGCGGTCCTGGTCCAACTGGGCCGGCTTGAGGCGGGATACTGAAACGAGCTCCTGACGAGTTCCCACCTGTAAGGTGAAGGTGACAGTCCCTCTTTTCAGCACCTGGAACGGGCCCTGGTAAACCGGTTGAAGAGGGGGGCAGTGGGAATCCCTTCGGAGGAACACGAACTCACAGTCCCGCAAGTCCGACGGGACGTGCACTGCCGTGCTTCCGTGACTGGAGGTCGGGACTGGAGCCAGAGAACCCACCCGTGCCCGGAGGGAACCCAAAACCGACGGGACGGACGGCGGCAAGGCGGGGGCGGAAGGGAGAATGTCACCCGGCACCCGTAGGGGCGAACCGTAGACGAGCTCGGCCGAGGATGTGCCTAGCTCAGCCTCCGGGGCCGTGCAAATGCCGAGGAGGACACAAGGCAGCTGGTCAGCCCAATCGTGGCCGGTCAGGCGGGCACAGAGGGACGCCTTCAGCTGCCGGTGGAAGCGCTCAACCATCCCGTTGGATTGGGGATGATAGGCGGTGGTCTGCAGTAAACGAGACCCATACAACTGTGCCAGCGCAGCCCAGAGGGACGAGGTGAACTGTGCTCCTCGATCTGTGGTGATGATAGCCGGTACGTCGAAACGGGCCACCCAATGCAACGCCAGGGCCCGTGCACAGGAGGCCGCCGAGGTGTCCGACAATAGGAGCGCCTCCGGCCAACGTGTAAAACGATCGACCACCGTGAGCAGATGAGTATAGCCCCTGGAGTGGGGCAACGGGCCAACCAAATCCACATGGATGTGGTAAAAATGGACGGGGGGAACCTCGAATTTCTGGTATGGGGGCTAGACATGGCGATGGACCTTGGAGGTCTGGCACGGGATGCAGGCGCGTGGCCAGGCTGCCACCTGCTTCCGCAGACCGTGCCAGACAAACCGGTCAGCCACCATGGCTGAAGTCGCCCTGATGGACGGGTGTGCCAGGCCATGAATGGCCTCTAAAACCTTACGCCGCAGGGCGGTCGGCACCACCGGGCGAGGGCGTGGGAGAGTAACGTCGCACCACAACTTGATACCCGTGGGGCCACACGCCACCTGCTCCAAACGCAGTCCCGAGGCTGTGGAGGCGTACACCGCAGCAGTTCCTTCCAGGCGCTGAGCCTCCGCTAGTTCCTGGAAATCCACCTGTCCCCCTACCACGGCTACGGAGGGAATGGCCGGCCGGGACAGGGCATCAGCAACGGCATTAAGCCTACCCGCAATATGACGGACATCGGTGGTGAACTCCGAAATCAGGGTGAGGTGCCGCTGCTGGCGAGCCGACCACGGATCAGAAACCTTAGAAAAAGCGAATGTTAGAGGTTTGTGATCCGTGTAGGCAACAAACGAGTGGCCCTCCAAAAAATAACAGAATTGGCGGACCGCTAAATAGAGGGCCAGGAGCTCCCTATCAAACGCACTGTATTTGAGCTCAGGTCGAGTGAGCTGCCGGCTGAAAAACGCCAGGGGCTGCCAGTGACCGTCGACCTGCTGCTCCAAAACCCCACCCACCGCCACGTCTGAGGCGTCCACCGTCAGAGCCGTGGGGGCGGAGGAGCGCGGGCCTGTTTGACCGCGACAAAAGCCGCCTCTGCAGCTGCGGACCATACCAACTCAGCGGGGTTACCCGCGAGGCATTGAAAAAGGGGACGCATGATCCGAGCTGCTGCAGGCACGAACCGGTGATAAAAGTTCACCATGTCCACGAATTCCTGCAGGCCCTTGATGGTGGTAGGGCGTGGAAAAGAGCGGACCGCGTCCACCTTAGCTGGCAAAGGAGTGGCACCGGCCGGTGTAACCCGGTGACCCAGAAAATCTACCGCTGACAGGCCGAATTGGCATTTGGACGGATGGAGAATCAGGCTGTGGTCTTGCAGCCTCTGGAATACCGTGCAGAGGTGGACAAGGTGCTCCTGGACCGAACGGCTGGCAACCAAAATGTCATCGAGGTAAATAAACACGAACGGCAAACCTTGACCCACACGGTCCATCAGACGCTGGAATGCCTGGGCCGCGTTTTAAAGACCGAAAGGCATGCGTAACCACTCAAACAACCCGAACGGAGTAATCGTAGCCGTCTTTGGAATGTCCGGCAGGTGAACCGGGATCTGATGATATCCCCGCACCAAATCGATCTTGGAAAAAATTGTCGCCCCCTCCAGGCTGGCTGAGAAGTCCTGTATGTGAGGGATCGGGTAGCGGTCCGGCCGTGTTGCCGCGTTGAGTCGTCGGAAATCCCCACATGGTCTCCACCCCCCAGATGCTTTGGAGACCATATGCAAAGGGGAGGCCCACGGACTGTTTGAAGGCCGAACAATCCCCTGCCTTTCCAAGTTGAGGAACTCCTCCCGAGCCATGGCCAGCTTGTCGGGTGGGAGGCGTCGTGCCCGGGCAAAAACCGGCGGCCCCTCAGTAGGGATGAAATGAACGACTCCATGCTTCTCGGAAGGTGCATCGAACCGCTGAACGAGGAGCTGCGGGAAGTCGGTGAGGACCGCATCAAACTGACCGGGAGCCGTAGTGATGGCCTGAATCGCCGGGCTGGGTGGGGCGGCAGGTGGAGGAGCAGCAGGCTCCGTACTGCTAGTCGAGGGTTGCAGGCCCCTCCCGCGGACGTCTGCGACCAACGAAAAAGCCCAGAGGAAGTCCGCGCCCAAAATGGCCTGGCCCACATCCGCAACGATGAAATCCCAACGGTAGGTCCTGGACTCGAAGGACAGGGACATGGCCCTTTTACCGTAAGTGCGGATGGGGCTGCCGTTCACCGCAATGAGGGGCGGGCCCTTCCCCCCCGCTTGAACTTCACAGTCGTAGGGGGGCACAATACTCACGACCGCTCCCGTATCAACCAGAAAGACGGTCCCGGTGCCTTGATCCGTAGCGTAGAGGCGGCAGTTACGGCCGATCGAGACTGCCTCTATATTCGACCGGCCGAGGCATTTCCCGGAAACGAGCATGGGGCCCTGCAACTTCGGGCCTCACTGCCCCACCGCTTATGGAAGAAACACCAGCCGTATCTGTGCGGCCCTGTTGCCTGCGCCCGCTGCCAATAAGCAGGTGCTGCAGCCCCTTCTTGGCGGGCTGACTGTGAGATGGCGGCCGATGCGCCGCCCTCTCGGCCGCTCAGCCGACTGCCGCTGGGCCTCGAGACCCGATTAACCGAGTCGTCTCGGGCGGGACGCTCCGTGACGAGCGCGTCGGCTTTCTCGGCGAACGCTACCGGGTCTTCCAACGAGACGTCCGCCAACACTAGCCTGACGTCTCTCGGCAGTTTCTCCCGAAAAGCCGCTTTGAAAACCATGCACGGCTGATGGTCGCCCACCAAGGTCAGCATCTCGGTCATCAACTCCGACGGTAGCCGCTGCCCCAGCTCTGGTAAATGGAGTAGCTTCAGAGCCCGCTGGTTCTGGCTCCAGCCAAAAGTCCTCAGTAGGAGCCTCTTGAGCCCCATATACTGCTGGGTTTGGGGTGGACTGGTCAGATACCGACCCACCCGCGCGGCCACCTCCGGCTGTAGACAGCTCACCAGGTGGTGGAACTTCTCCTGGTCTTCCTCCACCCTCTTAAGATGGAACTGGGATTCTGCTTGTACGAACCACAGGTGCGGCTGATGGGCCCAGAACGGCGGTAGGTGAACCTCGCTCGCGCTCGCTCCCACCTGTGACATGCTGTTGTGATCTTCAGCTCACGTCTCAAGGTCACCAATGTAGTGAGTCCGAAACCGGGTGATGTTGCCAACGGAGTTTATTCTGCAGTTCAAAACCCGTGACAAACCGCAACACACTTTAGTTCAGGACACACACTAACTACAACCTAATCTCTAGAGTTTGGCGCCAGACTGACTAATTCCCCGCGCTGCCGCACCTCGTGACCCGCCAGCCAATCCGAGGGTTCGAGACCCCCTGGCCAATCCGTATGTCCCTACAATCTACCCGATTTAGATCTTTTGTCGGTCGTGACACCAACTGTCTCAACTTTTCCACTCCCCTCACCTACTCTAACCTCCCCGCCTCTGAAAAAAACACCTCTAGCCACACCTTTCCATCTCCGCTTTCTGCAGGGACCGTCCCCTCCACAACTCCCTGGTCAACTCATCCCTTCCCACACAAACCACCCCCGCCCCAGGTACTTTCCCCTGCAACCGCAGGAGATGCAACACCTGTCCCTACACCTCCCACCTCGACTCCATCCAAGGACCACAACAGTCTTTTCAGGTGAGGCAGAGGTTCACTTGCACCTCCTCCAACCTCATCTACAGTATACGCTGATCCAGGTGTGGACTCCTATATATCGGCGAGACCAAGCGCAGACTCGGTGATCGTTTCGCTGAACACCTCAGCTCAGTCCACCTAAACCTACCTGATCTCCTGGTTGCTAAACACTTTCTATTCTATTCTACATGTTCCTTGGATCGCCATTTCCTTTATCCTGTTTTCACACATTACACTTCCTCATCTATGTATCTCCCTCTCCCCTGTCATCAGTCTAAAGAAGGATCTCGACCCGAAACATCACCCATTCATTCTCCCCAGAGATGCTGCATGTCCGGCTGAGTTACTCCAGCATTGTGTGTCCATCTTCGGATTAAACCAGCATCTGCAGTTCCTTCCAACACTTATGTATTTCTTTCCCTTGCAGATAAGGACTCACAGCCCAGTCCGTCTCTGGCACAGCCCTCCCCACCATCGGAAGCATCTACAAGAGGTGCTGCCTTAAGAAGGTGGCATATATCATCAAGGATCCCTACCTTCTCTTCTCACTGCCCTCTTCTCACTGCTTCCATGGGGCAGGAAGTACATAAACCTGATATCCCACACCATCAGGTTCAGGAACAGCTACTTTCCGACAATTATCAGGTTCTTGAACCAACCTGCACCACCCTAATCCTAACTCAACAGCAAAATACTACGACACCTCTTGCATTTCCATCAACTTGTTTTGTTTTCAAATTGTGTTTTGCCTTAGTGTTCTTTTTTTTTAACAGTCTTTTTTTTCTTTTCATAAAATGTTATGTGTAATTTATGTGTAATTTGTGTGTTCCCTGTGTTTGTCTGAGTCCATGCCTGTGATGCTGTAAGCAAGATTTCTCACTGTACCTGGACCTCCCCAGACTTGTGCATTTGACTTGGCTTGACTTGACTTGGTGTACAAGAATACGTACCTTAATTTCCTCCTTCTTAATCCAGACAGGAATCAGGCTGGTAGGGCTTTGCAGAAATAATAACCCTTCCTGACCGAGCTCACGAGATTTTAACCCATGGTGTCATCTGCCACTCCCCTGGTTACAGGAATTTATAAAAATGTAAATTAGTAATGGCTGGGTCTCTCAGTCCCTCAACACCAACAAGTTCTCAGAAGAAGGGCCTTGACCCGAAACGTCACCCATTCCTTCTCTCCAGAGATGCTGCCTGTCCTGCTGAGTTACTCCAGCTTTTTGTGTCTATCTTTGGTTTAAACCAGCATCTGCAGTTCCTTCATACACATTAAGCTGCAGTGGATGCTCATCAAATGTTTTCCAACGTTAAAACATTCATCACATCTTGGCGGATAATGCAACAAAATGTTCTGTTTGTCTTCCATCCAACTATTCCTGCTTCAACTGATCACTTCAGAGAAGGAAAAACACACAGTGACCAATGGGAATGCAGGATTCAGGGCCATTTGCTTAAAGAAAATCTTGCTGAATGTTACTTTTGATGAATGTCATTTTAATTTCTTTTGAACTGAGAATGCACCTGATTTTGATCAGACTTTCAAAGGAGAATTATCAGACTGAATGGGCCATTTGCAAATTTAAGCAAATTCTAGCATTTCTCCCAACATTGTACATCATTGGTAATGGTAAAGGCTACATTTATTCTCATCATTTATTGAATATTTTGTGTCTAACTTTTCAATCCCAATTACCATCAATAGAAAATGTATTTAGCACAGGGTTGCACCATAAATTATTATCATAACGGAGTTGGGATTGAATCCCACTCACTTCCTCTGCTGTCCCAGTTGTAATTTTCAAAAATTCTTTTTAAAATGGAGAGATCCCCACCAATAATTTTTCGAAATATCTTGTAGTGCTCTGGTGTTTCAGTTGGAAATGTATGTTTTCATAGGTTGATTTTTCGATAACTCCACATGTCAAACTGTGCCACTTTCTGTACCAACTTGCTGTTAATTGAGAGCATAGACAAAGCCCTTGGAACATTGTAAATATCTTGCAACATTGTTTTTCTCATCAGACTTTCAGAGGATCAAAAGGGTCTTCTCACAGTAGGAAGTTGTCACTGAAGTTGTTATGTCAATTGAGAGGACTGTAACAACTTGCGACAGAGTTTGTGGAGGGAAACAAACATGTGATGGTTTGAGTCGGCTTCCTTCTTTAGACCGATTGAGCAGGGTGAAAAGAGAGGTGGGGTGGTGTGGGGAAAAGTCTAGCACGTTTTAGGTGGATACAGATGACGGGGTGTGGGGGGTGATATACATATGGGTGGCGATAGAGACAAAGGATAGAAGTGAAGAAGAGACAAAAAGATTCAGATAAGAAAAAAACAGGAGGGAAATGAGAAAGGATATGGGTGGAATGAGCTGGGGAGGAATGGAGAGAGAGCGCGGCTTAAAGGGGCATGAATGGGAGATGGGTGGTGTAAGGAGTGGGAGAGGGTGGGAGAATATATGTGCACTGTGCAAGGGAGGGTTCCACAAGAAGAATAGGGCGGTAGGGGTTTATGGAGAATATAAGGATTTGGGTTGTCAGCTCCCCAAGCAAGATTTGAGGTATTGTTCTTCCAATTTACCCAGCCTGCTTTGTTCTGGCCTTTCCCTCCCTCCAGTTCCTTCTCCTCTACTTTCAGTCTGAAAAAAAAGTCCCGACCCAAAATGTCACTAATCCTTTTTACTCCAGAGATGCTGCCTGACCCGTTGAGTTACTCCAGTGCTTTGTGTCTATCTTCCAATGAGCGTCTGGCCTCACTCTGCCAATGGAAAAGCCCAAGGACAGAACGGCCAGTATTGGAATGAGAAGGTTCCATAATTAAAACTGGGAGATCCAGCAGACCTTGATGGACAGAGCGGGAAGTGTTTGGCAAAATGATCACATCTTCTAGGCTTGGACTTGCCAATGTAAACGAGGCCACATCGGGAGCACCTAATTTAGTTTAGTTTTGTGTCGTTTCGTTTAGAGGTACAGCGTGGAAACAGGCCCTTCGGCCCACCGAGTCAAAACCAATCAACGATCCCCACACATTAGCACACACTAGGGACAATTTACACTTATACCAAGCCAATTAACTTCCAAACCTGTACGTCTTTGGAATGTGGGGGGAAACCGAAGATCTCACAGAGGTCATGAGCAGAACATACAAACTCCGTACAGACAATGCCCATAGTCGGGATCGAACTCAATACAGACAGTGCCCATAGTCGGGATCGAACCCGGGTTCCTGGTGCTGCAGGCGCTGTAAGGCCGCAACTCTACCGCTGCGCCACCGTGCCACCCAGTAATAAACATATTTAGAAATGGTGCACTTGAACCTTTGTCTCACCTGGAAAGCCTGCTGGGTTCTTGGATGGAGCTGAGAGAGGAGTAACACTGGCAAGTTTGCAGTTGACACAAAGCTGGGTGGCAGTGTGAACTGCGAAGAGGATGTTAGGAGGTTGCAAGGTGACTTGGACAGGGTGCATGGCAGATGCAGTATAATGTAGATAAATGTGAGGTTATCCACTTTTGCGGCAAAAACAAGGAGGCAGATTATTATCTCAATGGTGTCCGATTAGGTAAAGGGGATGTGGAACGAGACCTTGGTCCTTGTACACCAGTCACTGAAAGTAAACATGCAGGTACAGCAGGCAGTGAAGAAAGCTAATGGCATGTTGGCCTTCATAACGAGAGGATTTGAGTATAGAAGGAGGTCCTTCTGCAGTTGTATAGGGCCCTGGTGAGATCACATCTGGGTATTGTGTGCAGTTTTAGTCTCCTAATTTAAGGAAGGACTTCCTTGCTATTGAGGCAGTGCATCGTAGGTTCACGAGGTTAATCCCTGGGATGGAGGGACTGTCATATGAGGAAATATTGGAAAGACTGGGCTTGTATTCACTGGAGTTTAGAAGGATGAGAGGGGATTTTCTCGAGATGTATAAAATTATAAAAGGACTGGACAAGCTCGATGCAGGAAAAATGTTCCCAATGTTGGGGGAGTCCAGAACCAGGGGTCACAGTCTAAGAATAAAGGGGAGGCCATTTAAAACTGAGGTGAGAAGAAATGTTTTCACCCAGAGAGTTGTGAATTTGTGGAATTCTCTGCCACAGAAGGCAGTGGAGGCCAATTCACTGGATGAATTTAAAAGAGAGTTAGATAATAGACAATAGACAATAGACAATAGGTGCAGGAGGAGGCCATTCGGCCCTTCGAGCCAGCACCGCCATTCAATGTGATCATGGCTGATCATTCTCAATCAGTACCCCGTTCCTGCCTTCTCCCCATACCCCCTGATTCCACTATCCTTAAGAGCTCTATCCAGCTCTCTCTTGAATGCATTCAGAGAATTGGCCTCTACTGCCTTCTGAGACAGAGAATTCCACAGATTCACAACTCTCTGACTGAAAAAGTTTTTCCTCATCTCAGTTCAAAATGGCCTACCCCTTATTCTTAAACTGTGGCCCCTTGAGATAGAGCTCTAGGGATATGGGGAGAAGGCAGGCACAGGTTACTGATTGTGGATGATCAGCTATGATCACAAAGAATGGCAGTGCTGGCTCGAAGGGCCAAATGGCCTCCTCCTGCACCTATTTTCTATTTTTATGTTTCTTTGAGTTTCCATCCACCCATATCACTCCTTGACACCATTTTTGTCTCCTTTTCAACACTTGCCTTTGTCACTATCTCCACCCATCTTCCACTCACACCCCATGACCTGTATCCACCTCTGACTTGCCAGGCATTTCCCATCCCCTTCTCCCCTTTCCTGCTTTCTCCACAGAACTGCAGTCAGTCTAAAGAAAGGTCCCGACCAGTAAAGCCATCTGCCCATTTTCATCCACTTCTGTCGCCTGACCCAATAAGTTCCACCAGCACTTTATGTTTTGTTCAAGATGCGAGCATCTGCAATCTCCTGTGACTCAGGCACAACCTCATGCAGATTATTTCTAACGGTGACTGTGTTGTGTTTTTGCAGTGTCGTCATACAGAATTAAAACCTCTGTTTGTGGCTTCAGTAGAATCGGCATGGGCTGCTGATTATGATTAAATGTAATTACTTTGTTGAAAACTTGTTGGCAAATGCGCAAGCAAAATAATTAATTCACTGTCCTTTTAGTTAATAAATGATTTCCTTGAAAAAAGTCATGTCTCACAGCTGTGAGGAAGGATCATATGTTTCACTGAATATATTTCTAACTTATTCTCGGATATTTTCCAGCAATCTTTCACATAGAATATTGAACAGTGGGCAGCGTCTCACCAGTAGAATTGCTGTCTTTCAGCTCCAGATATAGGCAGAATGTACAGAGTTTGACCATATCACCCCCGTCCTTTACAAACTCCACTGGCTCCCCATCCCCCAGAGAATCCAGTACAAAATCCTCCTCATGACCTACAAAGCCCTCCATAACCTGGCCCCATCCTACCTGACTGACCTCCTCCACAGGCACACTCCCACCTGCACCCTCCGCTCTGCTGCTGCCAATCTCCTATCCCCCCCATCCGGACCAAACTCAGATCCTGGGGGGACAGGGCTTTCTCCATCGCTGCTCCCACCCTATGGAACTCACTACCCCAAACCGTCAGAGACTCCTCCTCACTCACCACATTCAAAACATCACCGAAGTCTCACCTGTTCAGCACTGCCTTCAACCACTGAAGGTCACCTCACCCTCTGTCTCCTTTCTCTGTTCGTTTACTTATTTATCTATTTATTCACTTCCCTGTGTTCTTTAAATCCCTGTAAAGCGTCTTTGAGTGTTTGAAAAGCGCTATATAAATGTAATGCATTATTATTATTATTATTATTATTATTATTCTGCCTGTGACCGCGTGGGTTTCCTCTGGGTGCTCAGGTTTCCTCCCATACTCCAAAGACGTACAGGTTTGTAAGTTAATTGGCTTTGATAAAATTGTAAAATTGTCCCTGGTGTTTAGGATATTGTTTGTGTGCGGGGTTGATTGCTGGTTGCCGAGGACTCGGTGGGCCGAAGGGTCTGTTTCCATGCTGTGTCTCTAAAGTCTAAAAGTAATGTCTAAAGTAAAACACAGGAACAGACCCTTTGGACCGTGATGTCTGAACTAAACATCATGCCAAAATAAACTAATCCCTTTGCCTTATTAACATCCACTGCCCTACCCTCATTGATCATCTTTGTCACTTCCTCAAAAACTCAATCCATTTCGTAAGACATGACCTGCCATGGGCAAAGCCAAGCTGACTGTCGCTAATAACCTATTGGCTTTCAAATGCTAGCAAATCCTAATCTGAAGAACCCTCTCCAATAGTTTCTCTACCACTGTCATGAGGCTCACCGACTTAAAATTTCATGATAGACACAAAAAGCTGGAGTAACAGGAGAACAGGCAGCATCTCTGGAGAGAAAGAATGGGTGATGTTTCGGGTCGAGTCCCTTCTTCAGATTCTCTCTACTAAATTAAAGAAACAATATTTGCTACTCTCCAGTCTTCTGGGATCTCACCTTTGGCTGGAGAAGATTCAAAGATCTTCATCAAGGCTCGTGCAATCTTCTCTCTTGCCTCTCTTAATTTATCTACTTTAATGATTTTCAAAAGGACCAACACCACCTATTTCTTTATATCAAATTGCCCGAGCATATTTGTATTCCCCCACACTGATTTCTCTGCCCTCCATGTCCTTCTCTTTGGTGAATAGAGATGCAAAGTATTCATTTGGTTCTTCACTTACATCCTCTGACTCCAAGCATACATTCCTTCCTTTATCCTTGGGCAGTCTGACCCTTTCTCTCATTACCCTCTTGTGTTTTAATGTATATTGAAAAAGCCATGTGAGTTCCTTTAATTCGAAATGGTAGGCATCTGGGTAGTATTGTAGAGCAGAGGGATCTAGGAGTAGAAGTGCATGGTTCCTTGAAGGTCGAGTTGCAGGTAGATAAGGTGGTCAAAAATGCTTTCGGCACTTTGGCCTTTATCAGTCAGAGCATTGAGTATAGAAGTTGGGAGGTCATGTTGCAGTTGTATAAGACGTTGGTGAGACCGCATTTCGAATATTGTGTTGAGTTCTGGGCACCATGTTTCAGGAAAGATATTGTCAAGCTTGAAAGGGTTCAGAAAAGATTTACGAGGATGTTGCCAGGACTAGATGGTGTGAGCTATAGGGAGAGGTGAAGTAGGCTGGGTCACTATTCCATGGAGCGCAGGAGGATGAGGGGAGATCTGAAAGAGGTATACAAAATCACGAGAGGAATAGATCAGGTAGATGCACAGTCTTTTCCCCAGAGTAGGGGTATCAAGGACCAGAGAGGTTGAAGGTGAAGGGGAAAAGATTTAATAGGAATCCGAGGGGTAACGCTTTCACACAGAGGGTGGTGGGTGTATGGAACAAGCTGCCAGAGGAGATAGTTGAGGTTGGGACTATCCCATCATTTAAGAAACAGTTGTACAGTTACATGGATAGGACCTGTTTGGAGGGTAATGGACCAAGCGCAGGCAAATGAGACTAGGGTAGCTGGGACATTGTTGGCCAGTGTGGATGAGTTGGGCCGAAGGGCCTGTTTCCACATTGTATCAATCTATGACTCTATGACGATTTATTCACAAAATGTTGGAGTAACTCAGCAGGTCGGGCAGCATCTCGGGAGAGAAGGAATAGGTGACGTTTCGGGTCGAGACCCTTCTTCAGACTGATGTCTGACTCTATGACTATGACTCTGTGACTCGACTCACTAATAACATTTCATGGTCCCATGTGGCCCTTCTATTTCCTCCTCCTATTCAGGACAAGCATAGTCTGGTCCTCGTCTTCCGCTTCCCTCAGCTACCACAGTCAATGCAATTTCCAGCACCTTTGCTGAGAGTCAGTCTACCACGATACACAAATTCTCCTCCCCCTCTCCTTTCAACATTCTGAAAGGGCCATTCATTTTCTGACTCCTCTTTCTGTTCAGCAACTACTCTGTGCCTCATGCCTCTTTCCGATGTAAGTTGTAGTCATTCACCAGTGCCCTCTCCACCATCCATAGACCTGGCATGCCCTTCCAGGTGAAGACGTGATCTACTGTACTTCCTCCAATCCTCCAATTGCATTGGATAGTCGCTTTGTGGTCACCTCCTTGTGGAAGAAACCAAATGCAGGTTGGATGTAAAAGACACATCTCTTTTAAACTTTGCTCCTCTCACCTTAAAGGTAAGCCCTCTAATATTGGATACTTCCATCCTGGGAGATACAGAGGACATCACAAATTAGTGATGAGATTGGATGGCGGGGGCAGCATGGTGGCACAGCGGTAGAGTTGCTGCCTTACATCGCCAGTGCCCCGAGTTTGATCCTAACCACGGGTGCTGACTGTATGAAGTCTGTACGTTCTCCCTGTGACCGCATGGGTTTTCTCCCAGTGCTCAAGTTTTCTCCCACTTTCCAAAGACATACAGGTTTGCTGGTTAATTGGCTTCAGTAAAAAATTTAATTGTCACTTGTGTGTAGGATAGTGATAGTGTACAGGATGATCACTGGTCGGCATGGACTCGGTCGGCCGAAGGGCCTGTTTCAGACCGATCTGTCTGAAGAACGGTCTCGAGCAGAAACATCCATCATTTCTTCTCTCCAGAGATGATGCCTGTCCCGCTGAGTTACTCCAGCACTTTGTGTCTACCTTCGATTTAAACCAGCATCGGCAGTTCTTTACTACACATTTCCTCGACAAAATTCCTCTTTATCACAGAATTGTTCAGGTCGTCTAACTGTAATATTAGCTTAGATTTCCTCTCTCCATTGGTACTGTCTGACCTGAGAGGCATGTCCTGGCGTCTAACCTTTTACAACATTTACATTCCTTCGTCTGTATTCTTATTCTCTAATTGCCCTCGTTTCAAAGACCATGCTCTCTTTCTCTTCCCGGTTGACCCATTGATCCACTGGCCTCATGACCTAGTCCCCAGAGCAACCCTCACCTCGTGCTTTCAGAGATATTTCACCTTTCCTGTCCATATTTCCCTCAACTTTGGCTGCAACGTAATATTAACCTTTTTTCTGGCCTTCCCAGCCCTGACAAAGGTGTCTTCAAACTGAAATGTCAGCTCAGTTTCTCCTTCTGTACATGGTGCCTGACCACTTGATTGTTTACAATATTTTCTGCTTTTACCTTGAAATTATTGTTGGTTCTTCAGCGAGAGTGAAAGTTGTTTCTGGGTATATCAGAAAGAAAGTGGTGTAGCGACCATAGAGAATGGTCCAGGTCGTCGAACCCTCGGATTGGCCAGCGAGGTCACGTGGGAACGCGACCATGGGGATTGGTCCAGGAAACGACATCGCTGATTGGCCAGCGATGCCAGGTGCGCGTTTGGCGCCCGATTTAGGCAGTTCGGCGAAGTCTTCAAGGAAGACAGTAAGTTTATATTGGTTGTCCTGTAACTTGTTGTTTTGATTCTGTATTCGTGTATTGCGGCTGCAATAAACTTCGTCTACAACTAGCAAGTTTCGGACTCGCCATAGTGGCAAAAACTTTCATTTCTTTTTTTCCAAGCTGCTGCAGTGTCAAGTTCAATTAGTGAGCACAGCAATGTGAAGTGCAAGCAGTGCTATAGATTTATTTCTGTAGGGTTGGCAGTCCACAAATATTTTCTCTCATTACTGCAGCATCAGTCGGCCTTGCAGTTTTAGTGGGTACAGCACGTGCTTGAATTTATTGGAGGGAATTGACCACAGATTTATCATTCTGTAAGTTCTTCAGTGGTTTATTTTATCTGTCTGTTGGGTAGCAGATAGCCCGGTATGATTATGATTTGTGCTAGCAGGAATTGTCACTGGCAGCACAGCTGCTGCCTTACAATGCCAGAGACACAGATTTGATCATGACCTTGGGTGCTGTCTAACATTCTATGTTTTCTCCGGGTGCTCCGATTTCCTCCCACATCCTAAAGATCAGCTTTGTAAGATAATTGTCCTCTGTAAATTATCCCAAGTGTACAAGCAGTTTGTGGGAAAGTGGGATAATATGGTATTAGTGTGAATAGGTGATCAACGGTCGGTGTGGACTCAATGGGCCGAAGGGCCTGTGTTCATGCTGAATCTCTAAACTAAACTAAACTAATGTTGACTCACATCCTTCTGGAAGCAGAATTGGTCTAACAGAATCCCTTAACATTTATTTCCCCGCACATATGGACGGTGTAGTTTTCGAGTTTGTTCTAAATGGTTTTGGCTGCCCCTTTAAAAACTGTTCAATTTTCATATTGATGTCTTCTTTGGAAATCTCTATTTTCAAAAGTAATGCAAAACACACCAGGACTGCTGGACTCTTGCCATTTCATCGCAGCCTCTCAAATCAATTTCCACATTTTCAACACAATAACGCTACCTCAATAACTGAAACTCATGTTTGTTTGTTTGTTTGTTCCTGAACTGCAGCCAAAACGGTACACGATAGCGTGACAATTTTAGGCCCACCTTACACACCATCATCCCTTCGGTGCTAATGGAAGAAGTTTCATTGAAATCGGTTATATTTTTTAAGTTATTCACATCTATCTCCTAGGGAGGGAGGGAGGGAGGGAGGGAGGGAGGGAGGGAGGGAGGGAGTGGGATGGAGGGGGGAGTGAGGGAGGGAGGGAGGGAGTGAGGGGGAGGATAAGGGGGGGTTCAGAGGGATAGAGTAGGGGGTGGGGAAGGGGGAGGGGGGAGGGGGAGGGAGGAATGGGTGGAGGGGAGGGGGAGGGGGAGGAGGGGGAGGGGGAGGGGGACGGGAGGGGGAGAGGGGGGAGGGGAGGGAGGGGAGGGAGGGGAGGGTGTTGCACCAATGCAGGAGAGGTTTAGGCCCAACGGGTCCACTTGGTCTAGTTATTTTTAAACCATGTATCTGTTTCCTTGCACTTCTTTAAAATTGAGTTCCACCACATGTTTACACATGTTTTCACTCTTAGCGGTAGCATTAACTTTAGACGTTAAAGATCCAATGTGGATACAGACCCTTTGGCCCATCGAGTCCACGCTGACCAGCAATCACCCCGAACACTAGCACTATCCTACACAATCGGGACAATTTACAACTTGCTGAAGTCTATTAACCTACAAACCCTGTACGTCTTTGGAATGTGGAGGACCCAGAGAAAACCCACAGTCACAGGGAGAATGTACAAACTCCATACAGACAGTACCCAGAGTCAGGATCAAACCCGGGTCTCTGACTCTACTGCTGCACCACAGTGCCACCCCTAATAGATCCTCATAATTCCATTTAGTTCATACAATCTCAGTGAGATTTAAATCTTTCTTTCTGCTGTTGTCGACAAAGAATCCCAGTCACAGAAGACTTAATTTGGAAAAAAAGCTGGTAAGCCTTATTTTCTGGACATGCCTCATGATTTTAAAAGTTTGTTTGGATAATTGTAGGATTCATTTGCTGAAGTATTCCCAAATGTTTAACCTCCAAGTTTTCCTGAAATAGCAAGGAAAGAAAATCCCTCTCCGGTAAAAATTCCACTTTGTTCATTTTTAGATATTGTGAAGATAATTCGACTGCAGGCCATTAAATCGGGTTACTACTTGACGTATGTTGATAAAAACTCTGTAGTGCTTGCTGTTATCTCTTTTCTTATTGAAATGAAGCACATATTACCTTTGTATAAAAATAATAATGAAATATATCCAGCAATATACATATAAAATGATCTATTTTTAATTAAAGAGAAACATTGACAACCACACCAATGTTGCAAAGGGGCGAAATCATTGATGTTTAAGAGGCTGTTAAATAGGCACATCAATATGCAAGGTTTGGAGAGTTATTGATAATGTGAAGCCAGAGGAGATTAATTTAACAGCATGGACATTTTAGACCGAAGGGTCTGTTGCTTTGCTGCACTGTTCAATGTTTTATGTTCTATAACTTATCAGCAGTTGCACACAGAGAAGTTGGAATTTCCCCACCAACATTTATAAATCTGTGGAGTTTTTTTTTTCTACCAAAGATCATGAACTGATCCATGAGAGGAGGTATCACAAAATGCTGGAGTAACTCAGCGGGTCAGGCAGCATCTCTGGAGAGAAGGAATGGATGCACCCTTCTCTCCAGACCCGCTGAGTTACTCCAGCATTTTGTGATACCTTCGATTTGTACCAGCATCTGCAGTTATTTTCCTACAGATCTATGAGAGGATGCATTTAACACTCTACCAAAATATTGGTGCATGATAAAGCAAATATGTAACAAGCTTAGCCAGCAAACTTAATACAAGCTTCCAAAGAATATTGTAGATGCAAAGGTGCCTGTGCATAAATATATACTCTAATGGTTACATTATTCAGAATTCTGAGATTTATGGCAGTCATCCAAGACACATTTTTGGAAACAACTTTAACTTACAACTGGATGGATGAGGCCTACTTTTATGTACCAATAAATAATATCCACATAGCGCTCAGCTCTTCACAATTGATTCTTCTGATATTTCTAACGTTAAGCACATTTGCACAGGAACATACTAGGGAACTGAGTGTAAATGCTGAGCCCAAGGTCAATTATATAAGTCAATTATATGTTGGCTTTTTATTTATTATCATCAGGTGGTTTAGTTTCATTTGAGTAGGTATTCAACTAAGCGGCTGAAAATGATTTGGATGTGGAAGAAAGTGGGGAACGTGCCTTTCCGCCCGATTCCCATTTTTACATTAAATATAAGCCACATTGGCTGAATCCATGATCTGTTGTTGAGAAGGTTGAGGAAATCCATGAACTGTATTCCAGGGAAAAGCCAATGTAATGAGTCTTCAGTTCACTTTCCCCTTTACCCATGGGTGTGCAGTTTACCAGGGAGTACAAATACTTTGGAATTTACCTGGACAGTAAACCGGACTGGTCCAGGACTGCTGGGGCCCTGTGGAAGGAGGGACAGAGCTGGCTGTACTTTTTGAGAAGGCTCCGCTCCTTCAACGTCTGCAGTAAGATGCTGCAGATGTTCTACCAATCGGTGGTAACCAGTGCCATCTTCTTCACTGCTGTGTGCTGGGCAGCAGGGCGGGGGGTGCAGACGCCAATAGGATCAACAAATTCATCAGGAAGACTGGCTCCGTCCTGGGGGCGGAGTTGGATTCCTGGGAGGTGGTCTTGGAGGGGAGGATGCTCCTCAAACTGCAGAGCATCCTGAGCTCCCTCCCTCCATGACACAGTGGTCAACCTGAGGAGAACCTTCAGCAATAGACTGGTTCCACCAAGATGCAGCACAGAACGCCACAGCAGATCCTTCTTCCCTGTGGCTTTCAAACTGTGCAACTCCTCCCCCTTCTGTCGTGGGGTAGACTGACTCCCCACCCCTCTCTCCCTCCCCAATCTTCGCACATCCCCAATCCTTTCCACTTGTCACTTTAATTTCATGTTTCATCCATTTTGTGTTTTTATGACTTTTGACAGATCAATTTCCATCCTGGGATAAATAAAGTTCTATCGTATTGTATCGAGAGTGAATAGATCAGGTCGATGCACACATTCATCCAGAGTAGGTGAATTGAGGACATAGGTTTAAGGTGAAGGGAAAAAGATTTAATAGGAATCTGAGGGGTAACTTTTTCACACAAAGGGTGGTGGGTGTAAGGAACAAGCTGCCAGAGGAAGTAGTTGAGGCAGTGACTATCCCAACATTTAAGAAACAGCTGAACAGGTACATGGATGGGACAGGTTTGGAGGGACATGGACCAAATGCGGGAGGTGGGACTAGTGTAGCTGGTACATGTTGGCCGGTATGGCCAAGTTGGTCCGAATGGCCTGATTCCACACTTTATCACTCTATGACTCTATGACCCGCACCAGGGATGCCCGAGGAATGATTCAAACCAATTTTGCAGGCTTCTGATCTGTGAAATTAAACTATCTTGTTTCCAATTCCAACCTATGAAATCAAACAAAGAAGTTACAACGGGACCCCACCACTGGCCATATCTTCCCATCCCCTCCCCTCTCTGCGTTCCGCAGAGACCGTTCCCTCCGTAACTCCCTGGTCCACTCGTCCCTTCCTACCCAAACCACCCCAACCTCGGGCACTTTCCCCTGCAACCGCACGAGATGCAACACCTGTCTCTTTACCTCCCCCCTCAACTCCATCAAAGGACCCAAACAGTCTTTCCAGGTGAGACAGAGGTTCACCTGCACCTCCTCCAACCTCATCTATTGCATCTGCTGCTCTAGATGTCAACTTATTTATATCGGCGAAACCAAGCGCAGGCTCGGCGATCGCTTCGCTGAACACCTGCGCTCGGTCCGCATTAACGCAACTGATCTCCCGGTGGCCCAGCACTTTAACTCCCCCTCCCATTCCCAGTCTGACCTCTCTGTCATGGGCCTCCTCCAGTGCCATAGTGAGGCCCGCCGGAAATTGGAGGAGCAGCACCTCATATTTCGCCTGGGCAGTTTGCAGCCCGGTGGTATGAACGTCGACTTCTCCAACTTCAGATAGTTCCTCTGTCCCTCCCTTCCCCTCCTCCTTCCCAGATCTCCCTCTATTTTCCTGTCTCCACCTATATCCTTCCTTTGTCCCACCCCCGACATCAGTCTGAAGAAGGGTCTCGACACGAAACGTCACCCATTCCTTCTCTCCCGAGATGCTGCCTGACCTGCTGAGTTACTCCAGCATTTTGTGAATAAAAAGAAGTTACATTTCTACCCTACTTAAAAAAAACATAGTACGAGGGTAACTCAAGGGGTGAGGCAGCCTGTGTGGAGGGAATGGAAAGGTGACATTTCGGTTTGAGACACTTCTTCAGAACCAAAACGTCACCTACTTCAACAGATGCTTGAAGATAACTTGTTAAGTTACTCCAGCACTTTATGTTTCTTTTTCAAGATTCCAACATTTTGTTTTAGATTTAGAGATACAGCGCAGAAACAGGCCCTTCGGCCCACCGGGTCCGCGCCGCCCAGCGATCCCCGCACATTAACACTATCCTACACCCACTAGGGACAATTTTTACATTTGCCCAGCCAATTAACCTACAAACCTGTACGTCTTTGGAGTGTGGGAGGAAACCGAAGATCTCGGAGAAAACCCACGCAGGTCACGGGGAGAACGTACAAACTCCGTACAGTGCAGCACCCGTAGTCAGGATCGAACCTGAGTCTCCGGCGCTGCATTCGCTGTAAAGCAGCAACTCTACCGCTGCGCCACCGTGCCGCCCCCTTCTTTAGCAGTAGGAGTTTAATAATCTCATCCAAAACTAATGTGCCTTTTTTCGACTGATAAACACGGTTACTCTACAGAGTGCAGCTCCTTTGCCGTTCCTTGTGCCTCCAGTCCATCCTAATTAACACTGACTCTCCAATTCTGCGACAGATTGCAAGTCCTGTTTTTGTTTTGTCGTGACCATGAAGCTTCATTGGTAAAGTCTGGGTCTAAATTTACTTTTTGCCTCTGCGTTTACTCCTCTTAATTATTTTATTTTCATAAGTTCATAATTGATAAGAGCAGAGTTAGCAATTCAGCCCATCAAGTCTACTCTGCCATTCAATCATGACTGTTATATCTTTCCCTCAACCCCATTCTCCTGCCTTCTCCCCATAACCCCTGACACCCATGCCAATCAAGAATCTATCTATCTCTGCCTTAAAAATATCCACTGACGACCTCCACAGCCTTCTGTGGCAGTAAATTCCACAGATGCACCACCCTCTGACAAAAGAAATGTATCCTCATCTCCTTCCTGAAGGAACATCCTTTAATTCTGAGGCTATGGTCCTAGACTCTCCCACTCGTGGAAATATCCGCTCCACATCCAATAACCAGGCCTTTCACTAAGTTTCGATGAGCCCCCCCCCTCCTCATTTTACATTCAAACGGCATTGCAACAGAGCAACAACATGGGTAAATGTTTTAAAACTTGCTGAATGTCAGTGTTTAAATTCTTATCTTAATACCACAGTCACTTACATTTCCATTTGCCGAAGAAAGGAAATTATCTGCCTGGGAAGCCGATGCTGCTGGCTTAAACCAAGCCAATAATTCCATGACCAAGATTCTGATTTAAAGATAAATAATAGATAAACAAAATGAGCTGCACTCTGTAGAGTAACCATATTTATCAGTCGAAAAAAGGCACATTAGTTTTGGATGAGGTTATTAAACTCCTACTGCTAAAGAAGATAGAAGTAAATATCCTTCCAAACTCCGCTTCCCTAGTGGGGAAGATCAGGGTGCTGTAATAATATAATGTTAACATATCCTAACATATCATAGACTAAAACTGAGTATGGCAAAAACCACCACAAACGGCCTTTCACCTGAACAACAAGGAAGCTCAACGCCAGCTAACTGTCACCCTCAGTGGGTCACCCCTACCCTACAACCCATTTCCTACATATCTCGGGGTGAAACGAGATCGGCAGCTGACCTACAAGCAACACCTTGAAGCTCTCTGTGCTAAAGTCTCGGCACGGAACAACCTCCTGCGTTGCTTGGCCGGATCGTCATGGGGCGCCAGGACATCTACTCTTTGAACCAGTGCTCTTGCACTCGTGTACAGCGCCGCTGAGTACGCCGCCCCAGCATGGAGCCGCAGCGCTTATACCAGCAAGCTAGACGCCATCCTCAACGACACCATGCGGATCATCACTGGCTGCCTAAGCCCTACTCCGATGGATCTCCTGTCGGTGCTCGCAGGTATCGCACCCGCCAAGCTTCGCAGAGAGTTCTTCACTCATAGGCTGGTGTGCAAGGCCCCATCGGATGCCAAACATCCTTTGCACCACCTCGCCCAGGATTCACAGCAACTGGGACTTCAACGCCTGTCATCTCGTCACCCTTTCTCCCGTCATGCAGCGACCCTCTGTGGCTCTGGTTTCAACATACTAGGAGCATGGAGAACCAGCTGGGAACAGACATCGCCACCTCCTCAATTCACTGTCACACCGAACAGCCCCACCCGGCTCGGACATGCCCCGCAAAGAGTGGGTCGCCCTGAACCGGCTCCGCACAGGGGTCGGCCGGATCATTGCCAACATGCATCCTTGGGGGTTGCGTTCATCAGCACCTTGCGTGTGTGGAGCAGACCAGGAAACAGCGCAGCACATCATTTTTGACTGCCCTGTCCTCCGTCCCCCTGGTGGAGGGATAGACCTCACGGCCCTTGACAACAGTACATTGCACTGGCTGCAGCGCCTGGAGGGCGTTACATAATTTCTGCTGCCTCAAATGTAAGAAGAAGAGTGTTAACATAGGTATTAGGTTGGGATATAGTGAAAGTGTAGATCCATTGTATTGAACTATTTATCATCAAATATCTACTGTACCAAGCAAAAACTGGTTCAGTGCAGATTCGGCTTCCAGCCCCGGTGATAAACGATGAAGAGGGTTACTTGCTGCTCCACACACAGTTGATTACTTAAATTATCTTCCCATTTTCCACCATATCGATAAGATTCACCACATGTGCTTGGATGCATAATTCTATGCAGTTTGGTTTGGTTTAGTTTATTTTATTTTAGTGATACAGCATGGAAACAGGCCCTTTGGCTCATTAGTGCATTAGCGATCCCCATGCACTAGCACTATCCTACACAGCAGGGACAATTTACAATCTGTACCAAAGCCAATTAACCTACAAACCTGTACGTCTTTGGAGTGCGGGAGGAAACCGGCGCACCTGGGAAAATCCACGTGGTCACGGGATGATCGTGCAAAGTCCGTACGTATAGCACCCGTAGTCAGGATCGAACCCAAGTTTCTGGCGCTGTAAGGCAGCAACTCTAATGCTGGACCACTATGCTGTCCCGTTATTAATACGTTTCAGAGACAAGTTGCTGAACTCTGCACTATCACAGGAAGTTCTAGGGAGAAGTTAGACATTTCAAGAACCTTCTCAGTAAAGATGTGGTTAAAGGGCCTGTCCCACTTAGGCAATTTTTTAGGCGACTGCCGGCGACTGTCAAAGTGGTAGCAGATCGCCAAATTTTATTTTACCCTACGACAATGACCACGACAATGCCAAGTCAGGTTGGGGTTGCACCGTCTTCAGAAACATCGCAAAATTCCAACGCTTATCAATGCTTCTCCGGCTTCTTAATTTTTGCTGAAATCACTGACAAGTCGGTAATTACTTGAGAGTTTTGAAATATAACATCTTTCCCGGGTTACTTGAAAGCCAAGCTTCACGGTACCAAGGCATAAACTGAATTGACTTCCAGGTTACTAATAGCAGTATTAAGAAATTTAATTTTAAAAGTGGTTGAATGGATTTTTGTGCGGAGTGTGGGCATTCTTTGAAAATGTACGGGAGATGCATATCTGGTTTTGGGTTGCATATCTGGGTTGGGAGCCTACTTTAAATGTAATCGCTAATGGCCATAAACATCCTGAAAATTCCCACGCTTACCTGACCGTCAAACTGTTGCCTCCAATCTACCTGTCAAATGTCCTGACAGTAAATAAATTGGTTAAACACAAGTATTTTATGGTATCTTCAAATGACTTTACTTAATTTAATATTACGTGGTTCTAAATGCATCTAAGACAACCTAGCAACCTGGGGACAGCATGCGACAGCGCCCGCAATAAGCAATGATACCTGGCGACAAGCCAGCTGTCGCCGAGAAATTTCACTCCGGTTGATTTCTCAGCGATTCGCTGAGATCCACTATGATCATGCCCGCGACACCCCGGCGAACTGTCGGCGACAGCCTAGTCGCCGGTAGTCGCCTTAAAATCGCCTAAGTGGGACAGGCCCTTAAGGGAATATATTGTCCTAATATCTCAGTCCAGCACAAGATTGGTGGAAACCAATATTTTCAGCCATTTTTATACTCTTCCTTGGGCATCTCTTCAACACCTGATTCCTGTAGAAAGTCTATACAGCTTTGACTTCAAAAGCAACTAAAAGTCAAATAACAATTGAATAAAATAGCATATATGCTTCCAACTTTTTAAGACAAAGTTGCTCTAAGCAGGTAGACCAGACTACCAAATATTGACCCCCATCTACATTTCACGCTGCCTCGGGATAGCAGCCAACGTAATCAAAATACTTTCCCACCCTGTCATTCCTCCTTCATCCTCGCCTCTCTTCCCCTCTGTTATCAGCCATCTGAATGGCCCTTCCATAAGCTAGGGCACCGTCCAATTCTCCTCTAACCCATTGTGGACAATGGACTTAGTCACTGAAATGGTTATGCTACAATGCTGAGACCTACATACAGCACTCTGTACCTTTCTCTTTGCTCTACCCATTGTATTTCAGTTTGGCTAGATTATATTTATGTATCGTATTCTCTGATTTGTTTGGAAAACATGCAAAACAAAGCTTTTCACTGTAACACGGTACACTTAACAATAATAAACATGAACCTAAACCTAAAGAATGTATTAAAAAACTATTTTCTTAAGTAATATTAAAAAGAGATGATAACTCTGTCGCAGCAAATTTAAGTTGTGATTTTAAGTCAGCTTAACTCAACAAATAAAAAGATGTAAGACTGTCCTTTTGAAAAAAAAACTTGTGTGATTCAGCTATTCGTTTCAATGGGTGGGAAAGATAAGTATGCTTGAACTTTAGAACAAGTTTTGGGCCATTACAACTGTGCAAACCTCAGAGGCTCATAAACTGAATAATCTTCCACCTTCATCTTTGGTGGGAAAAGGTTAATCTATTTTATTTATTGAAGAACCAAGATGAAGGACTCACATTGAGAGCAAGGAAATGATTGTTTGATGATTATAAGGAAAAGGAGAGGACATTTCAAAAGAGAGGTGGCCTTTAGCATGTTGTTGAAATCAAGATGGTGATGAGGTTGCTGAGACGGTCCTTGAAGTGTTCAGTTTTGGTCACCTTGCTATAGGAAAGATGCCATTAAACTGTGGTGTTGCCAGGATTCCAGGGCGTGAGCTATAGGCAGAAGTTGGGCAGGCTGAGACTTTATTCCTTGGAGCGCAGATGAGGAAAATCAAGAACTAGAGGGCATAGGTTAAAGTGAGAGGGGAAGGATTTATAGGAACCTGAGGCTTTGATTTATAGGAGCCTGAGGCTTTAGACTGGCGATACAGCACAGAAACAGGCCCTTTGGCCCACTGACTTCACACTGACCAGTACACTGACCCCTTACACTATCACTAGACACACACCAAGGACAATTTCCAATTTTACCGAAGCCAATTAACCGACAAACCTGTATGCCTTTGGCATGTGGAAGGAAACTGGAGCACCCGGAGAAAACCCACATGGTTAGAGGGAATATACAAAACTCTGTAGAGACAGCACCTGTAGGCAGGATCGAACCCAGGTGTCTGGTGCTGTAAAGCAGCAGCTCTACCGTGGCGCTACTGTGCCACCCCTGAACTAGCAACCCTTTTAACACAAAGAGAGGGGGTGTGTGTGTGTGAATATGGAATGAGCTGCCAGAGGAGGTAGTTGAGGCAGGTGCAATAACAACAGTTAGAAGACATTTGGACAGGTACACAGATAAGAAAGGTTTCGAGAAATAGTGACCTATTGTGGGTAGATAGGGGATCTTGGTTGGCATTGACGAGTTTGGTCAAACAGCCTGTTACTGTGCGGCACAACCTCAGCAACTCCCACCGGCATATCTGTGGAATGCAGGAGGAAGCCTGAACCCTGGAGGAAACCCAAGCAGGATCGCACTTGGATCTCTGGTGCTGTGAGGCAGCAGGTCTACCGCACACACAGAGAGCAGTGACACTGAGACCCTGGAGCTGAGAGGAAGCAGTGTGGCTTTGCCATACTCCCTTGCCCTGCCACTCCTACATCTGAGATAGACAAAAGCAGCAATACTTTTTTTTTTCAAATACTTTATTCCAAAATCAAAAACAAACATACAAAGTCGTAACGCGATCGAATCAAAAGCTGCCAGTATCGGCAGTTTATAAACAAAACAATTATCAAATTAAAATTCCGACAACTTTGTCAATAATACATTCAACCTCCCGCAGCGACCAGCGTTCACGGAAGGACTCCAACGTCCCCGTGGACACCGCGTGTTCCCTCTCCAGGGACACGCGAGCGCGGACGTAACCCCGGAAAAGGGGCAGGCAGCCGACCCCTATGAGGCCGTCGACTACCCGCTGCCTGGACCCGCAAATGGCCATCTTGGCCAGGCCCAGGAACTATCAGACAGGGAGACTCCTTCCTCCCTCCCGACTCTCCCTCCTCTGTATCGGGTGACGAAAAATCAGGAGCGTCGGGCTAAAATAGAGCTAAAATTTGAGGAGCAGCTCTTTCAGATACTCGAACACGGGCTGCAACCTCTCACAGTGTTTATACAAATGGTACATGGTCTCTTCCTCGCCGCAGAAGTGACAGGCAGCTGGCGAGTCCGTGAACCAGCTCAAGTACCTGTTGCAGGCCATGCTTTTATGTAACACGTTCCACCCCAGGTCCCCGATGTAAAGGGGGCGGACTCCCTTATAGGGAGATTTATTCACAAAATGCTGGAGTAACTCAGCAGGTCAGGCAGCATCTCGGGAGAGAAGGAATGGGTGACATTTCGGGTCAAGACCCTTCTTCAGACTGATTTGTACCAGCATCTGCAGTTATTTTCTTATACCCCTTATAGGGAGACCTCCACTGGGGACCGCCCCCACCGTCAGGTGGTAATACGGACCGCCAGGGCGTGTCCGGACGGAAGACGAGGCCGAGGAAATGGAGAGTGTGCAGGAGCAGCCTGTACAATACGTGCCTCTTCGCATCACAGAACGGCATGCTGGGCGTCTCGGAAAGGCGGCTAGCAACAATACTATGGGAGCACTTCCAAGTTCCTCTCCAGTGGACACTCTCCCGGCTTGCACCAGTTCTATGTTATCCCACTTTCACATCCTACACACTAGACACTGTTGCTTTATTGTTGTTCAGTTACCAAAATGAAACACACGGAATTCGCTATAATAATGAGAGGTGAACGCTCTTAGATGAGGGAGTTGGAGCTGCATAATCTCATCTGCTGCGGTGTAGATTCCAATGACCAATTCCTTAAATATTTTGTTATCGTTTGCTGTTTCTGAATTGTTGGTTATTTTAGGATCAAATGTTTTCCAGTATCTCAGTGATGTCACTGATGGCAGATATGAGTGTCTCTGTGGGAATGATAATAACAGCAGTCATTATATCCATTCGGGAATCAAAAAGGAAATTACAGTATGTCTACTTTCTCTTTGGTACATTCGTACGATGGGCAAGCTTCCACCTTGGCTCAGTTGTTCATTTGTTTTCATCTTGTCACTAGGTCGGTGTATGGACTGTGAATTGTGCAGGCTAGACCAAAACATGGCCATTTATATTTCACCTGAACAAATTATTTTAGTGCGGCACAGCACTGCAGCGGTAGAGCTGCTACCTCACAGTGCCAGAGATCCGGGTTCCATCCTGGCTACGGGTGCTGTCTGTATGGAGTTTGTACGTTTTCCCTGTCATCACATGGGTTTTCTCCGGTTTCCTCACACATTCGAAAGACGTGCAGGTTTGTAGGTTGATTGGATTCAGTAAATTGCCCCTAAGTGTGTCAGATGTGAAAGTGGGATAACATAGAACTAGTGCACAGGTGATCGGTGGTTAGCGTGAACTCGGGGGCCCTAGGGCATGTTCCCACTCTGTATCTCTTAACTGAAACGCTCTAAACTAATTGGGGATAAGTTCAACTTTAATTAGTCACGTAGATCAACAGGAAATTGAAGTGTTCCAAGAGCTGGACTAACTCCAGCATGCATCTGAAGGCATTGGAAAAAATATCACCAATCCTGCCTCTACAGAAAGCACCAAGTTCACTGAAAGGGCAAGTAACTGTGGAATTCTCTGCCTCAGAAGGCAATGGAGGCCAATTCTCTGAATGCATTCAAGAGAGAGCTAGATAGAGCTCTTAAGGATAGCGGAGTCAGGGGGTATGGGGAGAAGGCAGGAACGAGGTACTGAGTGAGAATGATCAGCCATGATCACATTGAATGGTGGTGGTGGCTCGAAGGGCCGAATGGCCTACTCATGCACCTATTGTCCATTGTCTTGGGAGGAGCCAGCGCTGCCGTTGCAGCTGCAGCTGCGGCTTGCCTGCAGTCCGTCTGTCTTTTGTGTTTTTTGTTGTTTTTGTCTGAATTGTAGTGTTAATATGATGTAGTGTTGTATGTTATGTTTTGGGGGGGGGGGGGGGTGGGAGGGAACGGGAACTGTAACATTCTCTCTCCCGAACGGAGACGTGACCTTTGTTCTGTGTCGTGTCTCCGTTCCCGTTGCGGCCTACCACCGGCCATGCACCTGGGACCACCTGCGGCTCTGGTTCGCAGAGCCCGCGGTCCGGACTCACCACCTGCGGCGCTGGCTGCCTGCGGATGCTGCGGGAACGGCTGCGACTCGTCTCCGGAGGCTCCGGCGTGGGCCGCGTGGACGTCGGAAGCCCGCAGGCCCCTGGGTGGGGGCCGACATCGGGAGCTCCGGCAGCGGCAGAGGCAGCGTGTTCGCCTGCCCCGAATCGCGGGGCTTGGGTCGGCCCGCAGCGGACCTTTCACCATCCGGCGCGGCCTGAAATAGGCCGTTGACCTTTCACCGCCCAGCGGGGGCTTCAATATCGGGAGCCCCGACTGCCCCGACGTGGCAACTCCAACAGCCTGACCGCGGGACAAGACGGCAGGGAAGAGAAAAAGACATTTTGGCCTTCCATCACAGTGAGGAGGGACTGGAGGAGACTCACTGTGATGGATGTTTCTTTTTGTTTGGTGTTAGTTGTGATTGTATGTGTTATTGCATTTTTATTGATTAATCTTATTGGTCTTATTGTTCAACTGCGGGTAATGTTTCATTTTACTACACATTTATGTGTATGTAACAAATAAACGACTATTGACTATTGACTATTGTTTATTGTCTAACCCAGTGTCCTCTTTTATCACTGAGACCATTGTTGCTCTCAGTCAGCCATGTGCACATGACTCCAGACCCTGCAAAGCAGACACGCTTTACCAAACTCCCTAATGAGAAGAGATTATCATGTCAATGGGGTGCTTAAGAGTTCTTTGAAGAGGTGCAATATGGTACTGAGAGCCTCAGGACTATGCATGAGGAGCATACAGTGTTAGTTTAGTTTAGAAATACAGTGGGGAACAGGGCCTTCAGCCGACTGAGTCCGCACCGACCAGCGATTCCCACGCATTAGCACTATCCTACACACACTAGGGACAATTTTCATTTATTCCAAACGAATTAACCTACAAACCTGTACGTCTTTGGACTGTGGGAGGAAACTGAAGATCTTGGTGAAACCCCACACTGACACGGGGAGAACCCTCCGCTCTGCCGCTGCCAATCTCCTATCCCCCCACATCCGGACTAAACTCAGATCCTGGGGGGACAGGGCTTTCTCCATCGCTGCTCCCACCCTATGGAACTCACTACCCCAAACCGTTAGAGACTCCCCCACACTCACCACATTCAAAACATCGCTGAAGTCTCACCTGTTCAGCACTGCCTTCAACCACTGAAGGTCACCTCACCTACTGTCTCCTTTCTCTGTTCATTTATTTATTTACTTATTTATCTATTTATTAATTTCCCTATGTTCTCAAAATCTCTGTAAAGCGTCTTTGAGTATATGAAAAGCGCTATATAAATAAAATGTATTATTATTATTATTATTATAGAAACTCCATACAGACAGCACCCGTAGTCGGGATCAAACTTGGGTCTCCGGCGCTGCAAGCGCTGTAAGGCAGCAACTCTACCACTGCGCCACCATGCCACCCCACAGGATCCCTGCAAAAGCAGTGGAAAGAATACACCTCCTCAAACACCACCTACCTTTCTGCCCTGCCAAGCAATGGCTGAATGGTTCAACGGTTCTTTATTGTCACATTTGCACAGCACAGTGAAATTCCTTTGCACAATCAGAAATGTCCAATCGCTACATTTTGGCACTGTTTACTAACCCTGTCCTAGCTGTGGAAGAGCCCGTGGTTCAGACATTGACCTCATTACCTACTCCAGGACTCGCAAACCCAAGAATGGAAGAAAGTCATCTTTGATCAGGAGGAACAGAAGTAGTTCAACAGGCAACTATCACCTGTACTGCAAAATAACGGAACAAGTCAAAATGCTGCATGACTCTATGACAAACTCAATTTAGGAATCCTTACTGACACTTGTCTTTCCAGGTGAGACAGAAACCTCCTCCAACCTCATCTATTGCATCCGCTGCTCTAGATGTCAACTTCTTTTCATTGGCGAAACCAAACGCAGGCTCGGCGATCGTTTCGCTCAACAGCTTCGCTCAGTCCGCCTTAACCAACCTGATCTCCTGGTGGCTGAGCACTTCAACTCCCCCTCCCACTCCCAGTCTGACCTTTCTGTCATGGGCCTCCTCCAGTGCCATAGTGAGGCCCACCGGAAATTGGAGGAACAGCACCTCATATTTCGCTTGGGCAGCTTGCAGCCCTGCGGTATGAACATTGACTTCTCCAACTTTAAATAGTTCCTTTGTCCCTCTCTTCCCCTCCCCCTTCCCAGTTCTCCCTCTATCTTCCTGTCTCCACCTATAATCCTTCCTTTGTCCCGCCCCCCTGACATCAGTCTGAAGAAGGGTCTCGACCCGAAACATCACCCTTTCTTTCTCTTCTGAGGTGCTGCCTGACCTGCTGAGTTACTCCAGCATTTTGTGAATAAATATCTTCGATTTGTACCAGCATCTGCAGTTATTTTCTTACACTTGTGGGAATGAAACTAAGAAGTATGAATATACTTATTTATTTAATGCACTGTTAAATAATGTACAGAAAAGGAAATAAAGAATGGGAAAGAAAAAGTAGAATTGAGAGAATGAACAAGAGAGGGAGTGATTAATAGGAAATATAAAAGTTTTAATGTATTTTTAAGAAGTGGAAATTTATGCGTTAATGAAGCTCTGAAGGAATGAGACTCCATTTCGAAATTAATTTACACCTTTAAAAATTCACTTCCACTTTACAGGGCAAGTATTGAAATTTACAGTCATAAAGAGTTTCTAAATCTATGAAGAGCCCCATGGAGACGCAGAGCAATCTTGACAGTAACTATCAGATTTTCAAGATATCTATAACTAAACCTGCAATTCTGCATTACCTTTGTTGCTTTTTTTTAAACGTCCCACTCACTCTAACTGATCTCCCACTTAACACGATTGTTTTCAGCAATGTTGATGTTCCTCCCACTCTTCCTACTTCTCCCTCCTCCTCAAGGACACTATTTTGTCTGGTGCATTAAATTCTCATTCATGCCCAGCTTGCAGACATTTGACCTTGACTTAAATCTATGTTGCTAATTGACTTGTTTCATTAAGTTAGCAGTATGCTACTTATTTTGTACTTTATGATTCAATGCTGTGTGGTGGCATATGGAACAAATTGCCAGAGGAGGTAGTTATGGCAGGTATGATAGCAACATTTAAAAACCATTTGGACAGATACATGGACAGGAGAGGTTTAGAGGGATATGGGCCAAACGTGGGACTAATGTGGATAGGGCATCTTGGTCAGCACGGGCAGGTTGGGCTGAAGGGCTTGTTTCTATTCTGTATAACTCTATCACTCTATCTTTGCTCTCAATGTATTCTCACCTCTGGACTACAGGTATGTAGGTTAATTAGCTGGTAAAATTGTAAATTGTCCAAAGGTGTAAAATAATGCTAGTGTGTGGGTTTCGCTGGTCGGCTCAGAATCGGAGGGCCGTGCTGTATCTCTAAAATAAACTAAACTAAACTCCCTTTTCATCCCCAATGTTTCTTACATATGCAAACATGGACCCTAGCCTGCATTATAGTTCTTACAATCAGTTTTTAACGAGATTATGAGTTTCATTGACTTTCGACATTAGCATGGTCTGAGAGCAGGTAGATGAGACTAGGTCAGAGAAAGTGGTCGGCGTGGACTGGTAGGGCCGAACGGGCCTGTTTCCGTGCTGTAATTGTTATATGGTTTATATGGTTATATGGCAGTACCAATTCCAAAGTGAACAGTGCCATGCCACTGCCTATGGGCATTTGAAAAACTTCAAAATGAAGTTAAACAATTTTACAGAAATCCTGCATAACCAACCAACCAACAGGCTCTTATATTAGGAATACCTGTGTAAAAAACAATATGGTGAGAATTATTTCCAGAGGATTGGGGATCTGATACTTGAAATCTCAACGTCGTAGGGGCATTGAGGTAGCAGTTCTCCTTTATTTGCTGAGATCACCAATTAAATTCAGTTTCATGTTCTCAGCAGCTTGGCTATCATGCTTCTAAATCTGTTCTATTCAAAACTGTCAGTAGATTCCAGTAAACTTCCTCTGAACTGCTTCCAATTTATTAACATCCTAAATGAAAAAGGAGACCAAAATTATACCTATTGCGCCAAATCACGACACAAAATGCTACAGTAACGCAACGGGACAGGCATCATTCCCAGAGAACATGGTTAGGTTTTGTTTTGGGTCTGGTCACTTCTTCAGACTGGTCTGGAACTCCAAACCTCTGACTCCAAACAAGGTCTTACCAATGATCTGTTTAACTATTGATGCATAACCTCCCTGCTTTTGCATTCAATTCCTTGGCATGAAATTATAATATTCTGTAGACAGAAGGAACCACAAGTGCTGAAATCTTGAGGGAAAAACTGCTGGAAGAACTCAGTTGATCAGGCAGCCTGGGGAGGAAATGGTCAGAGGACAGATCGGGTCAGGCCTCTTCTTTAGACTGTTCTGTAGTTGCTTTACCTCCCTTTTTAGCTTTTTGCAAATCATGCATTAGGACGCCAACTACAAACATTTCTCTTTTAGATAATATACTAATTTTCTATTTCACTTGCCAAGTTGGACAATGCCAACTAACAGGCTTTTATATGAGGGATAGCTGTGGCAAAAATAATGTGGAAAATTATTTCCAGATGAATGGAGATCTGAGACCTGAAGCTCAATTTCGTATGGGCATTGAGGCTGCAGTTCCTCCTTAATTGTTGAGAGCGCCAATTAAATTCAGTTTCATGTTCTCAGCAGCTTGGACATCATGCTTCTAAATCTGTTCTATTCAAAACAGTTAATGCAATCCCATAAACGTTCTCTGAACTGCTTCCAACTTATTAACATCCTGAATTCAAAACTGTACTCATTGCACCAAATAACGACACAAAATGCTGCAGTAACTCAGCGGGACAGGCAGCATTCCTGGAAAACATGGATAGGTGGTGTTTTGGATCTGCACCCTTTATCAGACTCGTCAGACAGGGCGGCATGGTGGCACGGCAGTAGAGTTGTTGCGTTACAGCGCCAGAGACCCGGGTTCAATCCCGACTAACTAAAAAACTAAAAACTAAAAGGTATAGTTGCTAAATTTGCTGTTGACATAAAGACAGGTCGAAAAGTAGGTTTTGAAGAGGTCGTAAGGATGTTAAGGAGGGGTTCAAATAGTCTAGGAATGGAGAATGATCTGCCTTTCGAGTACAATGTGGAAGATGTGGCTTTTTTTAAATTTAGAGATACAGCGCGGAAACAGGCTCTTCGGCCCACCGAGTCCGCACCAACCTGCGATCCCTGCACATTCACAATATCCTACACACATTAGGGACAATTTATGCCTAGCCAATTAACCTACAACTCTGTACACCTTAGGAGTGTGGGAGGAACCCTAAGATCGCGGAGAAAACCCATAACGGGGAGAACGTACAAACTCCGTACAGACAGCACCCGCAGTCGGGCACTGCAAGGCAGCAACTCTACTGCTGCACCACCATGCCACCCATCACATATACAAATTGGCAATAGATGAATTCACAGCATTCCCCTTTCTGCATTTTGCTATTTATGAAAGGATCCATTTTAAGCCGACCACCTATTTCCTTCAGGAAAGACACAAATACTGGAGTAACTCAGCGGGTAACGCAGCATCCCTGAAGATAGGTATGAAGTCTGAAGAGTGTCCATATCCAAACATCACCTAACCATGTTCTACAGGGATGCTGCCTGACCCACTGAGTTACTCCAGCATTTTGTGTCTTTCCTTGGTAAACCAGCATCTGCAGTTCCTTGTTTCTCTTATTTCCTTCAAGCAAGTCAGTTTTCTATCCCTGTCAACATGTGAGCCCCTACATCATGAACGTTAACTTTGTGCACTGACCTTTGACAATAGACAATAGACAATAGGTGCAGGAGTAGGCCATTCGGCCCTTCGAGCCAGCACCACCATTCAATGTGATCATGGCTGATCATTCTCAATCAGTACCCCGTTCCTGCCTTCTCCCCATACCCCCTGACTCCGCCATCCTTAAGAGCTCTATCTAGCTCTCCCTTGAATGCATTCAGAGAATTGGCCTCCACTGCCTTCTGAGGCAGAGAATTCCACAGATTTACAACTCTCTGACTGAAAAAGTTTTTCCTCATCTCCGTTCTAAATGGCCTACCCCTTATTCTTAAACTGTGGCCCCTGGTTCTGGACTCCCCCAACACTGGGAACATGTTTCCTGCCTCTAACGTGTCCAACCCCTTAATAATCTTATGTGTTGCTGGCATCTTATTTGGAAGAGTAAGAAATACATTATGTATGTAAACTGATATTGCAATACAGCATTAATGACTGGCAGTTATATCTGTAACTAATGTAATCCTTGGATTTAAATGAGTAATGTAATGTTATTTAAAGAATTGTCTCCATTTTACTCCTAATATCAAGGGATTATTTTTTTATGTATTCAGGTAAAGAAATAAATATGCATTAATTTATTTTTCACTTCCATATATTTGCTGAATAAATAGCAGCTCGGGGAATATTTTTGCTTGTCAAAATGTAATGTAAATGAATGCAATGTAATTGTTCATGAAATGCACATTGTAAACGTTGGCCTCACATTAGGCTAGCAACTAAAAAATCAGGACATTCAAGAATAAGAACATATATCTTGGAATGAAGAGTACTTTAAACATTTGGTCATATAAGGGAGCCAATGTGTTTCTGTTATAAGAGCACCATTAGGAATTTTCGCAATGAAAATCAGAAGTGTCTAATGTTAAACAAACCTGTCAGTTCATATGATGTGACATTGCATCAGACTTCAGCTCTTCCAGGCACTTTCACTAACGTTATGAGCTGCTTAAGTAGCATCCATTTTCTGCTTAACATCATCGGCATTATTGAAATGATTTTTATAAACCTTCCATACTGGCAATAATTTACTTGGATTGTGCTGCTGCTGCTGTTGATAATTATCGTCATTACGTCATTATCATCTTAACCACTCACCTCCCCTGCAAACTGACAGCACACTAATTGTGCACGGCTGCCCTCTGCTCTGCACTGTCAGTGGTTGGCGGAGTGTTTGTATGTCACTAACGAGGCTCAGTCTGCCTGTGCAGCTTGTGTGATGTGAGAGCGCAGCAACATTTGGGCTACTGTGGCTGGCCTCTGAATCATGAGTGGTGAGGCGGTTACAATCAGCTATTTATTCCCCCCCCCCCCCCCCCCCCCGTTGTTTGCTATCCAGCCAAGAACACGGGCAGCACGGTGGCGCAGCGGAAGAGTTGCTGCCTTACAGTGCTTGCAGCGCCGGAGACTTAGGTTCGATCCCGACTACGGGTGCTATCTGTATGGAGTTTTTACATTCTCCCCATGACCGCGTGTGTTTTCTCTGAGATCTTCCGTTTCCTCCCACACTCCAAAAACATACAGGTGTGTGTTAATTGGCTTGGTATAAGTGTAAATTGTCTCTAGGGTGTGTAGGATAGTATTAATGTGCGGGGATCGCTGGTCCGTGCGGACTCGGTGGGCCAAAGGGCCTGTTTCCACGCTATATCTCTAAAATATACTAAACACGTTTAGGCTTAAACTGTATTTAGGTTTGACATGATCAATATCAGTGGAGCAACACACCAGCGTCCTCTACGACATCACAAGTCATGGCTCTGAGCGAAGAATTCGAAAGAATATTCAACAAGCATCTTAAATAAATAAAATGTAATAAAAAGGAAGTGCAAATGCTGGTTTATACCAAAGATAGATACAAAATGCTGGAATAACTAAGTAGGTCAGGCAACAGCTCTGGGGAAAATGGATAGGTGATGTTTCGGGCCAGTGACATTTTCAGTTCCGACCCGAAACGTCATCTATCTATTTTCTCCAGAGATGCTTCCTGACCCGCTGAGTTACTCCAGCTTTTTGTTTCTATCTTTAGCTTAAATAATTAATTGTTTCTAAGTTGTCCAGTGGCAAGAATAACAAACATTTTTTGATTTATCCAAAAATTAATATGTCCACATTAAAATGAAGACTTAGCTAAACCTCTAAAAATATATATAAAATATAATCACAACATGCTGGTTTAATACGAAGGTAGACACAAAATGTGGGTCGATGGGCCCATTCCTGTGCTGTATTTTGTATGCTCTCTGTTCTATTGTAAAGTACAATTTCAACTCGTTCAACAGTCAGCAGTTACGTAAAATGTTAGACATTTGACATTAGCTCTTGCTGAGAACCATCCAAGCACTTTTTACAACAGACCAACGGGTGGCACGGTGGCGCAACGGTAGAGTTGTCACCACACAGCACCAGAGACTGCGTTCGATCCTGACTACGGATGCTGTCTGTGCGGAGTTTGTATATTCTCCCCGTGACCTGCGAGGGTTTTCTCCGAGATCTTCAGTTTCCTCCCATACTCCGACATATAAGTTTGTAGGTTAATTGGTATGTGTAAATTGTCCCTAGTGTGTGTAGAATAACATTAATGGTCGGTGCAGACTCGGTGGACTGAAGGATCTGTTTCCACGTTCTATCTCTAAAATAAATTAAATAAACAACAGAACATAAGAAATAGGAGCATGGATATGTCAGTTAGTGCATTGAGTCTGGTCTGCCATTGAATAAGATGAGAGCTGATTTAATGTTTGGCACCCACTTATCTCTCTACCTGATGCCCCAACTCCTGATTACTCTGGGTGTCAGGCAGGGGTTATGGGGAGAAGACAGGAGAATGGGGTTGAGAGGGAAAGATAGATCAACCATCAGCAGAATTTGGCCTTTCAGCCCATCCAGTCTACACCAGTCAATGGTGTAGACTGGATGGGCTGAAAGGCCCAATTCTGCCCCTAGAACTAATGAACTTATGAAATTCATCCCTGGTCTGTAGTTATATGGCAGTAGTTTCACTGTAGTCAATGAAGTTAAATTTTGAAGCTGAGTACAATGTATTGCCACTACCTATGGGGGATTTAGTGCTACCAAACTGCGATAAAATTATAGAATTTATATTTCTTCACAATGACTTTGGAAGTTTTTCACAGGTTTTATGGTATTTAGAGTCCCACCTAGTGCAAATTTTTCAAAGCCAGAATGCAATGTCAACAGGAATATTTCTGTGAACTATAACAAAAGATTACAATAATCATAAAACAGTCTGAAGGCAGTTTCAGCCAAAATGAAGAAGTGTAGCTATCAATTGGAACCCAATCTATCAATGCCAGGTACCAGGTAACGCAAATATTATACTCAACATTGCTTGTGCTTATTGTTGGGAGTGGTTATATTAGATATCTCACCCCTTTTAGTGAAAGTTATCAATATGCATGTGGACACAACTTCTCTGTTTCATCTGTTCTTGCAGATTTAAATTAAAATAAATGACATCCCTCACCTCCCCCTGATACAGGAAGAAGTCGGAGAAGCTTTTAGTGTGAAAACAAGCCAACGGTTGAGTAACAATTCGGAATGGAAAAATCACTGAGGAAAGCTAAACCTTTGGCATTTTACTTGTTTCTTTACCTCCAATTCAATATCGTAGCAACATAACAAAAGTTACATTTTCCACAATAAGGAAATTCTGTTTACTCAGTGACTAATTTCAGACAAATTATCTTATAACTCAGTGGGTCAGGCAGCATCTCTGGAGGAAAAGGATAGGTGACATTTCAGGTTGTGACCCTTCACCAAAACGTTACCTATGCTCTTCCCCCAGAGATGCTGTCTGACCAGCTGAGTTATTCCAGCACTTTGTGTCTATCTTTGGTCTAAACCAGCACCTGCAGTTCTTTATTTCTTTATTTGGAGCAAACAGAACTGCACAGACATTATAACATAATTAGCACCTTCTGTATTATTCCCAGAAATACCTGCCATTGCTGTTCCACCGTCATCCCTGCTGGGATCCATTTCCAGACAACTTTGGCCAGCTCCTTTCTCATGCTTCCATAGTCCCCTTTGTTCAACTGCAATACTGACACTTCCGATTTTCCCTTCTCCCTCTCAAATTGCATTTTAAAACTTATCATATTATGGTCACTACCTCCTAATGGTTCCTTTACCTTGAGTTCCCTTATCAATTCCAGTTCATTGCACAACACATAATCAAGAATTGCTTTCTCCCTGGTAGGCTCCAGTACAAGCTGTTCTTAGAACCCATCTCAGAAGCACTCTACAAACTCCCTTTCTTGGGGTCCATTACCAACCCGATTTTCCCAGTCTACCTGCATGTTGAAATCTCCCATAACCACCATAGCATGACCTTTGTTACATGCCAATTTTAACTCCTGATGCAACTTGCACCCTATCTCCAGGCTACTGTTTGGGGGCCTATAGATAACTCCCATTGGGGTCTTTTTACCCTTACAATTTCTCAGTTCTATCCACAATGACTACATCTTCTGATTCTATGTCACCCCTCGCAAGGGACTGAATTTAATTCCTTACCAACAGAGCTACCCCACCCCTTCTGCCCACCTGTCTGTCTTTACGATAGGACGTGTACCCCTGAATATTCACTACCCAGCTCTGATCCTTTTGCAGCCATGTTTCTGTAATTCCCACATCGTCATACTTATCAATCTCTAACTGAGCCTCAAGCTCATCCACTTTATTTCTTATACTTCGTGCTTTCATATATAACACTTTTAATTCGGTATTCACCTCCCCTCTCACACCAGTCGCTATTTCACCTGACCTTACTCTCTTATCTCTTCTTGAACTTTCCGTTCCTTTAATTTGGGTGGCTTTCATAACTTTTCCTGTACTCTATTCCCCTTTAACTCCATCCTTATACTCCAAATTTGTCAATCCCTCCCCCCCGCTATTTAGTTTAAACCCACACATATAGCACCAGCAAACCTACCTGCCAGAATGTTGGTCCCCCTCCAGTTCAGGTGTAACCCATTCCTTTTGTACAGGTCACCCCTACCCCAGAAGAGATCCCAGTGGTCTATAAATCTAAATCCCTGCTCCCTGCACCAACCCCTCAGCCACACATTCAGATCCCCTATCTCCCTGTTCCTGCCCTCACCAGCATGAGGTACTGGAAGCAATCCAGAGATGACCACCCTAGAAGTCCTGCTTTTCAGCCTTCTTCCTAACTCTCTGTACTCACAGCCAGGGCTGTTTTACAGAGGCCAATTAACTTACAAACCGGCATGTCTTTGGGATGTGGGAGGAATCTGGAGAACCCAGAGGAAACCCAGGGTGAACATGCAAATTCCACAAAGACACCACTTCAGGTATGGATTGAAGCTGACTCTCTGGTGCTGTGAGGCAGCAGCTCATCCAGCTGTACCACTGTGCCATGAGAAATATTGGGCACAGTTTTAGTATCCACATTATAAAAATAATAATGAAAAACTGAACTGAAGAATGAGCAAGAAATATATTTATTAAGATTATACCAGAGAATTATACCTACTGGGAAAGATTGAAGAGGATGAGAGTTCTTAGAATTTAGAAGGATGAGAGGGGATCTTATCGAAACGTATAAGATTATTAAGGGGTTGGACATGTTAGAGGCAGGAAACATGTTCCCAATGTTGGGGGAGTTCAGAACCAGGGGCCACAGTTTAAGAATAAGGGGTAGGCCATTTAGAACAGAGATGAGGAAAAACTTTTTTAGTCAGAGAGTTGTGAATCTGTGGAATTCTCTGCCTCAGAGGGCAGTGGAGGCCAATTCCCTGAATACATTCAAGAGAGAGCTAGATAGATCTCTTAAGGATAGCGGAGTCAGGGGGTATGGGGAGAAAGCAGGAACGGGGTACTGATTGAGAATGATCAGCCATGATCACATTGAATGGCGGTGCTGGCTCGAAGGGCCGAATGGCCTACTCCTGCACCTATTGTCTGTTGTCTATTCTTCCTATTGAAAACGTGAAGGGTGTGGGAAAGTCTGATGAAGACCTTTCAGATTGTGAAAGAGCTCGAAAAGCACAGAAGTTAGTTCTGCTGGTGGGAGAGACTGAGGTGAGGAGTCGTAAGGTAAGAAATTCAAGACAAATGACATGGAAAGCCAGGTAAACATATGAGGGAGAGCAGAATAGAGCATTGTTTGAACAAGAGCAGGAGGAACCCATATAGTATACGGACTTTGGCACTTACCATTTGTGATAAATATTTCTCTTACAGTCCCTGGTCATTTGTTATGTGTAATTCTGACTCATATATATCACATTTATAAATCACTTGTGCTTATAATGTGCAACTCGGTAAATTGCATTAATACTCTGAAATTCATTAAGATATCACCAAACTAATAACAAACTATTTTCAGGTTTAGCATTTGTTTAGCATTTCAAAATTTAGCAGGAGTCAACTGACGTTTAAGAAAACACATTCCATGGGCAGCAGCAAAGAATCACTGCCATGTGTCTATTTTACCTATATTTATAGTTGTATAAAATGTAGGAATTCCAAAAGTTACACAATTAGGTTTATTTTTACAGTTCTTCATGCTCGGATTGGTGGCAGTCTTTTTCTTATGCTGCGATCTTTTATTCATTCCCTCCCAAGCCTGTTGGCCGTAATGGAGGTTCACCTAATTTATGATACGTTGGTACACTCCACTGTGTAGCTTTTGGCTGCCTGTCAGGACTTTTCAAAAAAAAGTTTCTTTTTGCCACAGCCCGATTCACTAAAGCATCCACATTTTGTGCAGCGAGTCCAGGATTGCAACAGTCGGCCAGGCAGTTGGGTTTTTACGTTCTCTTGCATGCTTCATTGCCACATTTAAATTAATAGGTAATTGACCTGCTAAAAAATTAAATTATACTTTTATCAGCTGGTTGCAATTCAGCAGCTTTGTGTTATCACTCTCGTGAAATTCAACTTTCATCAATTCATTGGTAAGAAAATAGTAACCGACCATCAGCAGGCAGTAACTAGTGGGGTACCGCAAGGCTCGGTGCTGGGACCGCAGCTATTTACAATATATTTACAATATACATTAATGACTTGGATGAAGGGATTAAAAGTACCATTAGCAAATTTGCAGATGATACAAAGCTGGGTGAACTGTGAGGAAGATGCTATGAGGTTGCAGGGTGACTTGGACAGGTTGTGTGAGTGGGTGGATGCATGGCAGATGCAGTTTAATGTGGATAAGTGTGAGGTTATCCACTTTGGTGGTAAGAATAGGAAGGCAGAGTATTATCTGAATGGTGTCGTTAGGAAAAGGGGACATACAACGAGATCTGGGTGTCCTAGTGCATCAGTCACTGAAAAGAAGCATGCAGGTACAGCAGGAAGTGAAGAAAGCCAATGGAATGTTGGCCTTCATAACAAGAGGAGTTGAGTATAGGAGCAAAGAGGTCCTTCTGCAGTTGTACAGGGCCCTAGTGAGACTGCACCTGGAGTACTGTGTGCAGTTTTGGTCTCCAAATTTGAGGAAGGATATTCTTGCTATTGAGGGTGTGCAACGTAGATTTACTAGGTTAATTCCAGGAATGGCGGGACTGTCGTATGTTGAAGGACTGGATCGACTAGGCTTGTATACACTGGAATTTAGTAGGATGAGAGGAGATCTTATCGAAACGTATAAGATTATTAAGGGGTTGGACATGTTAGAGGCAGAAAACATGTTCCCAATGTTGGGGGAGTCCAGAACAAGGGGCCACAGTTTAAGAATAAAGGGTAGGCCATTTAGAACTGAGATGAGGAAAAACTTTTTCAGTCAGAGAGTTGTAAATCTGTGTAATTCTCTGCCCCAGAAGGCAGTGGAGGCCAATTCTCTGAATGCATTCAAGAGAGAGCTAGATAGAGCTCTTAAGGATAGCGGAGTCAGGGGGTATGGGGAGAAGGCAGGAACGGGTTACTGATTGAGAATGATCAGCCATGATCACATTGAATGGCGGTGCTGGCTCGAAGGGTCGAATGGCCTCCTCCTGCACCTATTGTTTATTGTCTATTGTCTATCATGGAGATTGGCAGATGTGAAATAATAAAATAATCATATGAGGAAATCTTTAAAAGAAAAGATGAATTCTTGAAAGAATGAATCATATCTCCATTCTATCTGCATATTTTCAGTTTTCCAATATTGTTTGATTATGTAAATCATGTTTGAACCAAGTGTTGATATTCTTTAATGTAAAGGTAATAATATTGGTCAAGCAGTAATAATAAAATGTTCATACAAAATACAGATCAAAGCTGAAAACTCTAATTTGTGAGAGTATTTAAAACTTCTTTCTGGATTATAATGGATATGATGACACCATTTTATAGTCCTAATTCTGTTTTATTTTTAATTTTTTGATATTTAAAAAAATTCAATTCAGGTCTTGTGCCAATAGATTCTTGTACTCCAGTTACTTTGCTAATATTCTACTTTTGGTTAATCTACCAATATTTACACAGATCGGTTTTTGATTCTTTTCTTGGTAATGTTTCCCATAGACTTCATATTATCAAAACATAAACCTGTTCCCTCAAAGCATATATTATAATGGCTGTAATGTAGTTTAAAAAGGGTATATCTAATGCTATCCTGTTCGGCTGCTGGCAAAACTGCTGGGGCCCAACATATTGATAGAATTACAAAGAAAGCTCATCTCAGGTTTAGTTTAGTTTAGTTTAGTTTAGAGATACAGCGCGGAAACAGGCCCATACGGCCCACCGGGTCCGCGCCAACCAGCTATTCCCGCACATTAACACTATCCTATACCCACCAGGAACAATTTTTACATTTACCAAGCTAATTAACCTACAAATCCTCAAACCTGTATGTCTTTGGAGCGTGGGAGGAAACCGAAGATCTCGGAGAAAACCCACGCAGTTCATGGGAAGGACGTACAAACTCTGTACAGACAGCACCCGTAGTCGGGATCGAACCCGGGACTCCGGCGCTGCATTCGCTGTAAGGCAGCAACTCTACCACTGTGCTGCTGAGTTGAGCATGTCTCTGAATACTCTATTGAACGTCTGTGGGTGTATGGTGGAGAGCATGCCGACTGGTCGCATCAAGGCCCGGTTCAGAAAGCCATGCTTTCATCTCATTGCTACAAGTGGGAAGAAGGAACAGGAGTCCAAGGAGTCTGAGGGGTCATTCAAGAACAAGGCAGCAAGGCAGCATAGCGGTGGAGTTACTGCCTCACAGTGCCAGAGACCCAGGTTTGATCCTGACTGTGAGTGCTTGCCGGTATGGAGTTTGTACAATCTCCCCGTGACCTGTATGGCTTTCTTACCACACTCCAAAGACGTACAGGTTTGTAGGTTAATTGGCTTTGTATAAATGTAAAATTGTCCCTATTGTGTGTAGGGGAGTGATTATGTGCGGGGATCACTGGTTGGTAAGGACTAAGGTTCTGTAAGGCACTGGACAGGCCACATTTGGAGTATTGTGAGCAATTTTGGGCACCATATCTGAGGAAGGATGTGCTAGCCCTGGAGAGATTCCAGAAGAGGTATACAAGAATGATCCGAGGAATGAGTGGGTTAACTTATTATGAGTGTTTGATGGCACTGGGCCTGTATTCTCTGCAGTTTAAAAGAATGAGGGGGGAACCACATTGAAATGCACCGGATAGTTAAAGGCTTGGATAGAGTGGATGTGGAGAGGATGTTTCCACTAGTGGGAGAGTCTATGACTAGAGGTCATAGTCTCAGAATTATAGGATGTTCCTTTAGGAAGTAGATGAAAATAAATTTCTTTAGTCAGAGAGTGGTGAATCTGTGGAATTCTTTGCCACAGAAGGCTGTGGAGGCCGTCAATGGATATTTTTAAGGCAGAGATAAATAAATCATTGATTAGTATGGGTGTCAGGGGTTGTGGGGAGAAGACAGGTGAATGGGGTTAGGAGGGAGAGATAGATCAGCCATAATTGAATGGCAGAGTAGACATTAGGGCTGAATGGCCTAATTCTGCTCCTATCACATGACCTCATGACCTTGTGACTTGGTGGGCCGAAGGGCCTGTTTCCGCGCTGTATCTCTAAACTAAACTAAATAGCTTCTTCCCATCAACTATCAGACTCTAGAACCACAATCTACCTCAGCACTGTACTACTATGGTTGTACTACGACGGTTGCACTCTATGCATTGGCTTGCACTATCACCGTTTGATTTAACTAGAATAACTGATAATTTATGATATGTTTATTCACTGTGTTGTTGCGTTAAGTGTGCCTGTAAAGCTGCAGCATGAATTTAATTGTTCTGGTCCCATTACATTCCCATTACAAATGACAATGAAGTACTCTTGACTCTAGATTGTAGCGAAGACCAGGGTGTGAAGGTTGTTAATTTCCTGAATATCATAAATAACATAAATATCCCTGAACCTGTGCAATGCTCATCTTTGTAAAAGATCCAGCCTGTACATGCACAATTAGCTTCCCATTTTGCCAGAACAGTTACATAAATTTCCTTTAAATATTATCTGTCACAAATTGATTGTGTCACCAGAACTCCTTTACATTCTCGCTGGTTGCTGGTGCTAGGTATGCTTTGTGTAACTGCTAAGTGAATTTCGACATTATAAATGGATGAACATTATGTGTGCTTTCAAAAAAGCTTTATTCATTTTACCCGTGATTCATTAATTTCTGAATATGTAAAGTAACCATCATTTCAAATTCCAGCAGTAATATTTGCATTTAACATCAGACACTTCATTTGTATTTTAGCATGAGGATTTATAGCCACTGGATCACTATGAATGGGACAAAATCATTCTTTATCTGCCCTAAAATAAATAATGTGCAGAGTGTGCTGAAATCTGGGCCAGCCATTAAAATTCTTTTACAGTTCTTCCCTCTGCCTCTCTGGGAGCACAAAGTGAAAGATTTTGAGGAATGTGTTTTTCCTGGCAGAGGCGAGCTGCCTTACTATAATAACACTAATGCTTCAGCACCAATAATGTAACCGAGGAAATGATTGTGCAGTTTGCCACCCGTCCCTATTCCACTCCTCCTCATTCTAAGTTCATAAGTGATAGGAGCAGAATTAGGCCATTCGCCCCATCAAGTCTACTCCGCTATTCAATCATGGCTGATCTATCTTGATCAACGTGATCATGATCATGATCATGCCATGATCACATTGAATGGTGGTGCTGGCTCGAAGGGCCGAATGGCCTACTCCTGCACCTATTGTCTATTGTCTATTGTCTATTTCCCTCTTAACCCCATTCTCCTGCCTGCTCCACATAACCCCTGACACCCATACTAATCACGAATCTATCCATCTCTGCCTTAAAAATATCCATTGACTTGGCCTCCACGGCCATCTGTGGCAATGAATTTCACAGATTCACCACCCTCTGACTAACAAATTCCTCCTCATCTCTTTCCTAAAGGAACGTTCTTTAATTCTGAGGCTATGACCTCTGGTCCTAGACTCTCCCACAAGTGGAAACATCCTCTCCACATCCACACTATCCAAGCCTTTTATGATTCGGTAAGTATTCTCTTCCTCCTCTGCAGCCTGTGGTACAGCTGAGGACAACGATAGCACACCCAAAAAGGAGACAAGGTGACGTCACCGCCCCGCACCCCACGTGATCTCACCCAGCCAGCAGCCAGGTACTCCCGCTCCACCAATGGTGGCCGCCGGGGTCGGGAGGCGGGTAGCTACTGTTCCGACCTCCGGAAGGTAGGCACAGATTTTAACCGGCATCTGTGTTTTTATCCCACATACACTGTCTCGGCCTACAGCATCCGGGCTGACAGCCCCCCCCCCGGACCTACTACGGAACAAGTACGGTCCCGTACGGGACAAGCCAATTGAGCCCAAAATACGGGATGTCTCGGCTAATGCGGGACAATTGGCAACCCTAACCTCCGGACAGTGTTGGCCCGGGCGCCGCCTGATGGAGGTTGCATAGCAACCCGCCTCCCGGCCCGGGCGGCCGGCATTGGTGGAGCGGGAGCACGTGACCGCTGGCTGGGTGACGTCACCTTGTCCCGTATTGGGGAGTGAGGAAGTTGGCAACCCCAGCTACAGGCCCCGCACTAGCTTAATCCGGCCCTGACCATGTTTCTGGCACAGACAAATTAACAAAAGGGTTCACTGAACTGTCTTATCTTTATCTCGCAGCAGCGAACCAGGCCTGAACCCCCCCCCCCCCCACATGTGGCAGCAGGCAGCCCCCCCGCCAGGTCTCCCTTCAATTTCACAAGGAACTGCAGATGGTGGAGTCTTGAGCAAAACAAACAGTGCTGGAGGAATTGAGTGGGTTGGGTAGCATCTGTGGAAGGAATGGACAGGCACAGTTTCGGGTTGGGACCCTTCTTCTGACTGATTCAAGAAGAAATATCGCCTGTTCATTCCCTGTGCTGTTGTTGCCTGACTTGTTGAATTCCTTTTGCATTTTGTGTTTTGGAAATTAAATGATGTTGGCTGCACTGAATTGAACGTCTGGGTGATCTCTCACACTGCAACGTGTGGCAAACTAGTGGGTGTGTCCCGCTCCACCCTGTAAGGGGCATGGTGCATACAAGGTCATCTAGTTTACCTTTTAAGATACAACATGGAAACAGGCCCTTTGGCCCACTGAGCCCACACTGATACATCGATCACCTTTCCACACTAGTTCTATGTTATCTCACTTTTGCAACCATGAGGGGAATTTGTTATAGAGGCCAATTAATCTACAAATCTTTGGGTTGTGGGAGGAAACCGGAGCACCCGATGGAAACTCCACACAGACAGCGCCCGAGCTCGGGATGGAATCCGGATCTCGGGTGCCGTAAGGCAGCAGTTCCACCAACTGCACCACAGTACCTCCATGTAATTGCCAAGATTTCTTTGACAGCCACTATCCATGTGGTCCTCATCCTGCTTTCTCACTTCTGTTGTGGTTGGAGTAGGTGGTAGAACGCAAGGGGGAAGTTTTAGTAAAGTTTAGTTTAGAAATACAGCCTGGAAACAGGCCCTTTGGCCCACCGAGTCCTCACCAACCAGCGATCCCTGCACATTAACACTATCCTACATACACTAGGGACAATTTTACATTTATATCATAGAAAACAGAAAACATAGAACATAGGTGCAGGAGTAGGCCATTCGGCCCTTCGAGCCTGCACCGCCATTGAATATGATCATGGCTGATCATCCAGCTCAATAACCTGTACTTGCCTTCTCTCCATACCCCCTGATCCCTTTAGCCATAAGGGCCACATCTAACTCCCTTTTAAATATAGCCAATGAACTGGCCTCAACTACCTTCTGTGGCAGAATTCCACAGACTCACCACTCTCTGTGTGAAGAAATGTTTTCTCATCTCGGTCCTAAAAGACTTCCCCCTTATCCTTAAGCTGTGACCCCTGGTTCTGGACTTCCCCAACATCGGGAACAATCTTCCCGCATCTAGCCTCTCCAACCCATTAAAAAATTTATATGTTTCAATAAGGTCCCTCCTCAGTCTTCTAAATTCCAGCGAGTATAAGCCTAGTCTATCCAGTCTTTCTTCATATGAAAGTCCTGCCATCCCAGGGATCAATCTGGTGAACCTTCTCTGTACTCCCTCTAAGGCTAGAATGTCTTTCCTCAGATTAGGAGACCAAAACTGTACACAATACTCCAGGTGCGGTCTCACCAAGGCCCTGTACAACTGCAGCAGAACCTCCCTGCTCCAATTAACCTACAAACCTGTACATCTTTGGAGTGTGGGGGGAAACTGAAGATCATGGAGAAAACCCATGCGGTCACGGGGAGATTGTACAAACTTTGTACAGACTGCACCCATAAGAACCTGGGTCACCGGCGCTGAAGTGCTGTGAGGTAGCAACTCTACCACTGCGCCACCATGCCGTCCGTTTGTTATGGCGGTACATGTTGCCTCTTGTTGAAGCTAAGGGAGAAGTAATATACTGAACAACTTGGCCTGGTGCTGCCTCTTGCTGAAAGGCCTTTTTCCCTCTTCACCCTCGTTGCTACAGCAACTCGTCCTGTTCTGCACACCCTTTTACTCTTTCCTAATCATGTTCTGTGGCTAGGGAGATGCAAACAAAGAAATTCATGTCTGTGTGTCGAAGACAATATTATTTGGCACCTGTCAAACCATCCCCTGCAGGTTCTTCCAGCTTGAAACAATCGCTGAAATTTTTGAGCTCTTGTCCAATGGCACAAAGAGCTAGAAAATATGAATCAGAAACTACCTTCCAAATAATTGGTTATCACTATGTGGATGTTCTGACCCATTGCCCAACAGCTCATGTGAGAATAAACAAGGGTATTGTGTCAAGGATGGTAGCGTAGTGTATTGACTGATGTCATGGTCAGTCTGCTCAGCCTACCTCCAGCAAATGCTAAAAAGATTCTTGCTTCACAATTCACAACTTCCTTCAACTACCTGACTGGACGACCACAATATGTCAGGCTGCAGAAGGTAGACACAAAATGCTGGAGTAACTCAGCGGGCCAGGCAGCATCTCTGGAGAGGAATGGGTGACGTTTCGGGTCGAGACACTTCTTCAGACTCTTTTTTTGTGTGATGTTAAGGGCTGGTGCTCGTCTGTGGTCCAACTACATATCAGGCTACAGAACTGTGTCTCGAGCATAGTAGTGAGCAACACAGGGGCCCCACAGTGGACAGTCCTCTCTCCCTTCCTGTTCATCATCTACACCGCGGACTTCAGATATAACCCGGACTCCTGCTCCCTGCAGAAGTTTTCAGATGACTCTGCAATTGTGGGTTGTATCAGTGAGGGGAGGGAAGCTGGATACAGAGGTGTAGCCAACAACTTTGTTGAGTGGTGCAGGCTGAATCAACTGCAGGAGTTAGTGGTGGACCGTGAGAAGAGAGGAACCCCTATCTCTATCAATGGTGTGGATGAGCAGCTTACTAGTAAGTACAAATATCTTGGAGTGTACCTAGACAGTAAACTAGACAGGTCCAGGAATGCTGAGGCTTTGTACAAGAAGTGACAGAGCCAGCTGTACTGTTTGAGAAGTAATTGCTCCTTCAACGACTGCAGCAAGATGCTGCAGATGTTCTACCAATTGGTGCTAGCCAGTACCATCTTCTTCGCTGCCGTGTGCTGGGGCAGCAGGGCAAAGGCTGCGGACGCCAATAGGATCAACAAACTCATCAGGAAGGCTGGCTCCATCTTGGAGCCGGAGTTGGATTCATGGGAAGTGGTTTTGGAGGGGAGGATGCTCCTTAAACTGCAGAGCATCCTGGAAAATACCACTCACCCCCCTACATGACACATTGGTTAACCTGAGGAGCACCTTCAGGGACAGACCTGTTCCACCAAGATGCAGTACAGAATGCCACAGGAGATCCTTATTCCCTGTGGCTATTAAACTGTACAACTCCTTCCCCTTCTGTCGTGAGGTAGACTGACTAACCTCCCTCCCTCTCCCCAATCTTTGCACATCCCCAGTCCTTTCCACTCATCAATTTAATTTCATGTTTCACATATTATGTGTTTTATGACTGTTGGCAGATCAATTTCCCTCCTGGGATAAATAAAGTTCTATCGTATCGTGTCTTTTCAATCCTTTTGTCTCACACCTATCTTTTCATCTCTGGCCTTTGTCCACCATCTGCCTATTAACTACCCCACCCACTCATCTATGTCAACCTATTACCTGCCAGGCTTTGTCCTGCCCCTCCTCTCTTCGAGCTTCCTTTCCCCTCCCCCTACAATCAGTCTGAGGAAGAGACCCAACCTGCAGCATCACTTATACTTGTTCTCCCGCCTGACCCGTTGAGTTACTCCAGCACATTGTGTCTTTTTTTCTCAGCAAATGTTAATTGCGTGCATTGATGCCCTCACCAGTATAACAATGGGCATATTTGTGCCTACTACTACGGACACACAGTTCTTTGACACCATTCTGGAGCAGTAAAGGAAAATGTAGTGGCACAAATTGAACTTTCCTCAATGATGCATCTTGCTGGGCTCATGCATATAAATGAGTGAATATCAGTTTTCAGTAGCTGCCTGTGTGGCCCACACATGCATTCGTTTTTAAACATCAGTTCACGTGCACCCTGCTGCCACTTTCTAATTTAAAATTATGTTTCCTTGAATTTGATAGAACATTCAAAAATAATATTTTGGGGAAAATAAAATATTCTCTGTGACTCATCATTATCTTCCCAAGGACAGTTAGTAAAAGGGCTTAAATGTTGGCCACTGCAAATTTGTCCCTCCTCAATTCTAATATTTCCTTCATCTCAGTTATTTTGCCTGTATTTTGGAGAGTCTCTTTACCCGATTCAATAGTAGCTTTTTTTGAGGGGGATGGGATATCAAAAATACCCTTGACACCTGCCATAAGGTTTCTTATTTTGAAAACTTTACTTTGAATACTGCTTGACACCCAGGGTGGGAGCTCTGGATGACAACAATCTGCCCTTTCTTGGCGAGGGCACATTTGCTTTGAACACAATCCCTCTTTTCAATCTCATTATGCTGCTTAGACATAAATTTCCTTTCAATTCATTGCATTTAGTTAAATTTTTCTAAATCATAAACCTAGCCAGTGAAAAAACACTGAACATACTATGGCACCATGAATACCAAAGAAGAGGGCAGCACGGCGGCACAGCAGTATGTAGTGATCTGCCTTATAGCGCCAGTAACCCGGGTTCAATTCTGTCTACAGGTACTGTCTGTGCGGAGTTTATATGTTTTCCCTGTGACCGCATTGATTTTCTCTGGGTACTCCAGTTTTCTCCCGAAAATGTAGGTTAATTGGCTTCATTATAAAATAATTGTAAATTGCCGTTAATGTATAAGATATTGTGTACGGGGTGATCACTGGTTGGTGTGGGTGACGTTTCGGGTCGAGACTCTTCTTCAGTCTGAAGAAGGGTCTCGACCCGAAATGTCACCCATTCCTTCTCTCCTGAGATGCTGCCTGACCTGCTGTGTTACTCCAGCATTTTGTGAATAAATACCTTCGATTTGTACCGGCATCTGCAGTTATTTTCTTACACTGGTTGGTGTGGTCTCAGTGGACTGAAGGGCCTGTTTCTAAAGATTAGTCTAAAGATTAATGGTTCATGACGCTACAGATAAGGCACACCTTATGACTCCCTCGTTCAGTAAGGTTAACCTTTTCACAAAGGAGAAAATTACTTTGCTTTCAGTAAGCTTGCCAAATTGTTTTTTGGAGACACACGAGAGGTTGGAAATACTTGAATTGTTTTCTGTGAAGCATTGGAGGTTGAAAGGAGACCTGATTGAAGTATATATACGGTAGACGGTCAAAATCTTTTTTTGCTGGATTGGAAATGTCAAGGACAGCTTTAAGCTGAGAGGGGCAAAGGTGAAAGGAATGGTGCAGGGCAACCTTTTTACATTGATGGTTGTGGAACATGCTGGTAAGGATGGCGAGAGCGGCCTTCAGATAAGCACATTGATATGTAGGGAATGAGGGACCATATTCAGGCAGAGGAAATTAGTTTAATTTGGCATCATGTCCGACATGGACAATGTGGGCCTAAAGGCCTGTTCCTGCGCTATGCTGTTCCATATTCACACAATACTGTGATTACTAGAATCTTGTGCAATAAATAAACTGCTGGAGGTGCTCAGTGGGTAAGGCAGTGTCATTGTTTTCTGTTTGGCAAGAAGCAATGCCTGGTGTGCCACTGGGATCAGCCCTAAGACTTTATTTTTTTCCAGTTTAGGTAAAGGTACTTAGATGAAATCTCCAAAGGTATGGTTGCAAATTAAGTGTAATGGAAGAAAATGTGAAATTGCCAATTTTGGCAGAGAGGCACAATAGCGTAGTTGGTAGAGACCCAAGTTTGATCCTGACCTCGGGAGCTGTCTGTGCGAAGTTTGCACGTTCTCCCTGTGACCATGTGGGTTTCCACTCTGTGCCTCTGGTTTTCTCTCACATCCTAAAGAGACGTGGGTTTGTACATAATTTGGCCTCTGTAAAGCAAAATTGCTCCTAGTTTGTAAGGAGTGGATGAGAAAGTGGGAATAATATGACAATAGACAATAGACAATAGACAATAGGTGCAGGAGTAGGCCATTTGGCCCTTGAAGCCAGCACGACCATTCAATGTGATCATGGCTGATCATTCTCAATCAGTACCCCGTTCCTGCCTTCTCCCCATAACCCCCGACTCCGCTATCCTTAAGAGCTCTATCTAGCTCTCTCTTGAAAGTAGTATGAAGGGATCATCGATTGTCCATGTGCACGAAGGGTCTGATTCCATGCTGTATCTCTAACCTAAACTAAACTAAGCTAAAATAAATTATAAAAGAAGCATGTAGTAGCAATAGAGAGATATTGTAGATCTCTGTGATGCAGAGGGATTTGGTGCCATGGTGCACATTTGATTTACAAGAGGCTAGCACGTATATAGAAAAAAAACTAGAAGGAAAGCAAACAAAACATTATTACTTATTGTGTAACTGAATACAAAACTAAAGAGGCTTTGTTTCAGCTATATTACGCTTTGCACAGAGAACACCTGGTGGACTGCATACAGTTGTGATCTACTTATTTACAGAAAGATATTAATGCCTTGGAAACAGTTCTGCGAAGGTTTACTGCACTAGATGCTGGAATGGACAGTTTGAAGTAAAAGGAAAGGTTGGACATCTAGAAACAAAGAACTGCTGATGCTGGTTTATACTCCAGCAGATATAAACCTAAGATAGACACAAAGTGCAGGAGTAACTCAGACTGAAGAAGTGTCCTGACCCGAAATGTCACCCATCCTTTTCCTCCAGAGATGCTGCCTGACCTGCTGAGTTACTTCAGCACTTTGTGTCTATCTTAGGTTTATATCTGCTAGAGTTAAGAAGGTGAAACAGGGCTTGAGATTGTTGTCAAAGTCAGTAAACGTCATATGATATTATCTAATTCCCTAGAATGACAACAGTCCAGATACATTCTTAGGGTTACATACTTGATAACAGTTTGCACCTTTTCTTTTGTCGGCTCAAAACTATGTACATCTGATAACAAGTCTGGTACATGCTTGCTGCCCTTTGTTAAAGTGGTAAAGTCTTTCGTGCTTAGAGATAGGGAGAACAGTACAAATCTTCTACTAACCTTAAGGGAGATGGATCCAGGGATGGTCTGCTCCCACCAGAATACAATAAAGAAACTACTTTACTGCATCTTACAACTTTTAATACTATTGTCAGATTATTGAACATTTCGTTTTTCAGAAGGGTATCGATCCAATACTTCATCTATCCTGACTTTGATGAAGGGTCTTGATGACCCGAAACATCACCTATTCCTTTTCTCCAGAGATGCTGCCTGATCCGCTGAGTTACTCCAGCATTTTGTGTCTATCATCTGTCCATGTTCTTTGGAGACACTGCATGGCATGCTGAGTTACTCTGTGACTTATTTTAATAATCTAGTATCTGCAGTTCTTTGTGTCTCCATTTCCTTGTTAGTTAAAAGGTTGCCTTGACACAGCTTTGCTATGCCCAAACCATGACTCACCTTAAGTTACTAAAGATAGTTCATCCTCATCAGGTCCAGTCAATTAAGGTCATAAAGTCATAAGTGATAGGAGCAGAATTAGACAATAGACAATAGACAATAGGTGAAGGAGTAGGCCATTCGGCCCTTCGTGCCAGCACCACCATTCAATGTGATCACGGCTGATCGTTCTCAATCTGTACCCCATTCCTGTTAGGCCATTTGGCCCATCAAGTCTACTCTGCCATTCAATCATGGCTGATCTATCTCTCCCTCCTAAGCCCATTCTCCTGCCTTCTCTGCATAACCCCTGACACCCGTACCAATCAAGAATCTATCTATCTCTGCCTTTAAAATATTTATTGACTTTGCCTCCACAGCCTTCTGTGGCAAAGAATTCCACAGATTGACCAACCTCTGACTAAATAAATTCCTCCTCACCTCCTTCCTAAAGGAACATCCTTTAATTCTGAGGTTATGACCTCTAGTCCTGGACTCTCCCACGAGTTGAAATATCATCTCCACATCCACTCTATCCAACCCTTTCACTATTCGGTGAGTTTCAATGAGGTCCCCCCTCGTACTTCTAAACTCCAGCGGGTACAGGCCTAGTGCTGACAATTTGCAGTATTTTGCTACTGTGCCACAGTTTGCCACTGCATATGCAAAAACAGCAGGAGTCAATCATTCAGCTCCTTGCACCTTCTCTGCCATTTCACGACATCTTGGCTGAACTTTTTACCTTAACACCACATTCCTGCAATGAGAATCACTACTATCAGTGGTGAATCACTTTGGTTGTTGTATCTCACCAGCATTATATTTATTCTATTCTTTGGAAGGTTTCTCTCAAAATGCACCTTCAATTGCACTACACGTTTCCTTAGTAGTGTTCAATAATCTATAATCATTTTCAAATCTTCAAATAAGTGTCGACAAGTAAGTATCTTCATGGAGAAGTGTACATCTTCATCTTGGTGTGCTTGGTATTGATCAAACCCTGTATGTTAAAATCTTGATTCACTAGGTTTATAATTTGGCCACTAAGTCTGCACACATGTTACTTAAGGCAGTTTCTTCAAAATTCTCATCGACATCTAGGCATTGAAGTGTCCTATGATCATCACACCATATCTTCAGTTTACCCTGTGACCTAAAAGCTTGAAACATAATCCTTGAAGCTAAAAATATGACCCTTCTGTTGACATCTATGAAAGATAACTGTTTTGAATTTGCATGACTAATCTGAATGCCTGCAATTGCAATCCCTCACAAAAATTGTTGTGGCATACTCTTCCCTAACTCTACGGGGATGTAATATTGTAGCCAAAAGCTCTCTATGACAACATGCAAAATGAAACAGTTGAGATTAATACATTTATAGTTGACAGTTCCATTGAAGTTATTATCTGTCAGGCTTTCTCTGATGTCAGTTCAGGCACACTGAGTAGCTTTAATTGAAACCTTTCTTCAATCAATCTGCAAACCAATCTATCTCGGAAGGCCTTGTTAAGACATTCAACAAAGTTGCAAAGTAATGAGGGGCTCTTCAATATCAGACTATAATTGCTTGTGAACTCACAACGCTTTTGATATCGAGGCTTGATTTTGTAGTTTTCTGTCATTTAGAAAAATAGAGTTTGAGTCCTTCTATAATTTCTTTATCACGTCGGCAAAAGATATATTATTACTTTTTGAGAAGTAAGCAGATTGGTCCTCCTTTTGTATATCTTTTATCTCATAAAAGGATCTCTTCTTTCTCTTGAATTGCTTGGCTTAGTATTTTATTATTTTCTGCACTTTTATCTAAGATATGTTTGTCATATTTTTGACAAAACAAAGCAGTCATCTTCATCAAATCTCTGTGGTACCATCAGAGTTCACGGTAAACATTCTGAAGTTTTTCTCCCTTTCACATAAGACAGTAAAATAAAAGTAGGCCATATTACTTCTGTTCATGATGAAATCAGGGTCTGACATTTTACAAGGGCCACTTTCTTGTACTAAACCCATGTTCATGTGATAGGAGCAGAATTAGGCCATTCAGCCTATCAAGTCTACTCCACCATTCAATCATGGCTATCTATTTTATATAAATTCTTAAGGGATTTGACAGGCTAGATGCAGGAAAAATATTCCCGATGTTGTGGGTGCCCAGAACCAGGGGTCACAGTTTAAGAATAAGGGGTAGGCCTTTTATGAGCAAAAACCTTTTCACCCAGAGAATTCTCTGCCACAGAAGGCAGTGGAGGCCAATTCACTGGATGTTTTCAAGAGATAGATAGAGCTCTTCGGGCTAACGGAATCACGGGATATGGGGGAGAAAGCAGGAATGGGGTACTGATTTTGGATGATCAGCTATGATCATATTAAATCGCAGTGCTGTCTTGAAGGGCCGAATGGCCAACTCCAACACTTATTTTCTATGTTTCTACCCTGACTAATCAAGAATCTACCTATTTCTGCCTTAAAACCCATATGCATAAAATTTCCTTAATATCCAAAAGATCTAACAACCTCAGTCTTGAAAATGCAAAAACGTAAGAAATAGATGCAAGTTCACATGTTACACTATTTGATCTACTACATTAAAGATACAACTCATATGAATGTAAATCTTGCATTACGTAAGGCCGTGGGAGCCCTGCAGCCTGCTCCACTGAATCACTGCTGCCTATGGTGCAGAAATTCTAGTGTTGTTGGTATTGTACTTCTTACAGCGCCTTTGCCAGTGGGTGGCAATGTGTCTGCAACATTGAAGAGAGTCCAGTCTACTACTATTGCATTTACAATACTGAGCTTCATGCCCACCACTGTTTCATTGAAACTAGTCCTGGCTTTCTGTTTAATGTGCAAACGAGCATTTTCAGAAAAAAATAAAACTTCTTTTGCACATTTTTCTTAGTTTAGTTTGGTTTAGTTTAGTTTAGCGATACAGTGCAGAAATAGGCCCTTCGGTGACTAGCAATCCCGGTCCACTCGCACAAGTCACTTTTTTTTAACCAATGCCAATTAACCTACAAACCTGTAGTCTTTGGAGTGTGGGAGGAAGCTGGAGCACCCGGAGAAAACCCATGCGGTCATGGGGAGAATGTACAAACTCCGTACAGACTGCACCCATGGTTAGGATTGAACCCGGGTCTCTGGTGCCGTAAGGCAGCAATTTTACTGCTGCACCACCATGCTGCCTCCACTATCTAATCTCATCATTAATTTGTGATATCTTCTATATTTCACAGGATAGAAGTATCAAATATTAAAGGGCATGCCTTTAAGGTGAGAGGGGCAAAGTTTAAAAGAGTTGTGCGGGACAAGTTATTTTACACAGAAGGTGGTGAGAGCCTGGATGTGATGTCAGGGGTGGTGGTGGAGGCAGATACGATAGCGGCATTTAAAATAGGCAAATGGAAATGCAGGAAAAGGATGGATATGGATGATGTGCAGGTTAATAAGGGTCAATCTTGGCATCATGTTCGACAACGACACTGTGGGTTGAAGGGCCTGTTCTGTGCTGTACTGTTTTTTGTTCAATGGTGCCAAAATAAACAAGTGGCATAATGGACGTCTAAAAATAACATGCATTATTACCCAGGCTGATTGTTTAACACTCACTCTATATACATACTCCTCCATAATCTCTCACTCCAGACTGCTTCTAGCTCAGTGATTGTATCAGTTGACTCCCTTGTTCAACAATTGTACACCCATATCTGGAAATACTCTGCACAGTGTAATTAAATAATGCTCACTGCCACCAAACCCTTCTCTCATTAAAATTCCTTCCGTTTCTAAATCTTGGAAACTCAACTTCAGTTCTTATTTAGTTAAATTAAGTCTAAAATCCCCCTCACCCCGCCCCAACCCTTTTGCTTGGCTGCATGCTGATCAAAATAAATGTTTTCCCGAGTGTATATGAAGATAGATACAAAATGCTGGAGTAACTGAGCGGGATAGGCAGCATCTCTGGAGAGTCTGAAGAAGGGTCTCAACCTGAAATGTCACCCATTCCTTCTCTCCAGAGATGCTGCCTGTCCCGCTGAGTTACTCCATCATTTTGTGCCTGTCTTTGGTTTAAATCAGCATCTGCAGTTCCTTCCTACACAGTGTATATGAAGTGTGCAGTGCCTTCTGTAACTTTAACACTATTTTATCTCCCGCTGTCATCAGTGTGTTTAAAAACCTCACCATTCCTATTCCATTGCTTTTACATGTCCACAAAATGTACATGCTATGTTATCTCATTCTTACTGCATGGGAGGGGGGAAGCAAAGGGCAGATGTATGTTTTTTTAATTTTCTAAATAATAACATCACTGCTTGCAATCTTTCTGGTTAGCTATTTTAATTCTGCACACATCTTGGCCTCACAATGTTAATATATCAGATTAAGAGCTTTGCAATGGATCCGGTCGTTCGGGATGGAGTGAAACGTGAATTCATCTAATATTTGACTTTCAACAATCATCAGACAAAGTACAAGAGTTTTCATATTTGCATTATGATAACGGTGGCATCGCTAGACAATGGGACAATTCTTTATGTGAGTGTATTTTACTGAGATTAATGTTCCTAATAAAATTTGTTACGGCACCTGATACTCAAACACAGAGCTGTTTGCTCATTAGGCCATCACCGAGTACAAGCAATGTTTATTGTAAATGAGTGTCAAATAAAGGAAAATACATTTCATCATGGTTATCAAACATTTCCGTCTAAACTTGATGTCATAAAATTCTCATTATTAACTCTTTTTGCACTTACATAATTCTAACGGGCATTTCTGAAATTATTTTTAATCCACTGAGAAATATAAAGACCAATAAGTTATGATCTTTGGCGGTCACACTCAACTGTGAAGGACATACCTGACATACAGATTTTAATGGGACAAGCAGCACCTCTGGAGATAAGGAATGGGTGATGTTTCGTGTCGAGACCCTTCTTTAGCTATCTGAGAAGCGAAAATGTATGATATGCATGTAATATACGTGCAATTTATGTATGTTTTATGTATAATTTATGTATAATTTACATCTTTGTGCGCTGTCTGAGTCTATGTGCCTGTGAAGCTGCTGCCAGCAAGATTTTCATTGCACCTGTACCTCACTGTACGCATGCACATGACAATAAGTTTGACCTGACTAATCACCATCCCATCCCCCTATTAAGCAATTGGCTGATATTGGATCAGACAGTTCACAACTTTGGTACCATATTAAATCTTTAGATAGGTGTTGGGCCATGCGTCCTTGCTGTCACTTGGATTGTTCGATTCTATAATGGCCTGACTGTCCCCGATCTCAGATCACATGCTGCTGAATTCTTGATCAATGCCTTCCTGACGTCAATATTGTAACACACTCCTGAATGGAATTGCTCAACAGATCCCCTCTGTTACGTCAGAGGTCAACCAAGCCTCGGCACATTTTGTTTAGTTTAGTTTTTTTAAAGTTTAGTTTAGTTTATTGTCGTGTGTGCCGAGGTACAGTGAAAAGCTTTTTGTCGCGCGCTATTGAGTCAACAGAAGGACAATACATAATCCACAGTGTACAGATACATGATAAAGGGAGTAACGTGTAGTGCAAGATAAAGTCGTGTATAGTCCAATTAAAGATAGCTTGAGGGTTCCGATGAGGTACAGCTTTTTGTGTGTACCTTCTTAAAGTGCTATACTGTCACAAAACACTTCTGTGAGGTGTTTTCCTGCAGGAAATTCTGCAGTTAATTTGGAGAAGCAAACTTCCACCAACACTAAACTCACAGCAACATTTCCAACAGCAAACCTGATCACGGGAAGTGACTTCTGGGCTTTGGACTGCGTGTCAGTACCCCTCTCCTGAATCAATGAGATGTTGCCTAATTGGATTATGCTCAGTGAAACTGGCCAGATTTCATTTTGTTGCAGAATATTAATTTATCAACTGGCAGTTCAAACCCTGGCCCAGAAGTCACATCTTTACCATTCTGTTCAACACAAAGCAGTAGACTTCTAAACTGACACATCAAGGGAGTTTGAACAGCCTTACTAATTAAAGAATAAGGCAAGCACACTGGCCACAGGGAGTAGCACTACTGAAATTAAATTAACAGACGTTAAGTGGTATGAAATGACTATTTTCAATGGGAAATTGCACTTCCAGAAACTATTTTATATTTGGTGGATGGTCTCTTAATTTGGAACAAAAATGTTGAAACAGCAGGTACTTTTCATGTTTTTTGAATTACACTAATTGCATAATCAAATCGTTGTCTTTAATGCAACAATACATCTGTGCTTCACAATTATCCTAATGCAGCACCAGTGAGCACAAGTTGTGCTTTATTGGAATTAAATGACAAGAACAGTGAACCAGATCAACAACAGAAACAATGTGGCTTAATTTTCCCCATGGTTGCACACTTGGTTCAGGTCAGGGGAGGTTTGGACAGAAAATCTGGTTAGGAGAGATTTCCCTTGACCACACGAGGTCTTTTGATTATTTTTGCAGATTTTCAGCCAACAATAAGCCTCATTGACAACTTCATTGAATTGAATTATAAGTAGCAGCACCGAAACAGGTCCTTCGGCCCACCGAGTGCGTGACAACTATTGATCACCCGAGCCAGCTAATTCTATATTATCGCACTTTTGCAACCACTCCCTACACACTAGGGGCAATTTTAGAGAGGGCCAATTAACCTATGTCTTTGAGATGTGGAAGGAAACCATAGCACCCGGAGGAAACACGCGTGGTCACACAGAGAACGGGCAAACATCACACTGACAGAACCTGGAGTCAGGATTGAATCTGGGTCTCTGGCACTATGAGACAGCAACTCTATCAGCTGCACCACTTTCCCATTAGGTAGGGATGTTGAATCTACCATATTTTTGGTTGGGATTGCTAAATCAGCAATTTAGCCGTATCTGAGTGTTGTACTCTGCTTCAATTGAGGTATTGGTATTATGACTGCAGAGGAAATTCAGAGCATATTTTCTTTTGATACAGGTAAGTAGGTCAGGAGAGAGCAAGAGAGAGAGATTCTGTCTGGATGTTTCTTAAATTCCATTAGAGGGTCTGGCACCATCATCTCCACTTGTGATGTAATCATCATCATCTTCGACCTCGATGGATAGCCACGACAAGGGACTATTTACATTTACGCCAAGCCAATTAATCTACAAACCTGTACATCTTTGGAGAGTGGGAGGAAACGGAAGATCTCAGAGAAAACCCATGCTAGTTACAGGGAGAACGTACAAACTCCGTACAGACGGCACCAATAGTCAGGATCGAACCCGGGTCTCTGGTGCTAAAAGGTAGCAACTCTTCCTCTGCGCCACCGTGCCGTCCACAAATCTGTGGGATTATACTCCTTAGTATTTCACCATTGTGTATCTCCTAACCCTATTTGAATTCCGAAAATGCATCACCTTATAAATGTCAGAATTAAATTTAATCCGCTGAACTTTCCAGCTGGTTGATATCCTGCTGATTTACTGGCCAATGTTCTGGGCTAATAGAAACTCCTGCTGCTCCTTTTGACAGACCAGCGCTGTGAAGGCACTTGCCTTAAAGATTCAGCCTTTCCCGTCTCCTTAACAATCACATTCCCTTAGTACTAAGAAACTACGAAACCCAGCCAGCATAAGAATGAAAGCTATAAAATAAAAACACACAACCTCTTTAAAGGCTTCAACAACTTCCTATGAGTGGATTTGTTGTTTACACCTTACTGAACCTCGTAAAAATTAGAAGTGGTTGAATTGGGCAATATTACATTTTTGTTTCTTTTTTTTACATTAAATCCCACCTGATCCAAGCCTGACCTTTTTTTTGGAAGACTTAACCAATTAACTCATTTTATATGTAGGAAGGAACTGCAGATGCTGTTTTACACTGAAGATAGACACAAAATGCTGGAGTAACTCAGCGGGTCAGGCAGCATCTCTGAAGAAAAAGAGTAGGTAATGTTTCGGGTCCAGACCTTTCTTCAAATTTATTTCAAAGGTTTCAAAGGTATTTTATTGTCACGTGTACCAATTAAGGTAAAGTGATATGCAAATTACCATGCCGCCATACGATAAAAAAGCAACAAGACACACAACTACATAAAAGTTAACATAAACATCCACCACAGCAGATTCCCCCCACATTCCTCACTGTGATGGAAGCCAAAAAAAGTCCAATCTTCTTTCTCTTTATTCTCCTGCGGTCAGGGCAGTCGAACCATCCGCAATCGGGGCAGTCAAAGCCCCCGCATCAGGGCGATTGAAGCCACCGCGTCTGGGCGATTGAAGCTCCCGCAGCCGGCGATCGAAGCTCCTGGGGCTTGGAGTTTCCCAAAATTGGTCTCTAACCAGAGATGGCGAGCTTCACGATGTTAGCGTCTGCAGGCTCCCGCGATGGAGCTCCCGGTTGATCTCCAGCAAAGACCGCCAACTCCTCGATGTTAGGCCGCAGTGCGGATGGAGATACGATACAGGAAAAAAAACGCATCTCCCTCGCGGTAATAGATTAGAAAAAGTTTCCCCCCCATCCCTCACCCCCCACATAAAACAAGCTGAAGTACCCTAAAAACATACATTTAACACATACTATTAAAACACAAAGAAGGAAAGGACAGGCAGACTGTTGGCGAGTCAGCCATTGCTGGCGCCATCTGGCTGTATTATCTTTAAAAAAACATGAGCTTGCAAATCAATCAACACGCTATGAAGGAGTAGCATGCAATTGACCAATTGGGCAAGATCCATCTTTAATCCTGGCAGCTTCCCTTATCATCTCTGTTCATGTTGTACTTCAATTTGCTGCTGTTCTTCTACAAATACAAATACAAATACAAATACAAATTGCATTTATTGTCATTCAAAAATAAATTTGAATGAAATGTCGTTGCCATGCAGTCATGACAGTAAAGAGCAACAAGACACACAATTACATAAGTTTAACATAGACAACCATCACAGTGACTCCCCCAGGCACCCCCTCACTGTGATGGAAGGCAAAAAAAGTCTTATCTCCTCCTTTGTTCTTCTCCTGCGGTCAGGCAGTCAAACTGCTGCTTCGAGGCGATCGAGGCTCCCGATTTTTTATGCCCCCGCGGGCGATGGAAGATCCCGCGGCCGAGCTGTGGAGGGCGATGAAATTCCAGAGCCCCCGCCGGGCGATGGAAGGTCCCGCAGCCAAGCCGCGCAGAGCAATGAAGGTCCTGCGAACGGGCCGATCGAGCCTTGCGATTCGGGGCGGTCGAAGCTGCTAAGGCTGGAGCTCCCGAAAGCCTGTCACCAGCTAGGGACCTGCGAGCTCCCGATGTTAAGGTCCACAGAGCCCGCGGCCGAAGCCTCCGAAGGTAGAGTCACAGCCACAATCACAGCGCCACCACAGCCTCCGAACGTCGGCCAGCTCAGAGATGGTAAGTCCAGGCCCTGCGACCGGAGCCTTCAAGGTCGATCCATCTGAGGCCGCCAACTCCACGTTGTTAGGCCATAGCGCGAACGGAGATACGACACGGAAAAGGGTCACATCTCCGTTGAGGAAGAGATTTAAAAAAAGGTTTGCCCCACCCCCCACCACATATACACAGCTAAAAATAGGCTATTACGTACATCTCATGCTAACAAATAGATAAAGAAGAAGAAAGACAAACAGACTGCCGGCGAGCCGCTGCTGCAGAGCAGTGCCGCCACTTTTGTGCTGAATGCTGTTCTGAACTGATAATCCATAGTGATTCATGGAAAGCCCTGTATCTTAAAAGCCAACTCCCAAAAAGCCCAGCTTTAACACTGATTTTTGAATCAAAGAAAATAGTTGCAGGAGGAGGCCATTTGGCCCTTCAATCCAGCAAACCATTCATTATGATCATGGCTGATTATCCCCAATCAGTAACCTGTGCCTGCCTTCTCCCCGTATCCCTCAAAACCGCTAGCCCCTAGAGCTCCATCTAACTCTCTTTTAAATTTATCCAGTGAATTGGCCTCCACTGCCTTCTGTGCCAGAGAATTCCACAAATTCACGACACTCTGAGTGAAAAAGTATTTTCTCACCTCAGTTTTAAATGGCTTCCCCTTTATTCTTTGACTGTGGCCCCTGGTCCGAATCAAAGGCAATGAATCAAAACTCTGACCATTTTTGCAGTTTAGTGACTCAGCAATGCTTCACTTTAATGTTTTCTTTATGAAAGACATTTTAAAACCATGCATTAATACAGGTATATCTTTGAGAATCCAAAGATCATTTAGCATTGAACATTAAAACAGTGAGAAATAACAGTTGAATGATTTTGAGTACTGAAATTAATCAGCCAGAGAACTATATTCATGAAGAGCATAAATGATTTACAGAAAGATTGGAACCATGCTTCACTTTTATTTACCGTTTAAAAAAAAAAGAGATTTCATCCTGATTTTTCTCAATTTTCCTTAGTCATCACCAGCATCTTCATCAATGGGCATTGGAAAATAAATGCAGGGATGAAGTCCAGTTTGCCACAGAATATTTGTATTTCTTCCATCCTCAGTGTCGATGTTTATTTAGAACAGTGTGTAACCTGCTGGCGTACTTTTATAGAAGCCATCTTGGGTGTTCCTGTTTGTTATCTATATGACAACATTCTTTTTAAAACATTAAATAGCAAGCATGAGATTGAAGGGGAAAGAAATGTAGTGGACATTGATCTTCCATTTCAGATTAAGCGAAAGCATCAAAAGAAAAAAATGATTAATTAACTATGATTCGTTGCACCTGATAAGAATTTATGTGAATTTAATGATTAGGAGAATTAGAGGAAGCTAATTCTCGTTATTCTCTGCAGATGGGGTATGGGAGGAAACCGGAGCATCCAGAAGATACACACCTGGTCACATAGACAATGTATAAACTCCACACAGACAGCACTTGAGGTCAGGATCAAACCCAAGTCTCTGTGCTGTAAGGCTGCATCTTTACCAGCTGTGCCACTGTGCTGCCCAATTTAGATTGTTAGAAGGTGGAACACAGAACAATACAGCACAAGATGCCGCAGGGATCGGTGTTGGGTCCCTTACTGTTTGTAATCTACATAAATGATCTGGATGTCAACGTACAGGGCATGATCAGCAAGTTTGCAGATGACACAAAGGTAGGGGGGGTGGTGAATAGCGAGGAAGGGATCTGCAAGCTGCAGGAAGATATAGATGAGATGGTCAGATGGGCGGAGCAGTGGCAGATGGAATTTAATCCTGAAAAGTGCGAGGTGATGCACTTTGGCAGAAATAACTTGGAGAGGGAGTACACCATGAATGGAAGGACCCTAGGGAAGACAGGGGTACAGAGGGACCTTGGAGTACAGGTACACAAGTCCTTGAAGACAGCAGGACAGGTGGACAGGGTGGTCAAAAAGGCATATGGGTTACTGGCCTTCATTAGCCGGGGCATCGAATATAAAAGTAGGGGGGTAATGATGGAATTGTACAGAACACTGGTGAGGCCACAGCTGGAGTATTGTGTACAGTTCTGGTCACCACATTATAGAAAGGATGTGATAGCTTTGGAGAGGGTGCAGAGGAGATTCACCAGGATGCTGCCAGGGATGAAGGGCCTCGGCTATGAGGAGAGACTGAGCAGACTGGGGTTGTTTTCCCTGGAGCAGAGAAGGCTGAGAGGGGACATGATCGAGGTGTACAAGATCATGAGGGGCATAGATAAGGTAGATGGCGGGGAACTTCTTCCACTGGTGGAAGGTTCAACAACGAGGGGACATAGATACAGGGTAAGGGGAGGGAGGTTTCGGGGGGATGTGAGAAATAACTTATTCACCCAGAGGATGGTTGGAGTCTGGAACTCACTGCCTGGGGTGGTGGTGGAGGCGGGAACACTCACAACGTTTAAGAGGCATTTGGATGGGCACTTGAAATGCTACAACATTCAGGACTACGGTCCAAATGCTGGAAAATGGGATTAAAATTAGACTGTGTTTGGTAACGGGCGGCGCGGACACGATGTGCCGAAGGGCCTCTTTCTGTGCTGTAGGACTCTATGACTCTCTATGACTCTAGGAGCAGGTCCTTTGGGCCACAAGGTACATGTTGACTAACAAACTAATCTTACCTGCCTGCAAATGGTCTATATTTCCATCTATTTCCGGCCTGTTCATGTGCCTGCTCAAATGCCTCTTCCTATCAAAGGCACGGCATGGTGGCGCAGTGGTAGAGTTGCTGTCTTACTGCGCTTGCATTGCCGGAGACCCAGGTTCGATCCCGACTACAGGTGCTGTCTGTATGGAATTTGTACGTTCTCCCCGTGACTGTGTGGGTTTTCTCAGAGATCTTCAGTTTCCTCCCACTGTCCAAAGACGTACAGGTTTGTAGGTTAATTGGCTTGATATAAGTGCAAGTGTAATTGTCCCTAGTGTGTGTAGGATAGTGTTAATATGCGGGGATCATGGGTCAGCATGGACTCGGTGGGCCGAAGGGCTTGTTTCCACGCTGGATCTCTAAACTAAACTAAACTAAATCTGCTTCCGTCATTTACCACTAGCATTCTATTACACTCTATGGAAAAAAAAAACTTGCCTTGCACATTCCCTTTAAACCTCCCCCTCCCACCTTAAATCTATGCCTTCCAGCGTTTGATATTACCACCCTGATTAAAAAGAGTATGACTATCTACCCAGCCTATGGCTCTCACAATTTTATAACCTTCTATCAGATCTTTCCTCCAACACTCCAGAGAAAACAATCCAAGTTTGTTCAATCTCTCTTATAACTAGTTCTCTCTAATCCAGGCAACATCCTAGTGGACCTTCTCTGCACCCTCTCCAAAGCCTCCATATCTTTCCTGTAATGCAGCAACTAGAACTGTACACAACACTCTAAATGTGGCCTAACCAGAAATGTATACAGGGACAGCATGACTTGCCATGCCTCGCCACTTCCTGGGAATTGTGGACTTGCACACCAATATCTCCCTGTACTTCAACACTCCTAAGGATCCTTCCATTGTACTTCCCTCATGCTATTGACCTTCTAAAGTGCAACACTTCCCACTTTTTGGGATTAAACACCATCTGCTATTTATTTGACAACATTTCCAACTGACCGACATCCTTTTGCATCCTTTGACAACCTCTCTCACTATCCCCTACACTTGTCAATTATTGTGTCGCTTGCAAACTTACTGAACAGTCCACCTGTACTTTCATCCAAATCGTTTATATAAATTACAAACACCAGAGGTGCCAGCACTGATCCCTAAAGAACACCACTGGCACAGGCCTCCATTCAGAATAACACCCCTTCCAAATGAATTGGGGGTTTTTATCCCACTTGGAATATTTGAAATCCTAGATAATGTGGAAGGAAGATGAAATGGGTAAGTGGTGCATCTCCTGCACTTGTGCACGAATGTTCGGGGGAAGTTGAGACAGCATTGACTTTACTTTCCTTTAAACTTCAGAGAGGCAGCCTGGAAACAAGCTCTTCACCACACCGAGTCCGCACCAATCAGCAATCACCCCGTACACTCACACTATCCTACACTCAGGACAATGCACAACTTTACCAAAGCCAATTAGCCTAAAAACCTGCACAGGAGGAAATATGAGAAAGCCCACGCAGTCGCAGGGAGAAGGTACAAACTCTGTACAGACAGCATCTGTAGTCAGGATCGAACCCAGGTCTCTGGCACTGTAAAGCAGCAACTCTACTGCTGCACCACTGTGCCACCATTGGAATGATGGAATTGTGCACCAGGATAGTGTGAAGGAATAATCCTTTCTGGAATACTGAAAGGGAAGGATGAGATTGGCAAGGGCATCAGGTTAGAGGTGGATTTGAAAATATTGAAAACAAAGTCAGTTGTAGTTAAAGATGAGGACAGGAAAAGCTCTCCTTCAATAAGAAGAGTGAGAGTAAGGACTGGGAAGAAAAGTAAAGAAAAAATGAGTTTTAATAGACACGGCAGGATCAACCTTGCTGGAAAGTGATCAGCAAAGGTAAGTAAAAACCTGTTAAAATCACAGCCAGGTAGAAATGTCAGAACAAATCCAACAGAGACAGCGGGACAGGGAAAATGTGAAGTGTTCTTAAAGGAAGCAGAATGGAAGGAAATGCAACCAAAATAACTGTAGGAGTTAGTGTGCTTTCAGTAACTCTTGGAAAGGGAGACAAATCAATCAAGGTGATGGCGCATCTGGAGTATTGTGTTCAGCTTTAGTTGCCATGCTAATACTGGAAAGGTTGAAGAGAGGAATAATGAGGATGTTGCCAGGACACAAGGGCCTGAGCTGTAGGGAGAGACTTGGAAGACTCTGAATTTAACCCTTGGTGCGCAGGAGGCCATAAAGAACTCGAAGGCATAGGTTTAAAGTGAGAGGGACAAGATTTAATAAGAACCTGAGGGGCAACCTTTTCTCACAGAGGGAAGTGGGTGTATGGAATGAGATGCAGGAGAAGGTAGTTGAGGCAGGTACAATAACAACATTTGGACAACTACATGGACAGGAAAGGTTTAGAGGGATATGGACCTAACAGTTAAATAGAACTAGCCTGGGCAGGGCATCTAGGTGGGCATGGCCGAGTTGGGCTGAAGGGCCTGTTTCCATGACTCTAAGACTCTCTGACAAAGCAGTCAAGGTCAGATATGGAAGAGACAGGAGAAGGATAATAGATGGTCAGACTTGGGCTGAGAGAAATTAAGTGGATGGTTTAATTTTTTACCTAGTTTTTGGACATTTCCCTTTTCTGTCCAGAATAATGATGTTGTTTCAGTTAATGTTATGGAAAAATTTTGAAGGAGCAGAACAAAGCATAGTTCCTATTATTTTGTTCAATTCCTTTACAGAATGTGGGCATTAGGCCTCAGAAACCAGTTTAAAGTCAAACCACTTTTCAGTTATGTGGGTATCATCCAGAAGTCTACCCAGGGAACCAGAGCAGATTCCCTTCCTTCGTGCGTCAATCACTGCAGAGTTCAATTCAAAAATCATACTTTTTGGTAGCTACTTTTCAACCCAAGGTTCATTTAATTTGAAATTAAATTTCTCAGATGCTAGGAAAGGATTTAACTTCATGCTGCCACATCATTTCTCAGGCCAAGCCGAGGCCAATTGCATAATCCATATGCTCTTTCCCAGCTGAGTAGATTTGGTTTCGAGATACAGCGTGGAAACAGGCCTTTCAGCGACACCGGGTCAGTGCCAACCATCAATCACTGTGCACTAGTTCAATGCCCAGCACATTAACAGGAAACAATTAACATACAAAACCGCATGTCTTTGGAATGTGGTAGGAATCCAGAAATCCCTGGTGGAAACTCTTTGGAGTGCTTGATGGAAACTGGAGCACCTGGTGAAAACTCACCCGGTCACAGGGAGAACATGCAAACTCCACACAAACAGCACCTAAGATCAGGTGCGAACCTGGGTCTTTGGCGCGTGAGGCAGCAATTCTACCGCTGCGCCACCATGCCACAGCACAATGATTGTTGGGTCATTTCACAGTCACCACATTCCTCTAGCCTGAGTTGCAGGTAGGCTGGAGCAGGATAGGGGTGACCTTCTTTAAAGGTAGAAGTGAACCTTTTGAACTTTTACAACACAAACATGATACTGCTTACTGTCAAACAAAATGATGGATAATATTATTAACAAAATTAAAACTCTCTAGCTGCCTCAAATTTCAGATATGCCAACGGTCTGTCTGTCTTTTCGTCTTTTTTGTTATTTTTAGTGTGTTTAGAATGTATGTGTTAATGTTCTCTGGTTTGTTTTATGTGGGGAGTGAGGGTGGGGGGGGGGGGGTCGGGGGAAACATCTTTTATCAATCTTTTATCTTGCTGGAGGTGCGATTGTTTTCCTGATCGTATCTCTGGTCGCTCTGCGGCCTAACATCATGGATCTGACGGCCTTGCTCGAGTGACTTTGAGCCCCACCGCGGGACCGTGGACTTACCATCGGAGCCTGCGATCACTTGCCTGAGATCGAAGCTCCAACCGCGGCCTGTGGATTTCAATGTCAAGGAGCTCGCAGTCTCGGGTAGAGACTGATGTCGGGATGCTCCAAAGTCGCAGAAGGTTCGACCAGCCCCGACCCGGGGTCCGATGCAGAGGACCCGAACGCCGGCTACAGGAGCCAAGATCATTCCGTCAACGGAAGGGTCGAGTGCCCCGACTGCGGGAAAACAAAGAAGGGAAGAGATTGAACTTTTTGTTCGCCTTCCATCACAGTGAGGAATGTGGGAGAGTCGCTGTGGTGGAGGTTTATGTTAAAATATATTTTGTGTGTCTTGCTTTTTATTGGTATGACGGGTATGGCAAATCAAATTCCTCGTATGTTGCAAAACGTACTTGGCTAATAAAGTATGATCATGATTACGATTATGAGATCATTAGTCTAGAGTCATTAGATTACTGCCCCAGTCATCTAACCATATCACTGCTGTTCCTGGTCACCTCTTTAATTTCACTTGAACTATGGTTCCTAAAGTCTCTTTTCCATCACAAAAGACCCTCACCCCTTGTTTCAAAAACAGTTCCTATGAATCAAAAATGTAATGGAAAGACCTGCTTAGGTCTTTTTATGACCTCAATATCCCAAAATGTTTCAAAACAATTTACTGTCGTGACTGTTGGAAATATAGAAGACAATTTGTGAACAGCAACATTTATCAACAGGTCATGAAATTAATGCTGAGTAAGGCTTTAGGATCATTTACACCCATCTGAACAAGCAACTGGAACATTGTTTTAACAACTCGTTCAAATAGTTCCAATTTGTCGCATGGCACTATGTTGGTATTGGACTGGATAGGCAGGGTCCTTTCTGTGCTTAATTCCATGGCGCAGGACTTTAGTACCCTTATAAATTAATGGCACTGAAACAAAATTGACAGTTTAATGAACAATTTTGTATTTTTCCTTTCTGTGGAAAGTCATTCAGCTTAATTGCCCGGTGTCATGCTAAAAAGGGAGGGGCAGAACATCCAAATTATATATATAATTGGCAAGAGTTGACAGTCACGGCTCTTTGTGCTTCTAATCGGCAGCCAGAGTGTATGAGAATTATCATTGCACTCGGTGTCAGCAATAGTTCAATTGGTAGGACTTTATTCCATGACTCAGAATGTTTTGCATTCAAGCCCTGCTCTAGAGACACAAATATAAAAATTGAGCAATCACTTCAGTCCGATACTTAAAGAGAACTCTACTATTTGAATCTCTTGTTTCCAGGATGAGATGGCAAATTGAGACCCTGTTTGGATTCTTGAGTAAATGCAAAAGATGCCATGACACTTTTCCACAGAAGAGAGGAGAGAGATTTTAGAGGAATCTCAGGGACAACGTTTCACTCAGAGGGTAGTCTGCACCTGGAATAAGCTGCCATGGGAAGCTATAGAAGCAGATACAAGTATGATTTTCAAAGGAAATTTGGATAAATACATGGCTAAAATGTTTAGAGGGATATGGGCCAAATGCAGTCAAATGAGACTAGAAACATAGAAAAATAGGTGCAGAAGTAGGCCATTCAGCCCTTTGAGCCAGCACCGCCATTCAATATGATCATGGCTGATCATCGAAAATCAGTGCCCTGTTCCTGCTTTTTCCCCATATCCCTTGATTCCTTTTGCCCTAAGAGCTAAATCGAACTCTCTCTTGAAATCATCCAGTGAATTGGTCTCTACTGCCTTCTGTGACAGAGAATTCCACAGATTCACAACTCTCTGGGTGAAAAAGATTTTTCCTCATCTCAATCCTAAATGGCCTACCCCTTATTCTTAAACTGTGATCCCTGGTTCTGGACTCCCCCAATATCGGGACCATTTTTTCTGCATCTAGCCTGTCCAATCCTTTAATAATTTTATATGTTTATATATGATCCCCTCTCATCTTTCTAAATTCATGTGAATATAAGCCCAGTCGACCCATTCTTTCATCATATATCAGTCCCGCCATCCTGGGAATTAATCTGGTGAACCAACGCTGTACTCCGTCAATAGCAACAATGTCCTTCCTCAAATTAGGAGACCAAAATTGCACACAATACTCCAGGTGCAGTCTCACCAGGGCCCTGTACAACTGCAGTAGGACCTCCTTGCTCCTGAACTCAAATTATCTCACAATGAAGGCCAACATGCCATTAGCTTTCTTCACTGCCTGCCTAACCTGCATGCTTCAGAATGCTTGCCCAGAATGCCATTTTGTGTCGAAGTAGGAGTGAAGTAGGCCCATTAGGAGGGCCAAAAAGCCAAAGATATCTATGATTCTGTGACTCTAAGACCTGGAAAGTTATAACGTGATTTGTGACATATATTTGTCTCTCAAATAACAGTTCAAAATTGATAATCTGGTAATCATCACATTAATATTTGGGAAGCTTCCTGCCTGTATATTAGCCACTGAATTTCTAGCATTGCCAGAGAGGCTATAATCCACAAGGGCCAGTGCTCTGGAAGGGATGTACATTCCGCTATATAAATGAATGTTTTGTAGTATTTTGCGACATAAACTATGCTGCACAAATTTTAGAGAATATTCACAAGTGTTGCTAGAAGTTTCACCCAAACTCTTTTCAATTTAAGGATATGTTTCATTTATTGAAAAGAACAGTGCCAAAGCCATTGTAAAAGAGCAACAAGGCTGATGAAGGTCAAAAACTTGGTGGTGAGGTCACAAATTAGTTACAATTCCAAGCTCTCATTGTCCACATTAGGGAAAAGAATGATACACCTTAGAACAGAGAAACCGTATAGGAACCATCTTCAAGAAAGTCCATGGTATCACAAAATGCTGGAGTAACTCAGCGGGTCAGGCAGCATCTCAGGAGAGAAGGAATGGGTGACATTTCGGGTCGCGACCCTTCTTCAGACTGATGTCAGGGGAGGGGGCAGGACAAAGATATGATATAGTTGGAGACAGGAAGACAGTGAGAGAACTGTGGGAGAGGGGAAAGAGAGGTAAAAAGGAACTATCTGAAGTTAGAGAAGTCAATGTTCATACCGCTGGCGTGAAAGCTGCCCAAGAGAAATATGAGATACTGTTCCTCCAATTTGCGGTGGGCCTCACTATGACAATGGAGGAGGCCCATGACAGAAAAGTCAGACTGGGAGTGGGAGGGGGAGTTGATGTGCTGAACAACCGGGCGATCAGATTGGTTAAGGCGGACTGAGCAAAGGTGTTGAGCGAAACGTTCGCCAAGCCTGCGTTTGGTCGCCGATGTAGAGAAGTTGGCATCTGGAACAGCGGATACAATAGTTGAGGTTGGAGGAGGTGCAAGTAAACCTCTGCCTCACCTGGAAAGATTGTTTGGGTCCTTGGATGGAGTCGAGGGGGAAGGTAAAGAGACATGTGTTGCATCTCCTGCGGTTGCAGAGGAAAGTACCTGGGGAGGGGGTGGTTTGGGTGGGAAGGGACGAGTTGACTAGGGAGTTACGGAGGAAACGGTCTCTGCGAAAAGCAGAAAGGGGAGGAGATGGAGTAGTGGGATCCCGTTGGAGGTGGGGAAAATGTTGGAGGATAATATGTTGTATGCAACGGTTGATGGGGTGGAAGGTGAGGACAAGAGGGACTCTATAAGGTGCTGGTCAGGCCACATTTGGAGCATTGTGAGCAATTTTGGGCACCATAACTGAGGAAGGATGTGCTGGCTTGGGAGAAGGTCCAGAGGAGGTTTACAAGAATGATCCCAGTAATAACTGTGTTAACATATGATGAGCATTTGACGGCACTGGGCCTGTACTCGCTGGAGTTTAGAAGAATGAGGGGAGGCCTCATTGAAACTTACAGAATAGTGAAAGGCTTGGATAGAGAGGATGTGGAAAGGATGTTTCCACCAGTGGGAGAGTCTAGGACTAGAGTTCATAGCCTCAGAATTAAAGGATCTTCCTTTACGATGGAAGTGAGGAGGAATTTCTTTAATCAAAGGGTGGTGAATCTGTGGAAATCTTTGCCAGAGAAGGCTGTGGAGGCCAAGTCAATGGATATTTTTAAGGCAGAGATAGATGAATTCTTGATTAGTACTGATGTCAGGGTTGTGGGGAGAAGGCAGAAGAATGGGGTTAGGAGGGAGAGATAGATCAGCCATGATTGAATGGTGGAGTAGACTTGATGAGCCAAATAGCCTAATTCTGCTCCTATCACTTTTGACCTTATGGCCTTTGGCCCACAATGACTGTGCCGAATATGATGCCCAGACCAATTCTTATCTACCTATACATAATCCATGCCCCTCCATTCTCTGCATTTCCATGTGCCTATCCAAAAGTCTCTTAAATGCCACTCTTGTATCTGCCACCAGCACTGCTCCTGGCAGTGGGTTCCAGGCACCTGCCACCCTCTGTGTAACAAATACCTGGTCTGCACATCTCCTTTATACTTCGTCCTTCGCACTTTGAAGAAATACCCTCCAGTATTTGATATTTTGATCCTAAATAAAGGGTTCTGACTGTCTACCATCAGCCAGGAATAGGGTCGCGACCCAAAACTCCGTCTGCCCATTTCCCTTCACGGATGCTGCTGAGTTCCTCCAGCAGTTTGTTCTTTGTTTGAGATTTCAGCATCTGCAGCCTCTTGTGTCTATAGTTTAAAGTAGTTTGCAGGAGTGAGAAAGCCAGGATTGTTTGTTTTGAGGAGAAGGTGTGGCAATGGAGTTTTTGAAGGGAACTGGGGCAGCAGATGAGGAGCTAAACCATCAAGAATATCAGTCTTGTTTGGCAGCACTGTACTTTGGCATTTGGGCCAAGCATTTTTGTCCTTATCCAAACTGATTTAATGCCAGAATTTGACATTGTCGAAGAGTTGGTATCTCATTGGGAAATGTAACAATATGATTAATATATCCCCTGCCTTGTATTCTACGGTTTTAGCTCTGTATTTTAATATTCTGTTTGTTCTGTTGTTTGCTGTTCTTTGATGCCTTCGCATGTTTACCAATAAGTATCCTTCAGCTTTATCCTTGACTAACAGCATTATCTGTAGTACAGATAGTGGGAAGATAGTCAAGGACAAAGCTAAAGGAAAACTATTGGTAAACATTTGCAACCGATGCAGCAGTTCCTTCCTACGTGCAACTCTTTATATTATCTTAGTGTTTGCAATTCCTTCTGTATCTTAAGCCTGCCTCAGATCTGCCCCTCACAGATTGGTACTATTTACATATTTGACCAAGTTCCTGAATTTACGTCATTGATATACAATGGAAATAGTAGCAGTCCCAGCTGGGAGCTCTTCCACAACATTCTCTCACCTTCAACAGTTTTTTTCAAACAAACTTCATTTTTCTTATTTTTTTGTCCATTTCACAGCATTTACCTTGGATCACTTTACTTTCGAGTTTAGGTTTTCATGTGAGATTTTCCCAAATGACCTCTGCAAAGTTGGGCAAAATTATATTCATGTTATTAGATTTCACACAAACTAGTCTCCCCGCCCACCTCTCCTCACCTCATCAACCCCATCTACACTTCCTGTTGCCTCAAGAAAGAAAAGAAAATTTCAAGGGCAGTGGTGCAGCAGTAGAGTTTCTGCCTTACCATGCTAGAGACCTGGGTTCGATCCTGACTACGGGTGCTGTCCATAAGGAGTTTGTTGGTTCTCCCTATGACCATGTGGGTTTTCTCTGGGTGCTCCGGTTTCCTCCCACACTCCAAAGATGATCAGGTTTGTAAGTTAATTGGCTTTTGTAAATTATAAATTGGCCCCAGTGATGAATTCAAGAGAGAGTTCGATATAGCTCTTAGGGCTAACAGAATCAAGGGATATGGGGAGAAAGCAGGAACGGGGTACTGATTTTGGATGATCAGCCATGATCATATTGAATGGCGGTGCTGGCTCAAATGGCCCACTCCTGCACCTATTTTCCTATGTTGCCTTGTTTCTAGTGTGTCGGATAGTGCTAGTGTACGGGGTGATCGCTGGATGGCATGGGCTCGATGGGCCAAAGGGCCAGTTTCCACATTGTATCTCTAAAGTCTAAAGACTGTTCATACCCCAGTCATTTCCTCTTCCCTTTCCCAATGGGCAGATGATGTTAAAGATTGAAAACGCACATCATCAGAGCAAGTATTACCAGATTCAAGAACAGCCTCTTCCATGCTGTTATCAGACGCTTGAATCAATCTGTCATATGTTATGTATCCCCAATCTTCCAAGCCATTCTGCTTACATGTACATCTTCTTCCATCTTGTACATATAAGATAATCTCGCCATTCAAATTTCCAAGTCCATAACTACTTTATAGTGGCAACACAATTAGATACTGAGGTGGGGGCATTGTATAAGTGTCAGGAAGCTATGTTGCAGATTTATAGAATTTTGGTTAGGCTGTATTTGGAGTATTGTATACAGTTCAGGTTGCCCCATTGCAGGAAGGATACATAGGTACATATAGATACATAGACAATAGGTGGAGGAGTAGGCCATCCGGCCCTTTGAGCCAGCACTGCCATTCAATGTGATCATGGCTGATCATCCCCAATCAGTATCCTGTTCCTGCCCTTTCCCCATATCCTTTGATTCTGCTAGCCCTAAGAGCTCTTTCTAACTCTCTTTTGAATGCATCCAGTGAATCAGCCTCCACTGCCTTCTGAGGCAGAAAATTCCACAAATTCACAACTCTCTGTGTGAAAAAGTTTTTCCTCATCTCAGTTCTAAATGGCCTACCCCGTTATTCTTAAACTGTGGCCCATGGGTCTGAACTCCCCCAACATCGGGAACATGTTTCCTCCATCTAGCATGTCCAATCCCTAAATAATTTAATATATTTCTACAAGATCCCCTCTCATCCTTCTAAATGCCAGTGAATACTAGCCCAGTCACTCCATTCTTCCATCATATGACAGTCCCCCCATCCCTGGAATTAACCTCGTGAACCTACGCTGCACTCCCTCAAAAACAAGAATGATCTTCCTCAAATTAGGAGACTTTGGAACAGGTGCAGAGGAGGTTTACCAAAATGTTACCTGGATTAGAGGACATGTGTTAGGAGAGATTGGACAAATGGATTGCTTTCTCTGGAACGTCAGAAGTTGAGGGGAGACCTAATAGAAGTATAGAGAGGGTAGAAAGTCAGAACCTTTCTCCCAGGGTGGAAATGTCTAGAACTACACAGCTTAGCTTTAAGGTGAGACGGCCAAAGTTTAAAAGAGATGTTCTGAACAACCTTTTCACACAATGAGTGGTGAGTGCCTGGAGTGGTGGACATGGCAGATACAAAAGTGTCATTTAAAACATGTTTGGAGAGGCACATGGGTATGCAGGGAATGGAGGGTTACAGATCACATGCAGGCAGAGGAGATTGGTTTAATTTGACACCATGTTTGGCACAGACATTGTGGGCTGAAGGGCCTGTTCTTGCACTGTACTGCTCGATTCTCTATATTCCTGTAGCTCTCAAGAATCAAGTATGGGTCCAGTGTTTGGATTTACCTATGTGACCATTTCCACGGAGTTATTTTCCAGAGTAAAAGTTGGGGCATTTTGCTTGCAATTCCAAGCAATAAAATTATATTCAAATTGAAATTTTCGTTATGGAACTAAGACCATGACAAATCAATTATATCTCTCCATTTGGATATACATTATTACTGATAAAAGAAATGGCCTGTAACAATTCTTTAATTCACATATGGAAGTGGAAAAAATAGGTGGGGTTAGCTGCTCAGGAGCACACAGGTTCTTTCAATTAATTTTTGTTGCTTCCTAACTCAGTAGATTATATGTTCGTTGTTTCAGCGTCTGAGATTTTAGTGAGTAGAGCAAACCAGGGTGAACAATTATGAAGGGGGATGATTATGTATTTGTAAGGAGAAAGCTTGGAGAAATAATTCCATATTCATAAAATGCAGAGCTGGGCTGAAGCCTGTAAGACCTGCTTCACCTCTATTATTATCCTGGACGTAAGATTCTGATTTTTAGCGATTAACTCTAGGCCATGTTTCAACTTTAAATTCTCCAAGCTGCAAGTCCTTTTGGCCTATTTTAGATCTGTAAGTAAATCATCTTTAACCTTTTGAAAAGCATCAGTGATCGGGATTTGGCAATGAAATATTACCCAGTATTTTGTTCACATTTTTCTCCGTAAGATAAGCATGATATATGTTCCTGTTCCCATCGTTCTAATCATAATACAGCTCGCTACCCTTTATGACTGGATGATGAACAAGAACAATGATAAAGGTTAATTTCTCCAACCTCTATAGATTTCCTCCCCTGCAGCAAGAGACCGACTCTTCAGAAGACACTGCCTTGATCACCTTGCAGCAGTTCAAGCAGCAAAATATCATTTCCTTCTGACTGGGATTTCGCCAGGAACCCAAGTGGAACCTAAGAAATGAAAATAAAAAGATTGCCCAATTGCTCCTGAATCTTAAATAAACTTCACAAGACAACAAACCCTCTTTATTTGAACTACAGACACTGAAAGATAAGGTTGATCCTGATATCAAGATTAATATTTCCAGTGTACAATATTATCCAGTTAAAAATTATTAATGTAATAGTTCAATGCCGTGGATGCATGTTAGATATAAGTCTTTGATGGGGTACAGAAGAAACATAGAAACATAGAAAAATAGGTGCAGGTGTAGGCCGTTCTGCCCTTTGAGCCAGCACTGCCATTCAATATGATCATGGCTAATCATCTAAAATCATGACCCCATTCCTGCTTTTTCCCCATATCCCTTGATTCCCTTAGCACTAAGAGCTTAATCTAACTCTTTCTTGAAAATATCCAATGAATTGGCCTCCACTGCCTTCTATGACAGAGAATTCCACAGATTCCCAACTCTGGGTGAAAAAGATTTTTCTCATCTCAGTCCTAAATGGCCTACCCCTTCTTAAACCCTTGGTTCTGGACTCTCCCAACATCGGTAACATTTTTCCTTCATCTAGCCTGTCCAATCCTTTAAGAATTGTATTTGTTTCTTGAAGGTCCCCTCTCATCCTTCTAAATTCCAGTGAATACAAACCCAGTCAACCCATTCTTTCATCATATGTCAGTCCCGCCATCCCAGGAATTAACCTGGTGAACCTACGCTGCACTCCCTCAATAGCAATAATGTCCTTCCTCAAATTAGGCGACCAAATTGCACACAATATTCCAGGTGCAGTCTCACCAGGGCCCTGTACAACTGCAGTAGGACCTCCTTGCTCATAAACTCAAATCCTCTCACAATGAAGGCCAGCGTGCCATTAGCTTTCTTCAACGCCTGCTGTACCTGCATGCTTACTTTCAGTGACTGGTGTACAAGCGCTCCCAGATCTCATTGCATCTCCCCTTTTCCTAATCTGACACCATTCAGATAATAATCTGCCTTCCTGTTCTTGCCACCAAAGTGGATAACCTCACATTTATCCACATTATACTGAATCTGCCAAGTATCAGCCCACTCACCCAACCTGTCCAAGTCACCCTGCAGCCTCATAGCATCCTCCTCACAGCTCACACTGCCTCCCAGGTTTGTGTCATCCGCAAACTTGGAGATGTCACATTTAATTCCCTCATCTAAATCGTTAATATATATTGTAAATAACTGGGGACCCAGCACTGAGCCTTGTGGCACCCCACTAGTCACTGCCTGCCATTCTGAAAAGTACCTGTTAATTCCTACTCTTTGCTTCCTGTCTGCCAACCAGTTCTCTATCCATGCCAATACCCTACCCCCAATACTGTGTGCTCTAATTTTGCACATTAATCTGTTGTGTGGGACCTTGTCAAAAACTTTCTTGAATGTCCAGATACACCATATCCACTGGCTCTCCCTTATCCATTCTACTTGTTATATCCTCAAAAAATTCTAGAAGTCAAGCATGATTTCCCCTTCATAAATCCGTGCTGACTTTAACCGATCCGGTCACTGCTTTCCAAATGTGCTGCTATAACATCTTTACTAATCGACTCAAGCAACTTCCACACTACCGATGTAAGGCAAACTGGTCTATAATTCCCCGTTTTCTCTCTCTCTCCTTTCTTAAAAAGTGGGGTTACATTGGCTACCCTCCAGTTCACAGGAACTGATCCAGAGTTGAGAGAACATTAAAAAATGATCACCAATGCATCCATGATTTCTAGGGCCACCTCCCTAGAACTCCCTAGTACTCTGGCCCTGGGGTCTGCATCCCAGTTTTCCTGCTTCAGTCCCAACAGTTTACCTAACACCATTTTCTGACTAATGTGGATTCCCTTCAGTTCCTCTCTTCCACTAGATCTTCGGTCCCCTAGTATTTCTGGGAGATTGTTTGTGTCTTCCTTAGTGAAGACAGAACCAAAGTACTCGTTTAACTGTTTCCTTGGTTCCCATTATAAATTCACCTGTCTGATTGTTAGGGGCCTACATTTGTCTTTACTAATCTTTTCTCCTCATCTTTACCCTCCATCCCCAGATCATGGCCATTTGCTGAAATAGAAATAGTGCCTGGACACCTTCTGCCTGACTTTTAACCAAATATTTTTTGCTGTGGAATAAGAGTCCATGGAAACAGACCTATTCATGTCCAGCACCTTCATGCTGATCAGCGAGGACCTCACTATATTAATCCCATCTACCAGCATGTGTAACAAAGGCCTCGATGCCAGGTGATTCAACCATTTATCTAAACATTTCTTAAATGCCATCAGTGACTCTGCTTCCATCACTCTCTCAAGCTCTCCAAGTTGAAGAAAGTCACCATCAGTGACTTTTAAATCTCTTACCCTTACCCTAAATCTGTCATCTTGTTTTATTTGCCTCTGATAAGTGGGTCAATTTCCTGCAGACTATCCCATTTCTACCCCTTGAGCTTTTATACATCTCAATCGTGTCCTTACTAATATCGTTCACTCAGTTAAAAACAGATCCAGTCTCTCTAATCTCTCCTCACAACTCAAATGCACAATCCTAGGCAATGTCCTCGTGAATCTCCTTTGCACTCTCTCCAGCTCTTTAACATCTATCCTATACTTTAGTGACCAGAACTACATGCAGTACTCTAGCTGAGGTCTGACCAATTTTTTATAATGTTGGAGTAAATCTATTTGCTCTTTTACTCAATGCTTTGGAAAATAAAGGCCAGTGTCCTCTATGCCTTAACCATGTTCTATACCTGTCTTGGCACTTCCCAAAAATCTTTGAGCTTGCCCACCAAGATGACCCTGTTCCTAAATATTACCGAGGACATGTTCTAACCTCTTTAGCACTCACAAAATATATCCCCTTAGATTTATCAGGGTTAAATTCCATGTGCCGTTTCTCAGCCCATTTTGCCAACATATTGATATCACCCTAAAGCCTAAAACTCTCTCCATACTGTCAATAACCATCAATATTTGTGCCATCTTTGATCATACACATTTATGTTAACAAATGGAAAGTCTTTCCATATCTTTCCTGTACAAAATTAGAATAATACATGAAAAGAGAACTCAGTTAGTTCCCTCTAACTTTCCATGCCATCAGATGAGCTTCTGTTCAATAACCTAATTTCCTCATCCCAGATGCTATTGTGGCCAATCCCCTATAAACCCTTTTCAAAACCTTGACATACTTTTTAAAATGTGCTGCCCATATTTGGATACACTCATAAAATCATACAACACAGAGACAGGCCATTTGGCCTAACTTGCCCATGCCAACCAAGATGAACTACTGGTCCCACCTGCCCAGCTTTGGCCCATGTCCCTCCAAACCTTTTATATCCTTGTAGTCCCCCAGCTGAATGATTTATAAAGGTTCAAATGATTTATAAGCTTCTTGCTTATTTGTGCTGTTCCACTATAAATAAATGCAAGGATATTCTTTACTTTATTGGAATGGATTAGATACATCATCTTCAAAAAGATTTGTGTACATTCAGGTCTGTAATCAGTTCCTTACATTGCAATGTTCGTGTGAATAGAAGGATTGTCACCACAAGGATTGGCTAGATTGACTGGGTGATTGTCTGTATGGAGTTTGCACATTCTCTGAGTTTTCTGGGACATCTTCGGTTTCCTCCCATACTCCAAAGACAGGTTTGTAGGTTAATCGGCTTGGTGTAAAATGTAAAATTGTCCCTAGTGTGTGTATGGTATATGTTAATGTGCAGGGATCGCTGGTTGGTGCGATGGGCCGAAGAACCTGTATCTCTAAACTAAAACTAAAAATATCTTCGGGTAGATTTGAGCCCTCCGTCATCTTTGATCAACATGTAGCACAGTCGTACAATATAGTGCCCGTGACCTAATATAATTATTTCAACCCAATTTTGAGATTTTAGAGACAGTTCTGAAGATTGAATGAAAGACTATTTTTATGCTTTCTGCCGGGGTTCAAATCCAGATAGCAGTGTCAGAACATTGAGTTTTCTATGGGAACGAATATGACAACTTTCATCCATAGCTTTTGAAATGCTTAAACATAACTATTTTACGTCTCCAAAGACGTACAGGTATGTAGGTTAATTGGCTGGGTAAAAGGTAAAAATTGTCCCTAGTGGGTGTAGGATAGTGTTAATGTGCGGGGATCGCTGGGCGGCACGGACTTGGTGGGCCGAAAAGGCCTGTTTCCGGCTGTATGTATATGATATGATATGATATGATATTTGAAGTTCTCTATCAAACCTACAGGGCTGTACTAAACAAATTATCCTGTTAATTACCAGATTGAAGTCAGAAACATGAATAAGTAAGAGACAGACCAGTTAAAAATAAATAAAAGCATTTGGAAATCTGTGAGCCAGCGTGGATTTGTTAAAACAAGTCATGTTTGACTAATTTAATGGACAATGCTGAAACTGTAACTGCATTGGTGAAATAAGTCAGATCGTATTGATTTTAATTAATTGTCATCAGTTGATAAAATAATAGGGAGGTTTGTTCCATTCTTGTCTGAAAAATATTTTCAAATAACATTTGAACAGAGAAAAAAGATAAATGTTCTCTTTTGGATCTTGGTACAAAATATTCTTCCAGATAATTTTCAACAGATGTGCAGAAATTATTTCCATATCAAATATGCAAGATTCATTGCAAAGGCTGAAAGTTGATCAGTATTCTACAAATTTAAATTGGTTTCTACCCCTGAAGACGATTCACTGGAATCACAGCTTACCCGAGGGAAAGCTGGTTTCATTTTTAGTAACTATATATGAACTAAATTGTTAACTTCACCATTTACGAAAGCTTGCTCAAATTTACATATTATTAATCATTCAAACGTTACACTGAGACTAAACTTTATCTCTGCTGTATATAGGGAATGCTGCATTTTTATATGCAAGGGGAGTTCCAGCCCTCATTCTCTTGTATTAGGTGTAGTAACTGAACTCTGGTAATTGTCTCCTGTTTGGCAATTAAATGTCAACTTAATGCAAAGGAACCTTTAGCTGTTGAGCTAACAGAATAGCCAGCATTAGGAAATTGCGTGAACAAGGCTGGGTGGCAAATTGACCTGAATGAGAGGGTGGGGAATGGTTAAACAGCCCAGTGCAATCATTCACCCAAAATCAGACATTTAAGGCCTGTACTATTTTGATCCACTAGAGCCATTCACATTCTGCTGGCTGGCTGGCCAAATGAAACGCATGGAGATAAAAGAACGGAAAGGGTTGTGAAACAAGGAAGAAGGTGGCACAGCAGTAGAACTGCTTCTTTATGGCGCCAGAGACCCGGGTACGATCCTAACTTTGGGTGCAGTCTGTGCAGAGTTTGTACATTCTCCCCGTGGCCTGCATGGGTTTTCTCCGGTATCACCAGTTTCCTCCCACACTCCAAAGACATATAGATTTGTAGGTTAATTAGCTTGGTAAAATTGTAAATTGTCCCTAGGGTGTGTAGGATAGTGTTAGTGTGTGGGAATCACTGATCAGTGTGGACTCGGTGGGCCAAAGGAACTGTTTCCACACTGCATCTCTAAACTAAATTAGAGGCCCCAGACTTTCTAAATGATGCCCGGAGATATACTCTTATTTCCTCTAACCTGATTGAAAAAATATTGCAGGCGTTTCACAAACTCCTCTTACTGCCAACCATGTGTCACCAATCGAGATGAATACAGCCATCAGCCATCAGTAATTGACATGAACAATTACTAAAGCCATCAGCAATTGAGATGAATAACAGCTTAATCTGCAATTAAAATGCTGTTGAGGTCATAATGCCAATGTAGTAAATTATTTGTACTCTATATGTGAATTTCCCACAAGAGATAGGTAGCCATCTTAACCGCTTTAGGTAAGGGGAAGGTTCATTTGGTGATGAGCAGGAATCAGGCATCACTGACTTAGTTTCATCATTGGAGGCAACTTCAACCATTTCTGCCAGGCTAGGCTGGGTTAAAATAACCCCGAAGCGTCAAACGCTAGCATAAAACAAGCATTTTTCCAAGAGCAATACTTCCCGGGGTCCCTCAAAAGCTCCTCATTAATTATGGACCATTGTTCAGTGATATCTCTTGGGCAAGTTTTGAGAGTTTATTTAGATGTTTACCACATTCAAGGTCAGCAGACATCCAGCTGGTTGATATTTCGTATCAACTGCTGGGAGTTGCTCATGCCTTGCTGGAAACACAAGTGACATGTTGTTTTGGAATACTTCATGTCAGGAATTGAACAGTAAAGCACTGTATCAATTGTCATGGCAGCAGATTCTCTGCAAAGACAACTGTCCTCATAACATTGCAGTTTTGTTGCAAGATTAGCGTTCCAAGGGGCCTGCTGTAATGATTTTCAATCTTCCGACCCCGGTTGGGAATTTCAATTCAGTTAATTAAAAATATCTAGAATTAATATGAGGAATAGATGCACAGAGTCATAACGTGAAGGTGAAGGGGAAAAGATTTAATAGGAATCTGAGGAGTAACATTTTCCCACAAAGGATGGTGGGTGTATGGAATGAGCTGCCAGAGGAGGTAGTTGAGGCAGTGACTGTCCCAACATTTAAAAACCAGTTAGACAGGTACATGGACAGGTCAGGTTTGGAGGGATATGGGCCAAAAATGGGCAGGTGGGACTAGTGTAGATGGAACATGTTGGCCGGTGTGGGAAAGTTGGGCCGAAGGGCCTGTTTCCACACTATATGACTCTATGACTCCATAAAAAGCTACTCCCAAAAGTGACTTGAGTATCACAGAACATAAAACAGAAGAGCATTGGGACAGGCCCTTTGGCCCACCATATCTGAGCTAACCACAATGCCACATTAAGCTAAACACATCTGCCTACTCATGGTCCAATTCCCTCTGTTCCCTGTCTGTTCCAGTATCGCCTATATAATGCCTCTTAAAGTTGCTATCATGTTATGCAGGTCATTTTCACCTGCCTTGGCAGCAGATTCCTGGCACCTACTAAGTTGATTAGCTACTGTAAATTGTCCCTCATGTGTGGGATAGAACTAATATACAGCTGTTGCTACTTGGTGTGGACTCGCTGGGCTGAAGGGCTTGTTTTCATGCTCTATCACTAAACTAAAACTTAGAGAATCTATGATTATATGATCAAGTCAAAAGATGATCTTCCTATAGTGTGGCTCACTATAAGGGGGAGGCCATTTAGGACTGAGATGAGGAAAAACTTCATCACACAGAGAGTTGTGAATCTGTGGAATTCTCTGCCACAGAAGGCAGTGGAGGCCAATTCACTGGATGTTTTCAAGAGAGAGTTGGATTTAGATCTTAGGGCTAAAGGAATCAAGGGATATGGGGAAAAAGCAGGAACGGGGTACTGATTTTAGATGATCAGCCATGATCATATTGAACGGTGGTACTGGAAGAACTCCTGCACCTATTTTTCTATGTTTTCATGTTTCTATCTCTTCATCCCCTTAAGTCTTTCAACATGCACAAGGCACAACTTGGACGCAGATTAGAGTACTTCCAATTGTTTGGATTAGAATAGCTCCATCAGCTCTCAAGAAACCCGCTATCTAAGACAATGCAGACTACTTAATTGGCACCCCTTCCACCATCCTAATCATTCACTTTAGACAATAGACAATAGGTGCAGGAGTAGGCCATTCGGCCCTTCAAGCCAGCACCGCCATTCAATGTGATCATGGCTGATCATTCTCAATCAGTACTTCGTTCCTGCTTTCTCCCCATACCCCCTGACTCCGCTATCCTTAAGAGCTCTATCTAGCTCTCTCTTGAATGTATTCAGAGAATTGGCCTCCTCTGCACTCTGAGGCAGAGAATTCCACAGATTCACAACTCTCTGACTGAAAAAGTTTTTCCTCATCTCTGTTCTAAATGGCTTACCCCTTATTCTTAAGCTGTGGCCCCTGGTTCTGGACTCCCCCAACTTTATCCTCTGCCACACAACACTGTTGCAGTAGAAGGTATCTACCAGATACAACTTACTTCTTTGAACAGCAACAGCAAAATCTGCTGTCTCCACAACCAGGAAAAGACAGCAGATGTTTGGTAAGACCTAAACTACCAAGCTCTTCTCCACAACATTTTATCTGACTTGCAAACATACTGATTCCTTTATCATCTCTGGGCAGAATGTAATAATACGTGGGGCCGTGGAAGAACGCTAACAAGTCTAAGCAGGAAAAAGAAACTGCAAATGCTGGTTTAAATCGAAGGTAGACGCAAAATGCTGGAGTAACTCAGCGGGTCAGGCAGTATCTCGGGATAGAAGGAATGGGCGGCGTTTCGGGTCGAGACCCTTCTTCAGACGGATGTCAGGGGAGGGGGCGGGACAAAGATAGGATGTCACAGAGGGGGAGCAGTGAGAGAGCATGTTGCTAAACTCTCGTCGAAGAGAGGAGGAGAACTTCTTCAAAATAGACATACCTTGAGGAGAATCCGCAGTGGAGCAGAAAGATGTGTAGGAAAACAAATCTGCAGATGCTGGTTTAAATCGAAGGTAGACACAAAATGCTGGAGTAACTCTGCGGGTCAGGCAGCATCTCTGGAGAGAAGGAATGTTTTTTTTTCCCCACTAATTAAGTCTAAGGTCATGAGACTGAAGGTGTTCCAACCCAAAACGTCACCCATCCTTTTTATCCGGAGATGCTGCTGGGCCCGCTGAGCTACTCCAGCACTTTGTGTCTATCTAAAGTCCATCAACATTGTCCCATAAATACATAGAAAATTCCCTGCATATAATGAGGCCATTTGGCCCATCTTGTCTGTGCCATCACAAGAATTGCATGTTTAATTTCACTTTCCATGGTTCATGGTCCTACAAGTCACAACTCTTCACAAATGTATCCAATTACTTTATACATATGATGAGAGTTTTTGCCTCTGAAAATCTTGCTGGAAGTGTGCTCTAGGTTACAAATTCCTTCTCGGTGACAGGATTTATCCTCATTTTCCATTCTATCCTTCTACCAGTTCCTTTAAATCTATGCTGCTGCTTTTTGTGGGAAATTGCCCCTTTGAAGTTATTCCATCTAGGTCCTTCATAATCTTAAAAACAAACATATGTAAGTCTCCCTTTCATATCTGTTCCAAAAAGAAACAATCCCAAATCTAATCTTTCTTCATTTCTACAATTTTCCTGTTCTGTCAACGGTCTCCTCTGCATCCTCTCCAGTGCAATCACATACTTCCTGTAATGTGGTGATCAGAACTGTGTGCAGTCTGAAAACTGTGGCCAAACTTGTGTTATGTGCAGTCCTAAGATAAACTCCCTGCTCTGACATTCTGTGCTTCAGCTAAAAACAAAGGGATGTACCTCATGTATGTGTGGAAAGGAACTGCAGATGCTGGTTTATTTGAGGTTGGAGAAATCATGTTCTTACTGATGGGTTGGAGGCTGCCTAAGTGAAATGTGAGGAACTGTTCTTTCAATATGCATGTGGCCTGGATCTGACAGTGGAGGAAACCAAGGACAGAAAGAGATGCTGCCTGACTCGCTGGGTTACTCCAGCACTCTGTGTCTGCATCACATATATGCTTGTAATTGCCTAATGTAACATGCCCTGCTACTTCTGAAACCCTGTGGATATAGGCTCCAACACCCCTCAACTCCCATTATACCCAACATCCCAAGTATTTAAAACTGCTCACCCTATCCACAGTAGACCCATTTATCTCCAGTGGCGTGTACGTCCTTGGATGTTTAGCCCTTCTAAAGTCCACAATCAGCTCCTTAGTTTTAGTGACATTCAAGAGGAGGCTATTGTCCTGACACCAGAGTGCCAGATCAGCCACCTCCTCCCAGTAGGCCTTCTCATCGTTGTTGGAGATCCGGCCCACCACCACAGTGTCATCAGCAAACTTGATGATGGAGTTTGAGCTGAACCTGGCCCCACAGTCATGTGTGTACAGGGAGTACAGTAGGGGGCTAAGGACGCAACCCTGAGGGGATACTATGTTCAGGGTGAGGGAGCTAGATGTGTGTTCCCCCATCCTGACCACTTGGAGAGGCATTCTTTGGCACCGGTACAATGATAGATCTTTTGAAGCATGCAGGGACCACGGACTTGCCCAAGGAGAGGTTGAATATTGTGGTGAGCACTGGAGCAAGCTGAGTAGCACAAGACTGTAGTACTCGCACAGATATACCATCTGGGCCTCCAGCTTTCCTCGTGTTCACACGCGTCAGAGTCCACCTCACCTCATGCTCAGACACCGAGAATGTGTGCACATCCCCGGCGGTGGATCCCCCTCCAGCCTCGCTAGCCAGCGCCCCCTCAGTGCTGTTTTTAGATGGCGAGCTGGGGGTGTTACCCGTCTCAAACCGTGCATAAAAAGAGTTCAGGTCATCAGCTAAGGAGGAACCGGCACTTCCGGTTGAGGGTGTGCTGGACCGGTAGCTAGTTATAGTCCGTAGCCCCTGCCAAAGGCGCCTGGTGTCCTGCTGCTCCATCTATGACTCCATCTTGTCCCGGTATCTCCTTTTTGCATCCTTCACTGCCCTTCGCAGTTGGTAGGACTCTCCCTTCACTGGCAAGAAAATTCTCCCTACAGAATTCATTCTGTATTCCCATGCTTTATTGCATTTCCCAAATACATTGGGTTACACTTCTCTGGATTAGATTCCTCATGCCATTTTTTGCCCAACTGACAGGACCTATATCTTCCTGCAGCCTGAACCATTCCCCCCCATTAACAACTACAATATCTAAGTCCAAGTCATTATAAATATTACAAAAAGGTATTGAGCACTGACCACTGTTAAACCCCATAAATAAGAGCCTTCCACTCCCCCAAAACACCCTTCAACCATTACATAGAATAAAAACTCAACAGGTCTGGCACCATCTCTGGAAGACGTGGAGAGGTGACGTTTCAGGATGGGACTCTTCATCAGACTTCTGAAGAAGAGTCCTGACCTGAAACATCGATTTACCAAGTCCTCCAGAGATGCTGCCTGACCTGTTGAGTTACTCTAGCACTTTGTGTTCTTTGCAAGATTCCAGCAGTTCCTTGTGTCTACCTACCTTCAATCAGATATATCCGAGGACATTGTGGGATACCTTAGAGGAAATTGCGGCAGCCCTGGTTGAAATTTACGAGTCATCTTTCAATACAGGAGAGGTGCTCAAAGGATGGAGGGTGGCAAATGTTGTGCCTCTATTCACGAAGGGCTGCAGGGAAAATGCTGGGAAGTATAGGCCGGTGAGCTTAACATCTATAGCTGGAAAATTACTAGAGAGTATTCTGAGGGACAGGATATACAGGTATTAAGACAGACAAGGGCTGATTAGGAATCGCCAGCATGTTTGTATATGGGAGGTCGTATCTCACAAATCTGATTGAGTTTTTTGAAGACGTATCCAAATAGGTTGATGAGGGCGGAGCCGTCAATGTCCATATGGACTTCAGCAAAGCATTCGACATGGTGGCTGCTCTGGAAGGTTGGATCACATGGGATCCAAGGAGAGATCGCTAAATGGACAGAAAATTGGCTTCTTGGAAGGAAGCAGACTGTGATGGTGGAAGGTTGCATCTTGGACTGGAGGCCTGTGGCTAGTAGGAAGGAACTGCAGATGCTGGTTTAAACCGAAGATAGACACAAAATGCTGGAGTAACTCAGCAGGACAGGCAGCATCTTGAGAGAAGGAATGGGTGATGTTTCGGGTCGAGACCTTCCCTCAGAATGGAGTCGAATGGACCCAAAACATTACCCATTCCTTCTCTACTGAGATGCTGCCTGTCCCGCTGAGTTACTCCAGCATTTTGTGTCTATCTTCGGCCTGTGACTAGTGGCATGCCTCAGGGTTCGGTGCTGGGCCCACGACTGTTTTTCACACAAAGAATGGTTGGTGTATGGAACATGCTGCCAGAGGAGGTAGTTAAGGCCGAGATTATCTCAACATTTAATAAACAGTTAGACAGGTACATGGATAGGACAGGTTTGGAGGGATATGGACTAAATGCTGGCAGGTGGAACTAGTGTAGCTGGAACATTTTGGCCGGTGTGGGCAAGTTGGGCCGAAGGGCCTGTTTCCACACTGTATCACTCTATGACTCTATAACTGTTACACTTTGTTTCTTGCCCGTGAAACAGCTTTAGATCCAGTTTTCACTTTTCCTTTCTTCCCACGAACTTCAATGGATAGTCAGACATGATCTTCCTTTAACAAATCCATCTTGACTGCTTTTTGATTAACATGCCAAACTAAATGAAGGATTGCACTGTCCTTCAGATCTGATTCAAATAATTTACTACTGAAGTTAAATTGACTGACCAATAAGCTTATCACTTAAGCTCTTCCCAAGTAAAAGTTCAAATTGAGCAATCATCCAATCCACTCCTGTTAGCAGGGATGATTGAAAAATGATGGTCAAAACACACACACAATCTTCCTCGAAAATGCATATAATTTTTACAGAATTTGACAGGTTGATGTTCTCCTGGCAGGGATGTCCAGAACTAAGTTCCCTGATAAAAGGGGCAACCATTTGGGTCAAAGATAAGAATAAATGTATTCAACCAGAAAGCAGTGAATTTTGGATTTCTTTTTTTAACCCATGATGGCTGTGGAAGCTCAATTACTAAGTGCAATCAAGACAGAGATCAACTGATATTAAAGGGATAATTAGATATGTGGTTAGTACAAGAAAGTGGTACTGAGGTAAAGATCAATGTAAAAGGTATACAGTGCAGAGAATTTGATAGGTCCCGGAGAAAACCCACGCAGGTCACAAGAAGAATGTACAAACTCCACACACACAAGCACCTGTAGTCAGGATTGAACCCGGGTCTCTGGCGTTGTAAGCCCAGAAAAAATAGCCTCTTGGCCTTTATCCCATCAATCAGTATTTCCTATATTCCAATGTGATTTCATCTCTTCTTTTTAAATTTTAGTGAGTGCAGGCCAATCTTACTTCATTTCTCTTTTGGAAATCTGCATATCTCAGGAATCAATCAGGTGGATCTGCCTTGAACCCTTGAGATACAGACACTCAAACTGCATACAGAAGTCCAGATTCTGGTCTCAGCAAGGCCCATGTATGTTCTCGGCAAGACTTCCTCTTTTCCTCCTTGGGAAAGCAGGCCCACATTCCATCTGCCTTCCTAATTGTTTGCTCTGCCTGCTTGTTTACTTGCTGCCTCGTGAACTTGGATAACAAGATTCTTTCATTTACCAAGAGTATTCTGTTTTTATTCTATTCTTCCCACCAAAGTGCGTAACCTCAAAGCTTCCCACATCTGCTGCCAAATTGCCCACTGGCCTGACCTGCCTAAATCCCTTTGGTGACATTTTTTCATCCTCCTTACAGCTTGCCATCCCACCCAGCTTTGATTCATCAGCAATCTTGGATACGTTACATCTATCTTTCTATCAAAGTTATTCATTTAAATTGCAACGTGCTGAGGGCAGAGGACTGATTCTTCCGGCATCGAGTTAGTTACAGTCTGGCAACCTGAAAATGACCCAATAACGCCCACTCCCTGTTTTCTGCCCTTGATCTAAACCTCTAACCATGCTAATATGTTACTCCACCCATCCACATGAGCCCTAATGCAACTAAGGCAATCATTTAAAAAAGGAAGCAATGTGCCTGCAATTTCAGAATGAATTGAGCTTTTAAGTTTATTAGTTATTTCACAGAGGAGCCGCAATATCTTTATGTCTGAGTAACTTTTCAAATCAAAACAGGGAAGGGGATTTACGGTTGCAATCTGAATCCTGAAGAAGCTACATCTGGAATTATCATTGTGATGATGTATGGCTGTAACTGTGGCTAAAAGTCATTAGAAACCGTGAAGAGGAAAATCTCTATCTATGCCTTCTCACCAGAGTTTCGAATGCTCTACCATTGAATTCACAGGAGAAGATTGTAATTGTGTGGAAATAATCTTCCCTGGCGCCTGGGTTTGCTTAACTAGTTCTGCTTTAAGGGGGTTTTTAAAGGAATATTGCAAGAATCAAATAGTACATTCTCCATTATATATGGTACATAGGGTTTTATAATAAAGTGGAGCAGCTGACCTGCAGAGGCCAACACAACTGAAAATTCACTGACATGTATAAAAATAAGTTGCCTTTGCTCATACTTCAGTGTCAAAGGTAATTTAAAACATTGTAAAAGTTCATATTTCATTTGTGATTTTTTTTAACTTCAACGCTGAGTTACCTCAGCAGCAACAGTTAACCATTTAGCAACCTCAAACTTTTCAGCAACCTACTTTTGTGACTAGATGGATGGTATTAACTGAAATAATTGCGCCTAAACAACAGAGTAAGGCATAGCCTGGTGCGTGTTTAGTGCTCCTGCTGGGAAGGGAGCTACCAGCAAGTGCTGCACAGACATCATGGACTGGGCCCAACTGTCGGCGTGGAGCCGAACAGGATCTGGGCCCGGCCACCAACAGAGTGACGACAGACGTTGGTGAGCTGGCAAGAACGCTGGTGAGCGAGGGGGACGTCGGTGAGTGAGAGGGACGTCGGTGAGTGAGAGGGACATCGGTGAGCGAGGGGGATATCGGTGAGGGACGTCGGTGAGGGAGAGGGTTGTCGGTGAGTGAGGGGGATGTCGGTGAGGGAGAGGGACGTCGGTGAGTGAGGGGGACATCGGTGGGAGAGGGACGTCGGTGAGTGAGGGGGGTGTCGGTGAGGGAGAGGGACGTCGGTGAGGGAGAGGGACGTCGGTGAGGGAGAGGGACGTCGGTGAGCGAGAGGGATGTCGGTGAGAGTGAAGTGTCATCGGAGAGGTCCCAGCGATCGGCCGAGAATGGGCCCGCATTAGTCCCGGCGTCAATGGCTGATATGCCGCCGAGAACAAAGAAGGACCCGGCGTGGGGGAGCTGCCAAGAACAAAGAGGGGCTGAGGGGGGAGGGGGGAGGGGGAAGGAAGAGGGACTATATTGAATCCTTTGGTAACTTTTTCAGAGCCCTTCATGTGGCGACTCTTGCATATTTGTACTGTATGCAAACAAAGAATCTCACTGTACCAAGTACACGGGACAATACAATATCAATCAATCAATGCTGGAAATAATAAAGTCCCTTAACCTGAAGAAGGGTCTCGACCCAAAATATCACCCATTTCTTCTCTCCAGAGATGCTGCCTGTCCCGCTGAGTTACTCCAGCTTTATGTGTCTATCTTCCCGTAACCTTCAGCCGGAGATTAACAGAAGTGTCAAATAAAACAACAGAAGAGGCAGGAATAGTGATATCTCGAGGGATAACACTAAGATCCCACAAAGCTATGGTGGGAAATCGAGAAAACCCTTTTAAAAATTCTGGGTCAGTTTCCTGTTTCTCATGAGCGGCACAGTATGCACACGATAGCAGTTTTCCAAACGTTTTTAAGGCACTTGACATTTAAATCCTTTTAAAATGCCATCATCCTACACTGAGATTCTATTTCACACCCTGTAAAATGCTTAGCATACCATCAGAGCCTGTTAATTCTTACCAACCAAATAGCCAAAAGTGCGCTGGCCACAAAGACCTTTTTGAGTTTTTTTATCCTGTCTCCAGCGAGCACAGCTGTTTTACACTGGAGACAAGGAGAATTGCATCTGTTATGAAACTTTGAAGACTTGTTAATGCAAAACTCTTTTTTTTGTGTGCCAGCTGCCAGGACGATCTTCCCTTAACCCACAACAAACGTTAACACATGAGTGCGCAATCTCCCGTGTCCTGGCAGGACATCGGCACCAATCACCACCTGGCTGTGAAACTAGCTGAATGCTTCCTTTCACTACTTATTTCAACCTCCACAAACAACCGCGTATTAGTGAAAAATGTACAGTATTTCTTTGCAAAATAGTCTGAGCTTGCAAGAAACAATGAAACGTTCACGTGTAAGATGGGCAAGGTAATGAGTTCAGGGACAGGATGCACACCTGGAATTTAAACTCAATGGCTTGAAGTCACTCGACTCCAGAGAAAGTTACAGCGATACTTGATCGCACATTAAAAGGAGCAGCAGAATGCATAAAGTTAAAAGGTTGTGGCGCCTGTATCCTTTATGGAGGGAGCATAAACCCCATGCATTCAATTGGCCCAAATATTAATCCTTCTGGGCCAGAAATTGGAACAGTGAGCATCTGAAGTTTGAGTGCTGCGAATGTCTTTAAATATTGGAGATGGATTCCCCAGAAGGTGCAAACACTTAAATGTACCTTGGTGCAGACATTGAGGGGCGTGTAATTAAGAGGCACAAACATATGCAGGACAAACAGGTCATGGTGCTAATCCCGCGTGGCATCGATTTGAGGCTACTCCGCTAATGTCTGCAACTCCGTCAATACAATACAATACAATACAATACAACGAGATTGGGAATGCGCCTCCCATACGATGCAATAAATTAATTAGCTAGTCAGTATTAATTTAAACAACCCAATGAAACAAATTAGAACAGTTTTAAAACAGAATAAAGTGCAAGTAGATCTGTGCCGGTTCACTGTGCGATGTGACCATCCGGCTCAGCAGGACCGGTTCATAGCAGCTATGGCCCTGGGGATGAAGCTGTTCCTGAGTCTGGAGGTGCGGGCGTAGAAGGCCTTGTATCGTCTGCCCGATGGTAGAAGTTCGAACAGACTGTTGCAGGGGTGTGAAGAGTCTTTGTGGATGCTGGTGGCTTTTCTGAGGCATCGTGTGTTGTAGATGCCTTCCAAGGCTGGTAGCTGTGTTCCGATAGTCCTCCGAGCTCTATGGACTACCCGCTGAAGAGCTTTCCTCTCTGCCTCCGTGCAGCTGAGATACCACACAGGGATGCCATGTGTTAGGATGTGTTTGGATGTGTCAAGATCCTGTTGATGTGGGAACATACAGAATGCATCACAGGTGCTCATCGAAGCAGGGCTTACTAGTTTAGTTTAGTTTAGTTTAGTTTAGAGATACAGCGCAGAAACAGACCCTTTGGCCCACCGACTCTGTGCCGATCAGCGATCCCCGCACACTAGCACTATCCTACACGCACTAGGGACAATTTACAATTATGTCAAGCCAATTTACCTACAAACCTGCATGTCTTTGGAGTGTGGGAGGAAACCGAAGGAAATTCACGCAGGTCACGAGGAGAACGTCCAAACTCCATGCAGACAAGCACCCATATGAGGAACGAACCTGGATCCCTGGTGCTGTAAGGCAGCAACTTTACTGCTGCACCACCGTGCTTTCCTGCAATTTTACTTGCAATGGTTTGTTGCACTCTGCATAGCCTCATGAGGGGCTAGTCTGTGGCAGCAGACAGCACAAGCTTCCAGAGGATTAAGTCTGCATTGGGTCAAACAGGTTTTGGTCAACCATCCATGCCTCTATTTTCTACCCCATTAGCCATGTAAGCCCCTCCAGTGGTTTTGTTGAATCCCCCCAGCCAAATCCAACTGATAGTAATGAATAAAAACAAGGAACTGCAGATGCTGGCCTATCAAGGAAATACACAAAGTGCTGGAGTAAGTCAGCGGATCAGGCAGCATACTTGGGTAACATAGATCAGTGGCATTTCGGGTCGATACCCTTCTTCAGACTCAGTAATCAGCTTACAACCCAATGGTATGAATGTTGATTTCTCCACTTTCAAGCAACTCTTGCATCCCCCCTTCCCCAACCCCTCTCTCCCCCCCCCCCCCCCCCCTCTTCCACCCTAGTCATACTACTAGTTCCACTGTTCACATCTTTGCTTCCCAACATTGGCCCAAAAAGCAAACCCAAACAGGCCTGTCCTTTGAGTGAGTACAGCGCACAGTTTCAACCTTTTCAACCTTTGAACAACCTTTCAGATATTTTGCATGAATTACGATTTTCACACATGCTGGAAAGCAAGGCTCACAGATCAGTACAATCTGTAAACCCAAGTAAATACAATGGCGCAGCTGGTAGTGCTGCTGCCTCACAGCGGCAGTCCCAGGTTCGATCCTGAACTCAGGCGTTGACTGTGTGGAGCTTGCATGTTCTCCCGGTAACCATGTGGTTTCTTACGGGTGCTCCAGTTTCCTCCCATATCCAAAAGATGTGTGGGTTTGAAGGTTAATTAGCCTCGATTAATTGCCCCTGATGTGCAGGGAGTGGATGTGAAAGTAGGATAACATAGAACTGGTGTGAATGGGTGATCAATGGTCAGCGTGGACTCAATGGACTTAAAGGGCCTGTCCCCATGCTGTATTTATAAACTAAACCTGAATGCTTTGAATCTAATGCATATATGAACATGCAATCAAGCACCAGGAAGAACTCTGCTTAACTGTTTAAGCAAAACTCACCCAGTATAGATTGTGAGTTGTGCTCAACTGTTAAGAGAGCAATTTAGGTGAGAAATGAAGGGAGGATGAAGAAGGCATAAGGCAAAAGTAAAATCCATCTTCTGTATATCATCGACGATGCTATCAGAGAATGATGAAGTATCCTTTGCGGTTGCTGGCTACTAATGCCCACATGATGAAGCAGGTAGTGGAGGTAATTACACTGGGTCAGTGTGAGGTTATCTACCAAAAGAAATGGAGGATGGCAAAAGAATGAGAATAACGACTGAGAACCAACATAGTCTGCAGTGTTTCCAGGCAGCTACCGGCACCAGAAAGCTATACCCAGCGTGCAGTGAGCATGCTTGAGCAGCTTTGTATGCTTAACCCAAATGTGTTCTGTAAATTCTTGTAATGCATCAAGAATGCACCAAGTGAAATGGATAAGAGAAAAGAACAAGCTGAGCAGGAACAGGGAACAAATGCTGGACAAACGAAGCTCAGAGAGGAGATTGTCCAGGGCAAAGTAAATCACTCACAGGTTAGCTATGTGTAAGGTTTTAAATTTCATCACTTCATAAAGATACTGATAGGCTAAATCCCTCATAGAACCTCTAACTCATTGCCCTCCTCTAAAAAAAAGCAGACACCTATAATTCACACAGTAACTCACGTGGGGATTTCTGGTTACCCTCAGGGCTCTGAGACCAAAGAGAAAATGTTGGCTCGTGTAGATCTTATTTCTGGAGATTTCATTACACAGCTTTCTGCCTCCAACCACAGTCGAACAAACCTTTTACCCATTTCAAATGTTGCAATAACTATTAAATCAATATGTTCAAACAAAAAATGAGTCATTAAAATAATCTTTGGGCAATCTTGAGTTTGAGTTTGAGTTTGAGTTTATTGTCACGTGTGTTTAGAAACAGTGAAAAGCTTTTGTTGCATGCTAACTAGTTAGCAAAAAGACAATGAATGATTACAATGGAGCCTGGTTTGATAGCAGTCGCATTCAAGAAGTGAATCCAATAAAGTCTAGTACAATTGTAGGAATTTATGACTTCTGAAGAGAGAAATTTATCTCAGTCCCATCTGCTAAAATGCATGAATAGCAGTGGCTGCACCTTGTATTCTGCTTTTAAATTTTGTTGACTTCAATTAAACTGAAATTCAAAAGAGGAGTTAAACACACAACTGCTACAATACATGTACATTTAGCACAAGGGACCAAGGGTGAACTCTAGCTCATCTGCATGAACTGCAACATTGTGGTGTAAACCCGGACATAATTTGGTCTTTGACCTCAACAAACTAATCTGGGTCAGGAAGATAACTATCATCAATGTTTGAACATAGTTATTTGGACAGAAACAACTGCCTAAAATAACAATTCATAGATTGATAGCAAAACAGAAAGCTAAAGAGAAATGCTATATTCAGTGCTGACGGCTTTCCAATTAATGATGGTTAACTTGGACAGCCCTATAAAAAAAAGGGTGCAGCGATTGGAATGTGTGATTAACCCATTTCCTTTATTTCCGATACAGACAGAACTGCAGCATCATACTGTCTACGTAATTATATGTTCCTACATGCAACCAGTGCTAATTGCACTAAGCATTGGTTGAACAGCACTGATATTGCAAGAGGTTTTGAAAGGAACTGCCGATGCTGGTATATACCAAAGTGCTGGAGTAACTTAGCGGGTCAGGCAGCATCTATGGAGAAAAGGATGGGAGACGTTTCGGGTTGGAACCCTTCTTCAGACTCAGCCTGAAGAAGGGTCCCGACCCGAAAAATCACCCATCCTTTTTCTCCAGAGATTCTGCCTGTCTCGTTGAGTTATAAAGTCATAGAGTCATACAGCATGGAAACAGGCCCTTTGGCCCAACTTGCCCACACCGATCAACACGTTCCATCTACACTAGTCCCACCTCCCTGTGTTTGGTCCATATCCCTATAAACCTTTACCCCTTAATTTAGATTAGTTATGTAATTACTATGCAGCACAACCTGCTAATCATCAGAAAACATTCTTTTTAATCCTCTCTTGTTTGGAATTGTATAGGACCCTAAAACCCAAACTTTCAACAATTCACTGGTCTATTTTACGTTATCATGACCAATATGTAGTAAGCCTGGGTTCAGAAACTTTGAGACAGTGGACTTCAAGCTAATTTGTGTAAAGGCTGCCATGGGGCCCATTAATTACTCTTGCTTCCATTATAATCATCACTGATTTAGGCAGTGCCAAGCACGTTGCAGCATAAATATCAATAGTCATTCACTGTTGGTTAGCATCCCGCCACCAGTTAAAGCTTCCCATCCCCACCTCTTTCTGCCTTCAGCGGAGACTGCTCACTTCACAAATCCTTGGTTCACCCAACAGTTCCCACCTAAACCACCCCCTCTTCAGGTACTTTCCCCTGTAAGCACAGGAGATGTAACACATATCCTCATACCTCCTGCCTCATATTCATCCAGAGACACAGCTGTTTTTCCATAGGTTCTCATCATCTCCTCTCTCCTCATCTGCTGCATTTGGTGTTTCCAATGTGACATCCTTTATATATGTAAAACCAAGCGAAGACTAGGCAACTGTTTTGGCAAACACTTGACTTGGCCGGCAAGCCCTATTGGATCACCCAGTTGCTAACCATATTAAATTCCCTTCCCATTCCCATACTGACCTTTCTGTCCTGGGCCTCTTCCATTGCCAGAGAGAGGCAACATGCAAACTGGAGGAACAGCACTTCATATTCCGTTTGGCTAGCTTCCAACCTAACACCATGAACATTGAATTCTCCAATTCTCCAAACACCCCCACTTTTCTTCCACCATTTCTCCCCATCCCTTTCTCTTCCCAGTGCCCCCTCCCCTTCATCTGTATCCACCTATCACTTGTGTAAGAAGGAACTGCAGATATTGGTTTACACAAAAATAGACACAAAATACTGGAATAACACAGCAGGACAGACAGCATCTCTGGATAGAAGGAATGGGTGACTTTTCAGGTCAAGACGCTTCTTCAGTCTCGACCTGAAGCGTTACAAATTCCTTCTATCCAGAAATGCTGCCTGTCCCGCTGAGTTACTCCAGCATTTTGTGTCTATCTTCCATCTATCTCCTCTTTTTCAGCTTCTCCTCCACCTCTACCACAATCATTCTGAAGAAGGATCACCACCCGAAGTGTCACCTATCCATGTTCACCAAAGATGCTCCCTCACCCATTGAGTTACTTCAGCACTTTGTGTTTTTTTTATAAACCAGCGTCTGCAGTTCTTTGTGTTTCCATCAAATCAGAACAGTTTCACTCCAGAGCAAGAGTCAGGAGTGTAATAAAAGTGCACCAAAATCCGTCATCTCTAAAAAATGAATGCAGATTATTATCTCAATGGTGTCAGGTTAGGAAAGGGGGAAGTGCAGCGTGACCTGGGTGTCCTTGTAGACCAGTCACTGAAAGTTGGCATGCAGGTGCAGCAGGCAGTGAAGAAAGCTAATGGCATGTTGGCCTTCATAACGAAATGATTTCAGTATAGGAGTAAAGAGGTTCTTCTGCAGTTGTATAGGGCCCTGGTAAGACCACATCTGGAGCATTGTGTACAGTTTTGGTCTCCTAATTTGAGGAAGGACATCCTTGTAATTGAGGCAGTGCAGCATAGGTTCACGAGATTGATCCCTGGGATGGCAGGACTGTCTTATGAGGAAAGATTGGGGTTTAGAAGGATGAGAGGGGATCTTATAGAGACATATAAAATTATAAAAGGACTGGACATGCTAGATGCAAGAAAAATGTTCCCAATGTTGGGCGAGTCCAGAACAAGGGGCCACAGTCTTAGAATAAAAGGGAGGCATTTAAAACTGAGGTGAGAAGGAACTTTTTCACCCAGAGTGTTGTGAATTTGTGGAATTCTCTGCCACAGAGGGCAGTGGAGGCCAAATCACCAGATGGATTTAAGAGAGAGTTAGATAGAGCTCTAGGGGCTAGTGGAATCAAGGGATATAGGGAGAAGGCAGGCACAGGTTACTAATTGTAGATGATCAGCCATGATCATAATGAATGGTGGTGCTGACTCGAAGGGCCGAATGGCCTCTTTCTGCACCTATTTTCTAGGTTTCTATTGGGGTATTTCAAGACAGCGAGGAGCGTCTTGGGCTCATTTTGAAATTTGATGAAAAATAACAAGAAATTAAAAGTATCTTGCTATTTCCAACTAGTTGTCCATTCCTTTGAACCAAAGGACAAAAAGGGGTTGGAAGGAACTGCAGATGCTGGTTTAAACCAAAGATCGACACAAAATGGTGGAGTAACTCAGCGGGTCAGGCAGCATCTCTGGATAGAAGGAATGGGTGACGTTTCGGGTCGAGGAGCTTCTTCGGGTCAAGCCCCAAAACGTCATCCATTCCTTCTCTCTCCAGAGATGTGGCCTGGCCACTGAGTTACTTCAGCATTTTGTGTCTATCTTTGCTCTGAACCAAAGGGTATCTCTAAGCTTTGTGCAGTCAATAAACAGTACAATGAAAGTGGACTTTAACATGGAATCATTCTCCATAGCTCTTTCAGATATTCATGTATAAACCTGGTTTATTTCACTTAAACCATTAGACATAACAAAGAGCTAAAAATCTCAGATCTAAAATATGTAAGTGGATTATTATAAAATGCAGATGCTCACATTATCACCATATTTTCAACAGAACCAGAATGGAAAGTGCATTTATTCTTGGTAAAATGAATGAATGATGCAATTACTGCCATTGTCTTGTCAAATATCTGAAAGTTAAACGATGCATCTGCTTATTCATTGTTTCATCCTGAACCTTGAAGTTCATAATTGAATGGATTTTTCTATAAGGTCTTTCAAAATTATTCGTTTTGAAAAATAATTACTAACAGAATAATATTACAGAATATCATTACCTTGCAAATACATTTCAATGTGTTTACAATTGTTGTTTTATGTCCCAATGCTTATTTCAGCGACTCCGAACTGTCAAAGACACCACAGCCAGACATAAAATCAGTTGTTTTCCACAAGCAGTAGCTCTAATCAACAACCAAATGTCTGTAGCCCCCCTTTGCTCTGGTATTTTATTTAATTCTACACATGTTTAAATTATAATGTTTTATTCTTAATTGTTTACTATATATCGTGTTGTTACGTGCGAGCAATGCACCAAGGCAAATTCCTTGTATGTATACATACTTGACTAATAACATTTATTCAATTCAATTCAATTCAATCCCACCATGAAATTAAATTTGTCAGAAACCATTTAATGGTCAGATTAATTCAATGAGCAAAACTGTGTCATTCTGTTTTCATTCAATACGATAAAATATTGTACCTGAAAATATTTTGTACATGAAGAAATGTTCGAATGCAAAAATAATCCAGGTAAAATGATGAACTTTATATTTGGCGTGCAAACTGGCGTATTCGTCTTCAAATTTTAATTTAAACATTACATTTCAAATCTAGTTCATGAGTATGAAGTATGTTTCCTAAAAATGAATATTGTTGTAATTCTCTGATGTAGAATTATTCACCTACATGTAATTGTCCTGGAAAAAAAAAGATTTTCTGTCATCCATGTTTAAGTGATTCCAGAATTACATAAATTTCTACCCATTATGAATATCTTTTTCCCAATTTTTCTTTTCTCTCTTCTTATTCCCTACTTCTTTCGAGGCATATCTTTAAGTGACCCAGCCATTATTCAAAATGTTAAGTCCTTTCTGGTTGACCAAAAACCACAAAACAAAACTTCTAATGCCATTAATCATAAATTTTTATTTTAAAACTTCTCCTGTTTTCTATAAACCATCACGCTCCTTGCTGTCTTGACAGTGGGCATAATGTAACTTCCTTTTGACTGATTGCTAAAGTCATAATATCTATTGATGCTTGTGAGAACAGGAATTCAAAAGTGGCTTACTTGCACTTATCAAATCGATGTCTATGAATTTCACATATTTTTGTGAGATGACCATTTGTATTTGTTTCCGTCACATATTGTGCCAGCAACTCAAAAGGTTTATATTTTTACCCTAGTGCAACCATGATCAAAGACTATCTTACAGCTGAATGGAACTGTTGTTAATGTTTAAATAACTGATAACCAGACCTCTGTCTAGGTGCCGCAGTAAACTCTCTTATCAGAGATAATGATGCAACTGCTACGAATCCAATGCAATACCATAAAATGGTTTTGCATTATTGGTGTTGCAGACAGACTATAACAATCAGCTGTTAGGCAGCAATAATTTGTTTACCCAGGCTTAGTTTGCATATTGTCTGACCCACATAATCCAGACTTTTTCACAAACCAAAGAGAAGAATTCCAGAAAAGTAAGGTACGAATGACTACCTTGACATTAGTTTATTTTAGTTTAGAGATACAGCATGGAAACATGCCCTCCGAGTCCATGCCGACCATCAGGAAGGCTTAAGGCAGGACGCACAGTTTTATATTAACCCACTTTAGCATCGCTCCCTACACATTAGGAGCAATATACAGAGGCCAATTAATAGACAATAGACAATAGGTGCAGGAGTAGGCCATTCAGCCCTTCAAGCCAGCACCACCATTCAATGTGACCATGGCTGATCATTCTCAATCAGTACCCCATCCCTGCCTTCTCCCCATACCCCCTGACTCCGCTATCCTTAAGAGCTCTATCTAGCTCTCTCTTGAATGCATTCAGAGAACTGGCCTCCACTGCCTTCTGAGGCAGAGAATTCCACAGATTTACACCTATAAACCCACATGTCATTATGATGTGGGAGGAAACATAATGTTGGATAATCTTGAGAGATTGAGAGGAACATCAGGACCCGATGTTCCTCTATGTTGAATTGTGGAAATATTGCTAAAGTAAATGATATTGCTTAGATCCTGAGGGAGGGCATCGAAGGAATGTAACATGTCTGGAATGGACATTTCTTAAATGTGAAGTACGATGAATGAAAAGATGAAGAAAATTAGAGAATTTGTTGAATTAGCAAATCATCTGGTGACATGGGTAGTTTGCTAAATGTATATTTTTTACATAATTGTGAAGGGGAAAGTGGTGTGTGTGTGTGTGTGTGTGTGTGTGTGTGTGTGTGTGTGTGTGTGTGTGTGTGTGTGTGTGTGTGTGTGTGTGTGTGTGTGTGTGTGTGTGTGTGTGTGTTTGATTTGATTTGAGTAGAATGCTCCACATTCCCTTGCATTTCATGGAATCAAAACGTTTTCATGAAGTTGATAAAGACCACAGAGAGTGGCTGGTGCTGCTTCCTGCACAGAGTGGCCTTGCAGTGGATCAATGATACTTTATTGTCATACGCACCTAGGTACAGTGAAATGCTTTGTTTTGCATACAACCTGGAAAATCATGCGGCATACCTCAATCAAGCAGTTCACCATGTTTCTGGCACCGATAAAGTTACAAAAAGTTCATCAAACAGTTTTATCTGCTTGCATTGGCAAACCAGGCTTGCTGCTGCACCTGGCGACAGATGGGCCGCCTGCCAGATCCCCCTTCATTCTCGGTGGCCGCCCGCTGGGTCCTCCCTTCTTTCTTGGCAGTCATTTGCCAGGTCCCCTGCCATTGTGCTGCCTGATCGACAGAATCCACATCACGATTAAGGGAGCAAATGGATCTACAGTAGAGCCAATCACAGTGAAACCCATGTCAAGCAAGAATGCATCAGAGGAGAGAAGGATTGGGTGACATTTCGGGTTGAGACCCTTCTTCAGCTTTCTTCAGTCTGAACGTTACCCATTCCTTTTATCCAGTCATGCTGCCTGACCTGCTGAGTTACTCCAGCATGTTGTGTCTATCTTCAGTGTAAACCAGCATCTGTAGTTCCTTCCTACACAAGAAGGCATCATTGACTGGATAGTTTTTTCAGACAGCAACTCACCTCAAACAAAATTTTCCCTTCGGAATAGAGTTAATCTTTGGATCTACTGGCAACTTTTCAAACTTTGCTGACTACACCCCCAGCTGCCAGGTCACCTTAACCTCGGTAGTTCAGCTGCAGAATACAAACAATGCTTGCGATTGCAAAGCTCCAAGACATCAATGACTGACATGTACAATAGACAATAGACAATAGACAATAGACAATAGGTGCAGGAGTAGGCCATTCAGCCCTTTGAGCCAGCACCGCCATTCAATGTGATCATGGCTGATCACTCTCAATCAGTACCCCGTTCCTGCCTTCTCCCCATACCCCCTCACTCCGCTATCCTTAAGAGCTCTATCCAGCTCTCTCTTGAAAGCATCCAACGAACTGGCCTCCACTGCCTTCTGAGGCAGAGAATTCCACACCTTCACCACTCTCTGACTGAAAAAGTTCTTCCTCATCTCCGTTCTAAATGGCCTACCCCTTATTCTTAAACTGTGGCCCCTTGTTCTGGACAAGGGGATAGTTATTACACTCAGCACCTGCAAGACCAATCCAGCCTTCCCTGCTTAAGAATACTGCCTTCCGACAATAGTGATTCACTGAGAGGTCTTGAAAACATGAACATCTTCCGATATCTCAGAGGCTATCTCCCAGCAAGGAGTGATATTCATGATTAAATACACCAACGCCTTCAAGGTGCCAGCACAAACCTTGGCAGAGAAAGAAATAGGCAGTTTAGCGACAAAGTCCTTTGGTCTGGCCTAAAGTTCATGCTCCATTAGGCAGCAGTGAGGCCTGCAGTACGATATGTTTCTGAATCCTTGATGACCTGCAGCAGGCATCCCAAGGTGCTAGAAAGTTACTACCAACGTTGTCTCCACATAATCCTCAAGATCCACTAGGAGGGTGAGTGGTCCCTCTACCATTGGCGGCACAATGGCGCAGCAGTAGATTTGCTGCCTTACAGCGCCAGGGACCCGGGTTCAATCCTGACTACAGGTGCTATCCGTATGGATGTTGTACGTTCTCACTGTGACCACATTGATTTTCTCCAGGTGCTCCAGTTTCCCCCCACACTCCAAAGATGTACAGGTTTAGAGGTTAATTGGCTTCAGTAATAATCGTAACTTATCCCTAGTGTTCATGTAGGGGTGATCGCTGGTCGGCATGATCTCGGTGGGCAGATAGGCCTGTTTCTGTGCTGTATCTGTAAAGTCTAAAGTCTAAAATCTAATCGTGTCCTATCACAGACCAGCATCCCCAGTGTAGAATATGGACACAAAGTGCTGGAGTAACTTTGTGGGTCAGCCAGCATCTGCCTGAGGCAGCAGTTATTTGTTTTTCTCCAGAGGTGCTGCCAGACCTGCTGAGTTACTCCAGCACTTTGTGTCTATCTTTGGTATGAACCAGCTTGTGCAGTTCTGTGTTCCTCAATACAGAAGCCGTAGTGACAATGAGTCTGCTTCATAGGGCAAATCAGACTGCTCAGATGTCTGGCTGAGTGAGGCATACAGTTCAGAGTAAAGGATGAACCATTAAAGACTGAGGTGAGTAGTATTTTTTTCATTCAGAGGGTGTCGAACCTGTTGAATTATCTCTCCGGATGGCTCAAGAGGCTCATTTCTTTGAAGTTCCTTCAAAGCAGAGATTGCTAGATTCTGGTCATTGAGGGTATCAAAGGATTTGACAATACTTTAAGCAAGTGGAGCTGAAGTAAAATATCAACATTAATCTTCATGAATGATGGATCAAGCTCAAAGGGCCAGGTGGCCAACTCCAGTTCCTATTTGTTATGTTAGAAACCACAAAAATGGAGTGGAAGCAAGTTATCTTCACTCACAATGGTTCTTCCAAAGAAGATGCAAGCACTGGTTTAAACACAAAATATTTGGTTCAAACAATAAAGGGCGGCACAGAGGCACAGCTAGTAGAATCTCTGCCCCACAGCCTCAGAGACCCAGGTTCATTCCTGACCCCAGGTGCTGTCTGTGCGGACTTTGCATGTTCTCCCTGTCACCGTGTGGGTTTCCTCCAGGGGCTCTGGTTTCCTTCCCAAAGGCGTGCAGGTTTGTAGGTTAATTGGCCTCTGTCAATTGCACAGTGTGTAGGGTGTGGATGCGTGGATAACATAGAACTAGTGTGAATGGTGTGGACTCGGTGGGCTGAAGGGCCTGTTTCCATGCTGTATCTTTTAACTAAACTAAAGTAAACTAAAGTAAACTATTGACTTTTCATACATTGTTGTAACCAGATTTAAGGAGATGCAATGAGAGTTTTCAAATTCTGATAGGATTACATAATGCAGTCTTGAGGAAGGGTACCAACCCGGAACATCGTCATCCATTTCCCTCAACAGGTGCTGCCTGATCTGAATCCCAACAGCCATATTTTGTTTGCTCAAGATTACATAATGTAGTTGGAGTTCAAAGGTTCAAAAAGTTCAGGTATTTTATTGTCACGTGTACCAATTGGGATGCAGTGAAACTCGATTTAACATACAGCCATACTGAAAAAAGCAACAGGACACACAACTACATAAAAGTTAACATGAACATCCACCACAACGGATTCCCCACATTCCTCACTGTGATGGAAGGTAATAAAGTCTAATCCTCTTCACTATTTATTCTCCTGCAGTCAGGGCAGTCGAACCATCCGCAGTCGGGGCGATCATAAACTCCCGCAGCCGGCGATCGAAGCCCCCACGTCGGGGTGGTTGGAGCTCCTGCGATTGGGGCGGTCGAAGCTCCTGCGGCCTGGAGCTCCTGAAATCGATCCCTAGCCAAAGGACCACTAGCTCCACGATGTTAAGTCCGCAGGCTCCCGCGGTTGGAGCTCTGAGGTCGATCCCTGACAGGGATATCCTTCCTCAAATTTGGAGACCAAAACTGCACACAGTACTCCAGGTGCGGTCTCACTAGGGCCCTGTACAACTGCAGAAGGACCTCTTTGCTCATATACTCAACTCCTCTTGTTATGAAGGCCAACATTCCATTGGCTTTCTTCACTGCCTGCTGTACCTGCATGCTTCCTTTCAGTGACTGATGCACTAGGACAACCAGATCTCGTTGTACGTCCCCTTTTCCTAACTTGACACCATTCAGATAATAATCTGCCTTCTTATTCTTACCACCAAAGTGGATAACCTCACACTTATCCACATTAAACTGCATCTGCCATGCATCCGCCCACTCACACAACCTGTCCAAGTCACCCTGCAACCTCATAGCATCTTCCTCACAGTTCACATTGCCACCCAGCTTTGTATCATCTGCAAATTTGCTAATGGTACTTTTAATCCCTTCATCCAAGTCATTGATGTATATTGTAAATAGCTGAGGTTCCAGCACCAGGCCTTGCGGTACCCCACAGTGCTTGCATCTTCACCAGGGTTGCCGTAGCCATCACCTCCTCATGGGCAATTATTGAGGACAATAATTGCGAATCACTTTCCAAAACCCAATTAAAACTATTTTTCTGCAACTTGTTCCAATCAAGAAAGGACACAAGTGCTTGAGTAACTCAATGGGTCAGGCAGCATCTCTAGAGAACATAAATGGGTGATGTTTTGGTTTGCGACCCTTCTCCCCTCGCCCCTCCTTCCCTTCAAACCACATTTCTTCCTCTACTTTAACAATTCGCAATCCTTCAACCCTTTTGTCTCACAACTTTTGTATTTTCATCTCTGCCCTCTGTCCACCATCTGATTATCACCATCTGTTTATCACCCCCCCCCCCTCCACTCCCTCCTCTCACCTATTACCTGCCAGGCTTTGTCCTGCTGCTCCTCTCTTCCAGCTTTCTCTCCCCCCAATCAGTTGAAGAAGGGTCACAACCCAAAACATCACCTATTCATGTACTCCAGAGAGGCTGCTTGACCCACTGAGTTACTCCAGCACTTTGTTTCTCTTCTTGTAAACCAACATCTGCAGTTCCTTGCACCCACGTTGTTCCAACCAAGTAATGATTCTTGTGAGATGCAGTGATCGTGTTTTCAGGATTTTTAAGTGATGACATAATGTAGATTCCAAAACCACAGGTTTCATAAGTTCATAAGTTCATACGTTATAGGGGCAGAATAAGGCCATTCGGCCTACTCTGCCATTCAATCATGGCTGATCTATCTTTCCCCATTCTTCTGCCTTCTCCCAATAACCGCTGACACCCGTACTAATCAGGAATCTGTTAATCTCCGGCTTAAAAATATCCATTGATTACCTCCACAGCTTTCTGTGGCAATGAATTTTGCCGATTCACCACACTCTGACTAAATAAATTATTTTGACCCTTAAAATGGTTTCCTTTACATCATGCTGGCTCCAGTGTAATTTGCCTAAAAATCAGACAAATCGAATTGAGGATTTTTAAGTGTAAGTAATGCACAAAGTAAATTGAGTTCCTGTGATCTTGGAAGATAGTTTAAAAAAAACATGCTGTAATTCTGCTCCCCCACAAAATTAGCAGAAGGTTCAAGAGATCATTTGTAAGCATCAGATTGCTGAGATTTTATTGTAGTGCCTGTAATTGCACACTTGTAAGCACAGTTTTAAAACATTGAAATTAAAATTATCTACTGATAATGAACAAAACAAACAAGAGATGCTGGGCAGCTTTTAAAGTAAAATAAAATAAATTTACTCATAAGTGATAGACCAGACATTAATTATTTTTGGTCATGCCCACATTTTGTGTGTTTTCATCAAACTGCACCAGCACACAATTCTGCAATTAATTTGTTTCAATACAAGGGAAAAATAATAATTAATTACAATCCATTGTGCTCACCATTGTTCTAGCTCATCTAAATTATTGGATTGGATTGTGCCATTTGAGAACATAAAAAATTGTTTAGCTTCATGGCCCCTTTAACTTCCACTAAATATCATGGCTGATTTGTGCTTAGCTTCACTTCCCTGCTTGTTTCCCATAGAACATATACAGGTAGCAGTGCAAATCAGAACAGGCCCTTTGGCCCACAATGTCCATGCCAAACATGATGCCAAGTTAAATTAATCTTCTTTGCCTACATGTGATCCATATCATTCCATTCCTTACATATCTACTTGCCTATCTGAAAGCCTCTTAAATGTCTCTATTGTATCCGCCTCCACCACTCGCCACTCCAGTGGTTTCAGGCACCCACACTCTTTGTGTCAAACATTTGCCCCACACATCCCAATATGCCTCAGTAGTTGAAAAATATATCTCATCTTGGAATACATTCAATAATGATTAGTGAGGGTGTCTGGGGTTATGTGGATAAGGCAGGAGAATGGGGTTCAAAGGGAAAGATAGATCAGCCATGATGGAGTAGACTTGATGGGCCGAATGGCCTAATTCTGCTCTTATCACTTATGAACTTATGAACTTAACAGCTCCACATGTTTCCAAAGAGTCATGGCCGAATGGGAAATGAACTTTCACCTCACTTACTTCTTAAATGTGAAGCACCTACACGGCAAATAATCTCTTCCTATCTATGTCCCCAAATCTTCTACACATTTTACCTTTCCATTCCTTTCCATACCTCCCATTCTTCCCAGCTCCAATGTGTTTCGGCCCAACTTGCTCAACCTTTCCTTAAAAGGTAACTCCTTGATCCTGCATGTAATTGAGAGAGCCTCTCTAAACTTCATCCAAACCAAGTATATCCTTCCTTAAACATGGAATTCAAATCTGCATGTAGTAATCCCGGAGTGTTCTGTCTAGCAGTCTGCACCGATTTTAGTAAGACATCCCTACTTATGCACTCCATCTCCTTTTGGACCATCATTTTGTATGCTTTCCTAATTAGTTTCTGTTCCTGCATAACCGGTGCTTCTCGTACGGTGGCATGCAAATCCTTCTGTGCACCAAGCATTCAGTGAGTAAGAATGTAATTGTTATTTTTGGGACATATGACAATAAAACGCCCTTGACTCTTGACTCTGTTATCTCTCTCAATTTCTTCATAACAATGTGGATAGGGTCACAATTCCCAGGATTATACTCCAGCTTTCAAGTTTTTTTCCCATTCATTTAAACTATCCATATCTACCTACAATCGATCTTCCAATGTCATCAGGAACATTGACCACAACACACCCAACCTCTTCATCTACGTAATTAATATAGATTGTGAATAGTTGAAGCCCCAGCACTTGCCATTAGCACTCTACAAGTTATCCCTTCATCCCAACTCTGTTTTATTTTCAGTTAGCCAATCCTGCATCTGTGTTAATATTTAATCTTACAACAATACCCTGCTGCTGTAAAACTCTGATCATTTACCAAATGACTGCTTGGAAATTCCAGTTGTTCAGCATCCGGCCCGACTTGTACGGTCTGCTGAGTTCACTTTCAGCATAGCAGGGCCCTTGTTTTTGTTCTTTCCACAACCCACTGGGGCCAATCATACTCCTTTAGAACATAGAACAAAGAACATGGAACATAGAACAGTCCAGAACAAGAACAAGCTCTTCGGCCCACAATGCCTGTGTCAATTCAGCTAACTTGTTGTGAATGGAGCATTCTTATATTTGTACACTGCCTCTTCCTCTCACACCCTGGTTGCCCCTGACTAGTCTGAAGAAGAGTCTCGACCCAAAATGTCTCCCATTCCTTCTCTCCAGAGATGTTGCCTGTCCCACTGAGTTACTCCAGCTTTTTGTGCCTATCCCTGATTACCATTGCTCATTTCACTAACCTGTGCCATCTCCTTCTCTGCTTGATAATCATGTGTTTGACCAGAATTTAAATGCTTCAGAAAAACATATTCCAAAGCCAAAGTATTTGTGGACGCTGTAATTCTGAAATTAAACAGATTTTTTTTAAAATATGCTGCAATTCAGCAGCATCTTTGAAGAGTAAAACATTTCAGTTCAATAACCTCTCATCCGATCAATTCCCATCAATGCTGCCCAGCCTGCTGTGCTTCCTGCAGATTTTGGTCTTGTTTTTATTATTTGCTCATTCTCAGCACAATTTGTAAACAGATTGCTCAACATTCCCTAAGCAGAAGGTGTATCCTACAAATATACCAAAATTGGCAGGAATGCACAATAAAATGAGCAGTGTAAAAGAATGTAGATGTAAAAATAGTAACTTGATGCAATTTGATTTATGCAGCTGACAATGAGTTTATCAACAAATATAACCACTTTGTCATTTATGATGGATTTAATTTTAAGCTGCATAGCTTTTCTCAATATCAGCCTCAGGTGTTCTCATCCTAAAAAAAATTATCTTCTTACTCCTAGAATTGGGAAGACTTGTGGCTTATTTCACAACAATGTCAATCCCAACTGGATGAAATTCGGTATTTTTCAAAACCAAAAAATATATATAATTGAATACTCTGCTCCAAAAATGTCAACACCTTGAACAGAAATCTTGCCTCTTATATCTCTAGTTCCACTGGAAATGAAAGTCAGATTCATCAGAAAAAGCTGTAGGTTTGCATTGAGACTGCTTTGTCATTCAATAGGATCATGACTAAACTTCTCTATAGACTCCACTTCCCACCCCCACCCCACCTTCATATCACTTGATTCCCTCAATACACAAAAAGTTATCACAAACAAAAAAATAAGGGAGCCTCTGAAAATTGAGGGAGGTTAGAAGGGAAGTTATAGACCAGTTAGTCTGACATCAGTGATGGGGAAGATGCTGGAGTCAATTATAAAAGACAAAATTGCGGAGCATTTGGATAGCAGTAACAGGATCGTTCTGAGCCAGCATGGATTTACGAAGGGGAAATCAACCTTGATTAATCTTCTGGAATTTTTTGAGGATGTAACTAGGAAAATTGACAGGGGAGAGCCGGTGGATGTGGTATACCTCGACTTTCAGAAAGCCTTCGACAAGATCCAACATAGGAGATTAATGGGCAAAATTAGAGCACATGGTATTGGAGGTAGGGTACTGACATGGATAGAAAATTGGTTGACAGACAGACAGGCAGATTATTATCTGAATGGTGTCGTTAGGAAAAGGGGAAGTACAACGAGATCTTGGTGTCCTCGTGCATCAGTCACTGAAAGGAAGCATGCAGGTACAGCCGGCAGTGAAGAAATCCAATGGAATGTTGGCCTTCATAACAAGAGGAGTTGAGTATAGGAGCAAAGAGGTCCTTCTGCAGTTGTATAGGGCCCTGGTGAGACCGCACCTGGAGTACTGTGTGCAGTTTTGGTCTCCAAATTTGAGGAAGGATATTCTTGCTATTGAGGGCGTGCAGCGTAGATTTACTAAGATAATTCCCGGAATGGCGGGACTGTCGTATGTTGAAAGACTGGAGCGGCTAGGCTTGTATACACTGGAATTTAGAAGAATGAGAGGGGATCTTATCGAAACATTTAAGATTATTAAGGGGTTGGACACGTTAGAGGCAGGAAACATGTTCCCAATGTTGGGGGAGTCCAGAACCAGGGGCCACAGTTTAAGAATAAGGGGTAGGCCATTTAGAACGGAGATGAGGAAAAACATTTTCAGTCAGAGAGTTGTAAATTTGTGGAATTCTCTGCCTCAGAAGGCAGTGGAGGCCAATTCTCTGAATGCATTCAAGAGAGAGCTAGATAGAGCTCTTAAGGATAGTGGAATCAGGGGGTATGGGGAGAAGGCAGGAACGGGATACTGATTGAGAATGATCAGCCATGATCACATTGAATGGTGGTGCTGGCTTGAAGAGCCGAATGGCCTACTCCTGCACCTATTGTCTATTGTCTATTGTCTATTGACAATTTACAGAAGCCAATAAACCTACAAACCTGTATGTCATTGGAGTGTGGGAGGAAACCGGAGCACCCGGAGAAAACCCATCAGTCACAGGGAGAACATACAAATTCTGTACAGACAGCACACGAAGTCATGATCAAACCCGGATCTCTGGCGGAGTAAGGCACCAATTCTACTGCTGCACAACTGAGCTGCCCCTGATCATTATAACATATAACATATAACAACTACAGCATGGAAACAGGCCTGTCCGGCCCTACCAGTCCACGCCGACCATTCTCCCTGACCTAGTGAGCTATTATTATTTAAGGACATATCCCATTGGATTGTGTTTTGCATTTCCTATTGTCAAAAATTGCTGGATAAGGTTGCAGCAATATGCCAGCATTTGCACTGGGGAAATTCTGCACAGATTCTATGCCAGGTTATACCTTATGCAGAATTAGTATCCATGTTTTCAAGAGAGAGTTAGATTTAGCTCAAAGGGCTAATGGAATCAAGGGATATGGGGAAAAAGCAGGAAAGGAATACTGATTTTGGATGATCAGCCATGATCATATTGAATGGTAGTGCTGGCTAGAAGGGCCAAATGGCCTACTCCTGCACCTATTTTCTATATTTCTATGCTTCTAACTCACTTGAATGGAGAAGGATGGGTGCATTAGCACATGGCAAGTATTACGCAACTTTTGATGTTTGACAGCAGTTATCAGAAACATAGAAAATAGGTGCAAGAGGAGGTCATTTGGCCCTTTGAGCCAGCACCACCATTCATTGTGATCATGGCAGTTCATCTACAATGTGAGTGAAGCTCATTCCTAGCTTGTCTCACCCCAGCTTTCAACATAATGCTACCTGCAGACACAAGGCCCTGCCACTGCTCCTGGACTTCTTATTGAGAATTGGACTGCCTTGAGAATTCTAGTTCCCAATGGCAGCATTACAAAAGGAACATTTGTGCTTCAAGACTGTCATCAATGAGTGTAGTTAGCTCAACACTGTCAGCAAAGCCTAGACTATTGTCAAACAGTGAAATGAATCTTTGAGCAGCAATATTGTGATCACCAGATCTGGTGTTCCCGATGTAAGCAGTAAGTTTAACATTGTTTACGTTCCTTATAAATGCTTTCTCCCCACTGTGTGCAAGCACAGTCTTTCAGCGTTTGCTGCCTGGAAAAAATTATGATATTTTATTTTTGTTGTGCATTTCTGGAATATTCAGCTCTTCAACCCTGCAGGAGGTTAAATGCTTAAAGATGCACATTCTCCCACCACACAACTACTAGTGATCACGGCAGTCTGATCATTCCATTACCTGAGCAGTTGCCTCAGTAGGGTCCTCAGGGGAGGTGTAATGCCATGTAAGTGGTGTGTCTCAATCTATTATTGAGATTATCCCATCTCCCTAAAGGGGCTTTCAAATTATCTCCAGTTCCCTGGTCCTTATCCAGGGTCCTGATTCTTTTCTGCTTTTCAAGTATACAATTCATTTTGAAATTCATATTCCACCTGCTTTCAACTACTCAGGTTGTTTCTGAATCGTAAGCATCTCTGCGAAATAAAATTGGTCCTTTTATCTTTCCAACTCTTTTAATGTCATTTTCAATTTGTACACCCCGATTCCTAAGCCTTTGGTTTACAGATACAGTGTGAAAACAGGCTCTTGGGCCCACCAAGCACATGTCAGCCAGCAATCAGCCGTACACTAGTTCTATCCTATCACGCTAGGGATAATTTCCAGAACCCAATTAACCTTCAAACCTACACGTTTTTGGAGTGTGGGAGGAAACCGGAGCACCCAGAGAACACCCATGCAGGCACAGGGAGAATGTACAAACTACGTACAGACAGCACCTGTAGTCAGGATCAAACCCGGGTCTTGGTGCTGTAAGGCAGCTACTCTACCACTGCGACACTGTGCCGTCATCTGGAACTGGAAATATTTTCTCCTAAGTCACTCGATTGAAACCTTTCTGATTTTTATGTCTATTACGTCTTTGATAGACATTTGTAAAATTATGAGAGACAAGGACAGGGTATAAAGTCAGAACATTTCTCCCAGGGTGAAAATGTTGAGACGAGAGGACACAGGTTCAAAGTGAGTAGTGCAGTTTAAAGGAGATGAGGGGGGCAAGTTTATTACAAAAAGGGTGGTGGGTGTCTAAAAGAAAATGCTGCCAGGGGTGGTGGTGGAGGTAAATACAATAGTGGCATTTAAGAAACTTTTGTGTTGGTGTCCAGATGTGCAGTGAATTGAGGGATCTGGATTAGGTGCAGGTGGATGAGTTTTTCTTGGCATTGAGTTCAGCGCAGGAATTGTGGGCAAAAGAACTTGTTCTATATCTTATGTTCTATTAAATCTGTGCTTAATTATTTCTCTAGCAAGGACAGCAACCCCAGCCTTTTGACTCTCTCCATGTATTTCTGCAAGGAGTATTATTTATGCATCCTCAGAAAAATGCCATGCATTGCCTATTGTTGCTTCATCTTATCTAATCTGTGACAATTTTTTCCTTCCTATAATTGCCATAACATTGACCAATTCTCTCTGAAACTGGACTAAAGCAGTCGTCTCAGTGGAATTTATCACAGATCTTGATATGAGAATTGAAATTTAGTCAGGTCAATAATGATGGTAATTTCAGTGCGTGATAAATCTAATACAAAAGTAAAATACAAGTTTGGCCGTGAGTACTTTATCCAGAAAGTGCCTTACCATCCATAAGATGTTAAACCACTGCCACATTTGTCCTTTTAGTTCAACCTGAAGGGATCCTATGACAGTATTTAGAGAAGGGCATGGGAGTTCTTATAATAATTGGCTTTTATTTAACACACAACAGACAGCAGTAAACAGACAGTGCTGGAGTAACTCAAAGGGTCAGGCAGCATCACTGGAGAACATGTTTAGGTAACATTTCGGATCAAGATCCTTCTTCAGTCTTGACCCAAAATGTCACCCATCTATGTTTTCCAGAGATGCTGCCTGACCCTTTGAGTTACTCCAGCTCCAGAAATTCACTTTTGGTTGAGAGCATTAAACATGCCATTGGGTACCATCTGTGTATTGTGTTCCACTTCTAACTTTGGTTCCATTAATGTAATTGGAACCCAGATGTGTTCATGACAGTATCATATGGGAATGAACACAACCTGATAATTTTCTCTTAATTTGGAGCTGTATGTTGGAGCTTGCTGTGTTCGTAATAGTTACTATATTTCCTGTCCAGAAACCATTGGAAAGCACAGTGACACAGCTCTAGACTTGCTGCCTTACAGCGCCAGAGAGCCAGGTTCAATCCTGACTATGGGTGCTGTCTGTATGGAGTTTGTACATCCTCGCTGTGACTGCATGGGATTTCTCTGGGTTCTCAGTTTCCTCCCACTTTCCAAAGATGTGTGGGTTTGTCGGTTAACTGGCTTCTGTAAATTGTCCCAAGAATGTTGGGTAGAACTAGTGTTCAAATGATTGTCGGTCGGCGTGGACTCAGTGGGCTATAGGGCCTGTTTCCATGCTCTATCTCTCAACTAAACTAAACTAAACTAAACTCTCTAAATTATTCAATTAACCCCAAAGGCACTTGCGAATATCATTAGTACATAAATGTTACTGTATAAATGTGCCTTTGTTTTTCTCATTACAGAAATAAATCTCTTGTACTATGCCTTTGCTCACCACCCACCATCCCCCATTCTACCGTTAAGTCTTTGGTGACTTCCCCAATCTTTCCATGATCAAAATCGACAAATACTGTGATAGCTTGACATCAACGTAACATAAGGAAGCTAGTTTGTCTTTGAGAATGCTTGTGACAAAACAGCCTTGTTGTTGAGCGGAAATGAAAGTGCCATCTCAGAGATTATCGATGTGGGCGCTTGTAGGAAGTTTCACATGGCGTAACAAACTAATAATTGTTCCTGGTCATTGCAGATGTCTTAATGTCTTATTCATTGACTTCTAAACTTCTCTATCGCTGCAGAATTTGGAATAAGTTTTAAATTAATGCAAACCCAAATTAATTTAAAATAGACCATTTAAATGGAACATTTCAAAAACGCTACTAAAAGGCTGTCAAAATTGTGAAAATGGTGCAAAGACAGTAAGAGTCTGATGATGAATGATATCAGTCAAAGGAAAGTCAGGTAAAAGTGCTTTAATGGAGCTGAGACTCCAAAGCTGTGGGCATGACACAATATTGATGATGGCCTGATAGAGCCAGTTTTATAAAAGCTCATATCCAGCAGAGGGTTTTCACCTCTGGAAATTTAGTTCAGTTTCATAACATTGAACCATAGTACAGAGTATATCAAAAACTCAGGCATGCACTGCACTGCAAATAGTCTCCAATGTATTTCAAATTGTTTTAATGTGTGCAGCCCCTACCCAACATTCTGAGGTGCGGTTGTATTTCCAGCCTGCTTGAAAAGTCAGGAAGTTATTGGGAGAAGGCAGGAGAATGGGCTTGAGAGGGAATGATAGATCCGGCATGATTGAATGGTGGAGTAGACTTGGTGGGTCGAATGGCCTAATTCTGCTCCTATAATTTATGAACATGAACCTATGGCTGGACCTCATTATTGGTGCTCCTATTGCCTGGCCTCCTGTGCAGTCTCAGGGCTGGCATCTGTCCAAGTTGGGCAACTGTTGTTTTCAAGGGACAGCAGCAACATCTGCAGTCAATGTTGCAGTCACATCCTATGGCTGCAATGCCACTGATGGAAGAGTCTCGACCCGAAACATCAACTGAGGGTTTTGACCCAAAATGTCACCTTAGTTTAGTGTAGTTTAGAGCGATACCATAAAACAGGCCCTTCGGCCCACCATCCACGCCAACCATTAATCACCCATACACTAGTTCTATCCTACGCACTAGGGACCATTTACAGAAGCCAATTACCCTACAAACCTGCATGTCTTTGGAATGTTGGAAGAAGCCAGAGCACCTGGAGGAAGACCATGTGGTCACAGAGAGAACATTCAAATAAGGCAACACCTGTAATCATGATCGAACCCGGTCTCTGGTGCTGTAAGGCAGCAACAGTACCGCTATGCCACTGTGCCGCCCATCCATGTTGTTCAGAGATGCTGCCTGACCTGCTGAGTTACTCCAGCACTTTATGTCCCAACTGTCAGAAGGCAGGTTCTGGGCTGGATCATTCATAAGAGTGAGGACTAAGCAGAAGACAAACCTTTAAATGTAATCCAGGAATGTGTCAAGTGCAAGGAAGAGACACACCAAATTGCAAGTAAAAGGTGGCACAGTGTGCAGGCACTGGAGATGCAGTGACCTCGGTTCAATCTCGATCTCTCGTGTTGACTGTGGATTTGCATGTTCCCCCTGCAATTTTATGGCTCCCTCTGGGTGGTCCGGTTATTCCCACATGCCAAAAATCAGGGAGGTTGGTAACTCAACTGGCCACTGTAAATTGCTCCTTGTGTGTAGGGGAGTGTATAGGCAGTGGTAGGATGTGGGGGGAGCTACTGCGAATGTAGAGAGAATAAAATGGGACTGGAATTAAAGAGTGCTCAATTATCAATGGCCGGTGTATTGAAGGGCCTATTTTCATGCTGTACAGTTCCATTACTTTTTATTTTAGAGATACAGTGCCGAAACGGCCCACCAAGTCCGTGCTGAACAGCAATCACCCCATACTCTATCCTACATACTGGGAACAATTTATAATTTTTACCGATGCCAATTAACCTACTGACCTGAACATTTTTGGAATGTGAGAGGCAACCAGAGCACCCAGAGAAAACCCATGCAGTTACAGGGAGAACATAAAATCTCCATAATCAGGATTGAACATGGGTCTCTGGCACTGGAAGGCAGCAACTCTACTGCTGCGCCACCATGCCACCATGCCACCCTCTATAACTCTATAACAAAGTACTGATAAGAAATTATCCCATTTGTTTTCACCTAATTCTTCCTGACTTCGTCATCTGATGTTTATCCATCAACTTTCCTGAAATTCTGTCAAATTTTGTAACAAAGTTATTGAATGCTAACTGTTCAGTACAGCAGAAAACATCTGTCCAATCAGCTAATGACTTGTTTATGTATCATCTTAATTAAAGTAGTCATTGAGACATAGTGTGATACAGTGTGGAAACAGGCCCTTCGGCCCAACTTGCCCACATGTCCCAGCTGTACTAGTCCCACCTGCCCACTTTTGGTCCATATCCCTCCAAACCTGTCCAATCTATGTAACTGTCTAACTGTTTCTTAAATGTTGGGATAGTCCCAGCCTCAACTACCTCCTCTGGCAGTTTGTTCCATACACCCACCACCCTTTGTGTGAATTGTGAGTTGGTGACATTCTCGTCAGAAGGCTCAAGCTCCTAGGTGGAATTAAGCATCGGTATTGCAGAACTGAGGGAATACTGCAATGTCAGAGGTTCTGTCTTTCACATGAGACATGAATAGCAAAGGCTGCCTAGTCACACAATTGCACAGTTAAAATATCCAGGCATTATTTAAAGAAAAGTAGGATGTTGTCATGAATGATGTTTTTCTGCCAATTGTAGAAATAAGCCAACAGACCTTTCATTTATCAGATGGATGCAAAATACTGTCCTGCTCTAAAAGCTGCACTTGGTCACGACACAGTGACTTGAATACATTTATTGCAAAATGCTGAGGCTAAACAGCTGTAGAGCCATACTGCACAGAAACAGGCCCTTCAGCCCATGAAAACTATGCTAACCATGAAGCACCCATTTGTACCAATCTAGCACCAATCCCATCTGCTCTCTTACAAAAACAAAACTGCCGGATGAACTCAGCGAGTTAAGCACCATCTATGGATTGTTGACATCTCAGGCCAAAACCCTGCATTGGTACCTAAAACGTCGACAATTGCTTTCCTCCAAAGGTTTTTTTTTCCAGGCTGCAGCATCTGCAGCTTCATATTTCTTCATTTTATTCTCCCCGTGTTCCATCTGCTTCTATCACTCACCTACACACCTGGGGCGATTTACAGTGGCCAATTAACCACAAATCAGCAGGATGTGGAGGGAAACCGGAGCACCCAGAGGAAACCCACGCTGTCACATGGAGAATGTGCAAATTCCACACAGACAGCACCGGCGATCAGGATTTAACCCAAGTTGATAGAGATGTGATGCAACAGCTCTCGTAACTGCACGACTCTGTCGCCCGTGTATAAACGCTCCATAAATTTCAGGAGTTTTATCTTTCCATAATTAGAACTAATTTTGGGACTATCATAAAGAGAAAACTTCTGCACTTAATCTTTCATCATATGCCATTGACATGATGGATGAAGGAACGGCTTGTTACGTTTAATTACCTAACAAAAAATGATGAGAACGATGGAAAATAAAAAAAGAAATGATGTGAATATTGGATGCATGTAGTCAGTCCTTTTTTTAATAGACAAACAGGTGCTGGTACGCATATCATTTCTCGCTGTAGGCATCTATAGTGGGTCGTGAACCTATGAGCTTACCAGGATCAGTAGTTTACTTATTGCCATTCAGATACCATGAAATGTAATCTAAGGGAAGTATTTAATGCAAATATATTAAAGCAGAGTCACACAACATGGATTTTGGGTTAAAGCCAGTGGAAAAAAGTGTTGGATGAAATTGGTGCGAATTGTTTGATTGATATCTCCTAATAAATACATAGTAAATAAAATTATACTCTGATTAATTAGCTTAAAGCGAATTATTGGACTTGGTTAATCAGTAAATTTGACAAACAGTCATGGTCCTGTGAGAACAGAATGTTTGTAAAGCAAATCACTCTCCAGTCATCCAACAAATAAATGGACACATTGGTCTACCGTGCCTTCCACTTCCTTTGGCCCTGTTTACATGATGGTATCTGTCTTTGTCTTCAGTCAAGGTCTTACAACATTAATGGCTGAAAGAGCTTTTGGTTGTGCCTGTTCCATGTTCTGTACTTATGTCCCCTCTCTCCCTCCTAGAAATAGGATACTCCTCTTTCAGACCATCATCCTCCACCTTCAATGAACTTCCCCAGTTTTGCATCTCCAGTTGTATGCCACCATCAACTATGTCTTCCCCTCCCCTCCGTTTTCAGCTTCACAAAGGAATCAATCCGTCAAAGATATTCTGGTCACAATATTCTGACAAATTATTGAGCTTTTCCTACAGCCCAATAATAAGGCACAAAATGCTGGAGTGGAGAAGGGTCCCGACCTAAAATCGTCACCTATCCATGTCCTCCAGGGATGCTGCCTGAACCAATGAGTTACTCCAGCATTTAGTGCTTTTCCTTGATAAACCACCCTGTTTCTACAGCCCAGCAATAATGCCAATAAGGAAGTTAATCTTCTCCAAGTGCACTGAACCACTACAGACCAAGAACAAATCATCACTCTGGAACAGGGATCCAGAAAAGTTATAATGTTTTAAACTTTGCCATTGGTTTTCTGCAATAACTTTTGCAATTCTGAACTTTTATTACTTGCTGGAGTACAGCCACAATTTTGTGATCCTGGTCTAAAGTTCTGAGCAAAAACAATGCCTGAGCTGATGCTTATGTAAGCAGTGCTCTTTTGGGAGAGTTAGCAGCCTTGTCAAAAGATCTGAAGTATTAATAGGCTTAATTTAGTAGGCTTCTGGCATAATGTTATAACTTTGATTCAGTAGGAGCATCAAGAGGGATCTGCACTATTGAACAGTTATTGTTTTGTACCATGGCTCTGTGATATCAGTTCATTATTTACACCAGCACATCATGCAAATAATGTTTGCTTTGTAATATCATCAGGTATAGTTCAGGAAACTTGCCAACATAACTATTTACTTCATCCTCGACCTGCTGATTCATGAATTGGTTTTGTGAAAATCAAAGAGTGGGTCTTTAGAGTTCGGGAACATAACTCCTCCCAAGCTCTAACAAATGGGAATTGTGCAAAGTCAAATGGAGATCTGGTACAATGGAATTCAATTCCCTTTGCTTTACGTTGCAATGGGATAGGAGCAACCTGGAACAGAATGTAAAAGAAAAATGACTATGAGGTTTTTATTTAGTTAGAAAAATGATGGTCTTGAATGCATTTGATTTTTTTTCATATCAAATTCATTTAAAGAAAGAACTCTGCTGAGGCTTTCACAAGGTGAGTGGTGGTATCTTATTTAACAGCAGTTTAGCAGTTGAGGGACCTATTGGTGGAGAGCAAGATTTCTCAACAAATGGACACACAAGAAACTGAAGATGCTGAAATATTGAGCAAACAAACAAAGTGCATCTCTTGCAATCTCACCTATTGTATTTGATGCTCCCGATGTGGCCTCCGTTCCATCTGCGAGACTAAGCGCAGGCAAGGCAACCGTTTTGCTCAACATCTGCGCTCTTTCCTTCAAGATGTGCTGGTCCTCTCGGTTGCAAATCATTTTAACTCCCCTTCCCATTCCTGTACTGACTTTTCTGTCCTTGGGCCTCATCCATGTTCATAGTGAGGCCACACACAAACTGGAAGAGCAGCACCTCATATTCATATTCTGTTTGGTAGATTACAATCTACTTTGAATTCTCCATTTCTGAGTAACAGCCCTCTTCTCTTTCCCCTAGCCTCCACCCCACGTTGGTGTACATATATTTCTCCCACCATCTCTGACCAGTACAGTCACTCTGAAAAGGGTCTTGACCAGAAACGTTACCCATTCCTTCCCTCCTGAGATGCTGCCTGACCTCGCTGAGTTACTCCAGCAGTCACCCAGATCCTTTGCTCTCCATACACTTATTCCTCATCCCCAAGTCCAATATTTCTCCTCTATCCTCCTCTTTCCCCTTCCACCCGTATCTCTCCCTCTTCTCTCTTCCTTCTTTTCTCCCCTTATCTGACACCTTCCCTTTCACCTCCCGCCTTTGTCAATTACTCCACCCTTCTGCTAATCACCCTCCCTCACGTATCCACCTATCACTTCCCAAACTTATCCCATCCTCATCTCTCTTTCCCAGCATCCACCATGCCACCCCGCCCCCACACCCCCTCCAATCCAATCCATCTGAAGAAGGGTCTCAATCCGAAATGCTGTCTATCCATTCCCTTCACAGATGCTGCCTGATCCGTTGAGTTGTCCCAGTGCTTTGTTTCTTTCTCGACAATCTTTTGCTCGGTGGCAAACGAAAGGTTACTTCAAGTTGCAGTTAGAGTCCTAAAATATGTTGATATAATATACTATCACAAAAATATGATTTTCCTACCAAACTGCATATTCTTTAGGCTAAATTCATCAAGATATGTTTCATCGAACTCATAAATCTTCTGAAACAGTGGCATGATAAAAACTGTGCCAGATATTTGAGAAGAAAAATGTGATGAGCAACTTCCTAAAATAGCTTTATAATGGTATGTCCAGTACTTAATTGGTACCTGAGGCCATGAAAGATGAACCTTGTAGGTCAGCTGGAGCAATTTTTGGGCAGACATTCTAACCCCATTCTCCTGCCTTCTCCCCGTAACCCCTGACACCCGCACTAATCACGAATCTATCTAATTCTGCTTTAAAAATATCCATTGACTGTGGCAAAAAAAATCCACAGATTCATAACCCTCTGGCTAAAGAAATTCCTTCTCATCTCCTTCCTAAAGGAATGTCCTTTAATTTGGAAGCTATGACCTCTTGTCCTAGACTCTCCCTCCACATCCTCTCCACATCTACTCGACCCAGGCCGCATCGATGGCTGGCGTGAACTCGATGGGCCGAAGGGCCTGTTTCCATACTGTGTCTCTAAACCAATTAAACTGTTCCTATCCTACATGCGCAGTTAAAAGAAAAATCTATAAATTGTTATCACCAATTCATTGTTCTGCTACAGGATATATGGTTGGAATTTTCAAAGATGCATTCTGTACAGAATCAATGATTTAATGTAAAGTTCAATCTTTTTATTGGCAATTCTTTTTTATTGGCAAAAGATTTTACACCTTGTTGAATGAATTATAGGCATTGAACTACATTCTCAGACATAATTAGTGCTAAACAACCTCTCTGACACTGAAAATTTGATTTTACACATGGGAATTGTCACACTTCAAGAATAAGTATTTTTAAAATTCATGAAAATTAATTCCTTCCCAGGTTTGTGACATTTTATCGACTCCCTTAATCCCCTGCATATGTCAAATCTTTACTTTGTTCTCAATTAAATGTTAAAAAATTTACATTAAAAAGTGCTTTTTACTTCTTGATTGGATGTCAGTGCAAATTCTGTGTGGTCTGCATGTCATTTTGGAAAAGAGAAAATCCACACAATAATGATTGCTTCATCTTTGTGAATATATTTATTCAAGGTTAGTGGTGACTGTAGTTGGGATGTAACTGCACAAAAAATCCAAATCCTTTTGCTGGGATAGGTTAATCATAGAGTCATACAGTGTAGAAACAGGCACTTTGGCCCAACTTGCCCACACCAACCTACATGTCCCACCTATGATAGTCTCATCTGCCTGCATTTGGCCCATATCCCTCTAAACCTATTCTATCTATATGCCTGTCTAATTGTTTCTTAAACATCTCCAAATTTGCGGATGACACAAAGCTGGGTGGCAGTGTGAGCTGCGAGGAGGATGCTATGAGGATGCAAGGTGACTTGGATAGGTTGGGTGAGTGGCCAGATGCATGGCAGATGCAGTATAATGTGGATAAATGTGAGGTTATCCACTTTGGTGGCAAGAACCTCCACCGGGTGGCACCAGCAATGGCTGCCACGCCAACAGTCTGTCTGTCCCTTCGTTGTTTTTTTAGTTTGTGATAAATGTATGTTTTTAATGTTCTTTAGCCTGAGAGGGGATCTTATAGAAACATATAAAATTCTTAAGGGATTGGACGGGTTAGATGCAGGAAAAAAATTCCCGATGTTGGAGGAGTCCGGAACCGGGGGTCACAGTTTAAGAATAAGGGGTAGGCCATTTAGGACTGAGATGAGGAAAACGTTTTTAACCAGAGAGTTGTGAATCTGTGGAATTCTCTGCCACAGAAGGCAGTTGAGGTCGATTCACTGGATGTTTTCAAGAGAGAGTTAGATTTAGCTCTTAGTGCTAACAGAATCGAGGGATATGAAGAGAAAGCAGGAAAGGGGTACTGATTTTGGATGATCAGCCATGCTGGCTCGAAGGGTCGAATTAAATGTGATTAAAACTATTTATTTGCATGTCGGCAAAGCAATAAATGGCATCTCTCTGTTTGTGTCTGGTCATGCTGGAATGGAATTGGTGTGCGTTCAAGTCTAAACTGACGAGGGGAACAATGTGTAACTGTGTAGGGAGGAACTGTAGATGCTGGTTTATGTGTTAACTTCAGATTCTGACCATTTTGGAAAAATGAAGAACATCTGTCAGGTTCAACAGAGAGTAAACTGAAGGCACAGGAACTGCAGAGACTGGTTTACAAAAAAACACAAAGTACAAAAAACACAAATCACATTGGGCGGCACAGTGGTGCAGCAGGGATGGCATAGAGGTGCAGTGGTAGAGTTGCTGTCTTACAGTGCCCGAGACCCGGATTCGATCCTGACTATGGGTGCTGTCTGTGCAGAGTTTGTGCGTTCTCCCCGTGACCTGCGTGGGTTTTCTCCGAGATCTTCGGTTTCCTCCCACACTCCAAAGACGTACAGGTATGTAGGTTAATTGGCTGGGTAAATGTAAAAATTGTCCCTAGTGGGTGTAGGATAGTGTTAATGTACGGGGATCACTGGGCGGCGCGGACTTGGAGGGCCGAAAAGGCCTGTTTCCGGCTGTATATATATGATATATGATATGTGCAGAGTTTTTCACCCAGAGAGTTGCGAATCTGTGGAATTCTCTACCACAGAAGGCAGTGGAGGCCATTTCACTGGATGAATTCAGGAGAGAGTTAGATATAACTCTTAGAGCTAATAGAATCAAGGGATGTGGGGAGAAAGCAGGAACGGGGTACTGATTTTGGATGATCGGCCATGATCATATTGAATGGCGGTGCTGGCTCAAAGTGCCGAATGGCCTACTCCTGCACCTATTTTCTTTGTTTCTATGTTTCTATGCATTAGTCCCTGCCTCAACTACCTCCTCTGGCACTTCGTTCCATACCCCCACCACCCTTTGTGTGAAAATGTTACCCCTCAGATTCCTATTCAATCTTTCCCTCTTCACCTTAAACCTATATCCTCTGGTTCTCAATTCCCCTGCTCTGGACAAGAGACTCTGTGCATCTCCAAATGTTTATCAGTGATTTTTTTTAAAATTTATGGACATCTGAAGACATTTTTTACAAACCAACTCTCAGGCAAACCCATAAATCCTAGGGTGTGGTGTAGGTTAAGAAATCCGAGACCTCATTAGGCCTCCCAAAAGCTTTTGGATTTCATTTAAAAACTTAAAATAACTCTGGGACAAAATAGGCCTGTAAGTGATTTTCAGGAAATGGAATGACATTTTCAAGATATATGTGTGGGTTCGAATTCTGGATTGAGATGTATGTAATATTCTAAGTGTGGTGAAATGTTTTGCTGCATTTTAATCTCAACTGCCTTATACTGAAGCTTGATATCATGAAGCACTTGCTGACTGATATCAGTTGCTCTGCCATTTCAAGAGAAATGCGCTGAAGCTCAGGTTTTCTATTGAAACATAGAAACATCGAAAATAGGTGCAGGAGGAGGCCATTTGGCCCTTAGAGCCAGCACCGCCATTCATTGTAATCATGGTTGATCATCCACAATCAGTAACCTGTGCCTGCCTTCTCCTCATATCCCTTGACTCCACTAGCCCCTGGAGCTCTATCTAAATCTATCTATTGCTTTTAGTGATCAATGCAGTTTCCTCATAAAATAAGGAAAAGATTCAAGAGTTGGCCAGCACCCCATCTTGAGTACTCCTTCATTCAATAAACCACAGGTAATCTTTTAGTTCAGCCCCATCTATCTGCCCATACCCCATATTCTTGATTCTCTTTATATAATTCAATCTCCATCTTAAATCTTTTGGTCTCCTAATTCGAGGAAGGACATTCTTAGTATTAAGGTTAATTCCCGGAATGGTGGGACTGACATATGATGAAAGAATGTATCAACTGGGTTTATATTCATTGGAATTTAGGACGAGAGGGGATCTTATAGAAACATATAAAATTCTTAAGGGATTGTACAGGTTAGATGTGGGAAAAATGTTGGGAGAGTCCAGAACCAGGGGTCACAGTTTAAGAATAAGGAGTAGGCCATTTAGGACTGAGATGAGGAAAAACATTTTCACCCAGAGAGTTGTGAAACTGTACAATTCTCTGCCACAGAAGGCAGTGGAGGCTAATTCGCTGGATGTGGCCATGATCATATTGAATGGCCGAAGGGCCGAATGGCCTACTCCTGCACCTATTTTCTATATTTCGATGTTTCTATACTCCATCTTAAATATAGTCCACTGCCAGATTTAGTAAGAATTCACAAGATTTCCCTACTCTCATGGAGAAGATTATTCTGAAGTCTATCCTGAAAGATCTGTCCTTCATTCTGAAACAATGATCCTTGGCCCGTGCACCACAACCAGGGGAAACATTAACTCTCCACCTACCCTGTCAAGCCTGGAAGCATTTTCAATTTTCTCTTATTGATGCAATGGTCCTCCTGCATTGAAATCTGATCATTTTCACACTCATCAGACCTTTGTCCTTTCTGGCAACATCAGAAAACTTTTCTATTAATCCTTTGCTATCTTTAACATCTCTTGGCGATATCTTTGCCACAGAAAGAATATGGAACATAGCACAGTGCAGAACAGGAAAAGACCTTCTGGCCCATAATTTCTGCGCCGAACATAATGCCAAGTTAAACTAACCTCCTCTACTTGCATGTGATCCATATCCATCCATTCCCTGCATATTCATTTAAGTCTTTAAAATGCCAATACCTCCACAACCACCCTTGGCAGCGTGTTCCGAGCATGCACCACTCTCTGTGTAAAATCTTGCCTAGCGCATCTCTGTTAAGCCTCGCTCTCTCACCTTAAAGCTATGCCCCCTAAGTCTTAGACATTTACACACTGGGGAAAAGGAGTTGACTGTCCACCCTATCTGTGTGTCAGATAAGTTTACATACTTCCCTCAGGTCTCCCGTCAGCCTCCCTTCCGATTCAAAGTAAACAATCCAATTTTGTCCAACTGCTCCCTGGAGCTACGAACCTCTAATTCAGGCAGTACTCTGGTTAAAATATACACAAAGTGTTGGAGTAACTCAGTGGGTCAGGCTGCATCACCAGAGAATATGGCTTGGTGATGTTTCGGGCTGGGATCTTTCTTCACACTAATTGTAGTAGGGAGGGGGGAAAGCTGGAATTGAGGTGGGGGTGGGACAACCCTTGGCAACTAATTGGTGGATAAATACAAAATGCTGGAGTAACTCAGCGGGTCATGCAGCATCTCTGGAGAAAAAGAATAGGTGATGTTTTGGCATAAAACTCTTCATCAGACAGCCCAAGGGACACCACCTATTCCTTTTCTCCAGAGATGCTGCACTGAATTACTCCAGCATTTTGTGTCTATCTTCAGTGTAAACCAGCATCTGCAGCTCCTTCTTGCTCAAGTAATTGGTGGAAATAGGTGGGGGGGGGGGGGGGGGGGGTGGGGGGGGGTTGATTGGCAGAAGTTTGGACAAGGCCAGAGATTAAAAGATAAAAGGCTGTGAGAAAAGGAGATAAAGGAGAGAAGAGGCATGAAATGTGAAGCCAGGTGATGGGATTTACGTGGAAGGGGAAAGGGGAAGAGGAAAGGCCGGTGGATTGTGGGAGATATGGGTGCGCATCCAGTTGGTGCACAGTGAAGAGAGCATTCTGGTAATAAAAAACCTCAGGCACCCTGTCCAAAGCCTTCACACCCTTCCTGTAAGGGGACAAACCTGAACTCCATACAATTCTCCAAACGTGGCCAAACAATAATCTTACAAACCTGCAACATGACTTTCAGACTCTTACACTTAAATGCCTGACAAGCATACCATGCACCTTCTTCACCACTTTATCTACTTGTGTTGCCACTTTCAGGGAGTTACAGACTTGGACCCCAAGATCCCTGTGTACATCAGTGCTGCCGAGGGTCTTGTCGTTAACTGTATACTTTCCTCCAACATAATTAAAGTGTAAACTCTTGTAAATTCTGGCTTCAGATTAAACTAAATCACCTCAAATTCATAAATGCAATTATATCACATTATGAATACATTTCCCTGAAGGCTCCTTGGTCTCCATTTTATTAATTAGCCCTATCTTGTTACACATTCTTTGAGCATGGATTTGTAATGTGGTGCCACCCCATTACCTTTCAGGTTGATTCATGACACTTGCCTCTTTGCAGCAGCTGGAATGTTGGCCAAGCTAACTATATATTGGTCCCTGCATATTCTTTCTGAAATTGACTCCCCATTGTTTTGTCCTTTACTGTTCTCCCTTTAAAGCACAGTCTTTGGGCCCCGCTTCTCAGAAGCATTGTTCCTCTCCATATAAAATATAAAATCCTGTTCATAAGATCATGAGATTGAGAATGAAAAGATTTAAAGGGAACCTTAGAGACCTGAGGGACTTCCTTTCCACCCAGAAAATGGTGGGAGCAAGTGATAGAGATGGGTACATTTAACAGCCACATGGATAGGAATGGTTCAGAGGGATGTGAGCCATACATAAGCAAATGGGACTAGCTCAGGATGGGCAACTTGGTCAGCATAGACGAGTTGGGCCGAAGGACCTGTTTCTGTGCTGTATAACTCTGTGTTTCCATGACGATGTATGAACCACGTCACAACCTCACTTCTCTTTGTTGTTCTTAGTCAGCATTCTTATGTTTCCATTTTTATGCCATCTCCGACAATCTCCGACATTCACCTGAGAGTGCAGTGTGATCGTACTTCAGACACCAATGGTTTGTTTTGCTGTTACTCTAAGAAACAGATTAAAGGCAAATAGAGGAAGGCAGTCACTCAGGAAAGTCCAGTTAGCCGCCGTATCAAGTGACAGCTTTGTAAGTACAGTTTGGAAAAGGCGTGTTGGCCATTACCCTGGGCCCTCAGCTGTGCCTTTACGCTTGTCTGAACATGTCCTGCCTTCATTGGGACCTTTTGTGATGGTCATCAGACTCCTAATGACATGGTACAACTTTTCAAAGTAATTCTGTGAGCTTCAGTTACCGCAATGTGATAGAATACATATGTTTATTCCAAAGGAGGCCTACATGGGAGTAATGTCGTACATAAACCATGGAGAAATAAATAGTGGTTATTTATTTCATCTCTGCTTTTAATATCATTCATAAATTCATTTAATCTGATTTCCATTTAAAGTAGGTTTTGGCTTTGATGTGGTCATCTCCTTTTTCCATCCTTGGACGTGTGGAGTGATTTCCGAGCGTGATGGGACACAGCAAACATATCCAAGAGAGATACAGGTGATTTACAGGACTGCACATATACTGTTTGGATGCAGAGTCTCTAAGCTTGGTGCAAGATTGACTTTCTGTAAAACTATTGCATTGTTTGTGAAATAAGCACACCACACAATTCTACTGTACAATGGAATGACAGCAGCAATGCATGCAAACATGCAGAAATAAAGTAAAAGCTGCAGATTCTATGCAAGAAGATGCATTGCAAGCTGCTTCAATGTATCTATTCATAATTCAGTACAGGACAAGAACAACGGGCCCGATATGCATTTGTCCACTCCAAGTTTAGTTTTAATTTAGAGATACAGCACAGAAACAGGCCCTTCGGCCCACCGAGTCCGCATTGACCAACGATCCCCCATACATTGACACTAGCCTACACACATTAGGGACAAATTATACCAAGCCAATTAACCTTCAAACCCATAGGTCTTTGGCGTGTAAGAGGAAACTGAAGGTCTCGGAGAAAAAGGTGGTGCAGCTGTAGAGAAAACGAGCGGCACGGTGGCGCAGCGGTAGAGTTGCTGCCTTACAACGAATGCAGCGCCAGAGACCCGGGTTCGTTCCCAACTCTGGGTGCTGTCTGTATGGAGTTTGTATGTTCTCCCCGTGACCTGCGTGGGTTTTCTCCGAGATCTTTGGTTTCCAAAGACGTACAGGTATGTAGATTAATTGGCTTGGCAAATGTAAAAATTGTCCCTAGTGTGTGTAGGATAGTGTTAATATGCGGGGATCGTTGGTCGGCGCAGACCCGGTGGGCCGAAAGGCCTGTTTCCGCGCTGTATCTCAAAACTCAAACCTACACAGATTATGGGGAGAATGTACAAACTCTGTACAGACAAGCAGCCGTAGTCAGGATCGAACCGGGGACTTTGGTGCTGTGAGGCAGCAACTCTACTACTGTGCCACTGTGCCGCCCTCCAAACTCAAATATACTGAACCCTATCCTCGACTGTTAGCATGGTCCAAGGCACTGCTAACACTAGCTTGCTTGCTGCAAGTAAGAACTTAATTGTTCTGTATCGGAAAATATGACAATAAAATACTCTTGACCTCTTCCTCCTGAAGAAGACGAGCATCAAATGTCCTTTGATCTGTAAAATAAAAAGTACCCAAAATAATTCCAACCAGTCTTTCCAGTCTGTCCTGGAAGCTCATGGTAGGTGATGGGACTCTGCCTTTGCACAATATTCCTCTAAATGCTGAAAGGTTAATCACATGGGAACACGCAGGAATCAGGCAGACCATGCATACCCAGCACTTTCACTAGAAATTCCTGGTAACAGTAAAGAGGAAGAAGCCTCCCCAGGGCTAAGATCACTGAGTTATTCCACCTTTCATTATATCACATTATGATTTGAACATTTAAAAAATAAAGTATCACTGCTCTGCTCATCTATAATCCTGAACCCTCAACCTAGATCCATATTAACCCTGATTTTGTACATAATCTGGATTCTGCATCAAAATCTCATTCCAGGCACCTTTCAAGGAACAGAGATGCAGGAATTCCTGGCACTGGAAGTTCCCACTGCGGAGCTCAATCCCAGACACACCACTTTATTGCCAATGGCTATACGAAGCAAATGAATATTCATCCCTCAGATCATCATGACAACTTCAACACTGGCTGAGAATACTTTAGGCATAAACAGTACATTCACTGTGGAATTTCAGTCATTCAAGCTTTAAGAATTTAGTTTTACCAAGCCAAGCCAACAGATTTGTCACATGGAGACATAAGGAACTGCAGGTGCCGAGACCTTTGAGTAAAGCACTGTAAGATTTGAGAAGTTTTCCCTCATTCTGCAATCAACAAAACCAAAGAGCTGCAGTTTGGACATTTTATACGGGACTGGGGCTGATAGCAGAGAAAGGCTGCGGTCAGGTTTTTAACAAGGGATGTCACAATCCGTGGGTCCCAAGATGGCCACGGGACCTCGTGACCAGCCACAAAAGCAAAAGCCCCACAGCCCAGTCTCTAGGTTTTCTGCAAAGCCACGGCCAGAACAATAGATGGATATTGGCCGTGCAGAAACCCGCAAAACCAGGTCGAAGTCCAGACACTGGGGCGCTGACATCAGCATGCTTCACAATGCCCCAAGCCGACCTACACAGTTAATCCCGTTAAGGGGGCACAATAGCCCATAGAAACCTACCTGGCAGGTGATGGGAAACCAGTTAAACCCATCACCTCTTAACGAAAAACAGATTAACAGACCGTCTAGCCATCACCGGTACCCCCGGACATAACGCAGAACAAAGAGAAAACTCGAAACCTATCTTTGAAACAACGAGATCCCGAGATCTGGCGGGAGATAGGACGGGTCAGGATTAGTATAACTCGCCACAATTTTTGGGTTTTCAAGTCAGGAAAAACTCACGCAAGACACACACGGGAACCGAAGCACAGCACGGTAAAAGAAGGAAGAACAGAAAGAAGAAACTCACGGAACAAGCACGGCACTCACGGAAAACATCGGAGGAAGCAGCACGAACAGCCAGTAACTCCAGTAATAGCCCCATGGTGAGCATGTACCCCGATCCTGCACATCCTGGACATAGTTTAGTGTAGAGGGGAGGGTGGTTTAATTAACGTGGGTGTAAGTGAATATGTGTTGGCCAATTTTACGATGTGTCGTACGTTCCCCATCTTACAGTCAAGTATATGTCTTATAGAACATTGCGTTTATGATTCAGATACAAAGTATTCCTGTAATTATGCATATGTCTAATAGAACTGTGTCAAAGTATTCATGTAATTATGCATATGTCTAATAGAACTGTGTCAAAGTATTCATGTAATTATGCATATGTCTTATAGAACTGTGTCAAAGCATTCATGTACCATAGTCCCAAGCGCTCAATAAAAGCCTTTTTCCGTTTAAACCATGGTCTTCAAATCTGGTCTGGTTGAATTTTCTGCACTATCAACGCTCCTGCATCTAAGTCCAGTGTCTAGAACCGTAGGGGGTGAGTGGGTCGAACCACTCACGGGGAACCAGTGTGCGCGGCCTGGTCGAGGGACCAGAGCAAGGCACAGGGACCTTAGGTCGGGCGAAAGCTCGGCGCAGAAACCCCTTACAGCACAGAGTGCTGGAGTAACTCAGTGGGTCAGACAGAATCTGTGGAGCGAATGGTTGGGCCATGTTTCACATCGGCACTTTCTGAAGTCTGGCTGGTAATACGGACAAGGTAAATATTGGCAATTGCACTCAGCTAAAGAAAGTGAAATTCAGCATAGTGTACGAGTGAAATAATGAAACAGTAAGCTCCCTGCAATACCTTCTCCTTTTGTCTCACATGGCGTGCACAGTAGCATTAGCTTGCATTAATCACTGGCTGGAGTCCACACCTATCAATTGAGTCATTTGACTTTAACATCACTTTTCAGTGCAGAACAGAGTTCACTAACTTTAGTCAATTATTAATCTGTTAGAATGAACCTTGGAATTGAGGCTAGTTGCTTCCTCCTCTGGCATGTTAAAATATAACACAACCCTTCATCTATTTCATTGCTCATGAAGCACGCTTCCAAGTAAAATGCATTTGTTCAAAGGTTGTCTTTCTGTTGTGGCAACTAATTACATTTGACTTTGATGGTTCAATAGTCTATATAATTATATATTCCCTATTTCAAAAACTTGAAACCCATCCCAGTGCAATATTCATATATAACAGAACAAATTCTTTGTAATCAATATTTGTATATTTCCCAAGTCATCCTACCAGTCCCTACAGTATTTGGATGATGACAACCCTGTCCACTTGCTCATCCTTTTCCTAGTTGTTTGGATTCCCATAACCATCTTCATTTGCTGTCTTCTTTCTTTGCCTGTTATTGGGAATTATGCTTGGATGTAATGCTCTGGAATTCCTTCCCTCATTCTTATTTTGTACTTTCTTTTATAGCTCCAGCTTTTGCTAAATTCTCAGTTTTTTCTTACATTTTAATCTCTTGAGGTGTTTCTCCTCAATTAAGGATGCCATATGAATGCAACTTGTTGTATTGGCTTGGATTTGCACACATGTTCCTAAATTAAGAAAAGTCCTGACCTGAAATTCACCTATCCATTCCCTTCACAGATACTGTGTTACTCTAGCATTCTATGTTTTACTGCAGATTCAAACATTTGCAGTTCTTTGTGGCTCTACCACCCTTAATCTCCACATGGTTTCTCCTGATCTCCCAGCTCAGCTCGATGGCATCAATGAGTACATAGAGCATAGAACCTAGAACATAGAACAGTACAGCATAAGCTCAGACCCATCATCCCACTATGTCTTTGCTGAACATGATGCCATTGTACTTATGCAATTTCTTAGGGATATTGTCATCAGAAAATTCCATGAAATGTTCAGGCAAGGAATTTGAAATCAGGAAGGGAATTATTGTTCAAAATTAAATTTATTTTGATTTTTGTTTTGTACCTTAATTTTATTCCTTCAGGGTTCTTCCAGAGAAAAAGAATGTGAAAGAATAATAATCCAATTCTGAAAGAGTGCATATCACAATATTTTCAGGAATAACAAAATGCTGACATGTTTCTGCCTCAAAGCATCAGCAGACAAGGCTGATATAGATAACAATATTCATATTAGTAACCATTCTGTTTATACATGTTGTGAAAAGACAACCTTGAACTTTATGGCAGGACTCCATCCTGAGATATGGTTGTTAAGGAATTTAGTGTAAACCTCGACTGTTTTACAATCAAATGTTTTTTTTAACTCAATATCAGGGGGACATGGGGAGATGTAAAACATATCTACAGTCCTAGACAAAAAAAGCTGGAGTAACTCAGCGAGTCAGGCAGAATCTCTATAGAAAAGGAATAGATGACGTTTCAGGTCAAGATTCTTCTTCAGACTCCAGTCTGACTACAGTTAGACTACAGTCCTAACAGTTCCACATGTTCCACATAGTTACTCTGAGTTAAAATTAGCTGTCTTTCAGGCTTCTGAGCTGCTTGCACATTAGTATGAGTAATGGAAAGGGTATTTCAATAAAGCTAAATAGAGTTGTGACATTTTGATTGTTTTTGAGGATATATAGCTGAAAAGAATCTCTTTAACGCTAAAGTATTGCATTAACAATTTCATGTGATTAAGTTCCTAGACTTCGACCTGCTCACTGTAATGAATAATATTCTAGATTCTAATTTGTTTACATCAGTCACTCTTCAAACTTATCAATCAATCATATATCTATATTTCATATATCATTCATATAAAGTTGGCCAATGTAGGTCAATGATCGATCAAATTAAAATCAAAATCAATTGAGATAACGTATATTTTTCAAGCCAAGTGTCCGAGAACACTACTTTTCTGCCAAAATGCATTCTTTTGCATAAAAGTCAGGGTGGAAGTTTGAGGCTGAGCAGGCTTGTTGAACCAGAGCTTGCTCTCTTTATCATTTACCGCTCAGCGGGGGGGGGGGGGGGGGGATTTCTGACATTTGGCACAAGCGCATGAGTAAATTGATCTGAAGATACCTGCACATTTTCCGGAAATGAAAATCATTTATGGAATTCTTTTGAAGTGATTAAGTGAACCTGAAACAACAAAGTAAGGAAAGAGTAATCATCCACTGTATGCCAAGATTTGCAAAGGACATTTGCATGTTAGTTACAGTGCATTCAGAAAGTATTCAGACCCCTTCACTTTTTCCACATTTTGCTACGTTATACAGCCTTATTTTAAAATTGAGTCATTTCTTGGTTCTTGGTTCTTGGTCCTCCAAAATATTCCAAATGGAATTTAAACTGGAGGTGGTGGAGTATCGACTTAAAGAAGAAGGGCTTCTTGGAGAAGAGCTGCCTTAAATTTAGTTGTGTCTGGTTGAATAACTATAGTAGGGTGAAGACTATTCCATGCTTTAATTGTGCGAGGGAAGAATTAATTGCTATTGTCTTGATAGCTGGTATCTCAAATTGAATTGAATGCCCTCGTCTACTCCTGATAGATTTGGGTTTGGTGTAGGTGTGGTAATCTATCGCGAGCTGACCATTTAACATTTTGTAAAAACAGGTCAAACGTTGGGCTTTACGTCTGTCTTGGAGAGTGTTCCACCCCAATGAATTTAGGAGTTCGGTAACACTCGCTTCTCTCTCATAGGTATTTGTAACAAAACGAGCTGCCTGTCTTTGGACACGTTCGATGGAAAAAATGTTTTTAATTGTGTATGGGTCCCATGCTGCAACTGCGTAGTCCAAATGTGGTCTAACAAGGGTGAAGTATAACTTCTCCTTGATAGAAGTTGAACAATGATAAAAGTTGCGTCTCAGAAAATTTAGGACACCTGTTGCTTTTACCGTTGCATGATGAGTCTGACCATTCCAAAAAAATTTTTTTTTTAACCATCAATCTACACACAATATCCCATAATAAAAAAGTGAAAACAGGTGTTCAGAAATTTTTGCAATGTAATTAAAAAGAAATAACTGAAATATCACATTGACATAAGTATTCAGACCCTTTGCTTTGACATTCAAAATTGACCTTATATTGACCTAACGGCTGCGGCTCTCTGGCAGTCTGTTGTCTTTTTTTCTTTTTTTTGTTTGTGTTTTTGTTTCTGTTTTTGGCTGTGTATGTGTGGTGGGGGTGTGTGGTGGGGGTGTGGGGTGGGGTGGGGGGGTGGGGCGGGGGGAAACCTTTATTTTATTAGGTCTCTTCCCCGGGGCGCGGCTCGGCTGCGGGCCTTAACATTGCCGGCGCAGCTCGGCTGCGGGACGTTTCAGTGCCCGGTGCGGCTCGGCTGCGGGCCTTAACATTGCCGGCGCAGCTCGGCTGCGGGACGTTTCAGTGCCCGGTGCGGCTCGGCTGCGGGCCTTAACATTGCCGGCGCAGCTCGGCTGCGGGACGTTTCAGTGCCCGGTGTGGCTCGGCTGCGGGCCTTAACATTGCCGGCGCAGCTCGGCCGCGGGACGTTTCAGTGCCCGGTGCGGCTCGGCCGCTGGACTTAACATCGCCCGGTGCGGCCGCGGGACGTTTCAGTGCCCGGTGCGGCTCGGCCGCGGGACGTTTCAGTGCCCGGTGCGGCTCGGCCGCTGGACTTAACATCGCCCGGTGTGGCCGCGGGACGTTTCAGTGCCCGGTGTGGCCGCGGGACGTTTCAGTGCCCGGTGCGGCTCGGCCGCGGGACGTTTCAATGCCCGGTGCGGCTTGGCCGCTGGACTTAACATCGCCCGGTGTGGCCGCGGGACGTTTCAGTGCCCGGCGCGGCTTGGCCGCTGGACTTAACATCGTCAGCGCTGTTCGGCCGCGGGACGTTTCAGTGCCCGGTGCGGCTCGGCCGTTGGACTTAACATCGCCCGGTGTGGCCGCGGGACGTTTCGGTGCCCGGGGCGGCTCGGCCGGGGGGCCTTCCATCCCCTTGCGGGGGCTGTGCGTGTCCTTTGCCTCGGTAGGGGTCGAGCTGCCTGTCCGTGGGTGCGGGGGGAAGAGAGGGGAAGTTTTGTTGCCTCCATCACAGTGAGGGGGTGTTTGGAGTCACTGTGATGGATGTTTGTGTTGGGGTCGGGTGTCCTGTGTTCTTTTCTTTTTGCTGTATTTTGTGTGACTGCTGAAATTTCGCTCGGTGTTGTGCCGAGTGACAATAAAGTGTTGTTATGTTATGTTATGTTATGTTATGTTTCCATTGATTATCCTTGAGATGTTTCTGCAACTTGATTGGAGTACACCAGTGATAAATTAAATTGATTGGACATGATTTAGAAAGGCACACACCTGTCTATATAAGGTCCCACTGTTGACAGTGCATGTCAGAGTAAAAACCAAGCCATGAAGACGAAGGAATTGTCCGTAGACCTCCGAGACAGGATTGTGTCAAGACACTGATCTGGGGAAAGGTATAAAACAATTTCTGCAGCATTGCAGGCCCCAAAGAGCACAGTGGCCTCCGTCATTCTTAAATGGAAGAACTTTGGAACCACCAGGACTCTTCATAGAGCTGGCTGCCCGGTGAAACTGAGCGATCAGGGGAGAAGAGTTTTGATCAGGGAGATGACCAAGAACCCGATGGTCACTCTGACAGAGCTCCAGAGTTCCTCAATGAAGATGGGAGAACCTTCCAGAAGGACAACGATATCTGCAACACTCCACCAATCAGGCCTTTATGGTAAAGTGGCCAGATGGAAGCCACTCCTCAGTAAAAGGCACATGACAGCCCGCTTGAAGTTTGCCAAAAGACACCTAAAGGACTCTCAGACCATGAGAAACAAGATTCTCTGGTCTGATGAAACCAAGATTGATCTCTTTGGCCTGAATGCAAAGCGGCACCACTCATCACCTGGCTAATACCTTATCTACGGTGAAGCATGGTGGTGGCAGCATCATGCTGTGGGGATGTTTTTCAGCAGCAGGAACTGGGAGACTAGTCAGGATCGAGGGAAAGATGAACAGAGCAAAGTACAGAGAGATCCTTGATGAAAACCTACTCCAGAGTGTTCTGGACCTCAGACTGGGGCAGAGATTCGCCTTCCAACAGGACAATGACCCTAAGCACACAACCAAGACAACGCAGGAGTGGCTTCATGACAAATCTGTGAATGTGCTTGAGTGGCCCAGCCAGACCCCGAATTTGAACCCGATCGAACATCTCTGGAGGGACCTGAAAATAGCTATGCATCGACGCTCCCCATCCAACCTGACAGAGCTTGAGAGGATCTGCAGAGAAGAATGGGAGAAATTACCCAAATACAGGTGGTCCAAGCTTGTAGCATCATACCCAAGAAGACTTGAGGCTGTAATCACTGCTAAAGTACTGAGTAAAAGGTCTGAATACTTATGTAAATGTGATATTTCAGTTATTTCTTTTTAATTACTTTGCAAAAATTTCTAAACACCTGTTTTCACTTTTTTATTATGGGGTATTGTGTGTAGATTGATGATAAAAAAAAAAAGAATTTAATCAATTTTTAAATAAGGCTGTAACGTAGGAAAATGTGCAAAAAGTGAAGGGGTCTGAATACTTTCTGAATGCACTGTAGTTCCCACTGTAGCATCTTTTTAGCCGGTCATCAATTTGTGTTTGAGTGCCCTGTGACTGTTCTTGTTGAAGGAGATTTCCAGTGCCACTGATTGCCATCAGCCAATCATCCTCTTCACTTGAAATCGACAATACCCTTCCTTGCCCTCAGTCCTTTCTATCCTACATTCCTCATGACCCAGCAAAGTGTCAAAAAAACATCACCGGTTCAATGGTGTTCCATTTGTCACAATATGCAATTGCACAGTGAGCTTAGTTTTGCATGTATAAAACGCACCTGATTTCCTTTGCACATACAATACAATACAATACAATATATCTTTATTGGGAATGCGCTTCCCATACGATGCAATAATTTAATTAGCTAGTCAGTATTAATTTAAACAACCCAACAAAACAAATTGTAACAGTTTTAAAACAGAATAAAGTGCAAGTAGATCTGTGCCGGATCATTGTGCGATGTGAGCATCCGGCTCAGCAGGACCGGTTCATAGCAGCTATGGCCCTGGGGATGAAGCTGTTCCTGAGTCTGGAGGTGCGGGCGTAGAAGGCCTTGAGTCTGGAGGTGAAGGCGTAGAAGGCATTGTGTAAAGCTGACCCGTAGTGCCTGTGGCTTTGGGCCTTTGGCGCCATTGACTTTCCAAGTGGTGGGACCCAACTAGAGTGCCCAGTGGTCTGCTGTGCATGCATCAGGTAAATTCAAATCCCCTAACGTTACGATAGATAGTAGGTACATGACTCTTGCCGATGCTGTCAGTTTCTCTTGTAAAAACAGAGCTCACATTTTTTGGCAGTGAATCCTACAATCTCCATGTTCAAGTCACTGCCATTTGATCAACCTGATGAACAAGAATATCCTAAGTATGTTTATATGCTCACGTAGGTAAGGGATATTGATAGTTAGAAGTTGGAACTTATCCCAATGTGAGGCATCACGTCAGTATCAGGAACTCACCGGACTATTACTGCTGAGTGGGAATGCAGCATCTCCACAAGGCATCTGCTCCTCCCCTTCCTCCCATCCCCAAGTCACAACTATTAGAGGCTGGGTTTTAGTTTAGTTTTAGTTTAGTTTAGAGATATAGCATGGAAACAGGCCCTTTGGCCCACTGAGTCCATGCTGACCATGATCACCCACACACCAGTATTGTTATCCCACTTTCGCATCCTACACACTACGGGCAAATGACAGAGGCCAATCAACTACAAACCTGGACGTCTTTGGAATGTGGGAGGACACCAGAGCTCCCAAAGAAAACCCATCCCGTCACCGGGAGAATTTACAAACTCCACACAGACAGCACCCTTAGTCAGGATCGAACCCAGGTCTCTGGCGCTGTGAAGCAGCAGTTCTACTGCTGTGCCACTGTGCCGCTCCAGCGAAAATGCAGTCCCCCACAACTTTTGCAGTCGAATATCTCGTATTTGGGAACATCGCAGGCGTCAGCACATGCGGCGCGCAATGGCATCGCCTCGACCTGGGAGATCAGCCAATGTGACCATTGATTCTACCCTACCAGGAGTCTCGCTCGCTCGCTGAGTCAGTGAGGCTGGCTGGTGCCAGGTCTTCCTGTGTTTGCTCACTCTCCCATCACAGTTTACAGTTGAGTTTCTTGTCACCTGTACCGAGGTACAGTGAAAAGCTTTTGTTGTGTGCTAACCGTCAGCGGAAAGACAATACATGATTACAATCAAGCCATTTGCAGCGTGCAGGTGCATGATAAGGGAATAACGTTTAGTGCAAAGTAAAGCCGAGAACTCGGGGGGAATCAGCGTGGAGAGGCCGCTGGCACCTAAGGGGGACCCAGTGAAAGGGGAGAGGGTGGGGTGGGGGGGTGGGGGGATGAGGAAGGGATGGGTACTTTTTGTAACTTTGTCGGTGCCTTCATGGCGACACTTTTGTGTACTTTGTAAGCAAAGGCAAAGAATTTCACTGTACCTAGGTTCAAGTGACAATAATGTATCATCATTATCATCATCATCATCATCATCATTACAACCGTTTCTGTGACCTTCTCCCAGAAAATGATTTTGTTCATTTCCAACTTAAAAACATTCTGAGGGATGGGACATTGTCATAACCTGGAGACTTTCTTTTCAGAATGGCCCTGATTTTAACCCGAACTTTAATGTGAGAAGGAATGTCCATGGTTACAGTGGCAATATCCTGGGTTCCAAACTAAATGCTGGCAAATGTTACTGCTTAAACAAGTAAGCACAGGCCCTAGATAAGGCTGGATTAGCAGAAGACTGACAGAAGGGAATGATGTAGGATCCATCAGCCTGTGACAGAGTTGAAATAAGTGTATTTGTTCAATGAATCGAACTGTAAAAGTGCACTGAAATGGTGAATTGCCTTTGGTTGACTGAACTGAATTGGTATCGGAAACACAAAGGAATAATACAAATGCTGAGGCGAGGAGGTTTAGATCATAGGAGCAACTGATTGCACTCATGTTGCCAACAAGGCACCTTGTGACCGCTCAAAAGCTTTCATCAACCTCAGGTGGCTTAGTTTCATCAGTGTTCAGCTCGTACGAGATCACACTGATGAATCATGCAAGAATGGCCTGCCTCCTGGGCCGCTGGCTTGATTCCACCAGACTGCTGGAGCCTAGCAAGTTTATCTATGATGAATGTTCAGTGATAATAGCTACGCACTCCGCACATCACTGTCGAAACTTGCTCACAACCTCACCAGCTTCCAGCTGATTGGTGCGAATTTAATATGTACACGACTCAAACTGATCACCGTTTCAATTAGCAACGAGAGAAAAACTAATGTCAAATCATACATTGTCCAAGATTCACCCTATTGTACCTTCCCAAAACAAAGAGTGCTCTCCTCTTCTTTCAGGAGGCTCGAATGGTTTGGAAGGAGTGATTAACACTTTGATATGATGGAGACAGAGACTTGAAGTTAGAGAAGTCAGTGTTAGGGTGTAAGCTGCCCAAGCAAAATATGAGGTGCTGTTCCTCCAATTTGCACTGGGCCTCACTCTCACAATAGAGGAGGCCCAGGGCAGAAAGGTCAGTGTGGGAATGGGAGGGGGAGTTAAAGTGTCCAGCAACTGGGAAATCAGGTGGGTTTAGGTGGACTGAGCGGAGGTGGTCTTGCTGATATATACAGGTCCACACCTGGAACAGCGGATACAGCAGATGAAATTGGAGGAGGTCACCTCATATTTCATCACCTCATATTTCACTTGGACAGCTTACACCCCAACATTAACTTCTCTAACTACAAGTACCCCTTGCTTTCCCTCTCTCTCCAACCCTCCCACTTCCCAGTTCGTCGACCAGTCTTACTGTCTCTGACTACATTTTATCTCTGTTTGCTTTGTTGTTACTTTCTTCCATCTACTCTATATTTTCCTTGATCTCCATTCCCTTTGCCCTGTTTTCACACCTACATACTTCCTTATCTATGTATCTCCCTCCCCCTGGCATCAGTCTGAAGAAGGGTCTCGACCCAAAATGTCACCCATTCTTTCTGTCCAGAGATGCTGCCTGTCCCGCTGAGTTACTCCAGCATTTTGTGTCTATCTTCGGTTTAAACCAGCATCTGCAGTTCCTTCATACACATTTAACCTACAAACCTGTACGTCTTTAGAATGTGGGAGGAAACTGGAGCACCCGGAGAAAGGTACAAACTCCATCCAGGCAGCACCTGTAGTTAGGATCGAACCCGGGTCTCTGGCACTGTAAGGCAGCAACTCGACTGCTGCTCCACTATGTTGCCCTATGGTGTTTTACCACCATGTGGTCATTCTGAGATCCACAGATAGATTCAGAATGTAGGTAAAGAAAGCTTTGTTGAGGCATGTTTCACATCTGAGATTAATAATTTATTTCCATGCTTCCACTTTTCTCAATTACATAAAACCAATCTGTACTGCACTTTCTACCTTAATGAACGGAAGATTTAAAGATGAAAAAAATCACATTTAAGTTTAGTTTGTTAAAAAATAAATAAAAGTGGCATCACAGTGGCACAGCTTGTTGAACTACTGTCTCACAGTGCTTCAAGCGCCAGAGAGACAGGTTCAATCCTGACTCAGGGTGCAATCTGTGTGGCATTTGCACCTTCTCCCTGTGACTGCATGAGAACACTGACTGGATGCTCCAGTTTCCACCCACATTCCTTGTGTCGTCACGAATGGTACAACAGAGATTTTGTTCTGTTCATGGGGTCAAGGAAAGGGCATTCACATTGCAGCCCTGTTTCCACCACTACGCACAAGAAATACAAGAAGCGCAAGGTGCCATTGTATGCAGATGCCGAGAAGTGTGTCCGGCTCTGGCTGAACAATTTCTAATCTTGTGATGTGGACTCGATAAGAAGAAGTCCTGCACATGGTGGGTCTCGACCCGAAACATCACCTATTCCTTCTCCAGTGATGCTGTCTGACCCACTGAGTTACTCCAGCTTTTTGTGTCTACCTTCGGTTTAAACCAGCATCTGCAGTTCCTTCCTACACATGGTTTCAAAGGTCGCCCTGTTTATTGCATCTCCCTTAGGACTAGATTAACAACAAGGCTATGCCTGCAGTGGATCTTCCTGCAACAAGCCACATTGTGTCAGCTCTTTAAGGTGAAGGTTCTCGGAAACAACTCTTAACATAGGTCTTAACATAAATCTTAACATAGTGTTGCCATGGCATGAGATGTGCAGCTAATTGTCGCAGTCCTCCTGATCACCCTTGTTTTCACATTTCATGAATATATTTGTGTCACGACTATCCTGTGGGACAGATCCATCTCTCTCAGAGAGAAGGAAGAAGACACGGGAGTACGGCAGCAGATGAGTTCTTCCATACTTGATAAATTCAGCTGAAACTCCATTCTTGTCAGGTGCCTTCCTAACTGCAGGGGAATCAATAGTCTTTTCAAGCTCAAACGTATTAAGTTGAACATTGAATTCTCCAACTTAACTACATAACCCCTCTCTCTCCTCCCCCAACTCCCCTCCCCCCCCCCCCTCCCACTCTCCTCTGTGCCTCACCTGGACTCTCACCTATTTATCCTCTCCCCCCTCCCATTCCACCTACATTCCTTACTCTAGCTTCACAATTTTCAACTCTTCAATCCTATTGTTTCACACCTGCCTTTTCATCTCTGGCCTTTGTCCAACCATCTGCCCCAGAAAACCCTTCATCACCTGGATCAACTTACAAACTCTGGAAAGTGAGGATAGGCGATGTTTCAGCCTAAACATCACCTGTCCATGTTTTCCAGATACGCTGCCTGACCCACTGAGTTTTTCCAGCACTTTATGTCTTTTTTAAAAAACCAGCATCTACAATTCCTTGTATCAACCTATTACCTGCCACACTTTGTCCTGCCCCTCCTCTCTTCCAGCTTTCTTCCCCACCTCCCCAACAATCAGTTTGAAGAAGGGTCCTGACCTGAAACTTCACCTTTCTATGTTCTCCAGAGATGCTGCCTGACCCGCTGAGTTACTCCAGCATTTTGTGTCACTTTTCACATTAAGCTCATCTATGCCGTGGTCATTGGAGAAGCACTAAGCTGGGTGATAGGCGACACAAACATAGCTCAGAGTGTGCTCATACAAGAAAAACATTTGCTACGTCCTGTCAGGATGTATTTCACCATCAGTAGACTTTGGCTGGCAACTTTAATGGTGATAGGGTAATTCACTATCTTAATAACAGCTTGCATGGCATAGGCATTTTTGTTATCACCAGTGATCTGAATTTCATTGATCTGAAAAGTAATTTTTCGTTTGCGCCCACAATATAACTGAATGACATGTGCTTTGGTTTAGTTTAGAAATACAGCCTGGAAACCTCGGCCCACTGAATCCACCCTGATGGTCGATCACCCATACATTAGTCCTCTCCTACACAACGAGAGACAATTTACAAAAGCCAATTAACCTTCCAAACTGCACATTTCTGGAGTGTCAGAGAAAACCGGAGCACCGGGAGCATGTAAGCAAAATGGATTTCAAGTTTATCTTACAATAATGTGTCTTGAAATGAAGAAATATCTTTAATTCCCTCCAAGCAATTTAAACATTAATTCGGCCAAATGTCAATAATGTCACAGTTGTTCTATACAATTGAACAAATACTTTGGTTCTGTCTTCACTAAGGAAGACATAAACCGTCTGCTGGAAATAGCGGGGGACCGGGGGTCTAATGAGCTGGGGGAACTGAGGGAAATCCAGGTTAGTCGGGAAGTGGTGTTAGGTAAATTAAATGGATTAAAGGCAGATAAATCCCCAGGGCCAGATAGGCTGCATCCCAGAGTGCTTAAGGAAGTAGCCTCAGAAATAGTGGATGCATTAGTGATAATTTTTCAAAACTCTTTAGATTCTGGAGTAGTTCCTGAGGACTGGAGGGTAGCTAATGTAACCCCACTTTTTAAAAAGGGAGGGAGTGAGAAAACGGGGAATTATAGACCAGTTAGCCTAACATCGGTAGTGGGGAAAATGCTAGATTAAGTTATTAAAGATGTGATAGCATCACATTTGGAAAGTGGTGAAATCATCGGACAAAGTCAGCATGGATTTACCAAAGGCAAATCATGTCTGACGAATCTTATAGAATTTTTCGAGGATGTAACTAGTAGAGTGGATAAGGGAGAACCAGTCGATGTGTTATATCTGGACTTTCAGAAGGCCTTCGACAAGGTCCCACATAGGAGATTGGTGTACAAACTTAAAGCACACGGTATTGAGGGTTCAGTGTTGAGGTGGATAAAAAATTGGTTGGCGGACAGGAAGCAAAGTGTAGGAATAAACGGGTCCTTTTCGGAATGGCAGGCAGTGACTAGTGGGGTACCGCAAGGCTCAGTGCTGGGACCCCAGTTATTTACAGTGTATATTAATGATTTGGACGAGGGAATTGAATGCAACATCTCTAAGTTTGCGGATGACACGAAGCTGGGTGGCAGTGTTAGCTGCGAGGAGGATGCTTGGAGGCTGCAGAGTGACTTGGATAGATTAGGCGAGTGGGCAAATGCATGGCAGATGCAATATAATGTGGATAAATGTGAGGTTATCCACTTTGGCGGCAAGAACAGGAAAGCAGAGTATTACCTGAATGGTGACCGATTGGGAGAAGGGGAGATGCAATGTGACCTGGGTGTCGGTGCACCAGTCATTGAAAGCAAGCATGCAGGTGCAGCAGGCAGTGAAGAAAGCGAATGGTATGTTGGCATTCATAGCAAGAGGATTTGAGTTTAGGAGCAGGGAGGTTCTGCTGCAGTTGTACAGGGCCTTGGTGAGACCGCACCTGGAGTATTGTGTGCAGTTTTGGTCTCCTAATCTGAGGAAAGACGTTCTTGACTTAGAGGGAGTACAGAGAAGGTTCACCAGATTGATCCCTGGGATGGCGGAACTTTCATATGAGGAAAGACTGGATAGACTGGATAGACCAGATAGCTCCTCTGTCCCTCTCTTCCCACCCGGTCCCCTGCAAAAAGTCTATCCCCTACTCCCAATTCCTCCGTCTACGCCGCATCTGCGCCCGGGATGAGGTGTTTCAGACTAGGGCTTCCGAGATGTCCTCGTTTTTCAGAAAACGGGGCTTCCCCTCCTCCATTATAGATGAGGCTCTCACTAGGGTCTCTTCTACATCCCGCAGCTCCACTCTTGCTCCCCCTCCCCCCACTCGCAACAAGGACAGGATCCCCCTCGTTCTCACCTTCCACCCCACCAGCCAGCGGATCCAACATATCATCCACCAACATTTCCGTCACCTACAACAGGACCCCACCACTGGCCATATCTTCCCATCCCCTCCCCTCTCTGCGTTCCGCAGAGACCATTCCCTCCGCAACTCCCTGGTCCACTCGTCCCTTCCTACCCAAACCACCCTAACCCCGGGCACTTTCCCTTGCAACCGCACGAGATGCAACACCTGTCCCTTTACCTCCCCCCTCAACTCCATCAAAGGACCCAAACAGTCTTTCCAGGTGAGACAGAGGTTCACCTGCACCTCCTCCAACCTCATCTATTGCATCCGCTGCTCTAGATGTCAACTTATTTATATCGGCGAAACCAAGCTTCGTTGAACACCTGCGCTCGGTCCGCATTAACGCAACTGATCTCCCGGTGGCCCAGCACTTTAACTCCCCCTCCCATTCCCAGTCTGACCTCTCTGTCATGGGCCTCCTCCAGTGCCATAGTGAGGCCCGCCGGAAATTGGAGGAGCAGCACCTCATATTTCGCCTGGGCAGTTTGTGGCCCGGTGGTATGAACGTCGACTTCTCCAACTTCAGATAGCTCCTCTGTCCCTCCCTTCCCCTCCTCCTTCCCAGATCTCCCTCTATCTTCCTGTCTCCACCTATATCCTTCCTTTGTCCCACCCCCGACATCAGTCTGAAGAAGGGTCTCGACCCGAAACGTCACCCATTCCTTCTCTCCCGAGATGCTGCCTGACCTGCTGAGTTACTCCAGCATTTTGTGAATAAATCGATTTGTACCAGCATCTGCAGTTATTTTCTTATACTACTGGATAGACTGGGCTTGTACTCGCTGGAATTTAGAAGACTGAGGGGGGATCTTATAGAAACATATAAAATTCTTAAGGGGTTGGAGAGGCTAGATGCGGGAAGATTGTTCCCGATGTTGGGGGAGTCCAGAACCAGGGGTCACAGCTTAAGGATAAGGGGGAAGTCTTTTAGGGCCGAGATGAGAAAACATTTCTTCACACAGAGAGTGATGAGTCTGTGGAATTTTCTGCCACAGAAGGTAGTTGAGGCCAGTTCATTGGCTATATTTAAGAGGGAGTTAGATGTGACCCTTTTTGCTAAAGGGATCAGGGGGTATGGAGAGAAGGCAGGTACAGGCTACTGAGCTGGATGATCAGCCATGATCATATTGAATGGCGGTGCAGGCTCGAAGGACCGAATGGCCTACTCCTGCACCTATTTTCTATGTTTCTATGTTTCTATGTTCTGAATTCAGCATTGCATGAACATCACATTGCATGACAATCACTGGCATGTGTTAGTTGCAGTTAGTGTTCAGGTTCCAGCTGCTGCACTTGGTGCATGGCTCCAACGCTGAGACTGTGGAAAAGCTTAAAGGCTAATACTCCTTCACTTGAGGTTCTCAAAGTAAGAATGTCCTTTTGAATGCCTTTGAAATGATCAAGAAAGTGAAAACAAATGACAATTTAATATTCCACTCCCACTTCCACCTTTTCATTTGCACACTACATTCACACAGCAAGCAGTTTGGATCACTAATACACACATAAAACAGAGTGTCACTATTAAATAACTCCTTTACTAACATTACGTTTGTTTCTTCTATTGAATGTGCAGTTAACCCAATGATGACAATTAGCATTTAATGTTATGCCATTGCACTAAAATGTTCTACACTTTATCTGTGCGCTGTGGACGGCTTGATTGTATTCAAGTATAGGCTTTTCTTGACTGGATAACATGAAAACAAAAGCTTTTCACTGTACCTCAGTACACATGACATTAATAAACTAAACCAAACTAAACAAAACGAAACTAAAAAATGTTCAGTGATTAATTATCTGAGCCATCTAAAAACATTCTGTGGTGTGTTGCTCAGTTCAGGGATTTACAATGAAAAGCTATCAAACCTTTATCATACAAATTTATGTGGTTAAGTAATGGGAGGATACATTTAAGGATGCAGGATTTGGCATTTGTGATTCGAAGAGAAAAGTAAGTCTTGATATTTTATCTATGGCAAGATCTGCAAGAAACATGAAATTCTCTGTTTGTTTCCATGCAGTAAAAAAAAGCAGTGATGCATTTAATTACTGTAAATTAACCAAGAACAATGTCTTTAATTACCATACAAGAACATTTCTTAGATAATAACTAATCAGTGTTTATCGTTACATTGCATCAAGCCTTTCTATCATGTTTCCAAAAACATTATCCAATCATCCCAAACATTTAATTATCCTAATTATCCCAAACTTACAAAACATGTTCATTCATATCCTTTCATTGTTATTTTAGAATTTGCTCATTTCTATGTATATTTTTTTCTTGATTACAAAGAAAGCTCGCCAACACCTCTACTCCCTCATATCCTTGAAAGCCATATGATATTTAATCTGTTCAGGCCCTTCAAGAAAATAGATTAAATTTATATCATACTGAGAAGAAGCACAAGACTTTACATAGGTATCACAATGGTTATTTTGAAAAGAATGTACAAAGTAATTCAAACCTCAGACCATGTTGGAGTCTGAGTCGTGGCATCATTGAGTCAGAGTCATAGTCATATTGCTGAATTATCAGGTGAGTTCAGAATTGTGTTGGTGACTTTGGTACAGAATATGAACTGATCAAAAACAGGTAAAACTGTTGGTCTTCCAGCATAATGCAACCTTGGATTCCTTTGCTAATTTCACCTGTAGCTGGCATCAGTCCATGTGAGGTAGGAGTTAAAGTTAGAAATAATAAAAGAAAATGCTGGTAAACACTCAACGGGCAATGCGGCTTCTGTGGAGAAAGGAGCAGTGAACATTTCAGGTCAAAGATCTTCTGACAGAATTGAGGATAATTTAGACTTTGAACAGGGAGTGCTGAGTGAATTTAACACCATGAATGAAGAAAGCTCTTACTCAGAGCCATCTTGTGATATTGTTCAGGAAGTCAGTTCCTGACTTGATGCCACCACAATATAAAGCATCGCTTCTTGAGAAACAATAGATTTATGAAGACAGAAGAAATTACAGACGCTGAAATCTTGAGCAAAACATAAAATGCTGGAGGACCTCAGCAGGTCATGCAGCATTTGTGGAGTGAACAGATGACACTTCAGACCATCTGAAGAAGATTCCCAACTCAAAATGTCATCAGCCCATTCCTTCCACAGATGAAGTGATAGGACTGGGCAGATTCACCATAATTGTGCAAAACACAAAGTGCTGGAGTAACTCAACAGGTCAGGCAGTATCTATGGAGGGAATTGTTTTGGGTTTAGGCCCATTTCTTCCACATATGCTGCCTCGCCTCCATCATTCTGTGTTTTACTTTAGTTTAGAGATACAGCGCGGAAACAATAGACAATAGACAATAGACAATAGGTGCAGGAGTAGGCCATTCAGCCCTTCGAGCCAGCACCGCCATTCAATGCGATCATGGCTGATCACTCTCAATCAGTACCCAGTTCCTGCTTTCTCCCCATACCCCCTCACTCCGCTATCCTTACGAGCTCTATCCAGCACTCTCTTGAAAGCATCCAACGAACTGGCCTCCACTGCCTTCTGAGGCAGAGAATTCCACACCTTCACCACTCTCTGACTGAAAAGGTTCTTCCTCATCTCCGTTCTAAATGGCCTACCCCTTATTCTTAAACTGTGGCCCCTTGTTCTGGACTCCCCCAACATTGGGAACATGTTTCCTGCCTCTAATGTGTCCAATCCCCTAATTGCCCACCGGGTCCGTGCCGACCAGCCATCCCCACACATTAACTATCCTATACCCACTAGGGACATTTTATACATTTACCAAGCCAATTAACCTACAAACCTGTTTGTCTTTGGAGTGTGGGAGGAAACCGAAGATCTCGGAGAAAACCCATGCAAATCACGGGGAGAACGTACAACCTCCGTACAGACAGCACCCATAGTCGGGATTGAACCCGGGTCTCCGGCACTGCATTCACTGTAAGGCAGCAATTCTACCGCTGCGCCACCTGTTCACACTGTGTTTTGCTCAATAAATTTATGAAACCATTTCAAAGTTTCATTCATCATTCTACATGCATTATGGCTGGTACTGAGATATCTAACTGCATCTTTGATGACCATTTGACCTGGAAAGACTTCCAAGCAGGTCCTCGTCATAACAAAAGACAAAAGTAATACTTAATACAAAGGCTGATGTTCGTGATTGTCAGTGGTAAATCACTGCCATGTGACTCTGACATTCTCTTGCACAGTTAGTGTTCAGATTCCAGCTGCCGTATCGCCAATATCTAAGACTGTGAAAACACTTGAAAACTAATCTTACTCCACGAAGTTCTGAAAGGTCAAATATCCTCTCGAATGCCTTTGAAACTATTAAAAAAAATTAACATAATAATGTCGATATAATATTCCACTAACATGTCACATTGCCGTAAGTTTCTTGGGGCGTCCACCTCAGTCAATAATCCTCCATCACTTCACCGATAACCTTTTCTTCTTTAGAAATGAGACTGTTTCCTATCCAATCACTATGTTCAACATAGGAGCTGAGAAAGCCCCAAATCTTTCTCTTACTGCGATCAACAGCACTCTCTGCGTGGCCCAGTTCTCCACACAATAAATCCTAAGACATTGAAAATGGAGCTTACCTGTATTTAACTGTACAAGAACATCAAATGCAATGGAGTGGCTGGATTTGTTACAAAATGCATGCCTTGTTGCTTATATCTCATGAGCTCTCTATCATCTATATGCATGACGTAAAAGATTATGTTGCATTTAGAACAGAACAGTTTACCTTATTACTGCCCTGCTCACTAAATTCTATCACAAGTACCTTGCAGCTAGAGAATAATTTATAGGGCGGCTTTGCCCATATCCCATTTTATTCCATCTCCACTTCTCAATCTTAGGAATATATTAACAGAACATAAGACAGAACATGTAGGAAGGAACTGCAGATGCTGTTTACACCAAAGATAGACAAAAAATGCTGGAGTAACTCAGCGGGACAGACAGCATCTCTGGAAAGAAGGAGTGGATGACCTTTTGGGTCGAGACCCTTCTTCAGACATAAAATCATGGTGAACTCCTATCTTCTCCCCGTAACCTCTGACACCCGTACTAATCCTTGCATTGATTGTGTCATCATACGGAGGGAGGAAGGGAATCCACATTTGTACTAATCAATAATGAAGGAAAATTGGCCTATATTCATATGAGGGTGTAGAATGCTGTCTGAATTAAAAAGTATTAGCTACAAGAATGGACAAACTTGGTTGTTTTCCCTGAAACATCGGAGGTTGACAGGAAACCTGACAGAAGTATATAAAATTATGTAAGGCATAGATAGGGTAGAGAGTCAGAACCTTTATCCCAGGGTAGGAATGTCAAAGACTAGTTGGCTTCAGTTTGAATTCAAGATGGCGCCCAACTCAGGTGACTATTTGTGTGCTAGTCGTAGAAGTGGATCTGCAATCACACATAACAATTGCTCCACATTTTTGAAACTCTATTCCTACAGCACCATTTCTTCTGTACACTGTGAATGGCTCGATGTAATCATGTATTGTCTTTCCGCTGACCGGTTAGCACGCAACAAAAGCTTTTCACTGTATCTCTGTCACTTACAATAAACTAAACTGAACTGCATAGCTTTAAGGTGAGAGGGGAAAGTTTAAAAGAGATGTGCAAGGCAAGTTTTTCACACAGAATAAAGTGGGTGCCTGAAATGCACTGCCAGAAATTGTAGTGGAGCAGATACAATAGTGGCATTTAACAGGCTTTTAGATGGGCACATTGATATGCAGGGAATGGATTTCACGCGCAGGCAGATGAGGTTAGTTTATCTTGGCATCTTTTTCGATATAGACATTGTGGGCCCAAGGGCCTGTTCCTGTGCTGTGCTTTTCTTTGTTCCATGTTCTATGTGCTTTCTATTGACTTGGAGGGGTACTGTAAAGAAGGGAATATTTCTACAATCAGGATATTCATGCAATCTCCGGTAATTCACCTCCGCATTATTTGTCTGCGTTATCTGATCATCAGATGCAGGGATGCATGGGTGTTCTATAATAATCCATAATACTGCTCATTGTTTTGAAAAGTAACAAAATGCGTCATTTTTATAAACTTTATAAACATCTAAATGTTATTAAATTCTTTTCTCAAAGTATAATGTGTCTTTATTCACTAAATCAGTTTAGAAATCAGTTTGCAAATCTATAATAGAACAAAAACTGATATTTTGACCAAAAACATACTATGGAAGAATGCCTGTTCTCTGATGGGAGATGTGAGAAGAGGGAATGACTGGGGGTGAGACTGGTCTTTGTTTATGCTGGTGGCCTTGCCAAGGCAGAATGCAGATGGAGTCAATTGAAGGTAGGTTGGCTTGAGTGATGGTCAGGGCTATGTCCACAACTATCTGCACTTTCTGGATGGAGCTGTTCCCAAACCAGCTGTGATGCATCTCGATGAAATGCTTTCTATGGCACATCCCAGGATCCTCAGCGGCGGCAGCGGAGCCTCGGTGGTGACGATGGAGCCTCGTCAGCGGTGCAGCCTCACGGCCAATGGAACCTCGTATGACAGTGGGAGCATCGCGGGTCGACCCCACGATCGGCGGTCGATGAGGTCGCGGGGGAGCCGCCGTGAGGGGGGGGAGGGGAAGAACAATGGAGAACCCGGCATTGGGGGGACCGCCAGGATGAGGGGGATGGGGAGGGGAGGGGGGAGAACAAAGGAGGAGCCGGTGGGGATACTTTGTAACTTTGTCAGTGCCGTTTATGTGGTGACTATTTGCATACCTTGGGTATGCAAGCAAAGTATTTCACTGTACCTTGTCACATGTGACAATAAAGTATTCCATTCCATTCCATCTGTAGAATCTTTCAGGAAGTAAATGTTAGCATATTTAGTATCGACTCTATTGATAGCGAAGTTTCGGTGGCAGGATGGGGGAACGGAGAGAGTGAGCTGGAAGGAGGGCATATTCTACACTAGACACCCGACGTGCGAGCTCCCATTTCACCAATGCACAGCGCCCAGTAGTGAGGTTTCAGGAACAAGGTGATTCATTGGCCCAAGCCCACAATGATTCTTACTTTTGGTTGAAGAAGAGATAGACTTTTTTATATGCCACTCACAATGCAGACAACCTTAAAATAGCCCTATTTTTTCCCGATTTATTACCTAGATTCAGAACTGTAATGACTGTTGTGTCACAGCTAGTTCACATATTATCTGTGATGATATCTGTATAATAAACCAGAATGTGCTGGACACCGGGTGGCACCGCAATGGCTGCCTCGCCGACAGACTGTCTGTCCTTTTGTTATTTTTTTGTTATTTTTGGTAAGTGTTAAAAAGTCTGTATTAATGTTCTCTGGTTTGTTTTATGTGGGGGTGGGGGGGGGGGTGGGAGGGGGGAGGGGGGAGGGGGGAGGGGGGAGGGGGGAGGGAGAAACTTTTTGTCAATCTCTTACCTTGCTGGAGATGCGATTGATTTCCGGATCGTATCTCCGGTCACTCTGCGGCCTAACATCATGGAGCTGGAGGCCTTGCCTGGGACTGACTATGAGCCCCTGCAGGGCGTGGACTTATCATCTGAGCGTGCAATTCCTTGCTTAGATCGACACTCCAACCGTGGCCTGATGACTTTAACATCAAGGAGCTCGCAGTCTCGGGTTGAGACCGAAGTCGGGAGCTCCAGGTTGCACAAGGTTCGACAAGCCCCGACCCGGGGTAGATCGCCCGGCATGGGGGCGCTGAGTCCCTCCCCCCCCCCCCCCCCCCCCCAGACGCAGGAGCTTGATCGCCCCAACAAGGAAGGCATGCCGCCGGCTACGGGAGTCATGATCGCCCGTCATCGGAAGGTTAGAGGCCCCCGACCGCTGGAGGACAAAGAAAGGAGAGATTGAACTTTTTTTCGCCTTGCATCACAGTGAGGAATGCGGAGGAGTCACTGTGGTGGATGTTCATATTAAAATGTATTTTGTGTGTTCTGTTGCTTTTTATTGTTATGACTGTATGGCAAATGAAATTCCTCGTACGTTGCAAAACACACTTGGCTAATAAAGTAGGATTGTGAATTATGAATGATAGTGCTCAAGTTTCCCGTGGGATCAGTGCTTTCCTTATTTGCTGAAACAAGGAACTGCAGATGCTGGTTTACAAAAAAAAATGGCACAAAGTGCTGGAACAACTCAGCAGCTGTGGAGAACATGGCTTGGTGACATTTCGGGTTGGGGCCCTTTTTCACAAACTGCACTCTAAACATTGGATTTCTCCTCACATGAAGGGTGGCAGAGTGAGCCATGTTCGATACTAACATGGGGCACTGTCTGTGTGGAGTTTGTATTTTTTCCCTGTGACTTCATGGGTTTCTTCCGGGTGCTCAAATTTTCTCACACATCCCAAAAATATTCAGGTTTGTTTCTACATTTCTATCTTGACATTATTTATCAAATCAATTTCAAAGTAAATTCCTGGTATTTTATGTAATATCCTGTGATCCATATGACAAATGGTTGGAATGAAACTGTGTAGCTGCACCCAAGCCAGAGATCATAAGCTTTATGAACCATTTTGTGTAAACACCGCTGATAAGGCACTCAAGTGCATATTTGAACAATAAGGTAAGCAGCTCAAAGTATCTGTCACGTGGGATCAGCTTTTCTGCTGAAACCAAGGCTATCTTCTATGGCCTTGAAACATGTTGTGTGAACTCCAGCTAGACACAAAATGCTGGAGTAACTCAGCGGGTCAGACAACATCTCTGGAGAAAAGGAATAGGTGACATTTCGGGTTGAGACCCTTTTTCAGACTGAGAGCCAGGGGAAAGGGGACCAAGAGATGTAGAAGGTGATATGGAGAGATACAGAACAAATTAATGAAAGATATGCCAAAAAGTAATGATGATAAAGGAAACAGACCATTGTTAGCTGTGGGCTAGGTGAAAACGAGTTGAAGACAACGAAACTCACCAGGACGACATAGACAATGACGATGGTGGGGGAGGGACGGAGAGAGAGGGGATGCAAAGGTTACTTGGTTAGAGAAATCCATCTACGCTTCAAGCTGCCATCCAAAAGAAACCAACATAATCAAAGACTTATCCCACCCCAGTCATTCCTTCTTTTGCCTGCTCCCGTCTGGCAGAAGGTACAGAAGCTTGAAAGTGCGCACCACTAGTCACAGAAACAGCTTCTTCCCATCCATTATCTGGCTTTTGAATGGTCCTTCCACAAGCTAGGGTACTGTTTGATTCACCTCTACCCCATTGAAGATACTGGACTCGGGCTAAGGAACTGATGTGCTAATATGTGCTACAATGCTGAGAAGTATGTTGTGATTTCCTTATCTTCCCTGTTTCTCTATCTATTGTACTTGAGTTTCATTGATTGTATTCTTGTATAGTTTATCTGATCTGTTTGAATTACATGGAAAAACGCCTCTCACTGTATCTAGGTACATGTTGGAACAACCTAAATCTAAACTAAACTTTAACCTAACTTGGTCTGCTTCTGTTTGACACATGTATTTGGAGCGCTTTTGTTCATTATTCTTTGGCAGGTATCACCTAATTGACTCAACATTCTCCATCTGTGGTTTGCAAACAATGCTATAGAAAGCTCCCTTTGTTCCCTTTATCCTGATCTGTACACCATGGATGGCTTCATTGTGATCATGACTAGTCTTTTCACTGACTGGGTAGCACACAACAAAAAGGGTTTCCACTGTACCCTGGTACATGTGACAATAATAAACTAAACTAAACTAAGTTTTACTTTGGGTATTTCCGTGGCCCACTCTGTTAGAGCAACTGTAAGAAATATTTTTTTTATTATTGGTTCATATTTGTCAAGCAAGAAGAATTTATATCTTGTTAATAATAGAAGAAATGTCCTGCAAGAGGGTTGCAATCAATAATTATCAACTCAGTGAAGTGAGTAATAACCACTGACATTATTCTTCTACAATGGTCCATCATTAGCAGAAATGCAGCAAAGTCTTACCTCCAGCAATACCAGTGTTAATCCCCATCCACCACCCAGAGTGTTATAACAAACCAACTGTACAGGACTATTGAAATAAAGATAGGAAATGCTGGAAAATACTTAGCGGGTCCGGCAGCATCTGTGAAAAGAGAAAGAGAGTTAACATCTTAGGTCACAGATTTGTCTTCAGAATTAAGAAAGAAAGAACTAGTTAATTTATGTGTAGGCCTCCTCCATTGTTAGAGTGAGGCTAAATACAAATTGGAGGAACAGCATCTAATATTTTGCTTGGGCAGCTTACAACCCAGTGGAATGAATATTGATTTCTCTAACTTCAAGTAACCCCTGTATTCCCCTCTCCCTCCATCCCACCCCCACCAAAGTCATACCAGTTTCTCGTTCTCACCCAGCAAACAGCTAACAACGGCCTGCTTCCTATAACATCATTATTTTTTTACATATCTTTCATTCAGTGTTCTATATCTCTCTACATCAGGGGCCTCCAAACTTTTCAGCATGAGGGCCACATTATATATTTGGCACGTTTTTGCGGGCAGTAGGAAAAAATAAAGAAGTGTGAGTTTTATAAATTTAATGAACTCAAAAAAGTTTAGACTAGGTTACGTTCGATTAGATTAGGAAAGGTTAAACTAGCTTAGGTTAGATTAAGTTAGTTTACATTAGGTTTAAATGGCAACAAATAAATAATATTCAATTTTTAAAAAGAGCTTCAAATATTGGAATATATATATACCGTAGGTATACAATTATTTATAAAACAGAAAACATAAAGTGACCACCACTGGGGGAGAGAGAGGAGAGAGAGAGAGGAGTAGGGGGGGGGGGGGGGCAGAAAGAGAGAGTGGGGGGGGAGAGAGAGTCGGGGTAGAGGGAGCAGCGAGAGAGAGTGGGAGCGCGGGGAGGGGGAGGGTGTCAGAGGGTCCGGTGAAGGAGCACCGCCACTTGCGGGGGCTGCTCCCTCCCCCTCTCTCTCCCCCTCTCTCCCCTCTCCCTCTCTTCCAGCGCCACTGAGATCTGCGCCGCTCCTCCACTCTCTTCCCCGGCCCCGTCTCCCTCTAATGTAGCGAAACAAGAACAGACACTAGTGTAGTTGTTGTTCAGAAGCCCAGCATGCCCTGGATGAGCGGCGGCAGCGGCGACGAGGAAGGAAGTTTCCCTTGTGTTTGTTCTTATTTCGCTGCTTTCGAGGGAGACGGGGCCGGAGAGAGAGTGGAGGAGCGGCGCAGATCTCGCTGGCTCTGGGAGAGAGAGGGAGAGAGGGAGGGGGCAGCACCCGCAAGTGGCGGCGCTCCTTCACCCTCTGACACCCTCCCCCACCCCGCGCTCCCACTCTCACCCGCTGCTCCCTCTACCCCAACTCCCCCAGTCTGAAGAAGGGTCTTGACCCGAAACGTCACCCATTCCTGCTCTCCAGAGATGCTGCCTGTCCCACTGAGTTATTCCAGCATTTTGTGTCTATCTTGTTAATTTATGTTATAGCGGGATGAATAAGAGAGATAAAATGGATAAGATGGAAGATATCTTTAATAGTGTGAGGTTGTTTTGGGATTGACTGCAGAGGTCATATCTCTAAGGTCCCCCTCGGTCATGGCTGACCATGGGTGATGCATTCTGGTTGTTGGCTGTTTTCTCCAAGCCTTGGCTAGAGCAGCGTCGATGTGTGGTCAGTTGCAAGCCTGGGCGATGTCATATGAAGGACAGGCTGTTACCCATGCAGCACGTCCCCCCTCTCCACGTCGCTGATCGATCCAAAGGAACAGCAGAGCCGTTACAGTTTGGCACCAGCTCCGTCACAGGAGCTGCCAAAACGAGGTTGTAGACAATGACGAGCTGCCTTAGGGACTCCGACTCCGGATTTTTCTTGAGGTTTACTCCTGGAACCCTTTCCATGACTGGATATGGCCACAAGGCAGTGGAGGTTTTAGATCAGAGTTTTCCCTCTCCTAGATGGACTACCTTCCCAGGCTGACGAGCCTCATCTGCCCGAGACTCGTGGGTGCGGGAGCGTCTATCTTCCCATCTATAGCACCTGCCCAAAACAGCCTTCATCCACCTTCCCAGCCGTTGTGACGCTCCACTAAAGTCAGCCATCATCCTCTGCCTGTTTCACCGTAGAGGTTTTCGTTGGATTGCTCTTTGTCAGGGACCTCCCCCTTGACCTTATCGCCATGGGTGACCCTACCAGGAGCATAGCTCCAGACGGCATCGCTCTCAGGATCTCAGGACCACACGAGCTTCTCCACCATGGCAAGGTGACAATCCACGGAGGTCATATAGTTGATGGGTTAATAGGAACAATTACAGAGAGAGGGCATGAACAAAAGCTATGAAATGGGATCAGTTAGAGAAAGAGACCAAAAACAAAGTTGTGAAATACACACACGATGACATGCTCAGCTTGACCGGCTGTGCTTGTGCCAATGGAGAGAGAAAAATTACCCAACATCATGAATTAGTTGACCTGCAGCAGAGCTGGTCAGTTCTGAGTGGATTGCCTGAAGTTGTGGAATTTGCTACTGAGTCTAGAAGCCTGCAACATGGCCAGGCGGATAATCAGACGTTGCTTCATTAGGTTGTGTTGGCCCTCATTGTAACAGCGCCGGAGGCCACAGAGAGATAGACTACATCTTGGGAGAGGTAACAGGCAGTTATGAATGTAGGTGCCCTGTAAAGTGGTCATCCAATCAGCATTTGGATACTCTGGTGTAAAAGAGCAGCACAGTGGTGCAGCAGTAGAGTTGCCCCCTAACAGCGCCAGAGATCCAGGCTCAATCCTGATAAAGGGTGCTGTTTGCTCGGAGTTTGTACGTTCTCCCTGTGTCCACGCGGGTTTTCTCCAGGTGGTCCGGTTTCCTCCCACACACTGAAGACATACTGATTTGTGGGTTAATTGACTTCTAAAAATTGTCCCAAAGGCATTGAAGGGCCTGCTTCCACACTGTATCTCCAAAGTAAAGTAAGACACTATGTTCACACCTGGGTGAACACCGAACACAGTGCACTCAATTGGATGATTGCAAGTGTTCTCAGTTTCACAGTTGTTTTCAAATGTTATGTCGGCCTAAAACTAAGATCTCTATCTCAGTAGATCTTCCATTATTAGTTGGGGTAGGGGGGAAGGTACATGGGGGCAGAGAATTTGAGTAAAAGCGTGGACATCAGATCCTAGCAGTGTGCGTAAGAAATGAGTACAGGCTGTCCCCAGGTAACAAATGTGTTTTGTTCTTACAGATGTTCTAAGGTTGATTTTATCCATAAATCAGAAAATAGACAACAATCACTCAATATGGTCACAATAGCTCCACAGTTTTGTAATGAATGTCATCGAGATCACAGCAGATTGATAATAAACTACAATTACTAAAAGTGGAGAGAGAGAGAGAGAGGAAACTAGTTCTGTGATTCATAGGAACAAATGTTTGTATGTATGTCAGACTTTTGAATTTAATAATATTCTAAGAGTTCTTTCGTTTGTAGGGGTATCCATAAATCGGGCATCTGTAACCCTGGGATGACCTGTATATGTGCACATGGGAACATGTATTTGTGACCATTCCACACAATTTGCACACCTACAACAGATTGTCAAAATAAGTATTCTGCTCTGGGTTCCAACATGGCAAAGGATTCCCTGGAGACCAGAAGAAAGGCTTCAATGTCATGTTCACAAGTTATAGGAGTAGAATTAGGCCATTCGGCCCATTGAGTCGACTCCACCATTCCATCATGGCTGATGTCTGCCACCTAATCCCATTTTCCTGCCATCTCCCCATAACCCTTGACATAAGGAACTACAGATGCTTGAATCATGAGCAAAACACAAAACGCAGGAAGAACTCAACAGGTCAGCTAGCATCTGTGGAGGGAATGGACAGGCAATGTTTTGGGTCAGGATGGTTCTTCCGACTGAATTATATCAGTTAGATACCAGTTGGAGGAGGGTCCTGTCCCCAAACATCATCTATCCATTTCCCTCCACAGATGCTGCCTGACCCACTGAGTTCCTCCAATACATAGTGTTTTATTCCTCATATACTGGTCCTCATGGTCTGGTGCTAAAGTGAGATTTGAGTTATGAATTTTTAAATGTTTAAATGTTTAAACTGCTAAACTTTAGCAATTGTTAACATATTTGGAAAAATGCCTGAATAATGTCATATACACAGAATGAAGTTGCTGTTGTCATTTAACAGGGAGTGAGAATAAATGAACAGAAAGTATCATTGCACCTTTGGTTCTTAAGTAATCAATCACTCATTTCAAGAAATCCAAACATCAGTCCAAAACCAAAACCGAAAGTATAATTCGTAAATGTCTATAAGCTTGTGAATACAAATTATGTATTTCATTTTAGCTAATTTTGTAAATATCTGAAATATGAAATCAATACATATGATATTTTTGCCTGTCCCATTCTGTAACCAACCATTTCACTTTTGATTTCAGAAATGCAAATGTTGTTTCTTCAACAATGAATTGAATTTGTAGTTTTCTCCTTTCCAATTGAAGCATATTTTTTAGTAATATATGAAGGTACTCATCTCCAAGTATCATCATTAATGATAGAAGTGAATGGGGATTTGATTTGCCTTACCAACTCGTAGGTTTCAAGGTCTGCCATTCTAACAGATTACCTCCCCATGTAGTTAGTGAAATTTCTTCCAAAGTGAATATTGTTATATTTTCAAACATGAATTAATTGATCAATCTGGTTAAATGTGCAATGGAAGTGACATCCATCTAATAGATCAGGGGCAGCCAGGGGCGGGTGCATATATTTCCAAGAAAATCTTTGCACAGGAAGAAAACTATTGATTTAGTGGACTAATTAAATAGAAATGGAATGATTATCTGTCTTTCGAAGAAACTCATTTTGCATGAATAATAACAGACAAGCTTTGTCCACCAACATGCACCTTGAATTAGTTCAAGGTAATAGGTGCACTTGGAGTTACAGTGTAATAGTGCCAGTAATTCTCTGCTGGAAGACTACATGAATTGTCTACCTAATTTCCGGATGTTCCATGATTACTGGAGTTATTATGGATTTTGTGTACTAATGTATTGATCACGTGGGTTGTAATAATTGCTAAAAGCATGACTGGGTATGAAAGGCGTTGAGATTAGTTTAGTTTAGTCTAGTTTAGTTTGGAGATGGAGTGTGGAAACAGGTCTTTCAGTTCACCGAGTCTAAGCCGACCATCGTTCACCCATTCACGCCAGTTCTATGTTTTCCCAGTTTCTTATCCACTACCCACACCAGGGGCAATTAGCACAACAGTTTGAGAAATTGGAAGCTTTAGTAACATGAGAATCATAGAATAGTCTCACTGTTGGACAACCTTGTGTTAAACGACATACCTGTGCGACATACTTATATATATATATATAATATACTGCTGAATTACTCCAGCATTTTGTTTCTTTCCTTTGCAAACCTTTAGGTTTCGGGTCAGGACCCTTCTTTGGTCTAAAGAGCCTTTGTTTCGGACCTACCTGGGAATGAATAAGTGTCCTGACCCAAAACATCACCTACCCATGTTATCCAGGGATGCTGTCAGATCCATTGAGTTACTCAAGCATTTTGTGTCTTTCCTTATAAATAATGCAGCTAGGTTAGCTGTAATGCCCTGTATGAAATCCTTTAAGAATCTCTTATCCCCATCTGATGGGGTACAGTATCTATTCTTCCTTTTTATGGCTACAATGAAAAAGGTGCATCATAAAATGCAATGCTGAGATTTAATAAGTAGTTGATGTGTTTGCTCTAGTCCCTTGTTCTGCAATCCCTTGTTCTTTATCCAGAACCAGGGGACACAGGGGTCTAAGAATAAAGGGGAGACCATTTAAAACTGAGGTGAGAAGAAACATTTTCACCCACAGAAGGCAGTGGAGGCCAATTCACTGGTTGAATTTAAGAGAGAGTTAGATAGAGCTCTGGGGACTAGTGAAATCAAGGAGTATGGGGAGAAGGCAGGCACAGGTTACTGATTGTGGATGATCAGCTATGATCACAATGAACAGCGGTGCTGGCTCGAAGGGCCAAATGGCCTCCTCCTGCACCTATTTTCTATGTTTCTATGTTAAGTTCAGAGTAAGGGTTTGCACCATAATTCTTCGACTGTGTCTCACAATTTCCCATACCAGATTCTCCCCTTTGTCATCAGATTTACACTGGAAGGGTTCAGATGATTGAATTTCATAGAACATTAGTGCACGGTCCATTACCTTGCTGTAATGCAGTTATTTAAAAGCCTCCTTATTGCAGGCAGCACTAGTTCTAGGTTAATATATAGTCGGTCACTTAGTTTGCAGTTGTCACAATATAATCATGTCGCTTCATTTATCTAGATTGGCAGGCAGCAACAGGTTTCATACTGATGACAATCTCCATCATATTATGTGGTACTATAATTCATTAAATCGGATTTAGTCAGAATGTAATGGTGACCTCCAGTATCGGCCCCCAGTATGTGCACCATCAGCAGCATCAACGTTTACAGCCTTACCCTCATCATCATTCTTGGTTTCTTCTTTAAATTCCCCAAACAATAGATCAGATCAAACCTCTGCAGTGCTTCCCCAACTAATCTAGAATTGCGTGGTGCAATTAAACAGCTGATGGGGGGAGGAACCTCCAAGGATCACTTCATTCTCCACAATGCAATTGCCGAAGTCAAGGCAGAGGCAGAAGCATTTGCAGCCACATTCAACAAGATGAGTTCAGCAGCTGATCCATCTCAATTTCCAGTTGAGATCCACACCATCACGGAGGTCAGTCATAAGTTCATAATTTCTAAGAGCAGAATTAGGGCATTTGAACCATTACGTCTACTCTGCTATTCAATCATGGCTGAACTATCTCTCCCTCCTAACCCCATTCCCCTGCCTTCTCCCCATAACCCCTGACACTTGTACTAATCAAGATTCTATCTATTTTTGTCTTTAAAATATCTATTGATGGCCTCCACAGCCATCTGTGGCAATGAATTCCACAGATTTAACACCCTCTGACTAAAGACATTCCTCCTCATCGGCCAATTTGATGCACGCAGGATAATGTCACGGCATGGCTGAGAAAACTCAATGCAGCAATGAATCTAGTTAACTCTTCAAATGTAATCCCAGTTCTAGCACCTATCCAGTTTCTTCCCAGCTGTTGGCAAGCAATTGAACCAACCTATCACCATCTGGAGAGCGGGCCTGAGTTACCATCTACCACATTGGAGACCCTCAGACTATCTTTAATCGGACTTTACAGGACATTATCTGACACTAAACGTTATTCCCTTTACCCTGTGTCCATAAACTGTGGACGATTTGTTTGTAATCGCGCAGTCTTTTCGCTGACTGGATTTTCACTGTACCTCGCTACATGTAATAATAAATCAAACTAAACTATGTTGAAAATTGACCAGGTACATCAGTTCCACAGACAGCAGGACAGATCCATTCTGGGTAAATAATGCCCAATCAGTCATCTCTTAGCAGTTAGCAAAGTGATGTAAGGTGCTGTTACTGGAACTGTTAATAACACCTCTTTACCTGAACCCAATATAGTTCAGGATCAGGGTTTTGTCAAGATCACCCAGAGTCAAACCTCACCACAGGTTTGGTCAAAAACTGGACCAAAGAGCTGAATTCCATTAGGGCAGCCAATGACGCAGTCTATGTCTGCATGCAGTAAGACCCAGGCAACATTCAGGCATGGGCTGATAAATGGCAAGTAAATGGCAAAATGACAATTCGACCTGAAGGATGTCATTAAAACACAATTGTCCTTTAGGCCACTCTCCTGCTATTATCTAGGTGAGCTGTGAATGACTCCAGTCCCATGCTCTGGCAGGAGAGCGCCCGGCTGCAGTCTGTAACAATTATTTGAGTATTAGAGCAAGGAGGTCCTACTGCAGTTGTACAGGGCCCTGGTGAGACCACACCTGGAGTATTGTGTACAGTTTTGGACTCCTAATTTGAGGAAGGACATTCTTGGCATTGAGGGAGTGCAGCGTAGGTTCACCAGGTTATTTCCTGGGATGGCGGGACTGACATATGATGAAAGAATGGATCGACTAGGCTTATATTCACTGGAATTTAAAAGGATAAGAGGAGATCTGAAAGAAACATATAAAATTCTTAAGGGATTGGACAGGCTAGATGCGGGAAAAATATTCCCGATGTTGGGGGAGTCCAGAACCAGGGGGTCACAGGTTAAGAATAAGGGGTAGGCCATTTAGGACTGAGATGAGGAAAAACTTTTTCACCCAGAGAGTTGTGAATCTGTTGAATTCTCTGCCACAGAAGGCAGTGGGGGCCATTTCACTAGATGTTTTCAGGAGAGAGTTAGATATAGCTCTTAGAGCTAACTGAATCAAGGGATATGGGGAGAAAGTAGGAAAGGGGTACTGATTTTGGATGCTCAGCAATGATCATATTGAATGGCGGTGCTGGCTCTAAGGGCCGAATTTCCTTCTCCTGCACCTATTTTCAATGCTTCTATGTTTTTATGTATCCTGTGCGGCATTTGCTTCAATCTGTGTTGGAAGGAACTGCATGCAGATGCTGGTTCAAACAGAAGATAGACACAAAATGCTGGAGTAACTCAGCGGGACAGGCAGCATCTCTACAGAGAAGGAATGGGTGACCTTTCAGTTCGAGAAGAAGGGTCTTGACCGGAAACGTCACCCATTTCTTCTCTCCAGAGATGCTGCCTGTCCCGTGAAGTTACTCCAACATTTTGTGTTTATTTGCTTCAATCTGCTCTTTGGGTCTGATGGGCCTTAACTCAATGGGTCACAAGAGTGCAGAGATATTGCCATCCTGAGACCTGCTGCATTTTTCAGTCTCCACAGGGAGATGAATGTGGGAGGAAACCTGAACATTCAGAAGAAGCCTTCATGGACAAAGGGAGAATGTACAAACTCCCCCCAGAGGTCAGGATCGAACCCGGACATCTGACACTAAGAGGCAGCAGCTCTACCACTGTGCTGCCTATTTTGATACTATAACAACATTTCAAAAAGACATTTGGCAGGTACATGGATAGGAAACGTTAGAGGGATAAGGACCAAACGCGAGTGGGTAGGACAAGTGTAGATGGGGCATTTTGCTTGGTATGGCAAGTTGGGCTGAAGGACCTGATTCCATGTGGTATGACTCTCTGACTCCAATTATCTTGTTACTGACAGCAGGAGGACTTTGGCCTCGATGGGCCGAGTTAAGTCAATCACTCACTGCAACCTCTTGCACTCTTGTGCATTGGAATTGCCATACCAGGCCATAATGCATCGAGTCAGGATACTTTCTACAGTACATTTGTAAAAATCTGTTGATTTGAAAACATACTGATCTCTTTAAACTTCTAAGAAAGTAAGAAGGCACTGCAGAGCCTTCTTTGTGATTGATCTTGAAGCCTGACAGGGGTACAGATTACACACTGATCTCTGAATTTTATAGACACAGAGGGTTATGGGCTCATCCTTGTTGATAAAAAATTACCACATGCTTAATTGCTAACTATGGAATGTCAATATCAGATGTGACAACCACCATCCTCTCCAGCATATGTAGGGAATAACCAGAACAGAGCAGTTCAATATTTTACATGATTGTTGCATAGACACATTGGTTTTGAAAAGAGTCTACTTTTACCCTCTTCAGTAAAAGTGTGGTAGATTGGCCTTGCAGTTGGTACTTTCCTCAGCCTTCCATGCCACGCAATCTGTTCAGTGATTTGAATTGATTGAAAGATACAGCATGGAAGAAAAAAAACACTGAGTCCACACCGAGCATAGACCACCCTTCCACGCAAGTTTTAAGTAATCCCACCCTTGCATCCACTCCTTACACACTTGGGGCAATTTGCAGAGGCCAATTAACCTACAAACCCACGGGTCCTCGAAACATGGGAGGAAAGCCAAGCATTCAGAGGAAACCCACACTGTCACAGAAAGTACAAACTCCACATAGAGATCAGGATCAAACCCAGACCTCTGGCACTGTGAGGCAGCAGCTCTACCGGATATGCCACTGTTGTGCCCATTTTCCTATACAAACTCCTCTTACACACTGCTGAAGCCATGTAGAATGCTAACTTCCACTCAATTGAGAGTGTGATGATATATATGATCAAGATTTTTTTCCTTCATTCCAAGTCTCCGTCAAAGACAAGAGAAATGCAGGTCAGACTCTAGCATTGACAGCAGGGTTTGTCAGATTAATGGCAGCATCATACCACATTAAGCTGTCATTCCATGAGATGAGTGAGCAAGCAAAAGGGCACAGTAAGAAGAGAAATAGATAAGGCAAATATCCATAAATTCTGCTCGCACAGGAGAACCACTTAAAACTTTGTTTCACAGTAATACAGTACACATTAGTACAGATTAAAAAAAACAACGGAAAGTACATTATAAATCATTGATAACACGACCCAACAATAAAAACAATCAAAACAGCACTGAAGGTTACCTTCGCTGCCTGCGATTTTCCTGGCTCCATAAATCGTTGCACAGTTATGCCAAAATGCTCACCAAAAGTGAAGCAGAGGATGAATCCATACTGCTGCGATGATTCTGCATTGCCATTCACTGTGGACCATTGGCTGCTCCGTCCAATGATTAATCACTGCCACATTGTAGATCCAAGAGATACCTGACCCAAATAGGGGCAAGTGAAACATTGTGTCCATGTCAACCTTCAAGTCCTATCTATATTAATCCCTCCTTAGTTTACTTAGTTTAGAGATACACCGTGGAACCAGGCCCTTCGTCCACCTAGTCCACGCCGACCAGCGATCCCTGTACACTAGTTCTATCCTGCACACTACTGGACAAATGACAGAAGCCAATTAACCTACATACCTGCATGTCGTTGGAATGTGGAGGAAACCAGAGCACCCGGAGGAAACTCATGCGGTCACAGGAAGAACGTACAAAACCCGTACAGACTGCACCTTTAGTTAGGATCTAACCCGGGTCAGTAAGCAATAACTCACCCACTGTGCCACTGTTCCACCCCGATCATCACATGGCCCACAACATGCTGAACCTTGATGATTCAAGTGCTCTTTAAATGTTTTTAAACATTTAAATGTTAATCAAATGCTTTTAAAATGTTGTGAGAGTACCTGTCTACACCATACACACTGATAACGATCCAGATTTCAACCGCCATCTGGTGAAAGAATTCACCTGAATTATTATGCAGCTAATGAAATTATACTGAAAGGTAGTAATCAGGCTTCTTGAAATAATTAAATTACAACAGACCAATGCATTTGTACGTTCTTTACATGTACACCTGAAAGCTTCTAAAAAGCTTCTGAATATAACAAAATAACCAATCTATTCTGTGAATTATTGATTATAATGTTTGAAAGTAGCAATCGTATGTCATGTAAAATAATGGCCAGGCATTTTTTGGTCAATTCATTTGGTTCAAAGTAAATCTGTTAATATTCATCTAATTTATATAAATAAAAGTCCAAGGCTTCCACGCTTGCTTAGTCAAGCACAGAAGCTAAGGAGCAGTAAACAATTCAGACACTTGAGGCTCTTATTTAAAATATACTTGAACAGATACATGGATAGGAAAAGTTTAGTTGGATACTAGACCAAACCACCTGTATTGGTGCAGCACCCTCTCCTCCCCCACTCCCTTCCCCCCCCCCCCACTCCCCCTCTCCTCTCCCCCATCCCCCCCTTTCCTCTCCCCTTCCCCCCTCTTTCCCTCCCCCCCTCGCCCCCTCCCCCTCCCCTCACCAACCTCCCACCCTCTCCTCCCTCCCTCCCTCCCTCACCCCCTCCTTCCGACTCCATTCCCTCCCCTTCTCCACACCCCTCCCTCCCTCACCCTCCCCTCCCCTTCCCTCCCCTCCCTCACCCCTCTCCCTCCCTCCCCCTCCACCCTCCCATCTTACGTAAGTATTGGATCAACTGCCCCCCACTGCGCGTATGCGACTTAAAAAAAGCTTTAAAATGTGTATAACTTTTAAAATATAACACCGATTTCAATGAAACTTCTTCCATTAGCACCAAAAGGTAAGGTGGGCCTAAAATTGTCATGCTATCGTGTACCGTTTTGGCTGTAGTTCAGGAACAAACAAACAAGAGTTTTAGTATATAGATGAGCCAAAGGTGGGTAAATGGGACTAGTTTTGATGGAGTATCTTAGTCGGTATGGATGCTGGGCCAAAGGGCCTGTGTTTCCGTGCTGTATGACTCAATGCCTCCATGACTCTTTTGCCAGTGTGATCTTAGCTTCAGCTCCACTTTCTTTCCTATTCCCAAGAAACCATGACTCGTCAACAAAGAGCCACTTAAACTTGCATAGAGGAGGATTTTTTTGTCTGAAGTTGTCAAATCTTTTGAGAGCTTCAGGATTTGAATTTGTTACAGGAAGGTTCTGGTGAAGATAGAAAAAAATGCAGAAGAGATTCACCAGGATGTTTCCTGGAAGTTGGAGTTAAAAGGAGAGATTGAGGATGAGTTAATTTCACTAGAAGATAGCAGGCTGAGGGGTGACTTCATAGAATTATGAGGGCATGGAAGGGATAGGATATCATAATCATTTGCCCAGGATAATGGAGTCTACAGCTGTACGACATAGATTAAAGGTGGAGATAGACACAAAATGCTGGAGTAACTCAGCAGGACAGGCAGCATCTCTGGAGAGAAGGAATGGGGTGACGTTTCAGGTCGAGACCCTTCTTCAGATTTAAGGAGAGCAGGTAGAAATTCAAAGGAGATCTAAGGGATACGTTTTCACTCAGAGGGTGGTGAATATTTAGAATGAGCTGACAGATGAGGAAGTGGAGCCAAATACAATTACAACATTTAAAAGTTGTGTGGACTGGGCCTGAGATAGGAAGGGCATTAGCGTAGGCATCACAGTCAGCATCGATGAGGTGGGTCGAGAGGGCCCATTTCTCTGTTGTATATTTCTGTGTTCCTATGAGTTGGGAACACTGAGACGATAGGGATGTTAGATGCTCTCACGCCCATCGAGAGATAACGCTGGCACTCGATGGAGCAGCCTCAATGGCAACCATACCAACAATGGAACTGAAGTGGCAGAAGATCATGTCATCCCCACATGTAATCGTCCTTCTGATATTCTACACATGCCCATTCCAATGTGAAGATGTGGCCATGCACTGCATTCCAATAATGAAAAGGCCTGTGCTTTATTTAGTTTAGAGTTTTGAGATACAGCATAGAATCAGGCTCTTCTGCCCACATAGTCCTAGCCGACTATGAAGCACCCCCTTATAGACAATAGACAATAGGTGCAGGGGTAGGCCATTCGGCCCTTTGAGCCAGCACCGCCATTCAATGTGATCATGGCTGATCATTCTCAATCAGTACCCCGTTCCTGCCTTCTCCCCATACCCCCTGACTCCGCTATCCTTAAAAGCTCTATCTAGCTCTCTCTTGAATGCATTCAGAGAATTGGCCTCCACTGCCTTCTGAGGCAGAGAATTCCACAGATTCCCAACTCTCTGACTGAAAAAGGTTTTTCCTCATCTCCGTTCTAAATGGCCTACCCCTTATTCTTAAAATGTGGCCTTCATTCTAGTTCTTCACTCTAGTTCTATGGTATTCCACTTTCTCATCCGCTCCCCACAAACTAGGGGCAATTTACAGAAGCTGATTAACCTACAAATTTAGGATGTGGGAGAAAACCAGAGTGCCCAGAGGAAACCCACACAGTCATAGGGAGAACATGCAAACACCAAGCAGACAGCACTTGAGGTCAGGATCGAACACGGGCCTCTGGTGCTGTGAAGTTGCAGCTCTGCCAGCAGGAAATGTTCAACACATCAGGCAATGTCTACGGAAACTGAAACAGAGCATGCTTTTATTTTTTAAATATTTATTATTCTGAAAGTCGTTTTATTTATTTATTTATTTTTAATAGATTTTAAATGTTTCTGTCAGAGATGTTAAAATACTAATGGGGCAAAATTGGGGGAGGGCCTGAGAATACCACTGCCCACTAACCCACCACTTGAAACCCAACTGTGATGTCTATGCTAATTCCTCTAATTCAGCTTGCTTTCATTACAAATTTGCAGTTTACACAATAATACATTAATCAAAACTGTTATTCATGCAGTTTGCAAACATCAACCATCAAATTACATCATTGGCAGCCATAACCATGAGGCATTTGAGCCCTTGTGGTGACCAGCGTTCACAGAAGGCCTCCAATGTCCCCATCGGGCTGAGGTGTCAGAAGATCATATCATCCCCACATGTCATCTTTCTTCTCACATTCTACAAATGCCCATTCTAATGTGAAAAAGTAGCAATGCACTACTTTCCGATGATGTAAAGGCCTAAGTGCTTTATTTAGTTTAGAGTTTAGAGATACAGCATAGAAACAGGTTCTTCGGTCCACAGAGTCCACGCCGACCATCGATCACCCCTTCACACTAGTTCCATGGCAGGGCCGTCTTAACGCATGGGCCTGATGGGCACTTGCCCGGGGGCCCACGAGCATAGGGGCCCCATGCTGATCTGTGTATGTTAAGTGACTTGCAATAAATAAATACTACTTTAAAAATGTAGGTTCAATAAGTGCTTTTTTCGCAACATTTTCGGTCCCTAAGTGCTTCTCACAGCGATCTGTAAGTGCTTTTCGCAACAATGTAGCACCCTAAGTCCATCGCTAAGTGCTTTTCGGTAAGTGCTTTTCGCCGGCACGACAGGGGGGGGCTGGTAGGGAAAGGGGGATGGGGAGAGTAACGGTAGGGGCCCCAGTACACTGCTTTGCCCGGGGGCCCATAATGCTGTAAAAACTGCCCTGTTCCATGGTATTCCATTTTCTCATCCACTTCCCACACACTAGCAGCAATTTACAAAGACCAAATAACGTACAAACTTGCAACGTGCTCCATTTCTAAGTACACAAGGCCACGGGCATAAGGCTCCTTCTATTGTACCGTCAGCTTGTCCAGCCACTCATATTCAGTAAAGAGAACTGTAACTCTTTGACTGGGACCCAGACAGTGAGTCTGGACAGTGAAATGGTCCCACCATGACCCAGCCTTCTATTTTAAACCTCTCCTTTTATTAAAACAATCTTAGATATTTTTAACAAGAATGGAGAAATCATCAAGATTCTTGTCATTTGCTATAACAAAACATTGAAACACCATCCCATCTTTTCTTTAAAAAGTGCAACTTCATTGATATCCTCTAGTTCTGGATCAGACATTCAAACCTTACAAGATGTGCTGATAACAAAGTCACATTTTCCAAAATAACACAAGTCTTTTTGAAGTAGACAAAACTAAACTTGGACTTTTTTTTTGTTACCTCATGTTTACTAAACTGCTCATCTGCAAATACTGACTTATCGTTAGCCTTCTGTTGCTCTTTCAGGAACAGCAACGCAGGAATTTTCAGTTCAGTGACAGCCTGTGTGAAGCTGATCAAACAGAATGCAGGATATATCTGGCCTTTGTTGGCTTATTTAGCAATATTCTCCAGACTATCTCCAAGCAATGGGAATAGTTACAGTTAAACATGTGTTTATTAGAATATGTCTCTTGCAACCTTTCAGATGTGATCAAAGGAAACCCATAACAGAATTATGCAGACAAAAAAAAGTTTGGCTAACAATACAAAAATAGCAAATACATATAAAGACAAATTCCATTCATCACTGGGCAATAAGAACACACAGTTCAGGCTGTTGTTCAATGACTATAGCTCAGCATTCAACATAGAAAAATTGCTGTTCTGGCACCATTCAATCAGATTTTCAACCTTCCTCCTGCGCTCCTACTTATCATTACTTCTTATTTGTCCAACAACAATAATATAATTGGAAGATTTAAAGATGACGTTGGAGCTATGAATAGTTACACAGCCATAGATATAGAATGAGTAGAGCAGGGGACTGAGCATGCATTGTTGAAGTGGTCCTGCATTGATGGTTGTGGAGGATGAAGTGTTATCGGCAATTCATACTGGTTGTGGTCTGCCGATGAGGAAGCCAAAGATCTAACTGTATAGGAAGGAGCACAGAGACACAGTCTGAGTTTGGTGGTAAGGGAGGGATCATGGGCTTGATTTGGCAACTCAAACGGCCATGAATGAATGAGACTACAGAGAGTGGTAAGCATTGCCTGGTCCATCATAGGTACTGACCTCCCAACCATTGAACGGATCAATACAAGCCACTGCCTCGAAAAGCTAGCTAATATTATCAAAGATCCACAATGCCCAAGCTGTGCTCTCATTTCGCTCCTATCATTGGGAAGAATGTACATAACCTTGAAAGCCGTGGCAACTAAGTACAAGAACAGCTTCTTCCCAGCAACTATCAGGCTCTTGAACACAACACAACACTAACCTCAGCAACTATGAACTTCAGTGGATTGTGTCTTCGGTTGCACTACTGACTTAGATTTTTGCACTATTAAGACTGCGTTGTTTTACAGTTATTATTATTTTTTATTATTATATATTATCTGTGTGTTATTGTGTTTACAGCCCTATTAAGCTGCAGAAAATAAGATTTCCAATGTTCTATTGTTGACAATTGATCACTCTAGAATGACTCTCTTGACTCTTCTGAGTTTGTACATTTGGTTCTTCAGAAATATATTATGGAGATCATTAATAGGTAAATGTTTTAAAGTCACTACTATGATCCACTTTGCTTTCTGTGAATTGTGCATGCAGTATAACATTTTAATTCACTTTATTATATATGACCATCATAAAAATAAAGAGACAGTGCAGCATATTATTCAATAATTGTATGTTCAGTATAATGTTCAATGTTTATTAAACAAGCAATGTGCACATTAATAGAGTGTTTTTGGTGCTGAAACTGAGCTATTCTGCTTCACTAAAAAAAAATATGGATTAATTTTGTGAATGTCTTTGGACACTGTTTCATTACTGGTTAATTTAACAAGTCTCTATGAAGAAGTAAATTTAATTTATATCCCCCTCCACTGCAGACTTCATTAAATTCTGTAGACTTTTACTTTTTGTGGCAAACGATCTTCTCACATCACAGACGATATGTAAATTCTCTTTTCCAACATTGCTGAGCTTGCTTCACAAAATGTGTAATAGTTATATATTATCTAAACACCTGAATATGAAAGTGTGGAATTACTGTAATTTTCATGATTCTATACCTGAAGGATCCAATTACTCTCCTTTTTCTGTGCTGGTGGGAAGCTGTTTCTGCTTCATAAGAAATGTTGGACATAGGTCTTAACCCAGGAACATAGTGCTGGGATACTATGGCATAAATGTCATTGTTCTCACATAAATGTGAGGTTATCCACTTTGGCGGCAAAAACAAGGAGGCGGATTATTATCTCAATGGTGTTAGGTTAGGTAAGGGGGAGGTGCAGTGAAACCTGGGTGTCCTTGTACACCAGTCACTGAAAGTTGGCGTGCAGTACAGCAGGCAGTGAAGAAAGCTAATGGCATGTTGGCCTTCATAACGAGAGGATTTCAGTATAGGAGTAAAGAGGTTCTTCTGCAGTTGTACAGGGCCCTGGTAAGACCACATCTGGAGTATTGTGTACAGTTTTGATCTCCTAATTTGAGGAAGGACATCCTTGTAATTGAGGCAGTGCAGCGTAGGTTCACGAGATTGATCCCTGGGATGGCGGGACTGACATATGAGGAAAGATTGAAAAGACTAGGCTTGTATTCACTGAAGTTTAGGATGAGAGGGGATCTTATAGAAACATATCAAATTATAAAAGGACTGGACAAGCTAGATGCAGGAAATATGTTCCAAATGTTGAGCGAGTCCAGAAGCAGGGACCACAGTCTTAGAATAAAGGGGAGGCCATTTAAAACTGAGGTGAGAAGGAACGTTTTCACCCAGAGAGTTGAATTTGTGGAATTCTCTGCCACAGAGGGCAGTGGAAGCCAAATCACTGGATGGATTTAAGAGAGAGTTAGATAGAGCTCGAGGGGCTAGTGGAATCAAGGGATATGGGGAGAAGGCAGGCACGGGTTATTGATTGTGGACGATCAGCCATGATCACAATGAATGGCGGTGCTGGCTCGAAGGGCTGAATGGCCTCCTCCTGCACTTATTTTCTATGTTCTATGTTCTCGTGTCACCTTTTTAGATAACTGTGCAAAAATTGCTTTTATTGTATTTACAGGTTTAGATTGCCTGAAAATTCTTGTAAAAACAAAGAACTGCACATGCACATATTCATTTACCAAGAAAAGACACATAACGCTGGAGTAACTCAGCAGGTCAAGCAGCATTCCTGGAGTACATGGATAGGTGACGTTTCGGGTTGGGAGCCTTCTTCAGTCTGAAGAAGGGTCCCAACCCGAAACATCACCTATCCCGGCTCTTCAGGGATGCTGTGTGACCTGCTGAGTTACTCCAGCGTTTTGTGTCTTTCCATATTCATATACTTGCAACATTTTAATATATGCATGTACAGTTAGAAACAATCAGAGCAGGTGGAAACAGGTAGTGTTGAAGAGCAGAGTACCTGAGTGAGCCTCTAGTGTGAGCTTGAATATACAATGTAGTGCACTGTGCAATGTGCCTGAGAATGATCTGGCATGGATGGCTGAGAAGTTGAAGTGAAATATAACTGCTGCACAGAAGTTAATTGACAAAACTAGCTAAAACTCACTGAGCGTATCAAATAAACTGACAAAGCTCAAATCAAATGTTTGATCAATTTCAAGAATTTCTATGATTTCTTCTCCACCAAGTCCTTCAATCAGAACTTGATTTTTTTAATACATTTTTTATTTTTTGGCTCAGTTCGTATATTATTTTGTTTTTCTCATTAGTTTTTGACTAAGTTAGCTAATTTTAATTATGAGATCAAAAATTGGTTCAGAGGTGCGTCATGTTTTGGTCTTTAGAAAGCACAACTTGATCAAAATTTGTAATAATGACAATTATGTTTAACCTTGATCTAAGTATATTTCTGAGAAACAATCTTCATTTTCTTTCATGTAACAGCAAATGTAAATGGTTGCAAGGTTTGAAGTAGGGATGTTCACTGACAATTCCATCACGCTCCTGACTTGAGCCTTGTAGATGGTAAATAGTCGTTAAAATAAACGGGTTAAAGTTTAAATAATTCAACTGCCCTTTTTCCTCCTTCTCGCCAGCCCGGCAAAACTCATTCAAATAAATGGGGCCTCCAAGCCTGGCTGCTGTACAATCTGAGAGGCAGATTGTCCAGCCTAATAACAGTCTGTTCGAACTCCTTCCATCGGGCAGACGATACAAGGCCTTCTACGCCCGCACCTCCAGACTCAGGAACAGCTTCATCCCCAGGGCCATAGCTGCTATGAACCGGCCCTGCTGAGCCGGATGGTCACAACGCATAGATCAACTTGCACTTTACCCTGTCTAAAACTGTTACAATTGTTTCGTTGGGTTGCTGTTGTCTAAATTACTTAAATTATTGCATCGTATGGGAGGCGCATTCCCAATCTCGTTGTACCCCTGGGTACAATGACAATAAAGATATATTGTATTGTATTGTATTGTATGATGGAAAATCCCAGAGAACCAGGGCCCTGCCAGTTATTTTTCAAGACGAGTCCAGTGATGGAGTGGAGTGGTCAATCAGTATATCCTGGATGGACAACAGGTACATTTATGTCTGGCTATTTATTACCCATAAGAGGCTGAATTGTAGCTTTTCCCTTCCAAACCATAGGGTAGCTAGATGAATATAAATTATTTTTAAAACAATTATTTATTTGCATGTGTTTTAAAGGATTCTCGTTAATATAATAGAATTATTTGTATTCTAAATTTTGGGTCTCCAGTGTCCCGCTGCACATTTATAATAATTTTTCTACACAGGTAAACTACTGACCAATGGGCGGGTAAACTACTGACCTACTTTTGTGACCTGCTGCCTCAAAGCACCAGAGACCCAGGTTCGATCCTGACTACGGGTGCTACCTGTACGTGGTTTGTACATTCTCACTGCGACCGCGTGGGTTTGCTCCGGGTGCTCCGATTTCCTCCCACACTCCAAAGACGTACAGGTTTGTAGGTTCATTGGTTTCGGTAAAATTGTAAATTGTCTCTAGTATGGAGGACTGTGTTAGTGTACAGGGTGATTGCTGGTCAGCACGGAATCAGTGAGTCCAAGGGCCTGTTTCCGTGCTGTATCTCTAAACTCCAAAATCCCATTGTGGGAGGTGTTGGCCTGAGGCCTGAATGAGGTCAGAAGAATAAAGACTTGGGCAGAAAAAGAGGAAAATCAATGGATGTTCATTTTTGTTCATTCAAGGAATATGGACTTTGAGCGCTGAGCCCTTAAATTTTCAATTTCAAAAATAAATGTAATATGTCTTATTCCCCAATAGAGGTTGTGAATTTGGAAGGTACTTACTAAGAAACCTTGATGAGTTGCTGCTGTGAATAATTCTGTATTGGGTGGGTATCAAAAGGGCAGTATGTCCAGCATGGTGTCGGGTGTTGTTGAAGCTGCACTCCTCCAGGCATGTGGAGAATTTAGAGATACAGTGTAGAAACAGGATCTTTGACCCAAGTCCATGCCAACCAAAGTTCACCCATGCATTAGTTCAATCTTCCACAATTTTGCAAGCCAATTAACCTATAAACCTGCGCGTCTTTGGAATGTGGGAAGAAACCAGAGCACCCAGAAAAAACCCATGCGATCACAGGGAGAACGTTCAAACTCCATCATAATCATAATGGCGCAGCGGTAGAGTTGCTGCCTTACAGCGAATGCAGCGCCTGAGACTCAGGTTCGATCCTGACTACGGGCGTCGTCTGTACGGAGTGTGTACGTTCTCCCCGCGACCTGCGTGGGTTTTCTCCGAGATCTTCGGTTTCCTCCCACACTCCAAAGACGTACAGGTATGTAGGTTAATTGGCTGGGCAAATGTTTTTTTTTTAAATTGTCCCTAGTGTGTGTGTAGGATAGTGTTAATGTGCGAGGATCGCTGGGCGGCGATTTTTAATCATAATCACATCATACTTTATTAGCCAAGTATGTTTTGTAACATACGTGGAATTTCATTTGCCATACAGTCATACCAATAAAAAGCAACAGAACACACAAAAGATATATTAACATGAACATCCACCACAGTGACTCTTCCGCATTCCTCAATGTGATGGAAGGCGAAACAAAAGTTCAATCTCTCCCTTCTTTGTCCTTCAGCGGTCAGGGTCCTCCAACCTTCCGTTGACGGGACGATCTTGACTCCCGTAGCCAGAGGCGGGCCTTCCTCATCGGGGCGATCAAGCTCCTGCATCGGGGGGAATCAGCTCCCCCGTGCCGGGTGATCTGATCCCAGGTCAGGGCCATCAAACCTCGTACGGCTTTGGAACTTCCCGATGTCGTTCTCAACCCGAGACTGCGAGCTCCTTGATGTTAAAGTCCACAGGCCGCGGTTGGAGCGTCGATCCCAGGCAAGGGATCGCAGGCTCCGATGGAAGTCCACACCCCGTGGTGGGGCTCAAAGTCAGTCCCAAACAAGGTCTCCAGCTCCACGATGTTTGGCCGCCGAGCGACCAGAGATACGATCCGACCAGAGATACGATCCGGAAAACAAATGCATCTCCAGCAAGGTAAGGGATTGAAAAACAAACCAGAGAACATTAACACAGACTCTCTAAACATACCAAAAATAACAAAAAAAAACGAAAAAGACAGACAGACTGTCAGCAAGGCTGCCATCGCGGGCTCCATACAGACAGCATCGGTAGTCAGGATCGAACCTGGGTCTCTGGCGCTGTAAGGCAGCAACTCTACTGCTGCACCAATGTGCTGCCCTTATCTGGTATTTGAGATGCCACTCAGCTGTAGAGGGTTGGCTTGTTCAGCCGTCCATGTACAGCCCAGGCAAACAGAGACCCTAGGTGGTAATTTCAGGTAGCAAACCAGACACAGTTTATTTTAGCTTGAAGGGGCGTGTAAGTGCTGAATACATAGATTCATTTCCTCTCGGAAATTTAAAGAAAATGCTATTTCACAGTTTAGAATATTTTTCCTGAAAGTTTCCTGATACATTAGTGTGTAAACAAATAAAATGAGGAGTCAATGCAGAGTAGAGTTAAAATGAATAAACAAGAACCAACAGTTAAAATATTGAAAGAGTAAATGTCTAAGAGCATGTTCAGACATAACATAGAACATGGAACAGTACAGCACAGAAATAGCTGCTTCACTCCACAGCATCTGTGCTGAACATGATGCCAAGACCAATTCTTATCTGCTTGCACATAAATTCATATCCCTCCATTCCTTGCATATCCATATGCCTCTCAAACAGCCACTATCATATCTGCCTTCACTACCATCTCCAGCAGGGCATTCAAGGCACTCACCACCCTCTGTGTAAAAAAACCTGCCCCGCACATCTTCTTTAAACTTTGCTACTCTCACCTTAAAGCTATGCCCTCTGGTATATAAGGGACAGAGACAGCCTGTTTTCCCATTGTCAATAGTCAATAGTCAATTTATTTGTCACATACACATAAATGTGCAGTGAAATGAAAAATTACCCGCAATTCAACAATAAGACCAATAAAAATAAGCAATAATAATATGCAATAACACATACAATCATAAACCAACACCAAACAAAAGAAACATCCATCACAGTGAGTCTCCTCCAGTCATCTCCTCACTGTGATGGAAGGCCAGAATGTCTTTTCTCTTCCCCTGCCGTCTTCTCCCGCGGTCAGGCTGTTGGAGTTGCCATTGTTTCAGTGCGTGGAAGAAAGACTATCCAGGACTTCCCTGGAGGACCTGTGGATAGTATGACCCTCTCTACCCTCATCTCAATTGCCAATGTCCCTACTGCAACAAAGAAAGATCTGGTAGGACACTCTACTTTATGGTGAATCTGGAGGCTTGTTCTTTGTTAAAGAAGTTTATTGCGGCAGCAATATTCAATTACAAAGTATAACAAACGAAATTACAGACAACCATTAAATCAAACTGTTCGCTTTGAAGTTCTCTTCCCACTCTCTTCCCACTGACTGGGTTTTGGGCCCAAAACCACCACGTGACCTTCCTGGCCAATCAGTGGGTTCGACTCTCAGGACCAATCCCTATGGTCGCACCACCATGTGACCTTGCTGGCCAATCCGAGAGTTCAACTCTCAGGACCAATCCCTATGGTCGCTACAACTTCATGTTCAGCCATGACTTCTAATGAGCTGCTGAGGACTTCCACCTGTGCATCCAGCCCACAATGACTCTCCACTTTGGTCCACTAGGTGCAGGCTGGCTTTAATCAGCTCTTGCTCACTTGAAATGTGTTTAACCACTCCGACAGATGGGCCTCAGGGGAATGGATTTAAGCAATTGGCAGGGGGATTAGCACTGGCTGGTCACAAATTCATGATAATAGGAAGGCAGAACATCTTTCCTCAAGTTAATCATGCATTGCAATCCTATCACCCTTTTCCCAATTCTATGTAAAGAAGGCTTCACGCATTATTTATGAATTAGTTGGTTTCTATCGTACCTCATCATAGCTCAATTTTCCTATGGAGTTTGACTGTTCTAACACCTCCTCTCCCCACCTTCTGTATAGATAGTGTCTCCTCCATCGTCAATACCAAAACAGAGAACAGATCTTAAGATTATAAGCATTACAATCCAACTGATGAACACTCCTTGAACAGTAAAATGGCGAGCATAAAATACCTAAAAGTAAACTCAGAGTTTAACCTCATTAATTCGAGGTGCAGTTTAATTTGCAATTATTTCCATTAAACTTATTCCATTTTTATTCCCTACTTTATTTCCAAACCACACCAATTAAGATTCTCACTATCTTCTTTATCTCACAGAGAAGCTGCAGCTAATTTTGAAGAAAATAAATCTTCATGAGAAAATTTTAAAAATCTCTCTCAAAAATTTACTTCTTGGGAAATAAAGCCTGTTATAAGCTGATGGAAGCAAAATTAACAAGGAGATTGCTAAATTAGAAGACTTTGCAATCACCTCTTCCTGAATAATCACAAACTCAAGTTTTGCGTAACTGACAAATGGATAACTAATATCTAGTTAATTGGTTTGTGTAATATTTATCACCCTTACATATTAATATTCTTCACAATGATCTCACTGTTCCCCCATGTCCTTTTCCTTGGTAAAAACAAATATAACATATTTGTTTAGTACCTCGCCTACATCCCTTGACTCCAAGAACAAATCCCCTCCTTTCATTTCTTTCATTTCACTGCACATCGTGTATGTGTATGTGACAAATAAACTTGACTTGACTTGACTTGACCTTTATCTTTGAGGGGTCCTTCACACAGGTTGTTTTCTTAATTTTAATGTAGGTATAAAAACCATGATTTTCTTTAATCCAACTCATCAAAGCCATTTCTTGGCCCTTCTAATTGCCGCTTACGTTCTTTCCTCCTTTCTTTATGGGGTCATCTGAGGGTTCCTTAGTTTGTCATCCTTATCCTTCCTCCTTACTGGAACATGCCAGTCCTGAACCTTGATTAACTGGCTGATTAACAACACCCATATGTCAGAAAAAACATAAAGTCCTGGATTAACTCAGTGGCTCAGGGAGCATCTCTGGAACGCATGGGACAGGTGTTGTTTTAGGCCGGGACCCTGCTTCTCGTTCGACATGTCAGATGTGAACTTACCCAATAACAACTGTTCCTAGTGTATCCATCCGAGCTCCTGCCTAATACTGCTGTAATTTGTCTTACTCTAATAGAGTACCTTCCCGCAAGGTCTAGCCTTCACCCTGTTCAAAACAGTCAACGTTTGATCACTAGCCCCAAAATGCACTTTCACTGAAACTCCAGTCAACTGTCCAGGCTCATATCAAAACACAAGGTCCAGTATGTTCCCTTCTCAGGTTGGGCTAATTGCATACTGTTTCAAGAAGCCCTCTTGGATACACTTGAAAGCTCTGCCCCATCTAAGCCTTTAACACTGAGCAGGTCCCAATCAATATTAGGGAACTTGAAGTCACTAAGCAAGACAACCCAGTTGCTTTGGCATCTTTTGATAATCTATCTACATAGCTGTAAGCTGTTCCTCTATCTCCCACTTGCTTTTGGAGGGGTCAATAAAACAATCCCATTGGAGTGTTGGCACCATTTTTTTTTTAAGCTCTGCACATAACCCGTCAGGATAAAATAATGGCCTATGAATGAAAGGGCATTAAAAACATCAGTTGTTGAAGCTTGGAGAAAAGAATATTGCTAAAGGACTAAAAAACAAATTCAAGTGAACAGAGGAACATAAAATATGGAACAAGTGTTTCAAAGAGCTAGATAGAGCTCTTAAAGATAGCGGAGTCAGTGGGTATGGGGAGAAGGCAAGAACGGGGTACTGATTGAGAATGATCAGCCATGATCACATTGAATGGTGGTGCTAGCTCGAAGGGCCGAATGGCCTACTCCTGCACCTATTGTCTATTGTCTATTATCTAAATGGAAAATTTGTCCATGCAGAGCTAAACTTTTCTGGCACATTCAAGAGAATATGTAGGTTCAGGTTTAGGTTTATTATTGTCAAGATTCCTTGAATATGGACCAGTCCACTGACTCAAAGCAGTCTCGAAGTGTGTCATCTTTTTGTCCTTGGACCAATACTACACAACTTTCTATAACGGATCCTCCCACTTCAGTTACAATAGACAGTAGACAATAGACAATAGGCAATAGGTGCAGGAGGAGGCCATTCGGCCCTTCGAGCCAGCACTGCTTGTAAGCTGGGAATAAAAGCAGCCAGGTTATCAGATTTACTAAAGTGTGGTCTGGGTTTGGAGCTGTACGTGTTTTTGATGGTTACGTAGCAGTGGTCAAGACTATTTGGGCCTCAAGGAGGGCAGGAGACATGCTAATGGTATTTTGGCAGCATGGTCATGAAGTTGACCTGATTGAAGTCTCCAGCTGCAATGAACAAGGCCTTGGGGTACTTTGTTTCAAGGCTATTGGTGATAGTGTGTAGTTTCACTAATGAAAGCTTAGCATGGCATGATGTGGGATGTGAATTGCTGTCAGGATTGTTGAAGGGAATTCCCATGGCAGGCTGTAGGAAATGACACTTCAATGTATGATATTCCAGTTCTGAGGAAAAGGACTGTCACGTCCAAGCACCATGTTAATTAGAAAGCAGACACCTCCACCCTTAACTTTGCCCATGGATGACATACAGCCCATCAGGTGTAGCAAGAAAGCCTCAGGTTGTTTGGTGCAGAATAACAGTAACTTAACTATCAAGCAAACGTGATTATTGAAAGAAAATATATGAAAACAAAATTACTTGTCAAACTCTATCACGCGTTGAAAGATTTATAAAATACTAGACCAAGTGGACCCGTTGGGCCCACAACTCATTGGGTTGCCATTGTGATGTGGGGGAAATCACACTTTTTTTCTATAAAATAAATGGCTTTTAAAAATAATTAAATAAATCAATCAATGAAAATTGCGATTTTTCTCTAAAATTGTGTTTTTTTACTGCATTGGTCTAGCACCCTCCCCTCCCTCACTCCATCCCCTTAACCCCCCTTCTTCCCCCACCCACATCCCCCCTTACCTACCCCCCTCCATTCTTAAGGGCTCTCCGGCGGCGCTGCCATTCCCGCCCGTCGGGTTTCCATTGTGACGTGGAACATGGAGGTATAACTGCGCATGGGCGGCTGACGGGCACAGCAAGTGGAAAAGGGATTTATTAAACTTTAAAATGTGAATAACAAAATATAACAATTTGAACGTTAATAGGATTTCTTGATGCAGGAATTTTCAACGTCAGCATAATTTCCCCTTTTCACAACAGGAAGGAGTTGTCGAAAATCGCCACAACAAAAGGTAAGAATGCTGCCAAAAGGCTCATCGTTCTTTTTGCATAGATCTCGAAGAGTCCTGTCCACCGCTTCAAAGCTCTCCCTCCTAATCATCCCAAACAATCAGTCTCATACTCCTGATCAAATGAACCATGTTGGAGTTCTTCTCAGTGGTGCACATTGTATTATCGGTCACTTCGATGGGTATCTTGAATCGAGAATGTGCAGTTCTTCCACCAGGCACAATATAGCTGCTATACCAGAGGATGCTACAGCAAAAGCAACATCAACCTGACCTCGAACTTTGGAGAGGATCAAATTAGTGAGAATTGTTTTGCCCATTCCTCCTGGTGTATCAATGAAAAACATTGAAGGAACATTCCTTTCCAAGCAGCTGCACACATGGTCATACACTGCTCTTTGCTCAGCATTCAGCAGAGGCTCCTTCTCTTCAACAAATCACAGTTGTTCAGGTCTATTGTACTGCAATTCACTCAGCAATTCTGGATTATCACCATCAAGGTTCATCCTTCCATGTCTTGGTAGTGGCACATGAAAGTATCCCAGTCTTGTTGTAATTCACAAGCTTGTCTTGAATATACAACAGAGCCTGATCATGATGCCTCTCATCAATCATGATATTTGGATCATCGATTGTTCTCCATTCTGAAGGTAATCTTCAGACATTGAATTCTTGAAGCGATCCCATAATTGTCGAGAAATGTTGATCTCAGCAATCGTCAGCAAAACAAACAAATCTCTCATTGCTTCGGGGAGTCTTGTCCGCTCAGCATCTTCCATCATCTGTTGCCAATGGTCGTCAGTTTGCACCAAACCTCTTTCTATGCAGATGTCTTTGAAGGAAGGAAGAATATGTCCGTCATGTGTCCTCGATGAATCGAAGGATACTGGCCCTTTTACGTGATGGAGAAACACGTAAGTAGTGGAGGTCACATCTTGGAGCAATGGTATACACTCGTCCCAGAACGTTGGCTTCAAAAATACCTGGAAGATACTTCACTATCTTCCCAAACTTCCTTCTTTGCTATTTCTTATTGTTTCATGTGTAAAATCGGGGTACATCAGCATAGTACAGTGTTCTTGCAAATTGATCTCGAGAACATAATTCCATGAATTCAGTTAAAGTTGTTCTCGTGATATCCTCATTTCTCACCAGCCGACCAGCATCGACTCTGATGATGACTTGTTGTTCTTGTGGTAGATGTACCTGGAGTCGAATTACAGCTCTCATGAGTTGGAAATCCAAGGATTGATCCCACTGCTTCTGACGGACCAATGTATCTGCCAGAAAAAGTACTGTGCAATTTCGTCATCCCTGTTAACTCCAAAAACTACTTGATTACTCCCCTTTAAGGTGTACTTGAACACGTATTTGACCGACTTTACAGAGGAGCATATCTTAACGTTGATGTGACATTTGAACAACTTCAAAAATTGAGCATTATTGGCACCACCCATTCAGAAGTAATAGGTTGATCCCGGCATCCTTCTTGATGTCCCTGAAATCCTCTCATATCCGGAGATCGTCTCCTGTACAGGCGATGCGACTCATCTCCACACCTTGTGCTTTCGATAAACGGCTTTGGGAATCTCTTTCTGCATCTTCCATTCTTCCAACATGGAGAGGTGTGGTCACAGTATGGTTCATGAACAGACCTCCCAACATTTGGTTTTACAAATTCATAATTTTGATGTCCAAAATTTAGAATTTTACATCAAATTCATAATATCAAATTTTACATCAAATTCGTGATGCAACTTTTCAGCAAAAAAAGTATGCATGCCAAATGCGCATACGCGTTGCGCTACTTTCATGTGCGAAAAATGACTATTATTTCCAACAGTCTGTAGTTTCATGGACTACATGTACAATGTCAGGCCTATCATGAGTATTTTCTGGTATTTATAGAAAGGTTATTGAACAGAAATGCTTTTTACAACAAAGAAAAAACTGTTTTGTTTTGGCTTTTCTATTTTGTTTTTTCCGTACACATCCCAATTCTCTTAATATTGAATAAAAGAACAATGGTCAGAAAATGTATGACTAAGTTATGAAGAAAGAGTTTCATTTAAAACTGCATATACCTAATTTCTTTGAAGACATACTTGCACCACTGGTCTTCAACAGCAAATCACAACGGCCCGGCGGGCGGCGAGGCAAGAACCAGTGGGCGGTGAGGTGAGGCGAGGCCCGGGGAGCGGAGAGGCGAGGCCCAGTGAGCGGCGAGGTGAGGCCCGGGGAGAGGCAAGGCCCGGGGAGCGGCGATGAGAGGCACGGGGAGCGGCAAGGCCCGGAGAGTGGCGAGTCGAGTCCCGGCGAGCGGTGAGCGGCGAGGCGAGGCGAGGCGAGTCCTGGCGAGCGGCGATGCGAGGTGATGCCCGGCGAGCGGCGAGGCGAGGCCCGGTGAGCGGCAAGGCGAACCAAGGCCCGGCGAGTGGGAAGGCGAGTCCCGGCGAGCCAAGGTGAGGCCCGCTGAGTGGAGAGGCCTGGTGGGTGGCGAGGCGAGGCGAGCGGCGAGGCCCGGTGACAGCGAGGCCCGGCGTGGCGAGGCCCGTGGGGGCGGCGAGGCTCGGCCCGTGGGGGCGGCGAGGTGAGTCGAGGCTCGGCGAGCTTCGAGGCCTGGCCCAGTGAGAGTAGCGGCGAGGAGAGACCCGGTGAACGGTGAGGCACTGCCCGGACTGGTGACGCTGGGTGAGCGACGAGGCCAAGCAAGAGGCACGGCAAGGCAGGGTGGGGGGAGCGGTGGGGCAAGCAGCGGGGCAAGTGTCAAGGCATGTGTTTTCTGGAAAAATGTGAGGCAAAATCGGAATGGCGGAAATTAAATAAGAAGGTGGAGGCTTTCTGCCAAATTCAGAAGGGTTTGGAGGTCTGCATGACCTCGGAGGTCTTCCTCGCTCTTGGCATAATGTTAAAACGAGATAGGTGAAGGGAGGAGGGATAAAGGGTGTGGAGGGGGGATGGAGTGTGTGAGTGGGGAAGGGGGAGGAGGGGGATAAAGTTGGTGGAGGGGGGATGGAGTGGGTGAGTAGGGTTCTTTAAAACAACCTTAACTCAATTTCAGTTAATGCAGGGAGGTCTGGGAGCTTTTAAGGGGGCTTATCTTTAGCAGCTCAGCAGCAAATAAAATCTTTATACAAAAACTCTTGTTTGTTTGTTTCTGAACTACAGCCAAAATGGTACACGTTAGCGCAACAATTTTAGGTCCACAATTTCCAGAACCAGGGGCCACAGTTTAATAATAAGGGGTAGACCATTTAGAACGGAGATGAGGAAAAACATTTTCAGTCAGAGAGTTGTAAATCTGTGGAATTCTCTGCGTCAGAAGGCAGTGGAGGCCAATTCTCTGAATGCATTCAAGATAGAACTCGATAGAGCTCTTAAGGATAGCGGAGTCAGGGGGTATGGGGAGAAGGCAGGAATGGGGTACTGATTGAGAATGATCAGCCATGATCACATTGAATGGTGGTGCTGGCTGGAAGGGTCGAATGGCCTACTCCTGCACCTATTGTTTATTGTCTATTGTCTATTGTCCACCTTACTGTTGACCCTTGGTCTTATTGGAAGATGTTTCATTGAAATAGGTGTTATATTTTTAAAAGTTATTCACATTTTAAAGTTTATATCTATCTCCTAGGGAGGGGAGAGAGGTGCAGGGAGGAGGGGGAGGGGAGGACAATAGACAATAGACAATAGACAATAGGTGCAGGAGTAGGCCATTCAGCCCTTCGAGCCAGCACCGCCATTCAATGCGATCATGGCTGATCACTATCAATCAGTACCCCGTTCCTGCCTTCTCCCCATACCCCCTCACTCCGCTATCCTTAAGAGCTCTATCCAGCTCTCTCTTGAAAGCATCCAACGAACTGGCCTCCACTGCCTTCTGAGGCAGAGAATTCCACACCTTCACCACCCTCTGACTGAAAAAGTTCTTCCTCATCTCCGTTCTAAATGGCCTACCCCTTATTCTCAAACTGTGGCCCCTTGTTCTGGACTCCCCCAACATTGGGAACATGTTATCTGCCTCTAATGTGTCCAATCCCCTAATTATCTTATATGTTTCAATAAGATCCCCCCTCATCCTTCTAAATTCCAGTGTATACAAGCCCAATCGCTCCAGCCTTTCAACATACGACAGTCCCGCCATTCCGGGAATTAATCTAGTGAACCTACGCTGCACACCCTCCATAGCAAGAATATCCTTCCTCAAATTTGGAGACCAAAACTGCACACAGTACTCCAGGTGCGGTCTCACCAGGGCCCGGTACAACTGTAGAAGGACCTCTTTGCTCCTATACTCAACTCCTCTTGTTACGAAGGCCAACATTCCATTGGCTTTCTTCACTGCCTGCTGAACCTGCATGCTTCCTTTCATTGACTGATGCACTAGGACACCCAGATCTCGTTGAACTCCCCCTCCTCCTAACTTGACACCATTCAGATAATAATCTGCCTTTCTATTCTTACTTCCAAAGTGAATAACCTCACACTTATCTACATTAAACTGCATCTGCCATGTATCCGCCCACTCACACAACCTGTCCAGGTCACCCTGCAGCCTTATTGCATCTTCCTCACAATTCACACTACCCCCCAACTTAGTATCATCTGCAAATTTGCTAATGGTACTTTTAATCCCTTCGTCTAAGTCATTAGAGGAGAGGAGGGTGGGAGAGGAGGGGGGAGAGGAGGGGTGGGGAGAGGAGGGGCGGAGAGGAGGGGGGGAGAGGAGGGGAAGAGAGGGGGAAGAGGAGGGCGGGAGCGGAGGGGGAGAGGAGGGGGGAGAGGACGGGGGGAGGATGGGGGAGAGGAGGGGGGAGAGGAGGGGGTGAGAGGAGGGGGGAGAGGAGGGGGGGAGAGGACGGGGGAGAGGAGGGGTGGGTGAGTGGAGGGGGAAGAGGAGTGGAGGGACGGGAGAAGGGGCGAGGGCACTGCGCGAATGCGGGAGGGGTTTGGTCCCAGCTGGTCCGGCGATGCTGAGCAGGAGCTGGAGGGCTGAGCCGCGATGGCAGCGATGGAGACACCCGGGGTTTAGAGCGGGAAGAAGAAGCAGCGGCGGCAACCATGATGGAGACACCCAAGGTTGGGAGCGGGGTGGGGGCTCCAGGCAGGGCGGCGTTGGCGGTGACGGAGACGCCTGGGGTTTGCAGCAGCGAAGGCGGCTCCGGGCGCAGCAGCGAAGGAGACGCCAAGGGTTTGGGGCTGCAGCAGCGGTAATAGCGGGGTGGAGATACCGGGGCGTAGCGGCGGCCATGATGGTGATGCCCGGGGTTTGGAGCGGCGGCGGTGATGCTCCCCCCACTTGGGCCACGGAACCAAACGGGTGTCTGGCGGGAAGTGGGAACTGAACGAAAATGATGACCCTCCCCGAACTGCGCACGTGCAGTCACCCAGCGGCCGTCTTACGTAAGTGTAGGCGCTGGTCGGGTGGCCATCTTACGTGAGGACAGGCCCCAACTGCGCATGCGCTGGTTTTTAAAAACTTTAAAATGTGAATAACTTTTAAAATATAATGCCAATTTCAATAAAACTATCATTTTTACCATTAAAGCGACGATGGTGAATGAGGTGGGCCTACAAATGTCGCACTATCCTGTACAGTTTTGGCTGAAGTTAGGTCACAAACAAACAAGCAAACGAGAGTTTTAGTATATAGATTAGCACATTATTCTTATAATAAAATTTCAGTTATTAGTTAATTCATTTCATCAAATCATTCAACCCAGGAGTTGCGTCACACACAAGGGTGTATTATTTTATAGGGAGGCTAGATTCCTTTTGAATATTACCATTGAATCAGTTTCCAAAGTATGATTTTTGGAACCTACTGCGTGAAAATAAAGATCCCAACTCCCTTCTGTGTTCTGTTACAATTTATCTTCGTTGGCACCTTCTGGATCCTTACTACTCTGCAAAAGAAACAGTTCTATATTTGTTAAAACTTGGCATATTTTTTTAACTAATAAATCTTATCTTAACATTATCTTAAAGATTAATGATCACAACCTTTCTACTTCTAATTGCCAAATTCAAGTGTTTATAACTTAACACTGCAATAATTAACTTTGCAAAACAACGTTAAAATTGTGCCGTGGATTCAACCTTGATCTATTTATTTATTAAATCAGAGAACTAAAAAATAATAATATTTCATGGATAACAAATAAAAGTAATTATTTCTGTTGCTGATCAGTTTCTTCCAGTCCAAGCCATTTTAAAGATTGGGTCCTACAATATTTTCTGTTATCCAAAGGACATCTATTTTTCCCGAAGGTTAACAAAATTCTTTGCCTCTCCTAGCTATCCTCTCTTAAATACATTTCAAAATATGAAATGACCTTGAAGTAACAGTGAAGAATCCACTTAATTGTGTTCTGGAGAAGTGATGAAAGTGTTCTATAGCTGTTTCCTTTAAGCCAGCTGAGTTATTAACTTCATGAGTTGCTTCTTTGCCATCAGTCAATTTCATTCATATAAATTGTTTCTGGATTTATGAAACCACGTTGGACCGTCATCCTCTTTCCAATATGCAGAAAAAAATTGTTGCACAAGAGAGTCCAGATGCTGCAAACTAGAGCTTCTGGAGGAACTCAGTTGATCAGGCAGCTTGTGTGGAGGCAAACAAATAGTTGGCATCTCAATCAAGACCAGACATCAGGACTTACCTGAAACATTGACTGTCCCTTTTCCCTCTGCAGATGCTGCCTGACCTGCTGAGTTCCTCCAGCAACTCATTTTTTGGCATAAAGAAAAGAGTTGCTTTGTCCTTCACCTCCTCTTTTAAATGTGGCAATTTCCCTTTATGCGGCAAATATTTCAAATTGTGACTGTAATAAAAGCAGACCAAGGCTGTACTGAGTGAGTGCTGCACAATCAGAGATGCTGCATTTTAGAACAAAGCATCAGACTCAGACCTCAGATCCCGTACTATTACTGGCACTTGGGGAGGCAAGGTGGCACAGTAGTAGAGCTGCTGCCTTGCAGCGCCAGAGTGCCAGGTTTGATCTTGACAATGGGTTCTGTCCGTATGGAGTTTGTACGTTCTCTCCGTGTCCGTCTCCAGGAGTTCTGGTTTCTTCCCACATTCCAAATTTGTTGGTTAATTGGCTTTGGTTGTAAATTGTTCCCAGTGTGCAGGATAGTGCTAGTGTTCGGGGATCCTGGCCGGCACGGACACAGTGGGCCAAAGGGCCTGTTTCCGCGCTGTACATCTAAACTAAACTATGCTAAACTAAACTAAACTAATAGCATTAGAAGATTTCTCTTGAAGTTCTGGCCAGAAATGATTCCTCAAATGACACCTTTAAAACAAATCATTTATCTCAGTGCTGTGCGTGAGAATAAGTGATACACAAACTGATAATTGTCTCATTTACAAACTGACCTTTGTCTCAATTTTAGTAGCAGCCACATGTCCAAATACACAAAACCTGCCGCTGAGGTTCAACCAGCGAGACCGACGTCAGGCAGAGCCATAGTGGTGGGAGACTCCATTGTCAGAGGTGCGGACAGGAGATTCTGTGGCGACAGACGAGACTCGAGGAAGGTGTGTTGCCTCCATGGTGCCAGGGTCCAAGATGTCTCAGACCGACTTAAGAACATCCTCATGCGGGAAGGTGAACAGCTGGAAGTAGTTGTGCATGTAGGCACAAATGACATGGGTAAGAAGAGGAAGGAGGTTCTGCAACGTGAGTATAGAGAACTAGGCAGGAGGCTGAAAAGCAGGACTTCTAGGGTGGTTATCTCTGGGTTGCTTCAAGAACCTCGTGCTTGTGAGGGTAGGAACAGGGAGATAAGGGATCTGAATGTGTGGCTGAGGAGTTGGTGCAGGGGGCAGGGTTTAAAATTTCTAGATCACTGGAATCTCTTCTGGGGCAGGGGTGACCTGTACAAAATGGGCGGGTTGCACCTTAATTGGAGGTGGACCGACATTCTGGCAGGCAGGTTTGCTAGTGCTACACGGGTGGGTTTAAATCAAGCCGTGGGGGGGGGGGGGGGGGGGGGGGGGGGGGGGGGGGGGGGGGGTGGAGTCAACAATGTGGAAGCGTATGCGCGCAGTTAACGGGAAAGAGAGTGTAGGAAAGGTCATGTTTAAACTAACAGGGCAGGGCGTGGGTACCAATGCAAGGAGACAGAGGGACAAAAAAGGAGGACAGAAGCAAAAGGTAGAAGGGAGATAAGGAACCTGAAAGCTTTGTGCTTAATGCAAGGAACATTCGTAATAAGGTGGATGAATTGAATGCGCAGTTAGTAGTTAAGGAATGTGATATAGTTGGAATTACAGAGTCCTGGCTCCAGGGTGGGAGCTAAACATGTTGGGGTATTCGATATTCAGGAAGGATAGATAGGAAGGAAGAGGAGGTGGGGTGGCATTGCTGGTTAAAGATAAGATTAAAGCAATTGCAAGGAGAGACATCAGGTTAGATGCTGTTGAATCGGTATGGGTGAAACAGAACTGGGAAATAGGCAAGGGCAGAAAAATACTAGTCCATGGCGACGGGCTGTATGCACGTTTGTTGACTTCTGAATGAGTTCTGCATGTACATGTGTAAGTAAAGTTGTATAGTACAAAACTTAGTAACGAGTTTCCTGACTAATCATGTCTCTTCTGATTTCCATTACATTGGATGATTTTAATCAGTATTTGACATTCTAATTTTCAGTTATAATCTTGTAATTATATAAATTAGATCAATATACTTGCAGTATTTTATCTTGCATTATAACTTGTTTAGGTAATTATGTAAATACTAATTATGTAATGGACATGCTTACAGATCATGTAAGAAAATAACTGCAGATGCTGGTACAAATCGAAGGTATTTATTTCACAAAATGCTGGAGTAACTCAGCGGGTCAGGCAGCATCTCAGGAGAGAAGGAATGGGTGACATTTCGGGTTGAGACCCTTCTTACAGATCATGATTTGATAAGGTCCACACAGCTGAAACAGATAATAAATAAATGCCCAGCGCTAAGCTGCATTCTCGACTGCGCAGAGATATTTATAGAACGACCACGGCATCTACAGTTGCAGGCTTTGACATGGTCCGACTACAAGAAACACAACACTGTGAAACTATTGGTTGGAACTGTCCCCAATGGCATGATCACATTCTTATCAAAAGCTTGGGGTGGGTGATCATCTGATACACACATTGTTAGGAAGTGGATTTTTGAACTTAGTTGATCCTGGGGATGCATAATGGCAGATAGAGGATTTCACATTCAAGAAGACTTGATGTTTTGCCAACACTTTACCCATCACTTTAGTTCTGCATATTGATGATATTTTCACCGCCTGCGCAGCATTATGTAATTTACTGCCTCCATTGGTGTGTAAATGAGATGTTTTTGCACTTGCAGATCATTTTGATCAGAAGTTCAACTTTATGCTCAACCAGATTTGATATGAACTGAAACCCAAAAATCAATCAGTAAATGTACAGAAGTTCATACAACTCTTAATTTATTTCATTTCATTTAATCATTTATCAACCATTGTTTTGTGTACATTATCCATTAACTAGCAACGCTCTTTGTTTATCCCGAATGCCCTTTGCCAAATCCCATGATTCCTTGTGTTTATCGATATACCGAACTCGCTTATTGATTTGACTCTGATCAACCACATTGCAGGAACTGTCAAATGTTCCACCACGTGAGATTCTGAATAGATTGATCTGTGCAACCTAGACCTAGAGCAGCAAATCATATTGGACACTTCTACACAATCGACATATTGCCGTTGCTAATTGACACTGGCACATACGTCATCCTTCGCATTCAAGAAGTAAGTATTCATGCCACACTGGTGGGCAGGGAGAGGGGACTACGCTTAGAACGTAGAATAGTGTAGCGCAAGTCCAGGCCCTTCAGCCCACAATGTCCATTCTATCTAATATCCTCGGAAATGCCATTGTCGTGTTTGCCTCCACTACTGCCCTTGACAGTGCATTTCGGCCACCCGCCACTCTCTGTGTAAAACTCTTTGCCCACCATATCTCCTTTAAATTTTGCCCCTCTCACCTTAAAGCTATGTTCTCTGGTCTTTGACATTTCCAACCAGGGAAAAATATTCTGACAGTCTAACCTATCTATGCTCTCATAGTTTTATATACAGGTCTCCCCACAACCTCCAATATTCCAGAGACAACAATTCAGGTTTGTAAACTCATCCTTATATCTGATACCTTTGAATCCAGCCAGCATTCTGGTCAACCTTTTCTGACTCTTTCCAAAGCCTCTGTATCCTTCCAATATTGGGGTGACCAGAACTGCACACAACTCCAACTGCAGGCTAGCCCATAGAATTATAGTAAAGTCCTATAGAGCTGAAAGATGACTTTGTTAGAATTAGAAATCATTCTTTTATTTCCAATGACCTAAATGGTAATAGAGAAATAAGATTTCTTAATGCAATCATTGTTCATAACATAATAATTCTACTCTTCTGGCAACAGTTCACATCATGCCAAATCAAATGTTAGTTTCACACAACAATTAACATTTCATTGAATCATTGATGTGCCAGAAAAGATACCACAGAAATGAAAACCATGGCTTGTTTGTTTCATTGTAGAAGTCATAGCGCTCATTCCACAAAGAAAAGTTATTTTAGTTGGACTGATTTCTTTCCATTTTTTTGAGGTGGAGAGCAGCTAGCAAGATTGTTGATGAAGTTTTCAGTTCTTGATGTCTGACATAGCCTATTTAATTTATTGCTTAACACGGAATTTTTACTATGAGGTTTAAGACAATGCATGTGTGCTCCAGAGCCAGCTGGAGTTTTAATGAGGTAAAGCACAGGCATCTGCTCCACAAAGTAGCAAACTGCCCAAGTGTGTCCAACACACAAAAAAGCTAATAACAAACAATCCTGCAAATTATCACCATGTCAATCTCTTAATCACTGGAAGAGTAATGAAATATCAATGACAACACTATCAAGAATATCTCATTCATTAATAGCTTTTTTCTTGGAGGTTCAGTTTGCATTTTGCCAGCATTACATATCTCCTGGCCTCGTTTTTGTTTCAAAAAAAGTATTTGTGTCAAACAATGTGGTATCAGGAGTACATTAGGGATTGGGAATTGTGTGATATATGACCCTCCTTCTGATTCACAAAGAATATAGAACATAAAACAGTACAGCAAAAGAACTGGCCCTTTGGCCCACAATGTTCGAGCTGACCATGATGCCAAGAGAAACTAATCTCCTCTGCCTGCACATGATCCATATCTCTCCATTCCCTGTATATCAATGTGCCTATCCACAATCCTCTTAAATGGCACTATCACATCAGCTTCCACTGCCACCCCTTGTAGCATGTTCCAGGCATCCTCCACACCCTGTGTAAAAAAACCTTGTTCTGCACATCTCCTTTAATTTTTACCCCTCTCAACTTAAAGTTATGCCCTCTAGTCTGTAACATTTCCATCCTTTAAGTAAGGTTCTGACTTTCTACCCTATCTATAGGTATGCCTCTCAATGTTTTAGTATACTTCTATCCGGTCTTCCCTCAGCCTCCGTCACTCCAGAGAGAACAATCCAGATTTGTCCAAGATAGACACAAAAAGCTGGTCAGCTCAGCGGGTCAGACAGCATCTCCGGAGAAAAGGAAAAGGTGACCTTTTAGGTCGAGACCCTTCTTCAGACTCTTCTTTGAGACTCCCCTGCAGGGTCTCGACCCGAAATGTCACGCATTCCTTTTGTCCAGTGATGCTCTCTGACCTGCTGAGTTACTCCAGCTTTTGGTGTCTATCTTCGGCATCTGCAGTTCCTTCCTACGCCAAGTTTGCCCAACCTCTTCTGATAACTAATACCCAGTAATCCAGGCAGAATTCTGATAAACCTCATCTGTAATCTCTCCAAAGCTCCACATCCTTCCTGTAATTGGGTAAAAGTCATTACATATGCAGTCCTTAGTTTGTGGTGAATCTTGTAACATTAGTTGAAGTGCAACAAACGGATTGAACACCCTTAGCCCTGGAATAGGAACCCTTGCTAAAAGGCAGTCGTGTGTAGAATTGAATTAATGCACAACAAGACCATGATGCATCTTTACAAAAAATCAGTATTTGTGTTTGATCAAGAAAAACGAGCACATAAAGAAAGACTCGAGGATTGCAGCCATCCTGTTTGAATGATTATCTTCCGTATAGGTTCGGAAAAGCAAAACAAAAACTGGGAATCAGTTTTTGGTATTATTTGATTAGCATATACAGAGCTGCTAATGCTGGGCTGATCTGACATTATTTCCCATTAATGCTGTTATTATGAAGTTCCCAAGTGTTTCTAATGCAATTAGCCAAATTGTCGTGCACCAGAAATCAGTATGTGATAATTAAGTAGAACAATTATTGTTTTCTCTTTTTCGCATTAAAGGAGCTGTGCCCACACAGTGGAACTAATAATTACAGCCACATGGAGCAACTACGAAAATTTAGGTTGGCAAAGTCTTGTACGCAGAGGGCCATTTTCATGTCAAAGCAAATATCCAGAGGCTCAAACTGTTCTTGGTATTTCTGTACATGTGACGCACACACGTACAAAGGGCGTTTGCAGCGATTTTAATGTTTCATTTGGCATCAGACACAAGATTCTGCCAAGAAATTCCATTTTGGCATACTGTTCAGTAAAAATCCTTAGTATACATAGGCATCATCATGCCTAAGTACAGTACAAGTTGGTAAGAATAATAGTTGGTACTGTGAGACAGTATCCAAGAGTCGCCATGCACCTGATGCCATCTTGTACCCTACAAGCTAAGGTTTTGTATAAAAAAGTGCATTTTACAGTGGTAACAGATTCAGTGGGCCTGAGGCTCATTCATAACTCTTGTGCAATATTCCACTGTGACGTCATTCTTCAGGATTTCATTCATGAAAACAACACTTTATTAATGCTTGTTCACTTTATTATTAAGCATTTCATAACTGTCAGCACCTATTATCAAATCATTATTTCAGTGGCTTGGATAAATTTGCCTACTTGCTCTAACAAGTCCAAGGACAACAGCCTTATTCACAGTGACAAATGTTTGGAATTCACGAGCACCTATGTGTATTGGCTCTAACTACCTGGGATGAGATCATTGCATGTGCAAAGAAACATCACACCTTTGCTCTCAAGAACTATTTAAAGTTAAAGAACGTTTCTTTCTCAATATTGTCAATAGGAGCCTACTGTGAAATTGCAAACCCATTCAATATTTATAACTGCAATTTGCATCTAAATACTCTTTTAAGGGGAGACAAGGCTTTGTAATTCACAGCAAAAAAAAAGGAAGAGATGATGTGATTTTGTGGGAAAGCTGGGAAAGGCAATTAAAAGGTTAGTTCATGGCAATGAGCTTTAATGGAAAGTTTAAAAAAAATGGGGATAATAGTGTGGGGAACAGAATTCCCAACAGCAAGACTGAACAGTTAAAGACTTGTAGGTATCGCAAAATGCTGGAGTAACTCAGCGGGAGGGGGTGGGGGGATGTGGTGTTGAGGAGAAATGGAGTGGGTGAGTGGGTGAGGAGGGGAGGGGAGGAGGGGGGTTGAGGGGGGATGGGGTGGGTAAGTTGGGGGGAGGGGAGGGATAACGGGATTTCAGGGGGGATCGAGTGGGTGAGTGGAGGGGGGGATAAAGGGGGTTGAGGGGGATGGAGTGGGTGAGTGGGGGGGAGGGGGAGAGGGAGGGGGGAGTGCGGGGGGGAGGGGGAGAGTGGGGGAGGAGAGGGTGCTGGAGCAAAGCAGGAGAGGTTTGGGCCCAATGGGTCCGGGGAGTGTCCCCGGGGCAGTGGGCGGGCGAGGGGGGACAGGGAAGGGGAGAGGGAGCTACTCACTGGTGGTCAATGCTTTCAAGTTTCTGTACATTCTGCTGGCCAGGAGTAGGGAGAGAAGGAATAATTGGGGTGCCGCAAGTCTTTGATTATGTTGGTTACTTTTCTGAGGTAGCGTGAAATGTAGATGGAGTCAATGGTGGGAGGTCTGGGCTATATCTACAAACCTTTACAATTTCTTGCGGTAGATGCCTCTAAATGCAATACAAACAATAAATATATTTACACACAAATTGATTTTTTTTTCTGTTTCCAGAAAAGAACAGTGAAAAATCAGGTTTGATAAATATATTCCAGTTTTCTACATCTGATATCCAACTTCATGTCTGGCTCAATGATTGGCAATGAGAGGCTAAGTTCAAAACATTTGTCCACAAACTGTTTCTGAAATTGATGCCAACTGCAGAAATAGTACATTACTGGAAAGAATTACAATTGTTCACCATATTACCACCCCCGCACTTTGGCATTAGAAAATTGAATAATAGGGTAACTGCATGGTATGTTGGCGTACCTAAAGAGAATAAATGATTAATTATACTAGATTGATATCTTCTGGAAACTAATTCATAGCAATTAATGTTTGCCTAATTTTTCCAAATAATCTTAAACAGAAATTTGATTTCAAAAACATTTCAATAACAACATTGAAAGAAATTGTCAAGAAATGTTATTTATTTGTAATCTCAGTCCCCTCACAGAAGATAGATAATGGGAAACAATGGATAATGGGAATTGTGTTCATTTCCCAGTGGAAGATAGTGAAATATATTGTACATGAATAAAGCAGATGTTGGTTTGGAAAGGTAATTTTCAGAAATATGAGAACAGCGTGTTTCCTTAACACTGCTGGTAAATCTTTGTATCTAACAACTAGAATATGCTTGTTATAAATGTTGCATTTTAATTTTATTGAGTACTTATCCAGAAGACAATTTAGAGATTTTATCATTGTGCAAGGAATAAAACAGGTTTAAGCACATTGTGAGCATTTGGATAATCGTTTCTTTTCATTTATGGCCAGATCAAGCATAATCTGTCCAGATGATGCAAAAGCTCTCAGAATTTTAAACACTGGTGAATTACACCCAACAGTACTTCAGTTACAAAATACTTCCTTGGAAATATGAACTGTAACTTAACCAGTGCCAAACCAAATGCATTTTGAGTTTAATTCCCTAATTGTCATCAATGCAGAATAATTACTTAAGAAGGGTCGCGACCCGAAATGTCACCCTCTCCTTCTCTCCAGAGATGCTGCCCATCCTGCTGAGTTACTCCAGCTTTTTGTGTCCATCTTTGGCTTAAAGCAGCATCTGCAGTTCCTTCCTACATAATTACTCTAATATGTTTGTTATCAATGAACCTGAATTGCAGTTTATGACGGAATAGTCATCCTGCCACTGCTCTAAGAATGAGAACATTCAGGGCAAGATTAGCAAGTTTGCTGATGATACAAAAGAAGGTGGTTTTGCAGATAGTGAAGCTGGTTGTGAAAGATTGCAGCAGGATCTGGATCGATTGGCCAGGTGGGCTGAGGAATGGTTGATGGAATTTAATACAGAGCAGTGTGAGGTGTTGCATTTTGGGACATCTAACAAGGGCAGGACCTCCACAGTGAATGGTAGGCCCCTGGGGAGTGTTGTAGAGCAGAGGGATCTAGGAGTGCAGGTGCATGGTTCCTTGAAGGTTGAATCGCAGGTAGATAAGGTAGTCAAAAGACTTTTGGTACATTTGTCAGATTATAGAAGTTGGGAGGTCATGTTGCAGTTGTATAAGACATTGGTGAGATCGCATTTAGAATATTGTGTTCAGTTCTGGGCACCATGTTGTTATGGGAAATATATTGTCACGTTTGAAAGGGTTCAGAGAAGATTTGCGAGGATGTTGCCAGGACTAGAGGGTGTGAGCTATAGGGAGAGGTTGAGTAGGCTGGGTCTCTATTCCTTGGAGCGCAGGAGTGATCTTATAGTGATCGTACAAAATCATGAGAGGAATAGATCAGGTAGATGCACAGAGTCTCTTTCCCAGAGTTGGGAAATTGAGGACCAGAGGACATAGGTTCAAGAAGAAGGGGAAAAGATTAAATAGGAATCTGAGGGGTAACTTTTTCACACAAAGGGTGGTGGGTGTATGGAACAAGCTGCCAGATGATGTAGTTGAGGCTGGGACTATCCCAACGTTTAAGAAACAATTAGACAAGTACATAGATATGACAGGTTTGGAGGGATATGGACCAAGCACAGGCAGGTGGGACGAGTGTAGGTGGGACATGTTGGCCGGTGTGGGCAAGTTGGGCCAAAGGGCCTGTTTCCACACTGTATCACTCTATAACAAATTTGTAACTTCATTTGTTGCACTTTGTTTCTTGCTTCTTTATAAGAAACTAGCAAAGCGGGCCCATTGGGCCCGTCCCCACACCCCCCATTCTCTCCTCCCCCAGCCCCACTCTTACTCTCCAAGTGTGCCCGTTGGGCCCGTCCTCCTGATCTGTGTATGTCAAGTGACTTGCAATAACAAAAAAGACTACTTTAAAACAATCAGCACTCTCCAAGTGTGCCTGTTGGGCCCGTCCTCCTGATCTGTGTATGTCAAGTGACTTGCAATAACAAAAAAAACTACTTTAAAACAAGCAGTGATCTGGAAACTTTTTGAAACAATGTAGCCGTCACAAGCTGAAGGCTCAAGCTGAAGGTCTGGAAACTTTTTGAAACAATGTAGCCGTCACAAGCTGAAGGCTCTAGCAAAGCCCCCCATTCTCTCCTCCCCCAGCCCCACTCTTACTCTCCAAGTGTGCCCGTTGGGCCCGTCCTCCTGATCTGTGTATGTCAAGTGACTTGCAATAACAAAAAAGACAACTTTAAAACAATCAGCACTCTCCAAGTGTGCCTGTTGGGCCCATCCTCCTGATCTGTGTATGTCAAGTGACTTGCAATAACAAAAAAAACTACTTTAAAACAAGCAGTGATCTGGAAAGTGCTTTTTGGGAAACTTTTCTAAACAATGTAGCCGTCACAAGCTGAAGGCTAAATCTGGAAACTTTTTGAAACAATGTAGCCGTCACAAGCTGAAGGCTCAAGCTGAAGGCTGAATCTGCACCGCAGCGCCCCCCTGAAAAGGGGGGGGGGCAGCGCTTTAAAACCTCTGTAACTTAAAAAACACGCGACCAAAGCAAATGTAAATATCACGGCCGGTCGTTTGGGAGGTTGGCGATTAAGGCGGTGCGAAAACCATCACGCTACTGTTCACCAGTTTTCCGCAATCGCTGTTACGCGCGAACATATCAAATAATTCAGGTCAAACCCAAAAAATATATATATACAAGATCTGAGTTTTAATAGTATACTAGCAAAGCGGGCCCGTTGGGCCCGTCCCCACACCCCCCATTCTCTCCTCCCCCAGCCCCACTCTTACTCTCCAAGTGTGCCCGTTGGGCCCGTCCTCCTGATCTGTGTATGTCAAGTGACCACTATAACTCTCTTTTTTTTTTTTTTCCTAATCAGATGTGCAGCACTTTGGTCAACGTGGGTTGTTTTTAAATGTGCTAACAAATATAATTGACTTGACTTGACTTGACTTGACTTGCAATAACAAAACAATCAGTGCTTTTCTGGAAACTTTTCGAAACAATGTAGCCGTCACAAGCTGAAAACTAAATCTGCACCGCAGCGCCCCCCTGAAAAAGGGGGGGGGGCAGCGCTTTAAAACCTCTGTAACTTAAAAAACACGCGACCAAATTAAATGAAAATATCACGGCCGAGCGAGCGCGAGATTGGTGATTGAGGCGGTGTGAAAACCGTCACGCTACGGTTCGCCGTTTTGCTGCAATCGCTGTTACGAATATATCAGGCCAAACCACAAAAAAATATATATACAAGATCTGAGTTTTAATAGTATATAAGAAGATAGATAGATGAAAAGATAAGTATGAATATGTTGTAGGATATTTCTTTGATTCAGTTGACTACATTTCTGAAGCAACATGAAGTGTAGATGGAATCAATGTTGGGAAGTCTGGTCTGTGGGATGCACAGGGCAACATCTACAGCGATGTGCAATTTCTTGCAGTCTTGGGCAGAACTGTTCCCGTACCAAGATGTGATGCAACAGGACAATATGCTTTCTATGGCACTTCTGTAGAAGTTTGTAAGAGTCAGTGGAGACATACCGAATTTCCTCAGTCTCCACGGGAAGTAGAGGTGTTGGTGTGTCTTCTTGGTTGTCACATCAATGTGGTTGGTCCAAAACAGATCATTGGTAATGTTAAGAGAAGGAACTTGAAGCTCTCAACCATTTCCACTTCCACACCATAAATGCTGATTGGGGCATGTGCACCATGTTTTCTGAAGGCAATAACTAGCTCCTTTGTCTTGCTGATGATGAAGGTGAGGTTATTGTCCTCACACCATGCTCTCTTTCTCTTTCCTGTATTCTGTCTGGTCAGGGGGATGGCATTTGCTGTCAACTGTAGCAACTGTCATCAAACTGCAGTGGATCAAGGCTGGTTGGGATGCTGGAGATAATGTGTATCATCAACAGTCTCTCCAAGGACTTCACGATGGTGTATGCCAGATCCACTGGACAATAGTCATTAAGCCATCTTACTTTTCTTCGGCAGTGGGATGGGAGTTACGTTAATTTTCATCAGCCATAAGAATATATGGCCAAGAACAAGCATCCCACCTATATGTTCTTTGACTCATGGGTGATTTCTGCTTCTGTGGCAACCCAGGTATAGATTGTTCACTATATTAAAAGGATTTATCACAACCACTCAGAACTTGCTTTTTACCAACTTATACCCATGCAAATTTGTATTAGTATTTAACCTGATTAATATCATTAAACTGTTTGGTACATCCATGGTGTTACCTCCCTTTAGTTGTTTTTCAATGTTTAAGATTTCAGCTTTTCAGCTTTTCCTATTCTTTCTATTTCTTAATCTTCTCTCTTACGTCAGTCTCTAAAATCTGTGGATCCTGGATTAAATTGAACCCTCATTAAATGCGATCGTTATAAATTTTAAACTATGATTTTTAAGTGGATAAGGAGCCCAGGCAAGGACCCAGAGTTAAGGTAGTTTATATGTGACCTTATTGATGTCAGGGAGATAAATGGTCTTTCTTTCTATGGTAAGTTGACGTGCATGGGTTCTTGGTTACAGAGGTTTAATTTCAGAGTCCTCACCCTTTGATTTATATATTCATCCACAGCAACACCCCTCTATATATATCCCTGTAACTTCCTTCAATGCTATATCTTCAATGATATCTTTGATCCTCATCTTTTTTCCTTTTGAACAGCCCCAAATTAAATTGCTCCATGGCAGGTGGCACTGCTCTCACCTCCCAAGGCCATCAACTCAGAAATCCAATCCTTAGGTCGCTCTGTTTTGTTAGCTTGCTATTCTGCCTTAAGATACCTTTATCCCACATTGATGATCAAGCTTTTGATCAGATGCCTTAATATCTGTGCATGGGGGTGGGTATTACATTTTCGACACCACTCCATGAAACACATTAGAGTCTTTTGCCCCAATAAAGGCAGTATGTAAATATAAAGGTGTTTGCATTGTGGAAGGAATAGCTAATTATGAACTTGGTAAACGTGCACTAAAACATATTCCTACATTTCAATAGTGACTCAATTTTAAAAGTAACTCATTTACTTTAATGCTCTTTGAGAATCTCTGAGATTCAAGACTGCTATATAATTGCAATTCATTCTTTCCTTCATTGGGCAAAGCAAATATTGAAGTGTACTAGTGATGAGCATTTGGCTCTGCTTAGATATCAGGATTAGTTTACTTCAGCAATGTGTGGTTTAAAACTGCTTGATGTATTTTCATTTGCTACAACACAAGTCAATTTTACATTTAGGTTTTGAATCTGTGGGGATGTCTGCTGTACTGTATATAAAGATTGCTCCGTGGGTTTCAGTATTCCATTTTAAAATCCATTGGAAATTCATATGTCAGTGTGAGTTTATATCAAAATCTATTGTAAATATGTCAATATCTAAACTGCGTCACCACTTTCATTTCGAGGTAGCCTTGTAACATATCTTTATGATATCATAAAATCTGTCACGGTAGAAACAGGTCAGAAATGAAATGTTATTTGGTAAAGGCTGATAATTTTATAATGGTATTCTCAAGACAGGGGTGACGGCAGACCAAACTGATGATCATTCCCATTTGCAGTTTCTGCTTCACAATAATGTGAATATTAAATTAACCAAGGAAAGTCCCAATGCAGGTATTGACCTGAAACATCGACGCATCCTTTCTACCCACACATGCAGCATGTCTCACTGAGATGCTCAGTTTGTTTGTTAACATAGAAACATAGAAAATAGGTGCAGGAGGAGGCCATTCGGCCCTTCGAGCGAGCACCGCCATTCATTGTGATCATGGCTGAACGTCATCAATCAATAACCCATGCCTGCATATCCCTTGATTCCACAAGCCCCGAGAGTTCTATCTAACTCTCTCTTAAATCCATCCAGTGATTTGGCTTCCACTGCCCTCTGTGGCAGAGAATTCCACAAATTCACAACTCTCTGGGTGAATTTTTTTTTTTCTCACCTCAGTTTTAAATGGCCTCCCCTTTATTCTAAGACTGCGGGCCCTGGTTCTGGACTCGTCCAACATTGGGAACATTTTTCCTGCATCTAGCTTGTCCAGTCCTTTTATAATTTTATATGTTTCTATAAGATTCCCTCTCATCCTTCTAAACTCCAGTGAATACAAGCCTAGTCTTTTCAATCTTTCCTCATATGTCAATCCCGCCATCCCAGGGATCAATCTCGTGAACCTACGCTGCACTGCCTCAATTACAAGGATGTCCTTCCTCAAATTAGGAGCCTAAAACTGTGCACAATACTCCAGATGTGGTCTTACCAGGGCCCTATACAACTGCAGAAGAACCTCTTTACTCCTATACTGAAATCTTCTTGTTATGAAGGCCAACATTCCATTAGTTTTCTTCACTGCCTGCTGTACCTGCACTCCAACTTACAGTGACTAGTGTACAAGGACACCCAGGTCTTGCTGGACCTCTCTCTTACTTAACCTAACTCCATTGAGATAATAATCTACCTCCTTGTTTCTGCCGCCAAAGTGGATAACCTCATATTTATCTACATTATACTGCATTTGCCACACATCTGCCCACTCACTCAACCTGTCCAGGCCATCCTGCAACCTCCTAACATCCTCTTCACAGTTTACACTGCCACCCAGCTTTGTGTCATCTGCAAACTTGCTAGTGTTGCTTCTAATTCCCTCTTCCAAATCATTAATATATATGGTAAACAGTTGTGACCCCAACACCGAGCCTTGCGGCACTCCACTCACCACTGCCTGCCATTCTGAAAAGGATCCATTTACTCCTACTCTTTACTTCCTGTCTGCCAACCAATTTTCTATCCATGTCAACACCCTACCCCCAATACCATGTGCTCTAATTTTAGTCACCAATCTCCCATGCGGAACCTTATGAAAGGTTTTCTAAAAGTTTAGATACACTACAACCACTGGCTCCCCTTCATCCATTTTGCTTGTCACGTCCTCAAAAAAATCCAGAAGATTAGTCAAGCATGATTTCCCTTTCATAAATCCATGCTGACTTGGACTTATCCTTTTACTGCTATCCAAATGCACCGTTATTACCTCTTTAATAATTGACTCCAGCATCTTTCCCACCACCGAAGTCAGGCTAACTGGTCTGTAATTCCCCGTTTTCTCTCGCACTCCTTTCTTGAAAAGTGGGATAACATTAGCTATCCTCCAATCCACAGGAACTGATCCCGAATCTATTGAACATTGGAAAATGATCACCAATGCGTCCATTATTTCTAGAGCCACCTCCCTAAGGACCCTGGGATGCAGACCATCAGGCCCAGGGGATTTATCATCCTTCAGTCCCATTAGTCTACCCAATACTATTTCTCGCCTAATGAAAATTTCTTTCAGTTCCTCTACCCCCCTAGATCCTCTGTACTCCAGTACATCTGGGAGATTGTTTGTATCTTCCTTAGTGAAGACAGATCCGAAGTACCTGTTCAACTCTTCTGCCATTTCTTTTTTACCCATAATAATTTCACCCGTGTCTACCTTCAAGGGACCCACATTTGACTTTGCTATTCTTTTTCTCTTAACATATCTAAAGAAGCTTTTACTGTCCTACTTTATGTTCTTGGCGAGCTTCCCCTCGTACTTCATCTTTTCAGCCCGTATTGCCCGTTTTGTTACCTTCTGTTGTCCTCTGAAAGTTTCCCAATCCTCTGGCTTCCCGCTACTCTTTGCTGTGTTATACATCTTTTAGATTTAGATTTATTGCATCCCTAACTTCCCTTGTCAGCCACGGTTGCCTCCTACTCCCCTTAGAATCTTTCTTCCTTTTTGGAATGAAATAATCCTGCCTTTTCCGGATTATGCCCAGAAATTCCTGCCATTGCTGTCCCACCGTCAATCCTGCTAGCATCCCTTTCCAGTCTACCTTGGCCAGCTCCTCTCTCATGCCTTCATAGTCCTCTTTGTTCAACTGCAACACTGACACTTTTGATTTAACCTTCTCCTTCTCAAATTGCAGATTAAAAGTAATCATATTATAATCACCACCTCCAAGCAGTTCCTTTACCTCGAGTTCTCTTATCAAATCTGGTTCATTGGACAACACTAAATCCAGAATTGCCTTTTCTCTGGTGGGCTCCATTACAAGCTGCTCGAAGAATCCATGTTATTAACCAAAGAAAGTTATTTGTTATTAACCAAAGAAAGTATCTATTTTTTTTAAACTAGCCATTCATCCAATGATAGTACTCTGCAGGTACAGATATTTTTACCTTCAATAGAAATAGAAAACACTTGACACACTCAGCAGATTAGTTTAGTTTAGTTTAGTTTAGAGATACAGTGCAGAAACAGGCCCTTCGGCCTATGGAGTCTGCACTGACCAGCGATGCCCGCACAATAACATTATCCTACACACACTATGGACAATTTACACTTATACCAAGCCAATTAACCTACAAACCTGTACGTCTTTGAAGTGTGGGAGGAAACCAAATATCTCAGAGAAAACCCATGTGGTTATGGGGAGAACGTATAAACTCCGTTCCGACAGCACCCATAGTTGGGATTGAATAGACAGCCGAGGAAGGGTCTCGACACAAAATGTCACCCGTTTGTTTTCTCAGATGTGCTGCCTGACCCACTAAATTACGCCAACTTTGTATGTCCATTGACAACTGAGGTAGTCAGTTTGAAGCAGAGAAGCAACTGGAAAGTTTAAAAGAGATAGACAACAGTCTGAAGAAAGGCCTCGACCTGAAATGTCACTCATTCCATCTCTCCAGAGATGCTGGCTGGTGGCTGGCTGGCAGAGATGCTGAGTTACTCCAGCATTTTGTGCCTATCCCTATCTATGGTTTAAACCAGCATCTGCAGTTCCTTCCTACAAGTTTAAAAGAGAGACAGTTGATTGGCTCGGTGAGAGGTGCAGCAGTCAAACAGAAGGAAGGAAGATATAGAGGAGTGGTCTTTTGGGAGCAGCCTTGTGTTGAGGTGAAGTGCTGTGTGTGAGTGTTGAAGCTTTGGCTGGGGAGGGTTCGTCCAGTGGGCTGAGGGTAATATAAGGTCAGGTCCTTTCTTTTCATAAATTCATCCAATGGTAATGCAGTGAAAATGAAAGTTCAGGCATACCGTCAACCATCAAGCTATTAATGGTTCAATGGTTCAATGATTAAATGGTGCTTTATTGTCACATATGCAAAGGCACAGCAAAATTCTATCCTTGCATGCAGTTCAGTAGAGAATGGCTGTACCTAACCACAAGCTCCGATTAGCAAAGTGTCCACAAATAGCCCACTGTGCCCACATGAAAGAGACGCCAGGTTTTGGCACCATTTTTAAAGTCCAGTGCACGCTCTTAGGTCTTATGAGTGGTGCCCGATCCAGACTGCTGTTGGGTCTCCAGCCATCGCCTTCCTTGGATGAGTAGATTGACCAGCGAGCTGAAATCCCTCTCCACTCCCATCCACCTTTGTGCCCCTGGAGTGCCTCCCGCAGCCGATATCAAGGGCGCGGATAGTCTAGACCCCAACCACTCTTCCGCCTGCCGTGCTCCTCGCTCATCGTGTCCGTTGTGCTCCTAGTTCATTGTGTCCGATAGACACAAAGTGCTGGACTAACACAGCAGGTCAGGCAGCATCTCTGGAGAAAAAGAATGGGTGACATTTTGGATCAGGTCTTCAAACCCTTTCTCATTGTTACACTTCTGGACAAATGACAATAAAACACTCTTGACTCTTGGTATGCCTCTCTTCAGGATGTAGTCAGGGAGACCTCCGGTGACCCTGTGGAGTACATCTGTGGGAAGTGCGCTCAACTGCAGCTCCTGACTGGCCATGTGAGGGGATTGATGTGCCGCTAGACCACAGTAGATGAATATGCAGGAAATGGAGGGATAAGGATCACATGCAGGCAAAAGCGATTTGGCATCTTGTTCGATAGTCAATAGTCAATTTTATTTGTCACATACACATAAATGTGCAGTGAAATGAAAGATTACCCACAGTCCAACAATAAGAGCAATAAAAATAAGCAATAACACACACAATCATAAACCAACACCAAACAAAAAGAAACATCCATCACACTGAGTCTCCTCCAGTCACCTCCTCACTGTGATGGAAGGCCAGAATGTCTTTTCTGTTCCCCTGCCGTCTTCTCCCGCAGTCAGGCTGTTGAAGTTGCCACGTTCCAGGACGGTGAAAGGTCCGCAGCGAGCCGACCCAAGCCCCGCGACTCGGGGCGGGCGAAGACGCTGCCGCTGCACGTCGGGTGTACAGCCGCTACACATTGTGGCTGTACAGCCTGTTCCTGTGCTGTATTGTCCTGTGTTCTTTGTGGAGAGAGAAATAGATTGAGTGCTTCAGGTCAAAACACCATCAAAACTAGGAAAGAGAGAAAAAAAAGCTTTTAGAGTGGGTGAAGATGAATTGGAGGAAGGGATTATCTCTCATAAGGTGAAGCCATGATTGTCATGGTGATAAACTATTGATGAAGCAGTTGTAAGTTTGAAAAGGGCAGTTAGGCTGAGATCAAAAACCAAAGGAGCATGTAAAAACAGGTCAGAACTGTAGGAAATACCCAATCACTTGGGCAGTGTCAAGGGAGAGGTTACAACTGATTCTACATTACATAGAAACATAGAAAATAGGTGCAGGAGTAGGCCATTCGGCCCTTCGAGCCTGCACCGTCATTCAATATGATCATGGCTGATCATCCAACTCAGTACCCCATACCTGCCTTCTCTCCATACCCTCTGATCCCTTTAGACACAAGGGCCACATCCAACTCCCTCTTAAATATAGCCAATGAACTGGCCTCAACTACCTTCTGTGGCAGAGAATTCCACAGATTCACCACTCTCTGTGTGAAAAAAAACTTTCTCATCTCGGTCATAAAAGACTTCCCCCTTATCCTTAAACTGTGACCCCTTGTTCTGGACTTCCCCAACATCGGGAACAATCTTCCTGCATCTAGCCTGTCCAACCCCTTAAGAATTTTGTAAGTTTCTATAAGATCCCCCCTCAATCTTCTAAATTCCAGCGAGTACAAGCCGAGTCTATCCAGTCTTTCTTCATATGAAAGTCCTGTCATCCCAGGAATCAATCAATTAGTTTCAGCAGAACTGTCCAGTTCTGATACAAACAGAAACAGAATTTGTATCCCTAGTTGGTGTGAGGGGGTGAGGTAAAAGAACAACTGTTGCATTTCTTGCAGTTGCATGGAAAGCACCATGATTTAGTGGAGATGGAGGAGTGGATACTGGGGAGCAGTGATGGGTATGGTCCTGTTGGAAAGCTTATATTGGAGGGAAGACCAAGATGCAACAACAAATGCTGGAATCTGAAACGAAACCAGAAGTGCTCAATAAACTCAGCCAGTCAAGCAGCATCAGCGGAAGGAGAAACAGTTAATCTTTCAGGTTGCAGACCATTCACCAGAACTGAGAGGAGAGAAAGCAAGTTAGAAGAGAAGGTGGGGGGGGGGGGGGGGGACAATGGGCAGAACAAATACATGTCTGCAATAGGGTGAAATGATGAAGCCAATGAAAGGATAACAGACAGAATACTGAAGAACTCAGCAGGTTGAGCAGCATCCATGGAGGCAAAAATTGTAAGTCGAAGTTTCTAGTTGAGACCCTGAGAGAGAAGAGAAACATATAAAAAAAACATTTGGATTGGTACATGGATAGGATTAGTTTAGAGGGATATGGGCCAAATGCAAGCTTCCTTGGTAGAATGATCTTCCCTCATCGTCCTACCAACCCTGTGAGAGGACTGCTTATCTTTGCTTTGCTCCTCTTTATTGATCAGATTGCTAAATTAATAGGTTCTGTGGGTGCTTAATGAATTCCTTGTTGAGTAATTGATACAGTGACCCTATAAATGTAGTTTTAACAGTTTTATCTTTGATCATCCAAACAAAATTACATTATAAGGGCATTTTGTTTTTTTTAAACTGCAGAGATTTTCAACATTTTGTCCATGGAAACAGCCCTAAAGCAGCCATAAATCATATGCCAAACTTGTTGACAGATATATTAAATATTTTATTACCTATAATATTTAAGATAATTCAGTTACACTGGAGTTAGGATTGTCGAATAATCAAGCATCACAATAAATTGTCAACAGTGCACTTTTGCGAATTATTCAATGCTCATCATTAAGTAATTTCCAATAAAAAGATAACTTTGTATATTTTAAGTCGATCAACTCAGATAATGACTGCGTGAATCAAAAATAAAGAACGCAATATGCAATTCTGTATGTTGTACACAGGCGCACAAACAGCAAAAATGAGCAAGTAAATTGGACTTTTATTTTTATCGTGTGAAATGCTTTGGAATGTGTTTTAAACTTAGGAAACTTTCAGTGCATTCCCAGACACGGGAGACGGCGGGGAGGGGAGGGGAGGGGAGGGGAGGAGTGACTTACGTCACAGCCTCTCATCCAAAGACATCCCAGCAAAAGGATTGTGTGAGTAGCTGACTTTGGGAAAGCTTTTACATGAATCTTTCACTTTACCCACATCGTTACAAACTTGTTTTGAGTCGCTGGAAATGTGATGGTTCCGAAGAATATCACCTCCGATCCCGCTCTCTGGCGGAGTGAATTAACAAGGAGGAATAACGTTGTCTTTTTGCCTGGCAATCCCCGGGATTTTATCTGCTCGGGAACTGTCGAGTCCCCATCTGTCGTGGTAAGTCTTCGCAATGGTGTGCGCAACGGTGATTTCAGACAGGTGCTATTTCAAGCCAGGCCTTGTAATTTCAGGTGTGATCGTTTTATTTTGCATTGACATTGAAACGAATGGAGATCGAAGACAACGTAACTCACCTTGGCATCAAATTCAATGTGGCGAGGCGCAGTTCCTCAAAAGTAACCGCGAAAGAAAGCTGCGGTAACTCGGGTTTGTTTGAATAAACAGCACGATTTTCAAAGCGCAGATCAAGTTGTTTGGAAAGCAGGTTTAGTGCCTGCAACAGTGACGAAGGTGCACCAGAGACGTCCAGTTAATGGGTGCATTTGGTGATTTTTATACTGAAATTGTGTGATTGCTTAAGTTTGCAGCCTTAAGTTCTGCAGCGGCGATCAGACCATCTCAAAATCCTTTCTGCGGCAATATTGTAAAGGAGCGCCCCCATGTGTCGGTGGCACAGAAGTCAGTTCAATAAGTAGCCCCCAGTTGAAAGTAATAGCCTGTTCCCATCCCGATGAATACTTCATTGGGATATCGCTCAGACCATTTTATAATTGAATATGTGTTTCCAAATCTGCTTCATGCGAGTCTGGAATGACTGATTAGTAGGAATTTTTGGAACTCAAAAATGTGACACCAAGAGGAAAGTGATTTTACAAAAGGATTCCAATGAAATGTGCAAGGTGCAGGCTTTTCACAAGTCGAATCGACGCATCAGTAAGTTTGCCTGGTACTAGCCCTTTAGACTCCATAACAAGGATTGATCAACGCGACCTTCTACCCGGAACCAGGATGGGCATCAATATTGCAATGATTAATACTTTTGTTATTGGTATCAAAAAATGCTGGAGTAACTCAGCAGGTCAGGCAGCATCTCGGGAGAGAAGGAATGGGTGACGTTTCGGGTCGAACCCTTCTTCAGACTTCTGTCCAGAGATGCTGCCTGACCTGCTGAATTACTCCAGCATTTTTTGATACCTTCGATTTGTACCAACATCTGCAGTTATTTTCCTACAATACTTTTGTTATTGTTCTGTCAATGATAACTGTTCCAACAGAAGTTCTTGAAACCCCAGATGAGACTTTAAACCGCTTCAATTTGATTTTGGGTTTGGTCTTTCAACAGACTAGACTTTAGTAAGTATGCCTTTTCAGTCAGTAGATAGTTTCAATAAAGGTTTCACTGGTGTGTGAGGTGAGAAGTACTGAAACCAAAATGATATGTTTTACATATATTTTGGTTACAATGACTGCATTCAAATATGTTATGGATTTTGGCGATCAAGTCTACAACTCCTTGAAAGTGGCAACACAAGTGGTAACGTGGTAGAGTGGCAAAGGAGGCATATGGCATGCTTGCTTCCAGAGGTCACGGCTTTGCGCTATATAAATGTAATGCATTATTATTGTTATTATTATTATAATGCAGGTTTGGACTTTGGTTAGGCCGCGTTTGGAGTATTGTGTGCTGTTCTGGTCGCCCCATTAAAGGAATGATGTGAAGGCTCCGGAAGGGTTGCAGAGGAGGATTACCAGGATGATGCCTGGATTAGGGGATATTAGCTATAGGGAAAAGTTGGACAGACTTGGATTGTTTTCTCTGGGGATTTGACAGTAGTATATAAAATTATGGAAGCCAAACAGAGTAGAGAGTCAGAATCTTTTTTCCCAGGATGAAAAATATCAATTACTGGAGGGCATTGTTTTAAGGTGAGAGGGGCAAATTTTAAAGTAAATTTGCGGAGCATGTTTTTTACACAGAGCGAGTGAGTGCCTGGATCGCGCTACCTGGTGTGGTGATTGATGCAGATACGCCAGTGGCATTTAAAAGATATTTGTAAAGGCATGTGGAGCGATAATGGGTTATGTGTAGGTAGGTAAGTGATGGGCTTGGCATCATGTTCGGCACAGGGTTTGTGGGCCGAAGGGCCTGTTCTTGTGCTGTACTGGTCCGTCCTCTGAATAATCCTCCTGGAACCAAATTAAACCTCGGCTATCATTGACAGAACAACATAAAATATGAACCATTGCAATACTGATTTCCGTCCTAGTTGCGGGTGAAAGGTCGCATTGATCAATCTTGGAGTTGTTAATTTCAAAGTCTGAAATTCATGATGAAATTGTTTGTACAGGAAATTGGTGACTCCCCCTTCATCCTCGCGGTGCTTGCCGGCAGCAGTCAGAGTAAATCAAACGACTGTGTCTCGCTCGCAACATTTGATAAGCAAGAGTAACACTAAACGCAAACTTTCCCCACAGTAAATTCATTTTAACTTCTGGAACTTGGAAGATTTGTTTATTAGCAAGTAATGTTCGGCTATGTAGCATTTGAATGTAATTCACTGCTATCGATCTTCTTCGATTTGGAGGGGAGGGACAATGCTATTTTAATTTGCAGTCTAATGTAAGATCAATAAAAAGGTCTCAAAATAGACTTTGCCAATGTGGTGTAATGCTATTTTGACGGTTTTCCTATTAATAACAGTTCTAGTTTAGAATAGCCCTTTTGTAAATGTCATTGGCATAGCACAGTTGTCCGTTGTTTTGTATGGAGAGTCAAATCATATCAAATTGTTGCCATTCTATCATTCCAAGTGTGTTCACGGAGACATCCACCCTATAATGTTACTAACTTTGCGAATGGTGGATAGTTCATGTCAGTAGTCAAACAAAATCTGTGCAGCGCAACCCTTTCGGCGTGTTTAAGTATAGTCTCTTCCTTTTTTCTCCACGTTACCGTCGCGGTTACAGCGACCTTTTGATTGGGGAGGGACGTTATTATGACTGCCTGGTTACACCTTTGTTCGTTGCTGAACATTTTGTTTCGTGCTTTAAAATATTATAAGATGCTTCAGAGGAACTGAGTTTCGTCTGAAGATATATCTGGAAAGAAACTAATTGTATCGTTTTTGGAAGTTAATTCTTTCTCTGATCGACGGAACTGTGTCGTGACGGAGCAGGGAGATAGATACACACACGGTTTCCGAGTGCCACAGGACCATTAACAACTGCAAAAAGAAGTGAAACTTTTAAATGAATGCCTGGAGACTTTTAGTCGAATTGTTAACTTAATCCCATTAAAATCAGTTTCCACCAAGTTCAGTTGCGGTTGGTTGATTTTGATCAAAAGACGTAGACTGTTTACTAGATGGGGGATAATTACAAGCAGGGATATGGGCGGACTGAACTGAATTGAGGAGTGAGTGCGTGGAGCGAGTTGGGGGAAGGTCGCAGTGTGTGTGGGAACAGAAGGTAGCCGGGGCTCTTGCAGCTGCATGCCAGGGGAAGGTAGTGCCGGGCACGACGCATGCTCGCCGCCAGCCACAGCCGGACCGGCCAGGGGAGAAAGGAGGGAGGAGGGGGAGAGAGGGAGGAGGGAGAGAGAGAGAGAGAGAGGGAGGGAGGGAAGGAGTGAGACACTTACACCATGCTGCATTCAGCCAGGACAAAGCCGCCGGTCGCCTCCCACTCGAGTTAATGCCTCGGCCGGGGGGCGTCGTGTGGTAGCGGGAGCGGGAGCGAGGAGTTGGCAACCAGCGCCTGGAAAGTTTGTGGGCTGTTGGAGCCCAGCCCAGCCCGGCCCGGGGAGGAGAGGAGAGGGAACTCTGTGCCCGGGACACAGCACCGCACCGTCCAGCGCCAGCCACCGTGAGTTCTCACCGCACCGCCTTTCACTCCCTCCTAGCATTTGACTCTTCCAGTGTGGTTTAGTTGGGCCGTTGTGCAGCCAGCGCTCCCTGGGGAAGTTGGCGGTGGCGTCGCTGCGGAGTTTGTGTCGGACAGACTCGTCTTGGGGCGGGGGTGGGGGGCTAGAGCAGGGCAGGGCAGTGGGGATGGCGGCGCTCTCTCTCTGAGACTGAGGAAAGGCGTGAGAAAGCAGGTAACTCCAGCCACCTGACCGGCCATCTGTCACACCGGTTTTAGCTCATCAAACTTTTTGTTTGCCGGGGGGGGGGGGGGGGGTTATTTTGTACCAAGTTGATTTGGCATTTTGATCTTTTTTCTCCTCGCACGAGTGGTTTCTGTCGTGCATGAAGTCCACAGCCCGGACGGTCTCTAGGGTGACGGGCACAGTCGCCCATGTCTCGCTTTGCAAACAAACAACAACAACAAAAAGACTTTTGGGGGAGAATGGAGTGCAGTTTCCACGAGTGCAAAGCTGTTTCGGGTCTCCCCACCCCCCCCCCCCCCCCCCCCCCCCCATATCCCATCCTGATCAGAGGGTGGAAGGAATTGGAGCCTTTCCTAATTAGAGCCTGAAGAAGGGTCCCGACCCGAGGCGTTGTCTGTTACATTCCCACCATTGATGCTGCCTGACCCGCTGAGTTACTCCAGCGCCTTTGAGGTTTGCTGGAGCTTTTCCAAAGCGGCAGGCGAGCACCGCGACTCGAGCAGCGCGATGTCTCTGTGTGTTTGTGCATGTGGGAGAGCAGAGTATAGGTTCGAGGTTGAAATTGGGGCGATCCCGGGAAGCTATGGCTTCATTTTAATTTGTAAACGTTTCAACACTGCGAGCGGGCGTTACACTATAATATCCGCACCAGCATGCAAGTCAGGTCCAAATCAGGCAGCGAAGCGGTCTCTGACTGGGGGACGTGCAGCCACACGTGGTGAGAGGAACTCCTGTTTCAACAGTGGAGGTTTACCTAGCCGGATCAAAAGGAAAAAAAGTAAAGCGTTTGCAACATGACGGTAAACGCCTGTCTGGAGCTCCTCAAAGTGCTGTCTCGATGGCGGTAGTTGGGGATCCGGCGTTCAGTCACGCCACCGCGAGTGAGCCCAGTTGTACAGTGGAGTAGTTTCAGCAGTCGGGAGCAGGTCGCCTTGCAACTCAACTGCTTCCAGTTGTTGCGAGGTCGACGCTGGCAAGGTACGACGAGGAGAGCCTGTAAGCTTATTTCCCACCACAGGGAAGTGGTTTTGCTGCTTCGGCATTTTTCTTTTGGTGATAATTTGGACGATAAGATTCTTCAATGGGAGGGGAATGAGATCAGAAGCCAACGTTGAAGTGGACTGACCATTCCTTACCGTAAAGCGTGTTGGAGACGATGCCAGAGATGCTGCCTGTCCCGCTGAGTTACTGCAGCATTTTGTGTGTAATTTCGACTTTTGTTGGACATCTGCTGGTAACTTTGAATTAGGTTTGGAAAGAGATGGTTGGAAACCAATTTGAGAGTTCTTCCACCGGTGTTGTTGTCGATAAATGGTTTCTGATCAAGGTGGATCAAGGTATCCTGTTATTTCCTTCCCGTGCTGTATCTGAAGTCATAGTACCACTTCAAAGTTTATTTACGAGTTACAGATTGACTCTCAGGAATAACTTGCAGCCGTTAAGATTACCGATTGAAAATTCTTGAATTATTTTTATTTGTTTTCAAGTGGTTGCTGTTTCACAATGTTCCTTCTCTATTATGCTGTAGTTTTGAAATGTTAGTAATTAATTTTAGTCGTTTGGTCTGACATACTGTTTTGTTCCAGTGCAGAATGTTTTATTGTCCAGGGTGTTTGGAAGTCAGCAGCTTTGGTGTTTGACTATTTAGGTCGAGTAGATTCACTCATGAAAGTATGTTGGGGAGGGAGATGTGGGCATGAATAGGGAAGAAAATGATGTAATGGGCTAAATTTTCTTAGGAGTTTTGAGTTTTTTGTTTGTGGAGAGCCCCCTAACCGCGTGCCATTAAACAGTTAAACCAGCAGACACAAGAAACTGCAGATGCTGGAATCTTGAGCAAAACACAAAATGCTGGAGGCACCCAGCAGGTCAGGAAGCTTCTGGGAAAGGAATGGACAGGCAACATTTTGGGTCAGTACCCTTCTTCATCTGATTCAGGTGCCGCCTGTCCCCCTGAATTCCTCCAGCAGTTTGTGTTGCAGTTCAATCTGCTATTGGGAAATATTGACATATTATTTTAAGAAATTGCCTCTTAAGGACAGAATTATAATTTTGTTCAGTACAGTAACAAAAGATAGAGGAATGATCGTATTCTCATGTTTCAATGAGGCGTATGATACACTTGTCTTCATTCGTCGGGGCTTCAAGTCAGGAAGTAATTTTACAGCTTTATAAGGCTTTGGTTAGGTCACATTTGGAGTATTATTGCAGTTCTGGTTCGTAACTCTGCAGGACGGATGTGGAGGATTTGGAGAGCATGTAGAAGAGGCTTACTAGAATGCTGCTTGTAATAGAAAGTATTAGCTGGAAGGAGAGATTGGGCAAACTAGGATTGCTTGGATGCACACTGAAGGCTGAAGGGAGACCTGATAGAAATTTATAAAAAATTATACGAGGCATAAATAGTGTAGACAGAGAGAATCTTTAATCCTCGGGTGGAAATGTCAAAGGCAAGAGTTATGGGTTTGAGATGAGGTGCAAAATTTAAAGATGATGTGCAGGGCAAGTTTTTGTTTTATATGGAGTGGTGTGTGCCAGTGGTGGGTGCAGGCAGATACGACGGTGAAATTTAAAATGCTTTTGGATAGACAGGGAATGGAGGAATATGGATCATGTGCAGGCAGAGAAGATTAGCTCAACAGGTATTACATTTAGGCGGGCATTGTGGACTGAAGGACCTGTTCCTGTGCTGTACTGTTCTATGTCTTAAGTGTATTTGTAAGTTCACATACTGAGGTTGTTAATTTGAATAAAATGATCAGGGAATTTGTGTTTTTTTGCAACAAAAAAAAAGCACTGTTGATATTCTTGGGCAATATTGATGAAGGGGAACCAGAGTAGAAAGAACTTTATAAAATAACAAGTTTTGGATTCCCAGAAATAAAATTCACTCATTTGTTCATTGGCATAAAAGCTGAAGTAGAAAATTGATTGATTTTACCATTGATACTGACAGGAAACTATTATCTGAAAGATCTTGGCTGCTCATTAACAGAATCTCTCTTAAATCATCATAAGTGACGGAATGGTCAGGCTTTCTCTTCTTTGGCCAAGCTATGTGAGTTAGTGTCATTTTTTTTGTCAAAATCCGATCTAAATAAAGTTGAAGTTGTCAACAGGCTGGTGAACTGTACTGTGATGACTTCTGGGGCATGTTTGGACATGTCCAGTTAATGCTGCTGATTCTTTTACTAATTGTTAACGTCTCAAATCTTGCTGAGAGCTTTAAACTTTGAGGCCAAGTACACAATGAAACTTCATTTAGAAGAAGCACAAATTAGATTAAAGCTAGTGGTTGAGATTTGCGATGACCCTTGTTTTCACACAATTTAATTAGTTCATTGGAAATTAGAAATATGGTTAATTCTCTGATCCACACTGAGGAACTGATTTGGAAGATGTACATCAGTACATCAATTATGTAGTTTAAATAATGCCTCAAAAAATGCCCATGCAGACCAATTCAGAAAACCTTTAAAAAAAAATGTCACTGATAACATTCTGTTGGCAATATACTTTGTAATTCCAGCCATACATGTCTTTTTGAAATTCTATTTTCCAAATATAGATATTGTACATAAACGAATGACCAATTGTATTTCTTTGTGATCTATGAAGGCCATGGGTAGGAGTTTGTGGATGACAACTTGAATGGGGATTGAGGATATTTCAGTGTCAAAGCAGCAATGGGGGATTTCGAGGTTGAGTGATCAAATTTGGCTAATTGGGCAGGCAATAAAACGAAGGCAGGGTGTGGCAGAACAGCTGATTGGGAGAGTGGTGGTGTGGAGGTGAAGTGATCTGTGTGGAGGGTAAATGCGAGGCTTTAGGTCGAGAAGTTCTGGCGTAGAGTGTCACGGTGGGATAAGTTGTGGTCGTGTTTTTTCCTTTCTTAACTTTTTGCTGCAGTAAAGATGACAATTAGGGCAGTTGTAGTTCCTCCTGCAAGGTATGGGAAGTCAGGCAGTCTTTCAGTGTCACTGATGACTGCAACTGTATGAGGTGCATCCAGCTGCAGGTCCTTAAGACCGTGTTATGGAACTGGAACAGCAGCTGGACAACTTTGGGATCGTCTGGGAGACTGAGCAGGTGACAGGTAAGAGTTGCTGTGAGGTGGTCACGTCCAAGTCAAGTCAAGTCAAGTCAATTTATTTGTATAGCACATTTAAAAACAACCCACGTTGACCAAAGTGCTGCACATCTGACCAGGAAAAAAAAAGGGTAGAGGCAGAACGTAGATGGGTGGCCACTAAGAAAAGGAGTAGGTGGTCACTAAGAAAGGGAGTAGATGGCCACTAAGAAAGGGAGTAGGTAGAGAGTGCTGGAGTCCCCTGTAACCATTCCCCTTGACAACAGGTATGCCTCCTGGATACTGTCGGGGTATTGGGGGATTGGGGAGGGGGGGTTGGGGTGCAGAATGCCCGGTCAGACGACGGAAGCAAGCAGCAACAGCGGTCCAGTTTGCAGTGTGGGGCCTAGCTCTGAGGCATAGTTAGGAAGGGCGTGGTGAGCAGAGCAATAGTGATAGGAGTCTCTTTATGCAAACAGACAGGAAATTCTATGGCAGCAAACAAGACTCCAGGATTTTGTGTTGCCTCCCTGGTGTCAGGTCCAGGGTGTCTCCAAGCAGTTGCAGAACAGCCAGAAGTCATTGTGTAGATTGGCACAGATGACATGGTAGGAAAAGGGATGAGGTCTTCCAAAGTAAATATAGGGAGCGAGGCAGATGATTAGAAAGCAGGATCCTGGGGGTTGTAATCTCTGGAGTACTCCTGGTGCCATAGAGTAGTGAGGATAGGAATAGGCAGATAGGACAGATAAATGCGTGGCTCATAGATTTGTGCAGGGGGCTGAGATTCAGATTTCTGGACCATTGGAATCTTCTCGGGCAGATGTGACATGTACAAGAGGGATGAGTTGCATCTGAACTGGAAGGGGATCAATATCCTTGCAGGGAGGTTTGCTAGTGCTACTTGGGAGAGCTTGAACTAGAGAGGCAGAGAGAGTTAACCAGACTAGTATGAGAAAATAACTGCAGATGCTGGTAAACCAGACTAGTAGGTCAGATATTGGAAGGAGTGTTTGGAAGGTGGAAGTTGGGGCCAGTAAGTTTTAAGGGAAGAGCAGGCAGGGACGAGGTGAAGGAATATGATGATGCTGATGAGCTGAAATTTGTTTATTTCAATGTAAAGAGTATTGTGGGGAAAGGAGATGAACTTGGAGCTTGGATTAGTACTTGGGACTATGACGATGTGACCATTGTGGAAACGTGGTTGCGAGAGGGGCACGACTGGTAGGTCAATGTTCTGGGTTTTGATGTATCAAACGTGATTTAAAGGGAGGCAAAAGAGATGGAGGAGTTGCTTTACTGATCAGGGAGACTGTCACGGTGACACTCGGAGGACATACTGAAGGGTTTGTCCAGTGAGATGATATGTGTACAGTTTAGAAATAACAAAGGTGCAAACACTTTAATGGGATTGTACTGTAGGACCCCCAATAACAAGCGGAGATAGAAGAACAGATATAGAGACAGATTAGCGAAAGATGCAAGAGCAACAGGGTTTTCTTACTGGTGAGTTTAACTTCCCCAATTTTGACACGGACTTGCTCAATGCCAAAGGCTTAGATGAGCCAGAATTGCAGTGCTTGTGACATGTATCCAAGAGGGTTTCTTGAAACAGTATGTGAATAGTCCATCCTGTGAAGAACTTACTGGACCTTGTGTTAGGAAATTAACTTGGCTAGGTGACTGGTGTTACAATGGAAGAGCATTTGGGTGATAGTGATCATGACTCGAATTTTAAGATTGTTTTGAATAGGTAGAAGGCTGGGCTTTGTGGGAATGTAATAAATTGGAGTTAGGCAAACCACATTGTTATTAGACAGGAGCTAGGGAGGGTCCCAGGGGATTGGAGAGTAGCTAATGTTGTTCCTTTATTCATGAAGCAGAATAGGGAGAATCGGGATTATCCAGAGAATCCTGGCTGGTGAGCCTCGCATTAGTGGTGGGAAAGTTATCGGAGAGGATTCTTTGGGGTAGGATTTACTCCCCTTTGGAAGACAATGAGTTAATTAGAGACAGTCGGCATGGCTTTGTACGTGGCAGGTCCTGTCTTGCTAATTTGATTGAGTTTTTTGGAGTGATGAAGGTGATCAATAAGGTTGTTGTCTACATGGATTGTAGTAAGATTTTGATAAACTCCCCCATGGATAATGTGAAGGCACGTATATTTGACTTGGTCTTGGCATCATTTTCAGCACAGACTTTGTGGGCCGAAGGGCCTTTTCATGTGCAGTAGTTTCATGTTCTATGATATGAAAAATATATATTTTTTCATATTCCCACCTCCAGTTTAAATTCCATTTGGAATATTTTGGAGGACCAAGAACATTAGTAAAAACATGCACAGCAATGCACAGGTTTGCAGTTATTACTTTTGTAATTACCAATTTAATTCAACTTTATTACAGAAACTAAAAATTGTATTCATCCCAGGATTCATTCAAAACCAAAAATACCTGAGTTTCTTTAGAGAATCAATGATAGCATTGTCACTGGACAAAAATTATCCCTGAGCTGATCTCAAAGTAGAAATTGATTATGTTCAGCCCTACATGAAACATGCTGAAGTAAATAACAACATATGGGGTGTGATTACAAACAGTTAATTAAAAAATGGTTTAAATCTCCAAAATGAAAAATGTATCAATAAAACCAGAAGTGATTATTATTTTATTCAAATTACTCTCTCTCACGGCTGTGGTTCATTCATTTCCCTGTTTGCTCACTAGGTCTCCAAGACTCCAGCTTGTCTGTCTCACCATTCTTTCCATGAATGGCATTTAATCTTCATCCTTCCTAAAATGCTTGCCATTTTACTTTGTTTTCTCTGTGTATACTCGCCACTCCATTTGCAGCTTCTTTCCAGGTCTCTCATTCTCTGTGGTTGCAATCCCCAGTTTTTGTAATAGTTTTGACAGGATAAAATCTGCTTTATTACTTCGGGTGGTGACAGCTTCGAGTTCTTGTAATTAAGATGGTACATTACATAACAATCTATTTTCTCCTCAGATCCATAATGAGTTGTCCATTTCTTTTGATTTTCCAAATGAATAAAATCTTTTTACTACAGTGTTGAATTATTCACCATGTTTAAGCAGTGATGGGTTATCTTTAGTTCTTAGTCAACTGTGGGGTTTTTTTCCTTTGATGACTCTGCAGACTTGGGGAACATTTGAGTTGCTGCCCTGGAGAAAGCTCAAATTTTATTTTTCGCTTGCTGATGTCTAACTGCTAGGTGGATTTTGCAAATCCTTAATTGAATTTTTGCAGCATAGAAGCAAATTCTTAACAAGCCACAAGAATGATCCCAACCCAAAGCGTCACCTGTTCATTCCCACCACAGATATTGCCTGGTCTGCTGAGTTCCTCCACCACTTTGTTTTGCTCAAGATTCCAACATCTGCAGTTCTTTGTCTCAGCAAACGCTTATGATCTATTGTTAGTCTTCTTTCATTGAAAACATCTTTCTTCTTTCTGTGGCTGTTTTCTTGCACATAGCTAATGAACATTGATGTAGCTGTTCTGAATTTTTTTGTTTAATGCTGCAAATAAACTGTCCTACACACCCTTCCTTTATTTATACCAACCCTGTTGGAATGCATAATTTACTCCATATGACTGACTACTTCCTATGATTTCAAAAAGTGAAACTCTTTGCATTCCTTGTCAGGCTTTATCCTGGAAAGGAGGCCTTTTTGATATTGGGTTCTCAATATGCAAAAGCAGAATAATGACCAAGTTGAACAAAGTGGAGGGTGTATAGTGATACAGTGCCCTCCATAATGTTTGGGACGAAGACCCATCATTTATTTATTTGCCTCTGTACTCCACAATTTGAGATTTGTAATAGAAAAAAATCACATGTGGTTAAAGTGCACATAGTCAGATTTTAATAAAGGACATTTTATACATTTTGGTTTCATCATGTAGAAATTACAGCAGTGTTTATACATAGTCCCCCCCATTTCAGGGCACCATAATGTTTGGGACACAGCAATGTCATGTAAATGAAAGTAGTCATGTTTAGTATTTTGTTGCATATTTGCATGCAATAACTGCATGAAGTCTGCGATTCATGGACATCACCAGTTGCTGGGTGTCTTCTCTGGTGATGCTCTGCCAGGCCTGTATTGCAGCCATCTTGAGCTTATGCTTGTTTTGGGGGCTAGTCCCCTTCAATTTTCTCTTCAGCATATAAAAGGTTCAGATCGCCTGATTGACTTGGCCACTCAAGAATTGACCATTTTTTTGCTGATAAACTCCTTTGTTGCTTTAGCAGTATGTTTGGGATCATTGTCCTGCTGCAGAATGAACCGCCGACCAATGAATTTTGAGGCATTTGTTTGAACGAGCAGATAGGTGTGTCCATACACTTCAGAATTCATTATGCCACTACCATCAGCAGTTGTGTCATCAATGGAGATAAGTGAGCCAGTACCTTCAGCAGCCATACATGCCCAGACCATAACACCCCCACCACCGTGTTTCACAGATGAGGTGATATGCTTTGGATCTTGGGCAGTTCCTTCTCTCCTCCATACTTTGCTCTTGCCATCACTCTGATATAAATTAATCTTCATCTCATCTGTCCACAAGACCTTTTTTCAGAACTGTGGTTGCTCTTTTAAGTACTTCTTAGCAAACTGTCACCTGGCCATCCTATTTTTGCAACTAACCAGTGGTTTGCATCTTGCAGTGTGACCTCTGTATTTCTGTTCATGAAGTCTTCAGCGGACAGTGGTCATTGACAAATCCACACCTGACTCCTGATGTGTTTCTGATCTGTCGGACAGGTATTTGGGTTTTTTCCTTTATTATAGAAAGAATTCTTCTGTCATCAGCTGTGGAGGTCTTCCTTGGCCTGCCAGTCCCTTTGCGATTAGTAAGCTTACCTGTGCTCTCTTTCTCCTTTATGATGTTCCAAACAGTTGATTTTGGTAAGCCTGAGGTTTGGCTAATGTCTCTAACAGTTTTATTCTTGTTTCTCAGTCCCATAATGGCTTCTTTGACTTTCATTGGCAAAACTTTGGTTCTCATGTTGATGAACAGCAATAAAAGTTTCCAAAGGTGATGGAAAGACTGGAGGAAAGATTAGGTGCTGAGAACTCTCTTATACCTGCATTGAGGAGGCAATTAAACACACCTGAGCAATAATAAATGCCTGTGAAGCCATGTTTCCCAAACATTCGTGGTTATCCCTCGAGGTCGAGGATGATGGTCTACGTTCCGTTGTGTTTATGAACTCTCAGGTGGTTTACGAGTCCAATCCTGGCTTTGAAAGTTCTTTGGCATTCAGGACAGGTAATTCCAGATGTCAGATCGGGCTTTGGTTGTTGCTGCCTCTCTTTCCGTTTGCTTCTTTTTTCTTCTGATTCTGCACATCTGTTGACTTCGAAGGTCGCTGTTCCCTTTTGGACGACGGTTCGCCAGAGTTTCCTGTCCTTGGCATCGGTTTCCCAATTGTCAATGTCGATTTCACATTTCTTCATGCTGGCTTTTAAGGCGTCTTTGAATCTCTTCTTTTGTCCGCCTCTTTTCGGATTGCTTTCTTTAAGCTGGGAGTAGAAGGTTTGCTTTGGTAGACACTCGTCTTCCATCCGAGCAACATGACCGCTCCATCTTAGTTTAAGAAAATAACTGCAGTTGCTGGTACAAATCGAAGGTATTTATTCACAAAATGCTGGGGTAACTCAGCAGGTCAGAGAGAAGGAATGGGCGATGTTTCGGGTCGAGACCCTTCTTCAGATTGAACCATCTTAGTTGGTTCTTGATGATGAAGGCTTCGATGCTTGATGTTTTTGCTTCATTCAGCACGCTGACTGGTTCTTCTGTCTTCCCAGCTGATATTTAAGCTGCTTCGAAGACATCGTTGATGGAACTTTTCAAGTGTTTTCAGATTGCGTTGGTATGTTGTCCAGGTTTCTGATGCATACAGGAGCATTGGAATCACCACTGCTTTGTACACTAAGATTTTGGTGTCTGTTCGAATGTCACGATTTTGAAAGACTCTTGTTCGAAGACGTCCAAAAGCTGTTCCAGCACACATAAGATGATGTATGATGCCCTGAAATGGGGGGACTGTGAATAAACACAGCTGTAATTTCTACATGGTGAAACCATAATGTATAAAAATGACATTTAATAAAATCTGACAACGTGCACTTTAAACACATGTGATTTTTTTCTATTACAAATCTCAAATTGTGGGGTACAGAGGCAAATAGATAAATGATGGGTCTTTGTCCCAAACATTATGGAGGGCACTGTATATGAAACAACTGATGTTATTTATATAGAAGGAAAATATGTTTTTTTTGGTAAGCTTTTTCAGTTAAGGAATTCAGGGTAAAGCTATATTGAGAATGTGCTAAAATAGAAATTGATTCCTTGTCTTTACATGAAAACCATGTGCCTTGGAACCAATGATTTACTCCTTGAATATAGTAAAAAGTCCTGAAGTAAATTAGTTTCTGGACAGCTAGCTAACATGCCCAAAAATAGAGCGTTTGGTCTTGCTATGCACTGAAGTTTACCACAAATATGTGTAAAACTAGTGCTTGTTATAAATGTATTGTGGTTTTGACTGTACAGTGAAGCTTTCCCAAAGCAGAAATATAGCCATAAGATTAAGAATAAGTAAAATCTTCTGAATTACAATCAATTAATTTGTGCAACGGGATAATCTTGTTTTGGCGATTTAATATTGTAATGGCTATTGGTGTATATTTATTTTCGATTTTATAAATTTATAAATTATTAAGGGATTGGACATGCTAGATGCAGGAAACATGTTCCCGATGTTGGGGGAGTCCAGAACCAGGGGCCACGGTTTAAGAATAAGGGGTAGGCCATTTAGAGCTGAGATGAGGAAAATGTTTTTCACACAGAAAGTTGTGAATTTGTGGAATTCTCTGCCTCAGAAGGCTGTGGAGGCCGATTCACTGGATGCATTCAAAAGAGAG